>NC_138910.1:50668114-51268114 GCF_965231255.1 Vanellus vanellus | reverse complement strand
TTAGAAGCTCCCTGAACTATACATTTCAAAGTAGCATAGTCAGCAAGATTTCCTTTTATTCAGCTTTTTCCCACCACTGGAAAAACTAGAGAAATGTTTCTAAATGGATGATTTAAGTTGTACAGGAAGAGTAACCACTCTCAGGAAACGGCTTTGAAGAGCACCACAGGGAATAGTCTAAAGAGCTGGGAAGAGCTGCTTTGCCTAAAAGGTGGATTCTTCTACTGAGGAAGTTGAGTATACCAGAATTAAGATTTTATATTGTGCACTATCTGTGAAGGAAATAGGAACAGGATGCAGATGTGGTGGATGCAGGTGTCAAGGTGATGTCCTACAGTGTAAAATAACTATCTAGGAAAATCCATTGTAAAAGAAATAACGCTCGTCTAGAAGGTAGAAAGATGCCTGGTTTTAGTCTGCTTGGGTGCATTTGATAGAACCTTATGAACAGCTACACACCATGCAGGGACACCCTGTGTTCTTTCCACTGAGAAACACCTTCAGGAGGGTGGGTGGCTGGAAGGCGCAGGGACAGAATTGCCCCGTTAGAGGAAACTTACAGACAAAATGTTATTTGCCCATAATACCAGTGCTGGCTACTACTTGATTCCCATCAGGAGCTCGTTAACAGACCAGCCAGCCATTAGGCTTTGGCTAATACTCTTCTGACAGAGGCTAAAATTGACAGAGTCAATAGGTTTATTTGCAAGTTACATTATTAATGCAACCTAACTTTCTGCTAATCCTTCTTTGTTCCAAATACCAGTTACTCATCTGTTGTATTTTAGCTAACAAGTAAATTTGTTATTTCAGCTCATGTTATTAACTATTACACCTAAGACTAATTTAACCACAAATCCATATGTAGCTTCCATTTCCTGGTACCATTTCAGACGCACCTGAAGAGTGTGTTTGACACAAAGCTCATCCAAATGTTTCTGAGGCTATGCTGTCTTTCCCTACAAATTCTGCTTATTCTTTGCGTATTAACAGACAAGATAAGGTTAGTTCAAATACCAGTGTAACTAAGAGCACTCAAAGCACATAAGCACATAAAAGAGGGGAGAACACAATAAACTGCAAGAGGCAAAAACAAAAAGGAAAAGAGAGAAAGCTTAGGTGCTCTTAACTAAAGGCATCTCAACCTATAACTAGTGGGTAGTCTGCTGCAGGATTCACTGAGCTTGGTTTTGGAGGGGGAGGAAGAGAGGTTGCCCACGTGTCAGAACTTTAGGAAGACAACAGTATGCAGGTATCCTAAACTACTTTCTTTGTCTGGTAATTTTTTCCATGTGCATTAGGTGATCATGTCAGGGGAAATTACTCATGTCACAGGCCGTATAGGGAAAAGCAACTTCTTATCACCACAGCGTATCCACAGTTTTGTATGGTGTTTTTCCACATCCACAGCCTTACAAAACACAAACATTTGGAATAAGCCAGGTTGTTCATTTCTTACCTTTATCCTGGTCTGAGTCCTCATCACATGGTGCAGTTGCTTTTCTTACAGAACGGTGGAGTTAGGGATTATAGACGCTGCTTTTTCTCGGTGGGCTGCAACAGCTCCTCTCCCCCTACAAAGGCCAAACCATTCACTTCCCTTTCCCTGCTCCCTTTTATACCCCTCTGCAGGCCCACCACCCTCCCAGGTGTGCGACTGCTATGGTGATGGCTTGTTCTTTAACCCTTCCTTGTCCACATGTTAGGAGGAGCTTGTCCTGCTACAAGCCATACAACCTTAGGTAGAAAACTAGGGCTTTTAAAGAATTCATCAAACAAATCTTATATTTTTTGAGGAGTAATTTGATGGTGTCCTTTCAGAGACTTGTCCTGAGTCTTACTAAATCAGCAAATATGTAGCTCAGACTGGGCGTACTGTACTGCCCTTGGTTTCTGTTTCTTTCTGAAATCCTGAAATGTTCAAGAGTGTTTTCCTAGTGCTTGTACGTCTCTTAGACGTGTATTTTCACTAACATCGTTTCCTGTTGATTCACGTAAATAGTGCTTCAGCAATGGTATGTGGAGTGGAAAAATGAATCAATCTGGGCAGTCCCCTTAATGGGTGATCTGTTTTGTAATTTGTACAAAGGAATTTCTCCAAGGAAACTGTTTGCTTTCTTCCCAAACACTTTGTTGCCTAACTCTTAGCGGAACAAAACTCTGTCTTTATAGCTCATCTCAAAATTGTTTCAACTTGTAGTCCAGTCCCCACATCCTCTGTTTGTTCAGCGTTCCCTGGGAAGCTCCACCCTCACTTCCAGCTAATAACCAAGCTAACCCGCAGCTTGATTTTTCCCAGTTTCTCCTTCGCCTGCTCGGCAGCGCTTGCTTTTTCATTGGCCGCCAGCCTTGCGAGCAGTGATCATCTGCACGTGGTGGCATTTTTGCTGGCAGTGGCAGACAAGGACATCTCGTGTCAAGCAGCCTCTTCTGCTTGCTGCGAAGCACAGCATGATTGTGGGGACAGTCCTCTTCCAGTCTAGCAGCTATGGCAAAGAGGGCAAGCTGCTCTGCTGCCTTGGCGAGGAAGTCTCTGAGCCTGGCGTGTCGAGTTTCACAGGTATGATGCTCAGGGATGTAATGTTGTGCCATTCCTTTCCTGTATTTCTCTGAGTGCTTCAAGGAGGATGTGGGTCCTTTCAAGTTTTTGTCTTGTAATATGCGACTAGCCACGGGCAGGACTGAGATTGCCTGCTTTTATCTGGGTTTTAGGATTATTGAAATGCTTCATTTTTATGAGAAGCTACACAGTTAGTATTTCAGAAATAGAGACCACTTCAGCACTGGATGTGATTCTAAAATTTAAGATTTAGTATATTCTACCTCCTCTTCTTGGACTGAAGAGATTGGTAATTGTGTTGGCAGCCCAGGGTGGGGGACAAAACACCCTTTACGTGTTGGCTGAATAGAAAAAGCATTCATATCCGGAGAGAAGCAAATTGTATTGTGGGAATAAAGAAAAGGAAGGAGATGGATGAAGCATAACCTCCTTGCATGACTGTGTATTAACTCGTACACTAAATGATGATGTAAGTTTTCCATTGTATAGGAAATGAAAGTGGTCATATATGATTTATGGTTAGCCTTTAAAAGGAGCTGATATAAAACAAAACTTCCCAGCTCATTTCCTTACTCTTGGTGTGAATAGAGCTTGTGGACTATTCAGTTGGAGGGGTATAATTTGTGATATGCTTTGGTTATCTTACTTTCCTTAATGAGGTCTATGGGATTATCAAGTTTCACTGACTTTCTATATCTTTACATACTGAATGGTATAGATCCCACACTGTATCGAGCAGAATAGGTTATTAGGTAATAGTAACCTGCAATAGGTACTCTTATATCCTGATAAATTCCCCTTTAGTAGATAGTGGGTAATCTTTACAGTTACTTAAGCATCCAAGTCCCTCTAAAAAGGAAAGTGAAGGAAGCTAGTGAGACATGAACTCTTAAAAGCATTTTTTAGGTAATGTGATTTTTAGGTAAGTACTATAGCTAAGTGATTGAAGCTCCTCATCAAACATTAACTTCTGCTGGCTTTTTTTTGTACATAAGGTGGGTGTTAAGAACATGTGCCCGCCTCCCAGGCATTCCCAAGGAAGCAGTAGTAATCCCACATCTGCTTTGAATCCTCGCTGGCGATCCAGCACAGCGCCACAAATGGTTTCATGTGGGCAGAGCTGCTCAGTGCTAAGCAGCAGGTGGCATTTCTGCTGGTTTTGCCTTGGCTGTAGTGCTTGCTGTTGGGCTCAGCGTGGGCAGGCTTAGCTGGTCATGGGGTTTGCTGCAGCAGCTCTGAAGTTGAGCCTGATAATGGGCTGCTCAGGCTTACCCATCGAGTGCATGGTTATATGCTTAATTCTGTGCTGTGTGTTAAGTAGGGGTTGGATGCTCGGTTTATGAGCTTTTCTGGCTTGAGAAAGAAACTTAAAGTATGCTTTGATTTAGAACAAATGCCTATATTTTTGTTTAAAGCCTTTCACATTTTTGGCCAACATATAACTGAAAGTAATAAGTTATTTAAACACCATTAAGTTTATTTTGGAGCTGAAAGGTCGAATATTTTTTGGAAATGCTGACTACTTTTGTCTTTGCTCCTTAGCAGAGATGCGTAAGTCAGATTTCTTGTATAGCACGTTTGCTGAGTGACTTTGCTTAAGGCACTGAAACACTAACACAAAACACTGTAGAAGCGTAAAGAATGTATTATTTAATTAAATATGTATTTTTACTCCATAAAGAGAGCTGGATTTAGGAGCTGGTGTTCCTTTCTGGTGCTTAACAATTGGACATGCATATATACACACCCAGCCCTAAAAAATTACAGTGGGATGTTGGCACCCATGCTATATTGTAGGTATCTGAGCAGACATTGGGATTTCCTCTCTTTTCCATGATAGTACCCAATCTGATAGGTTAGTATATTGTAAAACTAATTACAGTTGATGGTTAGGAACAAGAAGTGTATGTAAATATTGTATCTACAGATAAAGATGTGACATTTTGGTAGCTTAATTTCTGTCACTTCTATTTTTGCTACGAGAACCTTGATAGGGTGTTACTTTGGCAAGGTTTGGGAGGTAAGTTATTAAGTAAGATGAGCAGGTTGTGCAAGCTGTATAACTCTGAATGATTACGAGAAATGCAATCAAAAGCCACTTAGCTACGTGTTTAAAAACAGAACAGAACAAACCTCAACCATTTACTTTCTCATGTACCTACAATACAGTAAAAAAATTGCATGTAGATGCTGGGAACACCCCTTGTTTTCCAGGCTTGAGCTCTGTTCTGCGACACAGATTTGGCATATGCTAGCCTATTACTTGGCACAGGCCTCTTCCTGTTTTGTGTCTCGCTGACTTCCCAGTTTTCCTGTCCTATATTGCATTTAAACTCTTTGTTCTCTTTTAAAGTGCCTTATAGACTAGCTCTCACTCATGAATGTAAATCTCATGGGAGTGCAGGGAGGAGGATATTATATACACATATTCCCTGGCAGTGGTCTGCTTAAAAACATCCTGAGCCTGACTTCTCAGCCCCTCAGAAAAGGGCCAAAGGAATGATTGTAAAGAAAGCATCCAGCTTTCTAAAGAGGATTTTTTTATGTTCGGTGCATTTAATTAAATCTTTTTACAGTGAATTTCCATGAGTAAGTTCAAGAAGAGAATTTGGAAATATATATTGGGACAGGAACTTACATCAGTTGTGCTTTCAGAAAAAACCTTTATATCTTTACATCTTCATAATTTTTTGCCCCCTCGAGCAGCCCATATGTATGAAACTACATCATCCCTCTTTCTCTCGCCTTAATACTGAAATTTATTCTGCTCCATGTTCCTGGAAAACCTCTCTATGGGTTAGAAAGCCAATGATGGTCTTGGCATAGCACTACCATGAAGTCTTCAGACACTTTTGCTTTTTACTACAGTTCTTTCCAAAATCCTATGTATTTAGATTGTTTTCATCATCAAAGCAACTGTGGGGACTTTTTTCTTTTCTCTGTAAAATAAATCTGATTCTTCCCCCCAACTCCCTTGTACTGTCAAGTTTGCATCAGTTCTCCTTTGAAACAGCAAAACAGAACTGCCTGGATATTCAGAAACACTGCTGCTAAATACCTAGCATCATCCTTACTACTTTCTGTCCCTGTCAGCTTTCCACCTCTTCTTTACACAGCCTTGAAATGTATCACAAATCGCCATAATTCCTGCTAATACTGAATCAATTACTGTCCCAACCTATAGATCTCTTGTGTGTCATAATTCAGTCTGTCTTACCTGTATTTGTAACGTTGGTTTCTGATCCAAGCTATCCTCTTCAGCCACAGAAACAATAAAGACATAAACCACAACATTTCAGTGTCAAAAGGTTTCCTTCACTACTTCACATAATAAAAAAAAAGTGCTTTTATCTTCTTACCCATTTTTTATCTGTGAATGCTTCAATACTTTCAAAGAGTTGTATATAAATAGAAATATATATAATATAACAAATATTAAATAGACATTATATATATATAGCTTGCTAGTTGGTATATAGGCAGTTAATCACCTTCTCCAGCCCCTGTTAGAAGTAACCTATAGAATCAAGTCAGCAAAGTAGGTATTGAAAACCACCGATCTAAGATGTGCAAAGGTGGTGTTCCCTTTCCGTAAAGAGCATATTGTACAGTAGGAGCTTTGCTCCGCTGTACACTGGGTTTTGATCTGTTTACAGTTGTACTCAAAGTAATTTCCTATTCTGTTCTTTCTTCAGAGGCCCTGCACCGCCCCTATGGTTGCGATGTTGAACCCCAGGCACTGAATGAAGCCATCAGATGGAGCTCCAAGGAGAACCTGCTTGGAGCCACTGAGAGCGATCCCAATCTCTTTGTTGCACTTTATGATTTTGTAGCAAGTGGTGACAACACGCTCAGCATCACCAAAGGTAAGGTTATGAATTGCAGAGCAACTACTAGGTTGAAAACTTTGCAACAGAAAGCAGAATCCTTCCCTGGATAGGAATAGGAATGAGTGCAGTTAGAGAAGATTATTCTCCCAAACTGATGACTACAAGCAGTCTCTCAATCATGTTGGAGAGACACCTACTGGACAGTTCTCCTAGCACAGGCACAGCTTTGTATAATGCTGCTAAACAGTCTAGTCCAGCTATGGATGTTCCCATTCTAGACTTCCCAAATCAACAGCCCTGCAAGACACCTATTTTGGGGTGGGACAGAGGAAAACCTTTAAGTTATTGATGATAACAGAATTCAGCACTTCCAACTGGAGCAAAATCAAGAATTAAGAATTGCACAGAGATTTTCTGTTCAGAATATGACCTCCTGCAGAATTATTTTAAATCAAATGCAATTAAAGGCTTCAAGATGGAGACAAACCTCATCCCTCCAAGAAAAAAAAAGTCTTTTTAGTCTAAAAAGCTGGACTACAGGAAGCTTTTTGAGTTGATCATTCACTTGCAGTGTATTACGGAACAGCATCCTAGGTATTCTGTCTGAAACTACTTAATAAATATTCTATATATAGCAGTTTAGTTGTAAGATCACTCCTGCAGATTTTTATTGTTAAGCTACAAACCCAGGCTTAGTCAGCTGATAGTTTCTCCCTTAATGAGACCCAATAGATTGCACTGTGCTTATTTTGCCTTTTTCTTTCTGGTACTAGGTGAGAAGTTGCGAGTCCTGGGTTACAACCAGAATGGTGAATGGAGTGAGGTACGTTCGAAGAATGGGCAGGGCTGGGTACCGAGCAACTACATCACACCAGTGAACAGCCTGGAAAAGCATTCGTGGTACCATGGGCCAGTGTCACGCAGTGCAGCAGAGTATCTGTTGAGCAGTCTCATCAATGGCAGCTTCCTGGTTCGTGAAAGCGAGAGCAGCCCAGGGCAGCTATCCATCTCGCTCAGGTACGAAGGACGTGTTTACCACTACAGGATCAATACCACCTCAGATGGAAAGGTAAGGATCTCTGGATAATGCTGTGGGGAGAGGAAGTAAGGATATCAATTAAGAGGTGGTACAGAATCTCAAGTTCCAGACTGTTAAGAGGGCTGTATGTGAGACAAAACAAGTCCACTGATTGATTAATATAAATAAAGAACGTGTGTGCCAAGATTTCAGTGTTAACTCACTGAACACCACTTTGGAAGAAGTGCAGACGGTAATTATCCTGGCTGAAGCAGTTAGGGAGCAAAGCAGTTGTGGTTTGATGCAGTATCTTTCCATTGATCCACTTAGACCAAGCAGAGCTTTGGTAAGTCAGCAGTTTTGATCAGCATTTTGAAACCTTGATCAAATAGCAGTATGATGAGTTGGGTGATGCAGAAACTGGCCTTGCGCTTAGCTAAAAGAATTCCAGTTTCTAGTCCTGTAAAGCACAAGGTAGAAGACAGCACAGCTCTTGAGTGATAGCTTATATCTGGCTGCCTTCTGCAAGTAAAAATCCCACAGATTAATCTTCACTTGCCCAACAAGATGACAACAAATGCTCCAAAGTCTGGTTCCCTTACCTTGTTTCTTTAAACCTGCTAGAATGTTTTTACTGTACCTGTTTCCCAGTGTTACTGAAAGCTTCCAGTTACCTTCATTTAAGTAGATTCCTGGTTCGTTCTTAACAGGTATATGTGACAGCAGAAAGCCGTTTCAGCACACTAGCAGAGCTAGTGCACCATCACTCAACAGTAGCAGATGGACTGGTGACAACTTTGCATTACCCAGCACCCAAGTGCAATAAGCCCACTGTCTATGGAGTGTCCCCCATCCACGACAAGTGGGAGATGGAGCGGACTGATATCACCATGAAGCACAAACTGGGGGGAGGGCAGTATGGCGAGGTGTATGTTGGTGTCTGGAAGAAATACAATCTCACGGTTGCTGTAAAAACACTAAAGGTGAGTTTTTAGGTTGTTATGCACTGTTCATTTGGGCACCATTTATGATGAGGGTCAGGAAATTGTAGTGCTCTCAATTATACCACCTAATGATACGAGTATCAGAAAATGGAGTGTGCTGACCTGCATAAAATCTATGCTTGCGAGTAGCTTTGCAGAACAAAGTTAGTTTATCAAACTTGCACTAGTGCATTTGGCTTAGATACAATTTAGAATTTTGGCCCCAAAACAGCAGAATGAAGACAAGGATAGCATCATTTATATTCAGCTAGGATATGTGGTGTTAAGCAGACCTTGGTCCTGAAAATAAATTTTCCCTTCTTTTGTCTCTCTATTTATCTAGGAAGATACTATGGAGGTGGAAGAGTTCTTGAAAGAAGCTGCTGTGATGAAGGAGATCAAGCACCCAAATCTGGTGCAGTTGTTAGGTTAGTGACATTCCTTGCTCTTTCTGTTCTTACTTGAGTTTCTGCCAAAATGAAATCTGTCTTCTTTAAAAGCAGTGGCAGATTTCTGTATTCATGTAACTTTTTGATTCAGGTCAGGTTATGGGGTGTTATTTTTGACAGCTTACTTTTTCATGTAGTATCAAAACTAAGAGACACTACTTTTAAATAAAACATCAAATATAGTCACTTAAATTAGTAGAGAACTTTGCTGTTGAGGCACAACTATACATTATATAAAAGTTTGCTTCATAAGCCTCCTGTTAGTTTGTATTCTTTGCCTTAGACATGCTCCAGGGTTCAGTTATCAGGGCCAGATTCCTTTTCTGCTGTCTTAAATCAGCTTTACAAAATTATTTTTCATCACTTATTTTTTCTGATAGAACAGAACAAAATTACAAGAAAATTTGAAGTGAAAGAAAAAAATTATATTGGAAGCACAACAAATACTGTTCTTCATACTTCTCAAATCAGACACATTTATAGAAAATGCTGCACTGAATAGAACAAATTAGTCCATAATTAAGCAGAAGACAACCAGATTGCTGCTGTTATAAGGGACCCTGTGCATCACCAAATAAGTACATGAGATCAAGGCAGTGGAGATCAAACAGCACATGAATGGAAGAAATCTGCAGGCTTTACAGCTTGGCTGTGCCCTGTTTGTCTCACTGGGAAATGCATGATATGATGATCACTATTAAATAGTCTGCATAGCTGTTAATTCCACATGTACAAAGATTCTTAAGGAGACACCCTAAACCTTTACTAGTCTTTGTCTCTGGACTTTTGCTGCTTTCAGGAGCAAAGCTGTCAAGCCAAGCCTAGGATGAAAGGAGAAATGCAAAGAATGTGAAGGCTTTTAATAATGGCAACTATTTGTACCCATTTAAAAAATGGGCATAGAGGAAATGTCTGCCCAGCCCTGTCTGGTTCCAGGAGTAGAGACTAAAAGATTTCTCATCAGAGAGATACAATTTTGCTCTTTCTGATGCACACTGTAATTGCGTTTTACTCCTGTATGTGCGTAACGGTATGAACAGGCATTCAGCAGCACTGCAGTGGGAGTTCACAAGTATCCTGTTGCCCTCCTCCTCCACTAATACATACTTTGTACATAATTGCAATGACTGTAGCAAATAGCCATCTGAGGAATGTGTGAGAATGCTGCTTTAGGAGCAGGTCCCACTGTGCTGATCACTTACCCAGCTAGCACACATGGGAGTGCTTTACATTACTCTGCAGTGACATTTTAGTCTGGAAATCTTGCCAGTTGACAGGTACCTGCTTCCAGTTGGCCAATCTTTAGCTTTATGAAGGAGAAGAGGGGAAGAAAAGCAAATCACACGTGTTCAAAAGAACGCTTGTTTCATTCTATAACCCTCCAAAGAACAGAACCACTCCTTCATGTATACTATATAGGAGTAGCGGTGCTTTGATAGACGTGTTTCTATCCATAAGGTGGATGGACAGATAAATAGACATAAGCACTGAATTTTAAGTCGGGCTGCATTGATCTGGGTCTTGTAGATGGAAGTCTTGAGTTTTCAAAGAAACACTCACTGGTACAAAATGCAACAAATGGATATTAAATCAGGAATAGTGGTAAGCTAGGGAAGAAAGGGAAGCTTTATTCACATGCTTCCTCCTCCTCACTGCTAGGTGTATGTACCCTGGAGCCACCCTTTTACATTGTGACAGAATACATGCCATATGGGAACCTGCTAGACTATTTACGGGAATGCAACCGGGAAGAAGTGAGTGCTGTTGTGCTACTCTACATGGCCACTCAGATCTCCTCTGCTATGGAGTACCTGGAGAAGAAGAATTTCATTCACAGGTGGGTAAAGTCACATTGAGCTGGTACAGTTTCAGATTGCAATCATGAACAGGCCACCAGGCCCAGAAATTCCTCCTTTTGGGGAGGTTTCTTCCAGAGTTAGGTTTCACACTGGCTTATCCATTGGCTGTTTTGGTTTCAATGCTGTCTTGCAATACCTTCCCCCCATGACATTCATAGCAGACTTACGACCTTGTGCATGACTGCCTGACACCTATGAAATTTGGTGTTGTCCTGTTCTCATGTACTCCATATGTGCAAGACATTGTCAACCCCAAGTCCTGTTTTAATCCAGTCACCTACAGCTGTCACATAAAGCCGTTACCAGTGTGTGATGAGCTGCTACTCTCATCCTATTCTCAGGAAACATAAACTCATCCTAACAGCTATCATTACTGGAAATTTGATAGAATTTAAAGAATGAACCCTAATCCTGACTTACCTTACTGCTCCTAAGAATAAATCGACTTAATTTCTGACACTGTTCAGAGCAAAGCCCACGTTGCCTTTACCTGCTGTATGAAGAGAGTGCTTCCCAATTCAGAAGAGAGGGACAGGCTATGCAACCACAGGACTGTAATCAAAAGCCCTGCTCTTGCTCCAGTAATGGACTGTGCTTTTTCCCTTTGTACAGGGACCTTGCAGCACGGAACTGCTTAGTTGGAGAAAATCATGTGGTGAAGGTGGCTGACTTTGGCTTAAGTCGACTTATGACTGGAGATACCTACACAGCTCATGCTGGAGCCAAGTTCCCAATCAAATGGACGGCTCCCGAGAGCCTGGCCTATAACACCTTTTCAATCAAATCAGATGTGTGGGGTAAGAAAAATACACTTCAGTGTTCTTTTCTTTTTCAGTTTGTTTTTTCTTTGCTAACCTAGATAGTAACTTGCTTTCTGGCCTGGGCAGAAACTTGGGGAGGAGACGGTCACGTGCCAGGCCACAACTTCATGAATCAATAGCATTTTATCATGTAATGTTTTTACTTAGACTGGCCTGAAATATCTTCAAGGAAAGAATGCTGTCTCAAGCTGCAATAAAGGCCACAATGTAATGAGCAACACAAAAGGAGAGCAGACTTATGACCAGAAATTTTGTTTTCTTCCTTTTACAGCCTTTGGGGTGCTGTTATGGGAAATTGCTACCTATGGGATGTCACCATACCCAGGCATTGACCTCTCTCAGGTGTATGATCTGCTGGAAAAGGGCTATCGGATGGAACAACCAGAGGGCTGCCCTCCAAAGGTTTACGAACTGATGAGGGCATGTGAGTATCCTCTTCCAGTTTGAGGGACAAAGCCTGGGAGGGGTGAGAGAAATGTGTAGCTAACTCTGAAGTCCTTGCTGCTTGTGTGCCATTTTGTTAGCTAATGTGGAAAAGGCCCCTTCACCTGAGATGTACCTGGTTATTGATGCAAAATGAGTCTGGTCTTTAGGGAATGAGAATTCGCTCTCAAAAACTGTCATCTGTGAGTACAGCTAGATAGCCCTTTGTAGCAAATTGTACTGCTATTTTGTCAGTAGGACGCCTACTATGGAATCACCAAATTAGAAGGATATTTAGTTCTCTGCAAACACAGCACCAGTGCAAGAGACATGTAGTTGACAAGGTTGCACAAAATGCATCCTCCAAGCACGCTACTTAGTATTGGCCATGAAAAGTTCCCTAATGCTCTCTAACAAATTGAAAATCTACTAATAAAAGACCAAAAGATACAGTGTGCTGCAGGAAGAGAGCAACAGAGTCTAAGAGCAATGCCAATCTCCTTCAGTCCCGCAAGAGCAGGGAGTAAATTGGGCAAAAGGCTGAGGATCTTAGGAAGCAAACCAGGCCGTGCCGTTAAGGTAAGCAGCTCTGAGCAGAGAGACCCTGTCGGTGTGACCAGGGTGGGAAGAGACTCCATGGTGCTAACTCAAGCAATCTGTGTGGCCCTCAATGTACAAGACAGACAAACCAGGGCTTAAAGTGCCGTTCTACAGCATGTTTCCAGTGATGCCAGATCCCCAGCATGTCAAAGTCAGGGTGAGCTTCAGTTATGAAACAAAGAAGCTGAGTAATGATGGATATCGCTTCAAAAACACTTCAGGAAGATGACAAAAGCCCAAAAGCAGAGAATTCATGTGATATTAATGCAACCCAGTATGAGCAGAATGACAGTCACTTTCCAGACCCCACGGTGATATCAACAGATAGTGCTCCCAGAATACATTCCCCTAGTGCAGATTTCTAACTACAGAAATTACACTTTTCATCATGATACCCTTCCGTAACTTTCCAAGCTCCATCTTAGATCAATGCTGTCTCTTCCTGTTTCCCCTGCAGGGTGCACAGATTCTTCTTTTGGAAGGCTCTGCCTGAATTTCACTATTAAGAGCATGTGAGCACTGGAGCTTTGCCCACAGAGTTGTCCGTGACTGGGTTAGATGAGTTCAGTCCAAACAGCTGGGGTAGCAAACATGGAATTCTCCTTTGCCCAAAAAAATCAGGAAGAAGGAAGGGGAGATCAGGAAAAGCTATGGAGTTGGCAGAGAGCTGGGATTTTTAGAATTGATTTCTTCCTCTCAAGACCTGTTTGTTAGGATACGGTAGAGTGACTGCTGCTATGAATTAATATCTGAATGACTTTAAAGCCTGTTTAATAGTAGGAGATAAGAGTCTGACTGCAGTTGAGAAAGCTTACATATTTTCTGTCTCCTTGGACAGAATAAGAAGTCATCTGCTACCTGTTTCAGGCATTGAAAGTTGCTCTGCTTTCTCACATTGCAGGTTGGAAGTGGAACCCACCAGACCGACCTTCCTTTGCTGAGACCCACCAGGCCTTTGAAACCATGTTCCATGACTCCAGCATCTCAGAGGGTGAGAGCCCCTATTGCTTTATTTCTGAAACAGTACTGGAGTTTATCCCCTAGAGGGCTATCTCTTATGGACGGGCTCTTGAGGCTCATCTACTAGCTGTAGAGGTTGTGAGAGGCTTTATCCCTTACTTAATTTCTTAATAAAAGTCTGCAAATATATGCTCTTAATTGGTGCACAAATACTAAATAAACTTTAATCATATACCATTGCAGGCAGTATAGTAATTAATTTGAGCACCAAGATACCAAAGAGTTAATCTAAAGAATATTGTCACCTCTGTTAGAGGAAACCTCTTTTTTCCCATACCGAAGAGTAAGGAATAGTGAGTTATGCTGAGAGAGAGAAAGATGTATGCACATCACAGTCCACTACTGACTGCAGCAATTAGGTCATGAAATATTATTCTGTCAGCTTTCATTTTTAAGAACTGTGCCTCAATCTCTGGATTTTCTACTTAACCACTCCTCGGAGCAAATCTGTGCAGCTCAGCTCTCAAATGTAATCAATTAGGAGGTAAATACTGTTGAGAAGTGTGATACGAGACAGCAGACAAGCAGAACTGTCTCAGCATCTTCTAAATTTTTAAATTAAATATGAAGCTGATCAATCCACTTCCCTACTACAGAAAAAAAAAACACATCAGATCGAATTCTACCAGGGAGATCTATAATAGGTGCATCAGGCGGCCCACGCAAATGCTAGCCTAGGTGTGGCCAGGAGGTTGTGGGGTTTTTTGGGTATTTTTCAATCCCATACCTTGTGTTGATGTTGGGAGGAAAACATGCAGTCTTCATTTCTCATAGGGAGTGCAGTGCTTTGCCTCAAGCCAAGCAGCTTAGATCCAGATCCAGAGAGGAGACAACTCTCAAGGAATTCCAGGAACATCAGCAGGAGGCACCTTAATTAAAAACAGAGGCAAATGCATTCAGTGCTGGCTTTAGCTCTTGAGCAACCCTTAACCCAGGAGAGAGCTAGATTCATACCGGGCCTCTTGTACAGAGCCTACCACTGTTGTTTTTTTTTCTGAATTTATAAAGACGTAGATGAGTTTGAAAGCATTATGAAAAACATCTCACCCTGAATACCTCTGGACTTGAGCAAAAACTAAATCCATAAACTATGTATTTCTCAGTCATGTATCTCTTCTTGATAGTCTGTGTTTGCAGTAAAAACCCAGATTTTCTTTTCCCCTTCCTCTGCCAGTCTCTGTTCCAAATATTCCCTTTTTGTTTTGTTGTTTGGGTTTTTTTTCCTTCAGAGGTAGCAGAGGAGCTTGGAAGAACAGCCTCCTCATCATCCATTGTTCCTTACTTGCCCCGGTTACCAATGCTTCCCTCCAAGACTAGAACACTGAAGAAACAGGCAGAGAACAAGGAGAACATTGAAGGAACACAAGATACTGTGGAGCACTCAGCCTCTAGCTCAGCACCAGGTATGGGCACTGGAACAGTGGCAATGAAGCCACGTGTTGTGGGATAGTCTTGCTGCTGGTGTTAATTGCTAGAGAAACAGAAGATGACAG
Source organism: Vanellus vanellus (assembly GCF_965231255.1). Lineage (NCBI taxonomy): Eukaryota > Metazoa > Chordata > Aves > Charadriiformes > Charadriidae > Vanellus > Vanellus vanellus. The sequence continues at coordinate 51,253,058 of NC_138910.1, read as the reverse complement.
AACAATGTGACATGGGAAGGTGCTTTGCGCGGCTGTGTCATTATGGCTGTTGGCCACCTCAGCAGCCCCATTATTTACTAGCAAATAGAAAACACTGCAGCTTGTTCAATGTTCCTTTAGTAAATCCCATTTTTTTTTTCTATCAAATTTAGTTTTGCTGCTTTTTTTTAAAATAACAGCTTCAAAAGTAAAGTTGACAACACAACTAGAGATTTTCTTTTGTACTTGTGGTATTTGAGGAAAGAGGAAAAACTACAGGAAGGGAATAAGAAACTGGAGTAAAAGAGCAACTTTACTTCCTCCTGAACTCTCTCCTAAGTGGCCTTCTCAGTATAGACAACAGACAAGTCACACATGCAGAAGTGCAAAAAAAGTAAAAAAAAAAATCAAAATCACACCAGCCTTGCACAAAAATAAGTGCTACCTTCCTCTCTCAGTCTCTCTCTGCAGAACCTGGGCAGCTAAGTACGCCAGGCTCATAAAGCCCGCTGCAGGATAGGCAGGTGGAAATGGAAGTTGATTTTGCAGATTCACACTTGTTTCTTCTGTCTAGGTTTTATCAGAAGCACACAGCCAACAAGTGGGTCTCCTGCACTGCCTCGCAAGCAGAGGGACAAGTCACCCAGCAGCCTGTTGGAGGATGCCAAAGAGACCACTTTCACCAGGGACAGAAAAGGTGGCTTCTTCAGCTCCTTTATGAAGAAGAGGAATGCTCCCACACCTCCCAAGCGCAGCAGTTCCTTCCGGGAGATGGAGAATCAGCCCCATAAGAAATACGAGCTGACGGGTAACTTTTCATCTGTTGCTTCCTTGCAGCATGTGGATGGGTTCTCTTTTGCTCCCACGCAGCAGGATGCAAGCCTGGCGCCACCAAAGTGCTATGGTGGTGGCTTTGTCCAGAGGACCTTCTACAATGATGATGGCACTGGTACCAGCAGTGGTGGGGGCGTAAGCACTGGTGGTGGGTGGTCGGGCATCACTGGTTTCTTTACACCACGCTTGATTAAAAAGACGCTGGGTTTACGAGCAGGAAAACCCACTGGCAATGAAGAAGCTTCAAAGCCTTTTCCAAGGTCAAACTCTACATCTTCCATGTCCTCAGGGCTTCCAGAGCAGGATAGGATGGCAATGACCCTTCCCAGAAATTCCCAGAGGTCAAAAATCCAGCTGGAACGGACAGTGTCCACCTCCTCTCAGCCTGATGAGAGCACAGGGAGGGCCAATGACCTGCTTCCCAAAAGGTTTGAAGAAGGCCCCGCTTTGACCAGAGAGAGACCAAAAGCAAAACTCTTGCCAAGGGGTGCCACAGCACTCCCTTTCCGAACCCCCTCTGGATCAGAAGAAAAGGAGGGTCCAGGGCTAGCGGCAGCTCCTAAGGGCAAACAAAAAAACAGTGGCCCGCAGCAAGGGGCCCTTGAGGATGGCGAGAAACCAGGGTGGTCATCTCCAGTAAAGGCTGCAGCAATACTTCCAACCACTCACAACCACAAAGTGCCAGTCCTAATCTCACCCACTCTAAAACACACTCCAGCAGACGTGCAGCTCATTGGCACAGACTCTCAGGGTAATAAATTTAAGCTCTTATCTGAGCATCAGGTCACTTCTTCCGGCGACAGGGACCGGCCCAGACGGGTAAAACCAAAGTGTGCTCCACCTCCACCACCAGTGATGAGGCTCCTACAACAGCCAGCTGCCTGCTCAGATGCAGCAGAAGAGCTGAGCAACATGGCGGGAGCGCAGCACGGACTGGAATCAAGCGAAGGGAGTAAGAAGGCAGCAGCAGCACCTGTTGGTGGAAAATCTGGGAGGCCCGTGATGCCTCCACCTCAAGTGCCTCTGTCATCGTCTTCCACCTCCCCAGTGAAAATGGCCAATGGCACAGCTGGCGCAAAAGTAGCGCTAAGAAAGACCAAACAGGCAGCTGAGAAAATCTCCGCAGACAAAATCAGCAAGGAAGCACTGCTGGAGTGCGCAGATCTTCTCTCGAGTGCCATTGCCGAGCCGACACCAAACAGCCAGCTGGTGGACACAGGGCACCAGCTGTTGGATTACTGCTCAGGCTACGTGGACTGCATCCCGCATACACGCAACAAATTTGCCTTCCGGGAAGCCGTGAGCAAACTGGAACTCAGCCTGCAGGAACTGCAGGTGTCCTCAACAGCTGCTAGCATCCCTGGGGCAAACCCCGTCCTTAATAACTTATTGTCATGTGTCCAAGAAATCAGCGATGTGGTGCAAAGGTAGCTACTGTCAATCTGGGTAAGAGAAATACACATGGGGAGGGGGGGACTTTTTTTCTGTACTGATGCTTTCAAAAGGAAAGACTGATACTTGAGTATGTGAAAGTACCTCAGATCACTGAGTTCTCCTCACGTTTACAGGTTCATCTCAAAAAATGGGGATGGAGAGGGTAGATTAAAGCTGTAAAGGGCAGAACATCAAGTATTTGTCCCTACCTAGTTAGTCGGATCTGCTTGGTATGCCAAGGGAAGGACATTCCTTGCTCCTCCATGGGAGAGGCAGGAGAATCGATGGCAGGTTCTCACTCTGGGAAGGATGATGTGTGATAGCTGGAGTACTGGAGTGGCTGCAGGCCACTCGGCTGTACAGATCCTCCCCTGTCTGCACTAACGCATGCTTTGGCCTCCTGACAAGGCAAAATGAAAGGCACTGGGGCTCCGTTGGTCCCAACAGCCGAGCAGTCTGAGCTGGAGTAGCTCTGAAGGGGGAAGTCGCGTGCGGTTGGGGGAAAGGTCTAATGCACTGACAGTATTCAGAGCTGCTGGAGGTGGATGCACTAGCCCAGATGGCTTACTTCCACAGCACTGTTGCTGCTGTAATGAGAACTGCAAAATTAGTTAATATATGAAATTATCCCCTTTTCCCTCCTGTCCACCTCATCCACCACATGTTCTCATCTTCGTTGTATTGGAAGCGTCAGGGATGCTGGGCAGACTTACCACTGGAATACCCCCTTCCCCACCACACAGCCTTTGCTCAGTCAATACCTATTTCTAGTGGTCTAGCACGGGTGCTGCTTGATGGTCTTTTGTGAGTAGTTTGGGGCTCTTGCACAACTTGCCAGTGTTGTTATTGGGGTGGGTGGGTTTGGTTTTTTTTAAGCTCTAGATTGTTTTTAACTTGTTACCAGGTTGACTCCCCAATTCAGTTTCATCACCTTGAGGACCCATGGTAGGTAAGGCAGAGCTTCCGCCACCCTTGGCTGTTCTCCACATTCCTTCAGCAGTGACAGCGCTGCGGGGCCAGCGGGAGAGCCAGAAAGTACAGCCTCGCCTGCCTGCCACGCACCCTCGCTGCGGCAGGATTCCCTGGACCAGTCCATACTCTTGGCATAACATTAACACTTCACACTGATGGCTTCCTGATATTTCTTCTAGTGCTTACCGGTCTCACAGGCTTTCAGGTTCCCTGCAGATGAAGGTGATGTAGGTAGATCAGCACACAGGGGAATCATGGCCATCTTTTTTTTATTTATTCCTGTATTTTAAAGGCTAGACCAGAATCTTACGCTGTGGCATAGGGAACACGTGTATAAACTGTGCACTCCTCTGCCTGAGATGTGACAACGTGTTACCGCTCTGCCTCGGAGAGCTCCTACTGGGTTATAGTCTGTGATGGCTGATGCCTACTGACAATCCCAGAATGAAAGCTGTCACCTGGTTAAAGTTCTCTTCCTTGGTCCTAGTGCTCTTTGTAGACTGTCGTGGCCTCAAAAAACCAGTCTTCTGCGTATAGGCACAGCTCCCTGAGATGTAAATGTACTGGCAAGTAGGAAGATCCCAACTAACCGTTGGGTTTGCAAGAGGAAGAAAACAGGCCTGATACCTGGCTCCAAATACACGTTACCCTGCATGCTGCTGCTCACCTCACGCTATTGGTGATGATAGAGGGTCTGGCTTGCTTTGCACCTTAAATCTTTTATTTTTGGAGAAAACACTTTTTAACTTGTTTTTTAAAGTGTGACTGTTCTGCTTTTAGTTTGAGCATTTAGAGTTGAGCTGGGGCACAGGTGTGAATTTAGAAGATGGGCACGTCTATTTCTGTCTAGAACCATTGCCCTGTTGGTGCTTGGAAGTAGGCTGGGGTGTCTTAGTGCATGTCCCTGTTTTTTTTCATGGAACATAGTGAGACAGTAGCCTGAAAAATCTTTAGAAATGGGCTGGTGTGTGAGAATCCTCATTTTTTTACTGGTCTGTGGTAAACAACGTTGTGTCAGGATGCTTGAACGGGCACCAGTGGAGCAGTATGTGAGGTAAAAATGGACCATGTTAAGCTTCACTGTCCCAAGGATGTGAAATGGTGGAAAAAAACAAACAAACAAACAAAAAGCAACCCCCTCACCCCAACTGACAAGTGAATTAATTATTCCTACAAGTCAGTTTTACTCCAGTGTGCTGGTACCTAAGTGGAGACAAATGAAAACACAGCGTGTGTTACTCATCCTGGCTTAGCAGTACCCAAGGAAGTCTGCTGTCTGGTTCTGCAGTAGGATCTTCAGCTTGCCCAGGCTCTCCTGCAGCCCTCAGCCCAGCCGTGAGGCCGAGTACCAAACCGTTATCTCGTAGACTTTACTGAGGGTTTTTGTAGTTTACCTTATCTCTTTCAGTCATCTTTATTGAAGGTGTGCACCGCTGCACACCAAACTGGCTGCCTTCAGAGAGGTGACCCGCAAAGGGAAGGCGGCTTGTGGTATTGCTTCATGTGGCCTTTCAAACAATCAAAAGGATTGAAAAGGTACGGGAGCTTTCTTCGGGGCAGAAGGGCAGGTCTTGTTTGCCCTGGCAGACAATCGCGTGGTTTCATCATTGTACTACTACTACTACTCAGCCTAGGACAAACAGGCTCAAACTGAAGTGATTCTCAGGGGAAGGGTATTTTAACCAGAAAATTTTAAGGCTATTAGTCCCATTCTGATGACTATTTTGAAAGAAGGCCTTTTTTTTTTTCCCTGAATGCCAGTCTTCCAGAAAAGCTCAGCAAAAGTGGTAGAATAGCAAACAAGTCCTGGAATTTCGAACTACTAAAACTCCCCTCTTTCAGCCCTTTCTGAAGAAACTCACTATGCCCCAACAAAGGACTGGTTCCCTTCTGCTGGTCATCGCTGCTTCCTTTCAGATACGGCCTGGTTTCTCCTCCCCCACAGCAGAGGTGGTGGGCAGAGGGACAGGGCAGCAGGTAGTAACACAGCTGAAGCAGCCATCTGCTTGTACAGAGTCACAGAATGGCTGAGGTTGGAAGGGACCTCTGGAAGTCACCCTGTCCAACCGCTCTGCTCAGGCAGGGCCCCCTAGAGCAGGCTGCTCAGGACCATGTCCAGACAACTCCAAGGATGGAGACTCCACAACCTCTGTGGGCAACACAGAAGCCCATTCAGTTCTGATCCCTCCAGTGGAGGGAGAACACAGAACAGTGGAATTAGGGGATTTCCCTGTCACCACTCCTCCGGAGAGCATTTTCTCTGCTTTTACCTGTTGTCTTATTCACATCAGGTAGGCAGATGGTGGCAGAGGCAGTGTTGACTTGACAGTCATTTTTTCCCCCCTGAATAGGAGATTGCAGAATTACTGCTGCTTCTGATGCCCAACAGTGTTTTATTCCCAAATTGGAATTCTCCCTTGCCCTCTGGCGGGATAGCAAAAGGATGGTATCTGGGAAAGCTGGTTCTGCTGTAAACCACCATTCAGTTCTTCCTGCCACAGCTGCTCCCCTAAAATTGTTACTGTTCCTTCTCCCTTTCGTTAGGTTTGGCTTTCTGTTCAGCCTTAAAGGTCTCTACTGTAGCAGCTTCTCTGCTTTCAGCCTTGCACAGTATGTTCAAAGTAACATAAAGATGGTGAAGCCCTCTTATTTGTCCTAGTGAAGAGCACCTCTTGCTCCACTGTTTAGGGTAGGGGACAAGGCATAAACTCATACTGCATTTCCTTTCCTCACCACTGTCAGAAGGCCTTGTGGGGTAAGGATGCAATTGCAGCCGGGCTCTCTCACTTGCACTAGTATGGGATAATGGGATAGAATTTAAAGGAGTCTTCTTTGCAACAGGGGATGGCGTCACATAGGGCCTGGTAATGCCAAGCACAAAGCATGCACTCACACCAGTGAGTTGATGTGGGGCACTTTCTCTTCCTAGCTACTGTGGGGAATTAGCTGCCTCACAGGTGCAATTCTCTTTTCTTCCTGCACTGTACACCCTTTTTAACCCCAGAAGTGGTGCACTCGGCTGTCTGACTGGCAGCACTTTGATTTAATTATATTCTTCATTAGCGTGGAAAGGGGTGAAGCTGAATTAAGAGTCTGGGTCTTGGGACTGCATCAAACTTAGCTGCTAGGAGAGCAGAATTGAACAGAGCAGTGTTGGTGATGCAGAACGCGATGGGGAAGGGGCGGGAGGGGCTTTCTGTTCCCGTTCTCCTCACACAGGACATTTCTCCTGACCACCACTGGCCTTGTGCCAGTGAGAGACAGTCAAACACACACATGTTGACACCCCGTCAGGTGTGTTTATTCAAGAGTTTTATGGCACACGGCTCTGCAGGCAGCAGGAACTAAACTCCATGGCGTGGGGCCATAGCTGCACCAAAACTGCTGCGTTAACAGAGCAGCCCCTCCCTAAAAAGCAGCGGGTGTGTGAGCAGGTAGGATGGGTTACGCTGTGCAGTCACAGAGGAAAGAAATCCAGAGCCCGATGTCTGTACCGCTTACCTAAGGCAGGCTTCCCCAAGCAGCTGAGGAGCGCTGCATTTTGCTTGTCGGTGCTCTTGGGCATCAGCAGCTGCAACAAGCACTAATGAATCCAGAAGATCTTTTTTGCGAATGTATCAGGCTGCTGTCTTCTCTTTTATAACACTCAGCCCAGCCCCACTGCTAATGAGTAGCAGGAAAACCGAAGGGTGGCGACTACAGCATGCTCGGAAACCTCCCACTTTAGCGCAAGTGGCACCGTCCAGCACGGATGGGCACTGGGGTTGCACTCCAGTTGCCTGTGGTGTAGAACAAAACCTTCAGCCTCTTCCCTGGTGGTAGGAAATAAGAGGTTATGGGACATCTGTCTTATTTATAATACATACATGATAAGAAATGTCTGTACCAAAGGAGGTCATTCTTCCAAATGTGTCTGTCGCGCACCGGAGGTAAAGCCGGCTTGGCACGCTGTTTGTATCAGTAGTGAATTCATTGAGGGCAGGAATGGATTAAAATGAAACACGTTAATCACCAATCACTACCAGTGTTGTCAACTGTTTTCGTTTTTAATTGTTATTGTAATATATTTTGGTTGTTTTTCTAATTTAATTCTCTCACTATCGTCTGACTGTGAACTGCGAACAGTGTTAAACTTGATGTAAATAAGGCCCTTTGAAGGGCCTCTTTGCCTGTCGTTCCACAAAGTTTTGCCAATTTGCATTTTGTTTTAAATAAAGGTTGCAATATTTTATTGGCAAAAAAAAACCCACTTGAGCGTATGCTGCTTTTTTTTCTTAAGGAATATTTGAAGCTGCTCAGCACTAACCTGAAGTTTGTTATTTTGAGTAGAAAAGACAAGATGATTATAACCCTGTTAAAAAGGGAAATAATTTAATTCTGCCAGATTGCAAAGAAAAGCAGTATCTTTATTTACGCCTTTAAAATCAGACTTAATGTTGCCGTGGAGCAGTGCGAGGAGAGGGGTGCTTGCTGTTGGGGTTGCATAATCAAACACTCACTTAATTCTTAAACATACATGAGTGTGACCTGGCAGAGCACAGAGTCTTGCATCATCAGTTTGACAGTTGCCCTCATTAGTAACACCACCACCTCCTTAATCGGTAACAGAGTAAGAACTGCTTAACGTGCCACCTTCATAACCAGCCCCGCACTGGCAAAAGGGCTGACAGAGCGATTCCCTTCCATTCCAAACAGCATCAGTCTAACCCAGACAGCTGAAGATTCTTATCTATTTAAAAAAAAAAAAAATCATAGGTTATCCTGGCTTATACAACCTTCTAAGCAACTAACCTGCAACTAACTAACAACTTTCTAAACTTTCTGCCCAGGTGATAAAACAAACCAACCCATGTCTAAGAAATCCCTGATAACAGCACACGCTGGCACAGGCCCTAAGGTCCAACCAAGCTAGAGGCATCAGGTAAGTTTAAACTAACTTTGCATCAGCCGAGCAGTAAGAAAGCAGCTGGCTCATCTTCCTGCCTTGGACTATGAAGCCTCGTTAGATAACAGAGCCAGCGTGCCCGAAGGGAAACACAAACTCAAAGTCTGCAGGAGTAGTAAGTGTGTCTGGTCAATCTTTTCCCAGAGGTCATGCTGCTCATCACTGGCACCGCAGAGAGGTTCAAAGCTTCAAATAGATCAAAGGTCCGCACACGGGGTGTCCTGGGAGCTAAGCCCCGTCCTTGGCATGTGCTGTGTCACCTCATCGCCCCAGCCCAGCGGTGTTGGAAGGGAGTTTTGACCTAGAGGTCACAAAGCGATTCCTGTAACACTGTTGAAATTTTTTTGGTCCTGCTGTAACGTACTTATCACCTGGCAAGTACCCAGACAGCAAACAGCCCCTTGGTGTAGTAATGCTGATACCAGCCAAAAAAACCCCCACAGCATGCAATATACTGGGGGGGGGAGGGGGGAAAAAAAATAATCCCAAGCTTACTGCATCCCTGAAAACCTGATTTCACAGAATCACAGAATTTTCAGAGTTGGAAGGGACCTCTAGAGATCATCTAGTCCAACTCCCCTGCTAAAGCAGGATTGCCTAGAGCACATTACTCAGGACTGCATCCAGGCGGATCTTGAAAATCTCCAGAGAAGGGGACTCCACAACCTCCCTGGGCAGCCTGTGCCAGTGCTCTGTCACCCTCACCATAAAGAAGTGTTTCCGTGTATTTGAACGGAACTTCTTATGTTCTAACTTGTGCCCATTACCCCTCGTCCTGTCACTGGGAACCATTGAAAAGACCCTGGCTCCATCCTCCTTCAACCCACCCTTTAGATACTTGTATGCCATAATAAGGTCTCCCCTCAGCCTTCTCTTCTCCAGGCTGAAGAGTCCCAGCTCTTTCAGCCTTTCCTCATAAGGGAGATGCTCCAAGCCCTTAATCATCTTAGTTGCCCTTCGCTGGACTCACTCCAGCAGTTCCCTGTCCCTCTTGAACTGGGGAGCCCAAAACTGGACACAGTATTCCAGTTGTGGCCTCAGCAGTGCAGAGTAGAGGGGGAGAATGACCTCCCTCGACCTACTGGCCACACTCTTCCCTATGCAGCCCAGGATTCCATTGGCCTTTTTGGCAACAAAAAAATTTCAATTGCAGCCTGTTCCTTCAGCCACCATCCTCCTCAACTGCCTTTTGCCCTTGAAAGGAGAATTAGTCTCCCCTATTTAATTTCACAATGAAACAAACAAGCTCTTCACCAAACTACTTAGAAAAATTATTTCAGCAGAAGTTCACCTCATCCCTGCAGCTGCTTCCATACAACGAAAGACTCCAACGAGAGAGGGACACTCCAAAGCGAGAGGGGATGGATTTGACATCTCCAGAGGAGATTATTCAGTCATTTTCTCTACACAGGGGCCTCCCTGCACAAACTATGATCCTTCGCACGCGTGTCCCTGAGGGGCAGACCCCGCATGAATGCAGGAGAGTGGTAGAGAAAAAAACAACTCCAGCAAAACAGTTTTGCGCAATCTTGTAAAGTGACAGAGAAAAGTGGGGACCGTGATGAGGCCGTGGCTTCTCCTGGGCTGTCTCAATGGGACTCATCTATCCAAGGCCTTCACTACATGGTACGAAACCAAAGACAGATGCTTTGTTTCCTGTGAGCGGGGATGTCCAACCAAATCACAGCACGATAACTTCAGGTTACTACCTGCTTGAGGAAGGGACTTTAAAACACCAGACAGACTTCAAACACAGCCAAGCGCAGGCTGTCCCCATGTCCCACCAGTAAGGCTGGGCAGGGGGTGCACCTCCTTCCCTGCAGACAGCCCTCGGAGCAACAAGGGTTTAAGTCTCTTTCCCTGTGCAATTGCCCGACCTTGTGCAAAGGAGAGCAGCTCCTAGTGTGCAGAACCACCCAGTCACCCACTGGTGTAGTCCTCCCACCTTGGTGTTCAAGGAAGGAAGTAATTGATGCGCTGGGATACAGATTTACATCCCTGTGCAGAGAACAGCTTCTCCTCTTTGGGGACAAACACCATCATCCTGGCCACCTCGTCGAGGGCTGCCTCGGTGTAGGGAAGTCCACGGGCCAGGAAAGCATCCCGCGCGCAGAGCTTCACATGGTGGTACTCTAGAGGCAGGAATGGCACGAAGAAATCAACGAGGTTCTCTTTGAGGAGGTGGCTGCGGGCATAACCGCTCTCTGTAGCAAAAAGCAAGGCAAAAACTTCAGAAGCTTCATCTGAGAGCTGGCATCCCTCTGCAAGTCAGGGCTTGTCTCCCTGGAGGGGCTGTCTTGGCTCATCCAGCCACATGTGGTGGGAGAGAGGCACCCTTCCACTTGTGAAGAGCTGGCCAGCACTTAAGTCTGGACACAGAGCATCCCCACGGCTTGCCCACCTCAGGCCAAGAAAAGCCTGAATCCTCAGAGAAGCCTTGATACTTCCCTGCGGTGGAAGGCTGCCTCTCGCAACCTGGCCATTTTCAGGGCTGAAAGGGGCCAGAAGAACTCACAGCTCCCTCCTGGTGTGCCTGTTGGAATAAAGGCTGGTGCGACAGCACAGGGTGGATAGGACTGCATAAGCAAAGCCCTGAGCTGGGGCAGAGGGGCAGGTTTGCGGGCAGCCTGCCCACGCCATCCCGCAAGCAAGCCTGACTCTTACCTGCAGGCTCTTGCAGCTCCAGCCGCAGCCGCTGCTCTAGGAACTCCATGGAGATCTCCTCCCGCACCCGGCCAGCTCGCCAGAAGTCCAGGGCTACCTCATTGATGGTGTTGCCACCGAGATTGCTGCAGACAAAAGGGAAGTCACTCAACTGTGCCCCTAGAGATGAACTGCTGAGAGTGACCAGCACCCTCCCCTACAGACAGGTCTCACCAGTCGTTGGCAATAAAGATTTACCATTTAGAATCAGCATCTGAAACACTCGCAGAGGAACCAGCTTTCTTCCCAAAGAGCCCCTTTCTATAGGTGTCTATACAGCCATCTTCTCTCTTGCCAGCCCAGATCCCTGGGCCAGCTGCTTTCTCTCCCAGGGAAGGACCAGGAGCCAGCAGAACCCTCCATCTCCATCAGACCCCTGTCCTGGCTTGGATGCCATCGACCTCACGGGTGACACTTGGCTCAGCACCAAGCTCTCAACAAGCCACCCCTGAAAGTCCAAGTTGGAGGGCAGAGCGCATGGCAGGAGTCCCACCAGAAGTAAAAGTTGAGGACAGGGATTCTAGTGGCAGCCCAGGACTGGACAAAGCATCCGCTGCCTGAGGGACAAAGCAGCGCAGTTCCCATGCGAGGACTCCTCTGGACACCCACTGTGGGGGCAGCTCCGTGATGGGTGACACTGGTCCTGACAGTCATTAAGGCTCCTGGGCAGCCCCTCGCCTCAGAAAGCGGTTCAAGGCCAGGCAGTCCCCGTGTGCTGCCGAGGGGTTTGCAACAGCCTCAGGCAAGAGCCCCCAGCCCCAACTGCCCCACCACCAGTGAGCTGGCGATATTGGGAAACAGCTGGCTGCAGAGCTTGTGTAGGTGGGAGACAGAGAGACACTGGGAGACACAGATCTTGCACCCATCTTTCCTCTTCTGTCAGAGGCTCTGGACCTGTTCCTCAAACGGAGGTGAGGCAAAATTAAAAAACCACCACTGTTTCCCCCCCACTGCCTTGTGGGGGTGAAAGAGCTTGTGCTGCTCCTGCTCCCACAAGAGAAACAGCCTCTTTTGACTGAGGACAGGCAGCCAGTCCCACCCCATCCCCACCAGTCAAACCTGGCCAAAGCTGCGGGGCCAGGCCAGTGTCCAAAGGAGTCCTGGGGCAGAGCCAGCTCTCCTATAAAAGGTCTGTGTCACACCGCTACCAGGTATGATGAAACCCCCCCAGGATTACACGTTGCTACAGTTCAAGGCACCCTGCTCCCCTCTGCTTGGTAGCACCAAGGGGCTGACGTCACCCCCTCAAACCTGCACGGCTTGCTAGGTAGGACACAAGGTCAGCTCAGCACAGCTGGCAGCACATCTCGCTCTGTCCCAAGCAACAAGGGAGAATCTGTTTCCTCCACCATGTCTCCTGCTGGAGGCCCAAGCAGGTAGGACTGAAATGTGGCGAGTTCCACAAGTGCCTGGCACAGATACAGGTTTTCCACAGGCAGAGGAACTTCCCTGGAGAACCAGCAAGCTTGGAGGTTAGGACATTCGCCTGGATGGTGGGAGATGGAGAACGAATGCTCTGCCTACCTCCAACCTGTAGGAACACCTCTTGTCAGAGCCAAGCTGAAGGCTGTAAATCCTAAATTGAAGGGGGCCCAAGATGCTTGTCCCTCCTTAGTATTTCTCACTGGCTACTTCAGGCATGGCCTACCTCACATCTCAGTTTTGTGATGTCCCACTTCTCCGCCTAGATGTGTCCCACCTAGGCCTGGGTCGGGGACAGCACTGGGGTGGAAACATACCAAAAACCTTTCTCCCTCTGGATGGGAAAGGGACCAACCTCCAATCACTAAACCACAGGGTGAGCCGATGCCAGGATTGTCCCTCACAGCACAGCAGACGGATGGCACCTCAGCCTGCAGCCATGGCCAGGCAGCGGGAACTCCCCACCTCCCACTCCCAGCTACCAGTGCCACATTGTACAAGAACTTCCCACCAAGACCTGCAGCCCCAGCTTTGCTCCGTGGAGTATGGGATCTCCCTGCTCAGCTGTCCAGGGTGCAAGGGGACGCCAAGATAGCTCTGACTCTCACTGGTTCCTTGTCTCAAAGCCTAGACAGCGGCTCAGGTGTCCCAGTTAAGGTGGACCTCAGCTCCTCCTTGCAAATGCCCTGTACCCAGGCAGGATGCCCAGCATCAATACAAAACTGACCATGGAGGCAACCACCTCTTGGAGGAGCTAAACATCTCTTTCCTCTCCTCTGCAGCCTGAGCCCCTCATAACGCACACCTTGGGGGATAAATGTTATGACTTTGTGCCTCCCCATCCCTTTGTGGTCCCAGAAATCACCTGAGGAAGAGGAAGATAGATCTCCGGTTATCCACCTTGCCCTTGTTGTCATAGTGAGCCATGAAAGGCTTGATGGCATCCAGGAGGCTGAAATGAAGTTTCTCTGCCTCATCAAAGATGAACAAGGACTGCTTGCAGAGCTGCACGGTCTCGCTTATCTGCTTCTTCAGCTGGGCCTGCAGAGCAGCAGGGAGGAGCGTGAGAAGCTCAGTAGCAGCCACTGCCTCCAGACCATCGTGCAGGGGCTGAGCCTGGATGCCGTGGGCTAACCCCAGCTGGCAGCTAAGCACCACACAGGTGCTTGCGCTGTCCCTCCCAGCCAGTGGGACAGGGCAGAGAACAGGAAGAGCAAAAGCAAGTAAACGTGTGGGTCGAGATAAAGATGGTTTAATAAACAAAAGGAAGAGGAAGAAGAAAGAAAGAAAGAAAAGTAAGTGATGCAAAGGCAATCATTCACACCTACCACTGATGCCCAGCCAGTCTCTGAGCAGTTGGGGTCAGCTGTGCAGTGTGTGTGCCCCCCCAACTTCTTGCACACCCTCAAACTACTGACTGCGAGGGCAGAGTGGGAGGAGAAAGCCTTGATACTGTGCAAGCACTGCCCAGCAGGAGCCAAACACCAGTGTGTTATCAATGCTGTTTTACTCACAAACCCAAAATGCAGCACTGTATGGGCTGCTGTGAAGAAAATGAACTCCATCCCAGCCAGACCCAGTACACTGGACCGTCCCCATGGCAACACCATGTTTTTGGCTCTCACCTTGTATGAGTCCACGTACTTGTGATGAGGGAAGTGGAAGAGTGAGATGAACACCTTGACACACTCACTCTTCAGCCCATCCCGGTACAGGTGACTGGCCACCATCCGCGCCACAAAGTTCTTCCCCGTGCCGGACCAGCCATGGAAGGAGAGGACCAGAGGCTTCTCTGGCCGCGGGCTCTGCAGGAACCCTTGCACCGCTCGGATGACAACTTCTTTGGCCAAGTGCTGCCCATGGAGCTGCCCATTGAGGTCTGCTTCTAGCCCTGCAGGAAAGAGAGCAAGAGCTCAGCTTTAACTTGCAAGCCCCACTGCTGCTACTGCTGCAGGTGGGAATAAAAGGAGATAATGTGTCAGGCACTAAGCCTGCACAGCCCTGCTGGTGGGGCTGCCTGTCTGAGAGTGTCTGAAGCGGCATTAAAGGCACAGGGTTAATGAAACAGGCTGCCCGTACCCTGCTTGCATCAGCCACTGACTGCAAAAAGACACAGATCTTCCACTGACTACTTTTTTCCTTCGGGAAGGGGAGGAGGTATTTGATGACTGCAGAGAGCACTGAAGCCCAAAGGCCCTCACAAGCTCCCAGCAGAGGGTATGGATACCAGAAGTCTCAGAGATAGCAAAATGCAATGACACTTGCGTGGGGCTTACATGCAGCTCTGGGTGTAACCTGCTGACCTGGGGCTGGATACTGGGCCAGTTTGGATCCCACTGCACATGCCTGGGAGCTACTGGATGAAGACAGGGCTCATGGCAAACTGGAGCAGATACACTGTACAGTAAGGAGCAAACTCTCTTGCAGTCTCAGAACCACAAATACAGAACGGGAAACAGGACTTAGCTCAGCCCCTCACCTTCCCACCAGCTCAGCAATCTGCTCAGAAATGCCCTTTACTTGTTAAAATAGACTTTAAAAGAAGAAAAGCCCACAAGCAAACAACAGAAGAGACAACAGGGAGAAGCAACAGAGGCATGCACTGCTTGGGGTCTCCCATGTACAGCACAGCACCTACCTGTGATATTGTTGGTTATCCTGCAGTCTCCTGTCTTGCAGCACTTCCCAAAGCTGCAGTACCAGGCAGAGAGGATCTCCAGGTAATCCTGGCCCACTAGAGGCAAGCTCCACCCTGGAAAAGACAGAGGTCTGAGCAGAGATGTACCAACAAGTGTCTTCTTTTGTATTTTGTGTGCATGCTCAGCTGAGCCCGGTCAACAACAGCCCTCCTCCCAGGTGGAGGGGGTCAGACACCGACCCACCAGGCAGTCTGAGCTGTGGGGAGGGGAAATAAGCACATAACGGGCAGCAGGTGGCTCAGGTAGGCACGGAGAGTGTCTGTGGCAACCTGGGGTATGCTGAACGAGGACATCCAGGGCAGCGACCCTTGGGAAGGGAAGGTCAGTGCTGGGGGCACAGACGCCCGTGTTGGGGGAAGTGGGTTGTTTAGAACCTCGGCATGGGAGAGGGAGAGGAAGAAGAAAGGTGCTTACCTGGCCCGGGACTGGACTCCTCCTCCTCCTCCTCCTCTTCGCAGCCCTCCCGCCACACCTTGCATGCCAGGTACTGCCAATACTGCTTGGAGAGTGCACCCACAGCTCCCAAGTGCTTCTTCACAGCTTCGTACCTCACCCTGCCCCATGGTCCCCCCTCTGCCACAGGGCCCTGCTCCTCTTCCCAGGGCCCCCGCGGCGTTGCTTGGCTCCCCAGGCCCCCCGACCCCCCCAGCAGCAGCAGGCAGCAGACCAGCCCCAGGCGGGACGGCAGCCTGCCCTGGCCCATGGCGGTGGGTCGGGGATCCCCGTCGGGGTTGGAGCGGACCCTGCCCCGGCTCTGCTGGGTGTCCGAAGGCTCCCGGCCTCCCTTAAACCGCCCGAGCCGTGATCTCACTTCCTGGCCGCCTGCAATTGGGAGTCGCTGGGAAAGCTGTGGGCTGGTGTCACCGCCACACCAGACATGGCCCAGCGCCCACCTGGCCCCTGTCCCACGAACAGTGACCCCACTGGACTCCCCTACGCTGGGCTCAGCACGGCTCCGGCCAGCGCTGTGCTACAAAACCTGACCATGTTCCCAAAAAGGAGGTATCAGGCACTCCTCTGGTCCCTGTTCTGCACAAAACTCGGAGCACGTCCTCTCCCCGGGTCCTGCCAGCCCTCGCTGGGAGGGGAGGTGAGCGGCTCCTCTTCCAGCCGGGCTGGAGAGATGCCCACGGAAGCTGCCGGACACCATTACCAGCCTGCTCACGCCGAGCTACACCACCGCAGCCTCCACACCACGGCACCAGCAACAAATGCCTGGGGAAGGCAAATAATCTGGTTTTTAAGTAGCCCTGGTGGATCAGCTGGAGTTTTGCTGCCACAAATGCAAGAGGCGTTGGCAGTTGTTGTTCATCAGGATCATTTCCAAGGGGACACAAAAGGACAACAGGCATAAATAAGGGAGCAGGAGGCAATGGATGAGTCACACCGGCAACACAGGGAGCGGCAGTGTGCTGTCCGGGCTGTTTTTGCTGCCTGCTGTGCTATGAGTTCAGTTTAGCAATTAGATCAAAGCTGTAGGACAAATGGTTTTGTTGCTGGCTCTGGGACAGGCTTGCTGTGTGACGCTGGACGTGTGTCATTCCTCATCAACCGCCAGAAGTGCTGCTCTTTACTTTTACACCAGTGCATCTTCATACACCAGTACATCCACACACTAAGACAGGTTAGGTGAGCTCCACTCAAGCAGCCAGGAAAAAAAATAATTCAGATCAGCTCAGAACCACCATGAAATCGCATACGAGAACTGAGGTGCAACTCTTACCACCACTAAGCTCACCACCAATAACCAGTTTTCTCCAATAAGCTGTAAACCCCCTCCTGTATGAGAAAGCACAGTCGTTAGGGCTGGCTGCCTGTGCTTTGGTAGGAGATTCTAGGATCCCATGCAAAGCCTGGCTGTGATTTTGGACACAAGTACACACAAAAACTCAGCTGGGGGTGGGGGGAGTAGATGAAAAGTGGATAAGCCTCAGATAACCTGCATTTTACTTTAAGCTGGATTACTATAAGAGACTAACACCTCTACAAGTTACCGAGCATAAGGACAAGTCCACGCACAATTTATCCTAACCGAGATGAGGCCAAGATGCTTTGGGCATGGAAAGAATGTCAAGGTTGTCCCACATGCTCACAAAAATAAAAATAAGAAGGATATTAAACGGCATATTAAATGCAATTCATCCAGCTTGGCAATTCACTCGTTCAGGTGGATGGGAAGTGGGATCCAGCACCGCCAAGGCATGGAGTGGAGCATATCACCATCTACAGGTGGCTACAAATATTACACATCGGCATTAAAGATACTGGTATTGACATAATTGCTCCCTCCAACTTAAAGAGCAGTGAAGCTAAAACCTTAACATCAGTTGCAATAACTTAAACAGAACTAAAACTCGTGCACGTTAAAAAAAATAATTAAAAATTGAACTCATCGTAGCCATAGCAAATTAAACTATCAGCCTTTCTAAAAACTAGTTGAAGCATCTGAATTGAAGCATTTATATACATTTATAAAAAATTTCATAGCTCTACCTTTCCCGAGATAAGTGCTATAGCTGAAGAGACCTTATCAAAAGGGGCCACATTCATAAAAAATAGATGCTTCCATATTCCAAATGAAAAAAGCAAATTCTGAAAGACAGAACGCGTGACTGTTCAACACCAGACCAGCCCCATGGTACCACAGCATAATTCCTGGGATGTCAGCTTCGCTTGAGTGCAGTCCATCATAAAAGCTAAAGGGGAAAATAAAAATAGTTGTTTAGTAACCTGCCAACTATACCCTGTTTGACCTGGCTCTGAAGTTAGCAAGGCACTGCAGTGTGTGTGGGGGGGGAAGAAAAAAAAAAAAAACACGTCTCTGACTAATTCAAATCCCTTCGCAGGGCCTTAGGGAGGAAATTATCCCCATGGACTAGATGGGAAGCTGCAGGAGACTGGAAGAGATCCTAGTGCACTACATGGAAGAGGACTTGCTCATACCTGACTTGGGAAGGATGGGGCTTGGAAGCACAGCAGTCAATCCCCTACTACAGCTTGCTGGGATTATATCCTTCCCCCCTTTTTTCTGCTTCCTCTGCTGAATTCTCAAACACTCGCTACGTTATTTGCTAATCTTCAGCTGACAGTCTTGCAGGAAGAGGTAGATGCAGGGATCTGCACGGCCCCAAAGACGACACTAGGATGCATGGCCTTTCACCTCACAACTGGTTATTCCAAAGCAGTCCTGGTGAGCAGCAACCACCCAATTAAAAATCCATGGTCTTGGGTCAAGTCAGGTGTTACAGCGCAGGCATCATCTAAAAAGAAAGAAAAAACAGCACTACAAAAATGTGCCTTCGTCTGGCTTATTCAACAGCGCAGCCCTAACACAACTCGGTACAAGCAAACACTCAGAGGGAACCTTGCAATCCAGGATTTTATAGTACAAGCTGTATCCACTGGACAGGCAAATGCCATGCATCCATCCTTTTATGTTTTTTTTTTTCCAGTTTTCATAAAGCAATTCCTTCTGCATATCCACAGATGAACTCCGACAAATGGCAGGAGTAGAGTCGCTCTCCAGCAGCTCAGTATAACACAGCTATGGATTAGATCACTAAAAAGGAAGGTCTGAAATAAAGGGTATAAGGGGAGCCCTTGCTCTCTTTCCTTTAGTGTCCGTCCCCCCCCCCGCAAAGTCATATCCTCAGCCTCTTTAAAATATTGAGAGACACCACAAAGAAAATAAAACAGAGCACCCATCCCACACATGGGATATATGAACCAAGAACTTATTTTAATTTCTAATTTTCAAAATCAATCAAAATTTGTAGCAAAAGAATTTCAAAGAAATTCAGGGAAAGTGCTAATTTTCAAACCCCTTTGGTTTTCCATTGCCTCGAAGTTGTTTCTGTTCATTCTTCTGTAAAATTATGTTCATTACATAATCAGAAAGACTTTAAAATCTTCCAGTTATACGAATTCTCACCCAGTTACTAAGGCAAACCACTCCAAAATTACACAGCAGTAATACAACAATGTGCTTGTAAAAACAGCTCTCAAAATTAGCTATTTCAGCCTTTCAAAACTTAAAAGCACCTGTAGTTTCTGCAAGTTGTTGAACTGCTTATATACAAGCAAGAATCCTGTCCTGCCCCCTGAACAAATTGGCACCTCAAAAATAGAGGATATGAAAAATTATTGTCACTACACAATGCTAGGAGACAAATAACCCCAGAATATCCTCCTCCCCCAAAACTCCCCAAATAAACCCCCAAAACTAGTTCTTACAAAATTCACCAATGCTCAAGTCCAAAGCTTCAACTGAGAAACTGGTTTGAAAAAAAGCAGGTGCCTTTGGTATTTCACAACACCACTCTGATGCTACAGGCCAGGTCAAAAACCATTCCTGCATTTCCAGAAGTGGCACAGTGCCTTGGCAGTTTTGGGGTGTCCTGCCCCCAGGAGCCATATGGGGACTGGCAGCAGCTTAGGCAGTCCTCAGAAGTACACAGCAGCTCTCAGTGGCTTCCACATGCCTGACACTCAGAACTGTGAGCATCACTTCCTACCTCCAAAAAAAATCACTGCAGCAGGTTATGAAGAAAACAAGCTCTGATACAGCCAGATTAAACCCCTGCACTCTGTGGGAACAGATTTTGATGGTTGTTTACTTGCCCTGTCTGATAAAAGGGCTTCAATAAAAGCTTAGAAAAGCCAACCACCACCACCTGCCAACTCTATATACATCTCTTGCCAACTCAATATACACCCATTATATTGGTACAGAGTCTAGTTAGAGGTCAGTAATGAGTGGTGCCCCTCAAGGGTCAGTACTGGGTCCAGTCCTGTTCAGTATATTCATCAATGACCTGGATGAAGGGATAGAGTCTACCATCAGCAAGTTTGCTGATGACACAAAACTGGGAGGAGTGGCTGACATGCCAGAAGGCTGTGCCGCCATACAGAGAGACCTGGACAGGCTGGAGAGTTGGGAAGGGAGAAACCTTATGAAATTCAACAAGGGCAAGTGTAGGGCACTGCATCTGGGGAGGAATAACCCCATGCATCAGTACAGGTTGGGGGGTGACCTCCTGGAGAGCGGCTCTGTGGAAAGGGACCTGGGAGTCCGGGTGGACAACGGGATGACCATGAGCCAGCAATGTGCCCTAGTGGCCAAGAAAGCAAATGGCATTCTGGGGTGCATCAAGAAGAGTGTGGCCAGCAGGTCGAGGGAGGTCATCCTCCCCCTCTACTCTGCCCTGGTGAGGCCACACCTGGAGTACTGTGTCCAGGTCTGGGCTCCCCAGTTCAAGAAAGACAGGGATCTGCTGGAGAGGGTCCAGCAAAGGGCTACAAAGATGATTAGGGGATTAGAACATCTCTCTTATGAAGAAAGGCTGAGGGACTTGGGTCTTTTTAGTCTAGAGAAAAGACAACTGAGGGGGGATCTTATTAATGCTTACAAATACTTAAAGGGAGGGTGCCAGGGGGATGGGAACAGTCTTTTTTCAGTGGTGCCCAGTGATAGGACAAGAGGTAAACAGGCACAAACTTGAACATAGGAAGTTCCATCTTAACATGAGGAGGGACTTCTTTACTTTGAGGGTGGCAGAGCACTGGAACAGGCTGCCCAGAGAGGTGGTGGAGTCTCCCACTCTGGAGACATTCCAAACCTGCCTGGACGCCGTCCTGTGCAACTTGCTGTAGGTGACCCTGCTCTGGCAGGGGGGTTGGACTAGATGATCTCCAGAGGTCCCTTCCAACCCTGATTATTCTGTGATCCTTTGCTCTGGATGACAAAGCCAACTTATTGGGACACAACCAAGAAATCAGCCTTGGTGCTTGCAGATGCAGAGCCATGGGATGCACTTTCAAAAGCAAAAAATACTTGATCTCCAAAGACCACTTAAAGCTAGATGTGTTCTTTTTTTGTATCACTTTGGGACACTCTTCTTAAAAACATCTTTCCTTACCAACAAGGCTCTTGCAAACAACCTGCACATTTGACCCCATTCTTGGAAATACATAACTGGAATAAACGCCATTGATAATTACTGGTGAAGAAATAACCGTGAAAAATCAGTAGCAAAACACTCTAAACATTCAGCACACCACACGCTGGAAAAAGAGAGAGAGACAGGAGGGGGGAGAGAGAGAGACTTAAACAATCCATCAATGTTGCTTTATTAAAATCTTTATTCACACAATGTTGCTTTATGCGGAATCTGACCCCGGGGGATACAAGTAGAAAGTCATGATTGCATTCTGTTTTCTTATTAGCAACCTCCATTTGTGCAGCTGCTCCCAGGGGCAATCCTCTGACAGCTCCAACAGGGGTGTCTGTTTCAAGCATCTTGCTCCAGCTGCCACAGCAAATAAATTACCTTCTTAATAAATTAGTATTTTTCCGTTGAAGTTTGTTTGGCAAGACACACTCCAGTTCATTAGCTGCTGGAAGAGGAGCCGACTTCAGTGTCTCCTCCAGCCCAACTGCTGACTTAGGAAGGAGGAGATAAATAGCAGATGGCTGATGATGCTCTCTTTTTAATTAGTTCTTGATTTCTGTGCTTCAAGCGCTCTGATATTACTAATATCCACAACCCAACCATTTTGTAACATCTGGGGCCAGTGGATTACAGTGTGCACAGTGAACAAGAATTAGAAGGCGTTATGAAAACCTCACTGACAGCGCATACCACCTGCCTCACAAATGACACTATTTTTCAGAGATTCAAGCACTCCCTGTTCGCATGTGGATGCTGCTACTTATTTCCTTTGCAATGGTTACAATTTATTTCAAAATTTCTCAGGGTTCTGTATTCAAGCAAGACAACAATCACTGCCAAAATGCCAGAGATTATCAAAAGGCCAAAATCAGATCTTCCTGATTTTGGGTAAGAGAGGAATTTATTCTTCTTTCCAGCTGCAGAACACCAAGTCCCAGTGGTGTTTACAGTGATCAGAAGTGTCATGACAAAAAAAGAAGAAAAAAAGCAAACATTTCTTGTTTCCTCCTACTGATGATGTGGGACTTCATGCCCTTTGTTTACGAGTAAACTAATACAGTGCTTTAAATCTCTGACATTCATACTTGGGGAAAACTTATCGCCCCAAGTTCCATTTGACAGCAAAAGCTTTAGCTTAGAGCCCCAGGAACAAGCAATACATAAGCCCTGAAAACGAATTTGATTTCATAAAGACAGAAAGACTTTTTTTTTAATCCATTATTAAATCAAATTTAAATGATCAAGGGTGATCATACAGAAATCAAAACATCAAATTTTGGTGGATCCTTACCAAAATATTAAGTGCTCATGTTTAAGCTCAAAGAGAAGAACATGCTTTTAAAAATGCTACAAGCCACTACCATGTGCTTCGCCGTCTCCTCTTTGCGTAAATCATCTTTGATTTCTTGGGAAACAGTTTATGCCAAAATGCCTCAGTATGAATCTATTTTGCTTCAAAATAAATGCATTCACTAGCCACCTAACTGTTGCCCACAGTACTTCCCAACACTGTCTCGCTCAACCACCAAAATCTGACTGCCAGCCAAGTGACAGGCCAGCTCAGCCAGGGAGGGAGCAGGGCAATCCCTGCATGGCTCCTGCCCACGCTCACCACCAGCTGAGTGCGCTCACTTCTGCCCTAAGGGAACTCACAAGGCACAATCCACACCGGTGGGTTAAACTCACCGAAGGACCATGGCTTCTAAAGCATGTGTTATATTATCAAGTACAGCAATAAACAGGCACTAGCTCAACGCCAGTGTCCTAAAAGCTGGCTGTGCATTACAGTCCTGACTAGTAACACCAATAAATAACTCAACATCCCATCCTGACTGTGAGGTGGTCTGTCATGTGGCCAAGTCCAGAAAAGACCTAGGAGAACATAAAATTCAATTTCAGGTAAGCAGTTGAATCTTACTTTCAAAATACTCTGCTTGGGCAATGTCAAAAAGACTCCAACAAAATAAAACTACATTTTTAAAAATAAACTCTCTCACTAACACCTCTTTGATCAGGTACAGCAGCAGGTGCGGGAACAGAAAACAGCTCTCTACCTGCCCACCACGCTACTGCAGAGCTAGAAAGATTCCGACAGACAAATCAAGGGAAAGGTCTTAAACTGACATTTTGCTGCTCTTGCTCACAAGTACAATAATACATAATAATCACTTTCGGAAGTGAGCTCTTTCCTTACTTCTAAGGACCATACTGTCTGAACTGAAAAATCGCTACAAGGCTGTTAAATTTGGGAAAGTAATGACGAAGCTGCTTCCCTTCTGGAGACACAGATTCAGACCTTCTGCAAGCGTGACAAGTTTTACGGCCACAAGCTCATCTGCAGTGCAGGCTGACGCAGTGCTGAAAGATGACAGCGCTACCATGAGATGAGTGCTATAGGTCTGCCCTGAAAAGCCAACTTATACCAACCCTCCAATATCTACGGCAAAACCAACAGGAGCGAGAACCCCAGGATGACCACCCCAGTCAGAATACCACAGTGGAGGTTGCAGGAAGCAGCTGGGGAAGGCAGAAAACTTACTGAAGTGCTCACAGCTTCACAGCTCAGCCACATGCCAGGCCAGGCAGATGGTAGGACTGAAAAACTGCTGGAGTCTACAAAACAGCAGCACTGAGCTGTGATTACAACACTGAGCAGCAGGAAGCACACCTCCGTATGAGATGAAGAAAAAGACCACAGCTCAGGGTTCCCTCCACTCTTCAGAGCCTTGCCCATGGCTGTTGGTTACTGTGGAAGTTCAGCAATACACCTCTCTTTCCCCAGTGCAACGCGTTAAATAGGGCATGACCTCACTTAACAGAACCTGCTTCCAAGGACAGATTCTGTCCTCCTCCTCAGCTACAATATAATGAAAGTTTGGTTAACATGGACACAGGACTGCAAGGATATTTTTTCTACTCAGACCTTGCCAGATTCCTTGTAAATGGAAAACAGTGACAGGACACGTGGGAACTTACTATAACCTCTTAATTACCAAGTGCTGTATAACCACCCTGTCCTCCCCTAAATCTCCAACCGTGTGGATAAATCTTTGATAGGACTTCAGTGAAAACACTGAAGCATTATCACATGGGGCAAACCCCTTCCCAGCCTTTTACTGAGGAAAAGACAACTGAGCAGCAGAGGTCCCCCCCCTCCCACCCCTAATGGCATTCAGAAGAACATCCCACCCCCGAGGGGTGGCACAACTCTTCAGTCTAATAATTATTTTATTCACCACTTCCTCTTTCTCTAAAGAAGCAGTAAAATGCCTAACCAGCTCACAGCTGATTATGTACAACCCTGAATCAGACAAAAACTCGCAAGAGTATATGCGGGGAAGAGAAGGGGAGAGTATGGTACTGTTTGTCTCCATCTGTCCCCTCTAGATCCAGTCCACAAATTAGTGTCTGTATTCCACATACTTCCACCAACACCAAGAGCCATTTTTATCCAGTGCAATGTCCACTGCCGGCAATGGACACACCACAATGGCCAGGATGCCATTACGGGTACTGAGCCGTCCAAGGCTCCAACTTCCCACCTCTCATTGCTGTCAGCCCAAGATAAAAGCCAGTGTCACCTCTGTTTCTCTGGCTCAGAAGCTTTCCTGTTCATTGCAGTCCATCTTGGCCACAGCCTTTCCGAACTGATTGTGCTGTTTTTCTATCACTTTTTTGTTTGTTTGTTTTTAAAAAAGGAGTTTCATCTGTGTTCCACTACAATTACAAATGAGACAGAGTCATCCTGTCTTCCACCAGCACAACATCTGGCCCAAACTGGTCTGTGCATTGCTTCACTGTAGCCAGAATGCTGAGAAGCCGCTGGTCTAGGGCATCCAGATGAGGGTCAGAAAGCACTGGTGAGATGGGGTCATGCGACATAGCAGTTTTTAAGGCAGACTTCAGTACCCCATTCTTCAGGTAATTAAGTCTGTTCCAGGTAGAAACCCGGATGCTGCAAAAGAAAGAAACAAACATGTCACCATACCACTGTCTAGCTGAAGTCCCATCAGCAATACCAAAGCCAACCTCTTGAAGGAACCTGTTATATCAAGAACGGAGTCTTATTACAAAAGTGGGTTTGAGATGGTAGGGTCCAGCTATAACTGCATTATATGCAATATCTAAGTAGTGAAACTTGAAAATTGAAGAAGAAGAAAGAATCTAATGTGATGTAATTCTTGTGTTATACAGGCACACTTTCGACTGCTAGCAAGGAAGTTCTTCAGTCCTGAGGCCTCCCAAACACAATTTGAAAAGGAAAGAAAAGGAAAGAAAATTAACAGCCTGGCTGTGAATTCAAACACAAAACTCATGTCACCTCAGGAAGAGCATCACTGACCAACAATTAATCACAAAGGACAAAAGTCAGTTGACTGAACTTCCAAGAAAGTGAACACAGGAGTGATCTTTCTGCCACATTGGCCATTGAACTTGTTTGTATCTGCCCATCTGAAAACTGTCTTGTTCTGTGAAGTCTCTTGGGATTCCGCCCCAAACTTTTGTGTTTTAGCACCCCTGGTCTAAACTCTTGGCCCTTGATGACCTCTAAAGAAACAATCAATATAAGAAAGTGTTGTAACAAACCTGTAGTTAAAAAAATTACGCATATGAATTCTCATATGGCATTTGCCTGGCATCAGAAAGAAAGGATATCTGAAAAGCAGGAAACTGCGAAGTCTCTTACACAGATGAACTTCTCTTATGGTTGCATTTGGGAGAATCTAGATGACAAACACTCCAAAAGATCCTCATAAAGCAGGAAATTAAATATGCATTTAAAATTAATGTAGGAAAACTAAAGAGTTTGAAAATCATTTAGTATAACTGTTCTCCATATGGATTTGAAAAGAATCTGGCAGGATGTAGGCCAGGTGTACTGTAGCATGCATAGAGCCTTGCTTAGCGCAAGCAGGGGGTGAGAGATCAGGCTTTCTGCAGGGTTCCCAGCTTTCACGGGCCCTGAGGAATTCAGGAAACAGAACCTTTCAAGGACAGGCTCAAGGAACTCTCAACTAAATACTTAATTTGGAAGGCTTAAAGGAGTTGATGTTATCTTGAAGTAACAGAGGCAGGAAACTGATATATCAGTATTTTTCTTCCTTGAACATTTATCTGTTTGTTAATGAGAAGTAGCAATGGTGTGGTGAGAGAACGGCCACAGAAAACAGAAATCTACAAGTCACCGCCTCTAAAAATAAAACAAACAAAAACACAGCTCACAAGGCCAAAGCAGAAACAAAATCCTGCAAAACCCCTACAAACTTCACTTTGAAAGGAACACCCTGAGCAGTGCTGCAGTCTTGTTTAGAAGAACATTTGGAAACGAAGGTAGTTAAGTTGCCAGGCACGTTGAGTCCTTAGCTTGTCAGAGAGAACTCAAACTGTGATGTGAACTTTTATTCGGCAGGAGCTGGATGCAGACAGCTGCAGATGCAAAGTACCTGTCACACTGACTAAGGATTGATTTGAACCAGTGACCTGGAGGTGAAACTACTTCCTACAGTCTACCATCTGATTTACTACCTTAATGAAAATGTATTTTTCAGCTTCTTGAGCAGTGACAATACATCAAAAAAATATAGTACCTCAAAAAAGTAAAGCACTATGTACCCAAGCAAACATTTTCAGTTTACCAGAAGGCTTCAAACTTTAAAATTATATTGCAAACCTAAGGACAGCAATTGCACAAGTAAAGTGAACAGCATCCCTGCATTTCACTTACATGCAGCACTGATAAAGAGGAGCTAAGATACTTCTTTCATCCAGGGCAGGATTTCCAAAGCTGAAAAGCAAAATCAAAACCAAGTGAATCAGCTGAACTCCTAATGTTGTTCTCAACATCAACAAATTTGTAAAGAATTCAAAAAAAATCAATACTAGGCAATTTCATGCTCCAACAGCTGAAATCATTTAAATTGAAATATAAACAAGTTATGACCTAAATTAAAATATAAACAGGTTATGACCAATTACAGCTATAACTCTCAAGAGCATCAGCTAATGTACCGGATAAACAGAAGCAACACCAGCATACCTAGTTCTTTATCAGACCAAGGCACCTCAGAAAGAAACTTCAGAGGAGTTTAGAACTTGAGCTCATCTTGTGAAGCTAGGAAAAGGAATAATTGGTATTCTGGACACAGAGAGCAGGAGCTTTGCCTGTCTGACACAGCTGGACACGGAACGAACGAAATAGCAGCCACATGCTGTTTTAGATGGCCAAGCTTAGATCAATAGTTCAACAAACAAGGTGATCAACTTTAACATTTCACAATCACGCTTTCTAAGGGAGGCTTGCCAAAGGGATTTCATAGCACCTCAAGCTTCACCTAAACACATGCTTTTTTAATAGTTTCACTCCCCCTCATAATTCTGTTTTCAACAAAGAACTTTCCCCTCAATAAAGATACTTAGTCTAGCAGTTTGGCATTACTCTGCTCAAATAATTCTGTTATTAGTAGCTTTAAAACTGGAATAAGCTCCTCAGGGAAGTGGTCACGGCACCAAAGAGTGTCTGGACAATGCCCTTAGTCATATGGTTTAGTTTTAGGTAGTCCTGGGAAGAGCAGGAAGTTGGACTCAATGATCCTTATGGGTCCCTTCCATCTTAAGATAGTCTAAGATTCCATGAAAAAATTGTCCCCCTACCCCTTATCTCAAAGGAGCCAAAAGAACTTTACTTAAGCTTTCAGGAATACAATTTACTTCTGGGCCTGCAAAGCCCCACCAGAAATGTTTTCATAACATTATAAGCACATAACATAATGAAATGTCTGACATGACCTTCAACTGTCATATTCACTTCCAGTGACTAATACATTAATTTCCTTCCAGCACATGGCCAGAGAACTATAGAAAGAATTTTTTTGCCAAATTCACCTAAAGCAGTCTGAAAGCAGCAATAATTAAGCAGTCCCAAGGTGGAATGCATCCTGCTGACATAACTGAAGAAGTGTTACTGAACAGACTGATGCATAAAGACAAAATACTCAACTCAGCCACTGCAGACAAATGAAGGAAGGAAGGGAGGGAGGAAGGGGAGGGAGGGAGGGAGGGAGGAAGGGAGGAATCCACTATACAAAAGGCAAATGGGGAAAGAAACTCCAAGCCTTTCAAGGATCTGTCTAGATCAGAGGTCTCAACTTCTGTGTACACATCATGTAAGTGGTATGCAAAGCCACTGCAGAGCAGAGCCTGGCACAGGAACCGCCAGAGGTAACCACCAAAAGCTGCTCCATCTGCAGAAGGGGAAGCTCACTGTCACTGCAGATGGTAGTGCCCATCAGAAAAAAAACCCAGGAGCCTCTGGACTAAATCATGAGAAAGTGGAATTGGTTATCTTTGTTTTTAAGAAAAATTAAGCAACTTTTTATGATTTAAACAAGGCTGTATCTTCAATAGGGTTTTTAACTTAAAACCAGCCAATGTACAAAAACTATAGCAAAGACAGATCAACTCACATTTTAAACACATATGCGTAAGAGTAAAGGTTGGCCTCAAGAAGGACTTCTCATCAGTTCCTCTCAGTTATCACATGCTTCATTTTTGTTTCGATAATAGTTAATGCCCACACTCAGGACATCATCGTATTTTGCTCTCAGTATCGGTTCTGTCTCCATTTTAAACTTTTAACCTTTTAAAGCCAGAGCAGACAGATCCAGAAGGCAGAGAATGCCAAATTATTCAGAGACATGTTTTGAAAAGATCTACTTTTACTATGGCACTCACTAATACTCCCAGGTAAATAATAATCAGTAAGTTTTTAATCTTCCATTAATTAAAAGCATAAAAAGGAGGGGCTTCTCTGGTGACAGAAGGAGAGACACAAACAAACCTTTGAAAGTTGCTTGGGGGAAAAAAGGTCATACTGTGCTAATTTGGGTGTTTCTGTAGTTTGAGTAAGACTTTGCCCAAAGCAGTGATAGTATCTAGAGCACAGAGTAAGCATCACACCCTAATATTTGGTGAGTAATTTCTGAGAAGAAAGCAAGCTTTGGATTTTTAGCACAAAAGGTATTAATGAAAAAATTACTGAGAGAAAGAAAAAACAGAGAGATGCAGAGCAGACAAAATGTGTGCCTGTGTGCTTGCCACTGCCTGGCCACCAGGAATTCCCATACCATCACCTTTTGGCATTATCCAGGAGGATGAGCATACTGGCTCCTTCATCATCCTGGAAACTCTCATAATGATGCCGGTCAGCATTCCCAATCAAATAGTCAAAGATGGCGGTGTCAATGATATCAAGGAGACGAGGGCCCGAGTCATACGGTGAAGTCTTCTTCACAGCATCACAATAGCTTTCGTCGTACTCCCACCTGCAGGCCATCAAGAGAAGCGAAATCAAATCTTCAAGGAGTGCACACCAATGGTATTTATAGCTGTCCCTTTATTCACTTATGAGCGCGTAAAGGTGAGCACAACGGTCAAGGCTATATAAAGAAGAAAGAGCTAGACAGAAGTGTTTTAATAAAAGACTAAATCCTGTATTAACACCTTAGCATATGGAGCAAGCTATAGTTTCAGTGCAAGGTTACACATCTTCTTTCTACAGAAAACAAGGTCAGAGTTTGCTTCCTCACTGCTCACAATTCAGAAGTGGTTGGGCTGCCTAACGGCAAGATTACCATAGTAAATTGCCTCCCTTAACTTCCTAACTAAGGACTTCAAGTACTGTGTCTATTCCTATTGTCTTGATCTGTTTCCATCAGTCTTGCTTTCCAGTGATCCTCTTCATTTTTTCTTTCTAATACAAATAACCTCATCGTGGTTACTAATGACCTCGTCTGTCCTGAGAATGGCTTCATATGTGTTCATTCTCCTTCACTCACAGTTGTGTCTTTCATCCCCACCTTCCTTTTGGAGTCTCTCACCTCTTCACTGGCAAGATTTCAAGCTTCCCCTTTCTCTCCCCCCCTTCTACACATAACCTCGGCATGTACTTGCGGTCTTATAACAGGGGTGACACGTCTCTATTCCCTAAAGCTAGGATTTTAAATTTTCTTATTTTCTTCTTTACAGTTTTCAAAGCTATGCAACACCACCACCAAACCGCCAAATCTCTGGTGTATATCCTTTCCATCTGTCAACCTAAATAACAAGTACATCTATAACATCTTCCATGTAAGGACTGAAACAATCCTTCACAAAATAGCAGTTAAGTTGGAAATGCCTTAAACCATCTGTGAATTGGAAACAGAAATGGAGGCAACACAAGCTGGAGAGACTCGCTGACATGCTCAAAATTGCACAGAGTCATAAAAGCAGGGAGAAAAACGGAATTTAACTACTAGAACTGCCACATACCCCACCTGATCTTCTACAGTTCTGGAGCCTAAGCTCCCAAGAATCCATCTTTCCTCCAGTTATCCAAATCAGAGTGGGCAAAAATTTATCTTCTGAGTGTTTTTGTTGACATGTCACACACACTCCTCAAATGCTCTCTGTAGTTCCCTCTTTTGCATCAAGGTCCAACTCACATCCCAACTTACAGCACAAACCCACACAGCAAAAATCTCAGAACGTACTCCTCCTTGTACTGGACACATTTATTTTATGCTACATCCCTCTCTCCCTCGAGTGTTCCTCTGTCCTCTCATTTAACTTTAGATCAGTACTTAATTTCCTTGCAACAATTTTTTTCAGATATGGTATGCTCCCTCGTCTCATTTTCCATTCAGTTTTTCAAGAGAAACCTTTCTCCAAAATTTATTTCTGATCATTTATATTGTATTAGCATAGGACTTTGAAGGTCAGGGATTTTATCTATTACATATCCATTAAAAATTATGTACACTAATGTGACTATAGGAATTATGTTCAAAAGGTCATCTCAGGACAGAGTAGAAGCAGCTAAATCTGGAAAAAAAATTTCTAAGGTTATTTTTCCATAATTACCAGACAAAGAAAAAGGGAGAGCATGACATCTAGAACGTTTAATTCTCCTAATGCTCTCAAAGTGAAAAGTGCAACATGACAAGGTACAAAACAACAGAACCATGCAATCCCATCTGAACAAGGCAAGAGCTAGTAAGTTTAAAATACAGCGAATATCAAATGAACATAGGTATCAGGGTAAACTCCTGTGTAAGCAGGCAGTTTATGATGAAAAACAATCTCTCAAAAAAAGAAACACCTCCAAGAAATTCAGTCAATTCATTACTACAATTTACCACATACTAAATACAGCTGATTTTGACCTATTGAAAAGGAGATAACATCTGCGGCTCAAAAGTCAAATTGTACTCTAAAACAATTCAATGAAGCCTTTGGATGAGATTCTTTCTGAACAATCACGTCATTGGAAATCAATGGATATTTTAGATCAAGGACTAAAAAGTCCATTCCATTCACTTGCTCAGGACACAGATTTGGGAAAATCTACTAAAATCAAAACCATCTGCTCTAGTCATGGCAAAAACATCTCCAACCCAAATACTCGGACACGTTACATCTACTGTACAAGATTGCTAGATCCCATGTTTGTCCTTCTCCGAAAGCATTCTTTAGCTGCTGAGCATGGTCACCAAATACTGATGCTATTCAAAGCAAAGAACTTTTCAGTGCCTACCTACCTAAGCTAAACCAGCTCCACAGCTCTTGGACCAGACTATGAGTATCATGAAATCAGGTCTGGCAGAAAACAACACAGTGCCACCATATTTTAGTGGGCCATAGAGAGGCACAGTGTCAAAAGAAGGTCTAGTGGCACAAGAGAGGAGTCTTGGTTTGCCCAGGGCCAAGAATTTCAGAGCTTGGAGTACAGGGAATTCTGTTCCGGGCAAAAAATCACAGAATCACAGAATCATCAGAGTTGGAAGGGACCTCTAGAGATCATCTAGTCCAACTCTCCTGCTAAAGCAGGATTGCCTAGAGCACATTACTCAGGACTGCATCCAGGCGGGTCTTGAAAATCTCCAGGGAAGGGGACTCCACAACCTCCCTGGGCAGCCTGTTCCAGTGCTCTGTCACCCTCACCGTAAAGAACTGTTTCCGTGTATTTGAACGGAACTTCCTGTGTTCTAACTTGTGCCCATTGCCCCTCGTCCTGTCACATGGAACCAATGAAAAGAGCCTGGCTCCATCCTCCTTCAACCCACCCTTTAGAAAAAGTAGGAAAAGGACAGCACTTAGTATTGTGGAAAACAATGAAGAATTCTTTCTTGCTTATTTTAATTTAAATCTCATCCTAGACTTCTTGACTTCTAGTGCTGTATCAAGAAAGCTGTCGACAATACTCTAGGTTTCAAGAATACTTGCTCCTTAATTAGCCACTGTATTGCAAGGGTACTTCTAGTACAAATTATAACACATAAAGAATAACCCTATCATGTTCTCATACCTGGCAAGTTTGCCTTCACGGTAAGTCCTACCCCATGGGTGCCGGTGCTTCTGAAGAGGCCAGACATCTGGCAGCCACAGAGTAACTGACCCCTCCATGATGTCCCCGTCTGCACAAGCTGGTTCTGTTTCCCTACAATAGTAGCACTTCCCGTAGAAGCAAGTGTTATTACCTTAAAAAAAAAAAAAAAAAAAAAGAGGTATCAAAAAAGTAGAACTTAATTCAAGGGATGCCAACTGAAACTGAGAAGCATATTGTTGCAGCAAAGCCTTCCCTGCACTTGACCTCATGCTTCCTATTTCTGAAAGGGAGAGGCTCAAAAGAGCATCTAAACCTTCATCTGTTCATTCAAAGCAACACTGAAGACTAATATTCAAAGGAGAGAGTAATTATATTTTCTGATGTTTTTATCACACCGAGACTTAATACAACATTGCACTATCAAGTTTTTGTGATCCCTTCAGGGTCCTAAGGACTAGGACTTTGCAACCTTAGCACTGCTTGATTTTTAAATTTCACAATTCATGTGTCAGATTTTCCACTTTTTTGAAAAAGTTGATGAAAGAGACACGTGAAAGAAGACTAAGCAGAATTCAAATTGATTTGCAGCCCTGAGACCTGCCACACATCTCAGTTATGTGAGCTGACTCAGCAGGGGAAATATAAGTTGTCATTCTGATATGACCTAGGAGTGCGGATCTGTCAAAAGTTTCATGAGCATCTTCTGACAGGAGAGGAACAATGAAACCCTGCAGTCTTTAGTCCATTAAAGCCTATGTAGCCTGTAGCATAGTGTAATCTACACATCTTAGATTAACATTTTTAGCTTAACTTTTCCTAACCTGCCTTCACTTGACTCTTGCCAAGTCAATTCCAGTTCGATACTCAAGAGACGTTGTTCCAAAATATTCAACTATATCTCACTTTGTGATTCTACTTATTCCCTGTCCTTTGCAGCCAACGTCCTCCCCAAACCAGGCCCAGTTCACTGAGAGACATGTTTTTCACTTTCCATCCTTACACCATGGGCCAAAACCCCACATCACAATTCCTCAGCCAGCCAGCACTCCTTTGCAGTCTTCCATCCGGACCCAGCTCTTGTGCTGCTAGTATCCCAGTCAGACAACTTCAGGACATCAGATGGATGATAATTTACAGCATAAGAGCTTGCAGGAGACTAGATCTCTTATTTGTATGGAAAGCCCTGCAAGTCTCTCTTCCTATCCATGGCCTGCAGCAGGTCTAGCAAGAGACAGAATTCTTTGAGATTCTAGCTGCAACTCCAGCAAATCTCCACTGAGTATGTGTGAATTATCTTTTCTTCAAAACGTAAGAAACTTGGTCAAATTTGGGTGCACAAGAGATCACAATCTTCTCCCCAGATCCACCCATTTCTTTGGTTCATGCTTTGCAGAACCGGCAGTTCCAAGGAACCTAAAAAAAGCAATGAAAATTTCTGGATCCATACTTTTCAAGTCACCGTTTTTGCTAGAAAACTGCTTAGTTATCTTGGCCGAAATTAGAAAAAGTAAAGTCTGCCTGAGGCAGACACCCAATCTGAATACAAGAAGAGTTTGGCAAGACAGAGCTACTCTCATCTGAAAGTTACACCTTGTAACTGAAAGTGTTAGGCAAAATTAGTAGGTGAGACTACCAACAGTGCTTGTAATAGAAATATACACAGGCATATATATTTATCAGCTGTAATGATCAATCATCTCTAGTCTTCTTATTTAAAAAAAGAGTAATAATTGGATATTTTATGAAAAGCCTGAAGGAGTTGAGACTGCGGCATAAGTAATTTCTTGGTGCTTAAGGGCCACCTGGTAGGAGTTCACATTAATAATTCCCATTAAGTGCCCTTCACTACATTATTCCTGTAAACAACATACGGAAGTTCTGACACATTCAGTTATGAATGCTCAGCAGACTCCAACGTAGCACAAACAACACCTAACACCAACTCACACATCGGTTCTATAAATCATCCCAAATCACCACTGTGTTCACATTAAATAAAATTCTATTTTTTTCCTTTCAGGTTTAATCATAGACTTTTCTAACCACCGCTAACAGCAGAGAGAAAATTCTTACTCAGAAAAATCTCATCTGTAACATCAGCATGAGGGAACACAGGAAAGTTGCAGAGGGAAAAACTACTTGGAGAGAATAAAGTCCTCCTCCCCTACCAAATGGGGTTATACAAGCGTTACGATCTCTCTTGGCACAGAAAGAGACTTATCAGCTTCCTGTATCATAGTTAACTGTTCTATAACTGTGTCAGATTCCCATGGCTCTTTTTCTCATTAAACGTTTTTCTTTACTGGATTGCACAATCCATGGAATCCACTTACCCACAGTCATGAAGGTACCCAGAAGCTGCTCTGTGGCAACCGGTTTGATCTCTGTACGTAGATTCACAAACCTGCCAACCACCAATGGAGCTCGTCGGAAACCTAGAATTCTGATTTGGGGTGAAAAAACATGACATGAGAAAAACCATGACACAAGAATTTGCAGCATAGGCAGCAGATCTAAAACCAAACCAAACCACAGCCTCTGTGCCATAGTCTGAAATTGAGATGACTGAGACCAAAGAATAAAGTTGGAACCCTGCAGCAATCTCCTCTCTTCTCCAAGGCAAAGTAAAGAAACTAATTTTTCTTAAGTGCCTGGATGTTAAACTTGCTTTATAGGCCACCAGTGACACTCCTTTATTAGAGCATTTGCAGCAGAGCAACTCAGGATGCACCATGCTCCAACTCTCAGAAATCAGACCTCATAGCAGAAATATCCATCATCTGTCTTGTGTACAGGCTGAAGCAGTAACGATATGGCCTTTAGGCTGGTCACCTGGAAAGATCGTTTATAATTTGTGGGAATCGGTATCTATTAAAATGTTATGTTTAAGCCAAATTCAATTATACTTGAAAGTAAACAATCTAGGAGTTATTTTGCTTGGCATGAGTGGCAAGAAGGGAAGAGAGAATGGCAGAACAAAACTAAATGCCTGAAGTGTCTGGAAAAGAGAGGTGGAAAGAATAATCATAAAACTTGCAGTCACGAGATCCAGACTCTACTCCCATGTCTGCCACAGTCTTTGCTCTGTCACCACGAATGAAAAAGTGCTTACAGGAAGAGCACAAACGTCAGTACAATGTCAGCCCCAACTCTCTTAATGTACTTTTGATGCCCTTTTGGTAGTCTTTGCATCTCAGAAAAAGAGACTGAAAAGGTACTGTCCCTTCTGCAAAAGGGACAATCTACATTCCAGAGAGACTGGAAGAGTCACTCTAACAGTATTTTTTTTAGATATTCAATGAGTAAATCCCCCTCCATAATTATAAAATACCTCTAAGAAAGGGCAACACAAAATGTCTGCCTGAACAAATCATGTATGCATAAAGACAAAATTCATAGCCACTACAGAGAGTTATGTACAGCTTGAGAAAATGCAGGTGTTCCAAGTAAATAAACACAGAGCTTAGATCTGGAAAACCCGTACCTATATTTTCAAACCCACAGAGAGAAGAGAAAGGCAAAACAAACAAGCACAAAACCACAACCAAATAGACAGCAAGTAAGAGCTAAGAAAGAGGGGTTCAGACATTGGAAAGAGGCTTTGAATTGTTGCTTTACAATGTTTGATCACTGCTTTTTCAGGGAAACTGAAGTCTGTATGTTTCTTGAAAGCACAAATGGATAACAGACCTCTGGCTACATCATCTTTCTTTGGTCTTAAAATACCCTGATTTTGGCCCACCACCTCAAGATTGTAACAGCAGTGATAGGTATTACACAACCAGTTATCACCAAACCTTCCTAGAATTACAGACTTCCATTGCCTGTACAATGAGTTCCACAGATGAATTAGGACTAACAAATGTATCTTTTACCACCTATGAATTCAGTCACAGTGATGAGCCTCTTATGCACTGAGAAACCTCAGTTTAAGTTCAACTATTCTATTCTATTTGTCCCTCCTTATTCCCCTTCCCAAGATTTTAAGTCTCTCCATGTAAGTTTTCACATCTTTAATTATCTTCAGAAATCTTCTCCAAAGTGCCAACCTAGTCCCCTTATAATGAGCAGACCAAGAATGCGCACATTTATTCTAGATGAAACTACACCTTTAACACATATTTTAGAACTACTGACATTCAGTGTTTGGTATTTTCTACACCATACTTTGTATGTCTTGTAACTTTGTTTTTCTTCTGGTAATTGCACCCCCAGCTCAGGTCCACAAAACCACCCAGGTACTCCTGAATACAATAAATATACAAATAGCCATTTTTGCTCTAGGATGCACCGATTCATATTTAGTCTAGACTAAATTGTTAGACTAGACATTAGACTTAACTTTTTAGCATACTGGACATTAATTTAACACATACATTCAGCATTTCAGACTCTGCCACGGGATTTGGTAAAGCTCTTTCTTCCATATAATATGAAATACCAATTGTTTCAATGCTCATTCTCCTTTTTAGATTTCTCAAACAAATCCTAAATGTTAGAATCTTGCACAGATCTTCAAAATGAAGTTTCACAAAAAAGCTAATAATTTTTATTTTTGGCTTCAATGTGATACATTGGCAGGTTTAGAAATAGCTCACATCTGAGGCGTATTCTTCAATGGGCCCCTTTTTCCCCAACCCTCAAAAAGTGTTTACCAGAGACAATAGAACCAGGTAACCCAGTAGTCCCATACCTATCCAAGTGAAAGGCTGCCACTTCTGCGTTGTGTCTGTCATAGCCAGCATATGGTTCTCCTTCCACTACATAATCCCTGGCATATCTGTAATTGAAATAAGTCAAATAAAGTGATTCATGCAGGATTCACATCAACTCTGCTGTTCAGAGCAACAAGTGCAATAACAGTGCTATGTTAAACAGACTGGGTCACTTTCAAAATGATTGCCAATGGTAGAGAGAAAAATTATTAATGAGATTAAATAGCATACAGACTTCTGAAGTAGAAAGTAAGGAGGAAAGGTCAGTAATGTACAGTGGTCTCAATAGCTTGGGAAGCAGAGTTCGTTCAAACTAATGAGTTTTAATTCAACCATATGCCAAGTCACATCTAAGAACAAAGAGCACAGACACAGCTACAGAACAGGAGACTATTTATACTGGAAAGCAGCAACTCCACAAATGATTTTGGGGTTAAAATGGATTGTAGATTAACATGAAAATACAATCTGATATTGTGGAAGAAATACCAAACGCAATCTTTAGTAACTAGAAGATCAGCAAGCATGAATCTGAGGACAATACCGGATATAAAAAGACCCTTTATTCTGCTGGCGAAAAGACATAATGAACAGCAAGAAATAGAAGTTAGACACACATTACAACAACAATGGTATATTTTGGTGAAATGGTGGGCTTTTGCTCCCTTTTTTTTTTTTTAAATAGATGTTACTTAAACAGTCAAGACAAACACAAACTTCCAAGATTCATGACATTTGAATCAGGTCTAGATAGTGCCTAAGAAGCATGCTTCAGATGAGCATAAAATACCACAATTAGGCTGGATTTCAAGTAATTTTGAAACGAGACAGCTAACCCTCAGAACATGTCCTCACAGTCAGGTCTTTTGTATGTACTTATAGCAGGCTTTTGAAAACATGGTCACATTTTGAAAGCTGCAGAGCTAAAACTTATTGGAAAAACACAACCAACTTCTTGCTTCCATGCACAGCAGGCATCTAGTCCATTCTAGAGCAAAGGTGGCAAATCAAGAGAATTCATTCTTTTTCCCCAACCAGTAAGTCTTCTTAAAAGGGTTTTTAGTAGTAACTTTCACATACCTTTCAGGACAAAAGCTAGTTAAAGAAACTATCTTGCAATGACAGAACAAGACTCTACCTACAAGCCTACCTATTTACCAGTCACAAACAGAACATGGGTTTACCAGTATGGCTACTGCCATACTGTCTAGCACTCCTATAAACACTCCCAGCTGTACATATCCTTGATGGAGCATAGTCACTGTGTTTGCCTGCACAGACATTCCATTATGGGAACGTAATTTAATGCTTGGTGAAACGCTTTACAGCACTTACTTATACAGAAAGCACTATAGAAATGCCATGTCTTGTTACGGCATTTATTGGACAAGACACCTGTCACACCACCAAGACTTCTGTGTGAAGGGTTCACGCTATTTAATCACAATCCAGCCCACAGCGAAGCTCTAGCCAGACCTGTAGTTGACCATACAGAAACAGGCCTGTGAATTCAAGAAGTGGAGGGCAGATTTTTTCCTCATTCTCTAATAATTCATTAACATGACAGAAAAACTTCACGCTTGCTCAACCCAATAGCCTTTGCAGACAGACGTACTCATTCTGTGCTGACAACACTTTACATTTGCAGTGCACTCCATAAAACACACCTGCCTTAATTTTTTTCCATTTTTCTTTCCTTTTTTTTTTTTTTTTTCCATTTTCTTTCCTTTTCCCCGAAGGCAAACAGTTCAAAAAGCTTTACAGATGTGCACAAGACTCTTCATAAATGTTCAATCACGTTGAATTTCCCTGAGGTTCACTGTAAACAGAGGCCATACCAACGAAGTATCACTACTCACCCATTCTTACATTGGTCCTCCCGTATTCGCTATTTTGGCAGACAGGAAACTCAGGGGCTTTCACTGTGACCTACCATGCCTTTTTTACAGTCTTCATGCAGCTACACCAGACATCCAGATATACTTTTAAGACCACTGTCAACTTCCACTCCTTCCCTCTTCCTGCACTGCATTCTCTCATGGCAGTTTGACATGACCCTTACTCAGAAAAGAGTAGGCAGACTTGTCTCTGCACTGCCAGAACCTGCACTTCCACAAGATACTGCTTAGAAACATCAGGTTTAACCAACGTTCCCTCAGGGCTGAACACTGTGATTATTCTTTTAACCTAAAGACAGGCTGTTTGCATACCAAAGCTATGCAGCCTGAGAGATGTTGGTACAGCAACCTAACGTTATTAGAGGACCAGCAAGGTTCTGTACTGTCTGTCTCACAAATAACAGAACGGCCTTTCCATTTATGTATAAATTTGTAACTTAAACATTAATGCAACAACATGGAGATAAAAAAATACATAAAGCAGTTATTAGTTCAGTCACTGAAGGCAATATTTACCTCTTGGGTTTGAAGACAACCTTCTGTCCTCCTTCAAGTATGAGCAAAGCTTTCAGTTGGGTCCCTTTGTATCCCACATCAGCTTTTATGATTTTCTTTGTTGTCATGGCATGCATAACAGCCCCTAGCTCAGGTGTCTCCTCGGGATACACCTCCCGGGGCACCACCCATTGGGCTGCAATCTCCCAAGGGGACTGCAACGTATGGTCAAGCCGGGGGTCCAGTTCTACATGGAGGCTTGCCATCATACGGTGAAAGGCGCGCTGGTCCTCCCGGTTGGCAGCTGAGGTGTCCAAGTTGTCAATGAGGAAAACTTTTGTGAAAATGAAGATGACAAGGAGAATCGCCAACAGCACAACTCGCTGCTTTAGCTTCATGATGACCTTCAACCCTTCTCCCCTGACCCTTTCTTCCAAACGTTACAGGAAGTCTATTGGAGATCAGGGTGAGGAAGGGGATGTTAGTTAATGAATTTCAGTCATAACTTGCATTGTGAAAGAGGTATCACCACTGAAGCGTCTTCTGGTACCCCTAAAAATAAACAAACCACAAACTTACAAAACTGCATTCCTGCAGATCCCACCAAACTCAAAATCAAGTTTATTCTTGGAACATAAGTCTGCACTCATGTACACTTGTATGCTAAAGCCCAAATGTTTCTATTAAAACACATAAGGTTTGCTGTCTTCCTGTAGCCTTTCAGTGATCTGCACAAAAAGGGAAATTGCCTGATAGCATCTCTACACAGCTGAAATCATAACAGTTTCAATTACCATGGGCAAGACTTTTGCAAAGAACTGTAGTTTAAGTTGATGGCTCAAATTTCACAAACACTTTTCCATTAGTAAAAGAAACCATGACCTCTGTTTTTCTAAAGGTTTGTCCCTCAAGAGAAAGCTCCCAGGTAGATTTTCCAACATCTGACAACTGGTGAGAACAGCTGCACAGCCTAGTTTCCTGAAGGTACAAGACATAAGGACAGAATAGACTTAAATCTGTTTATCCACCCTCATTTGCTGCCACTATAATTTACACATCTTTTTTCCATTCTTAAAAAAAAACAAAAAAGAAAATAAAGAGAAAAAGAAAAGGGGGATATTGTTACTTCCTTGCGGTTAACTATGTCTCTTCTGCAGTCAACTGTAAAACCAATAACCACACAAAATATACAAAATATCTGTAATCTCAACATCAAATTAAAAAGAAAAAAAAACAAAACACCCAAACACTAATACTGCTTCTTCTCAGAAACCTCACCTACAATATGGTTAAAGCCACATCTCTGTTTCTATGTTTCGAATGGGCTGCAAGACATGTCTCACCCCTCAACAAGCCTTTGCCAGTACAGTGTTAGCATATAAGGACCACATAACACATAGTTGATCAACTGTATTTCAATTATGAGGACAGAAATCATCTTCAAAATATTAGTTGAATGTAGTCAAAAATCAAATGGAAATGGATACTAAGGTACATCTCTGAGGAACACTCCAAGCCAACAGAGGTTTCTCTCTGCGCAAGCTATGCTAACCATGAAAACTACAAATGGCACCCTGAGCTGTAGCAGGACTAATATAGAAAAGCCTTCTCATGTGATTTAACAATAAGCGTATAAGCCAGTCATTATTAATCATGTCACTGGAAAAACAAGCTGCACAGGCTAAGTTAATTTACCAGCAGCAACCAAAGGACAGCCAAACTATGACTTGCTTGCCAAACACAGATGACAGCCATCAGCGGCTGTGTGGACATCGTGCCCTGTCTGCAGAGGTCACGGAGGGTACAATGGTTCTGAGGGGCTTGAGCATATATATGAGGTGAGATACATCTCCATCAAAGATTAAGGCCGTGGCAAACAGCAGATGACTGTAAGGTGCATCCTTTGAGCAAGTCATCAGTGCAGAATCAGGTTTGGCACAGTCTAACAGTAATAGTATAAAAGCACATGCAAGCCCAAGACTTCACAGCACCTTAAATAAATTTATATTAGGCCTATAGCAAACCCACCCTACCTCCCAGCTATGTGGCCCTCCCACCTTCCAAGCCATCAGTGTTAGCATTCATACAATGCAAGGCAGTTAAATGATCCAGGTAGCCAACCCACCCAGACATTAACCACCTCCTTTGGTTTGTGTGTGAACCATCTACTATCATTAGGTTTTGAGCCAAAGCACAATTTATCATCTAACTACAAGGCACCACTACTGGTGCAAGTCAGAGAGATGAGGGAGAGCTGCACAGCAGCTCCAACAGTGGGAGATGACCCAGCAAGTGTCTACAAAGCCTACCTATCTACAGAGGGGCACTTTAAGCTACTCAAGTCAACGCTGTCTCCTAAAGAATGGCCCTGCCCTCCACGTACTTCCCACCTTCATGCGAAGAACCCCATGAAAGATTTGATCAGTATTAAAGCCTGAACATTTTAATTTAATCATTTTTAGCTTCAGTCTTCCTTCAACCAAATCTAGTTTCCCATGTAGTTTCACAAGCATCTGAGGAGGGCACACCACGAGACCAAGAACAAGTGTTTCTCCCGGCAGCAGCACTAGGGATTAGATGTACAGGTAAAACTACAGTGCAGGCCAGCCTAACACAGGATAAGCAGCCGAACCACTTAGGAACAGTCACGAAGAGCCCACCACCAGGGACGAGGAAATTCAGTAACAAACTGTTAGCTCTTCCTATTTTCAAAATCACTCTTTTCAGCACAGTGACCAAGCTGAGCACCACTCAACTTACTGGCAACACGCTCTGACAATGCAGGAGCATGGCTTTTAGCCCAGTTTACCATCTGAAATTTTTGCCATCATTGTCCTGGCTCAGTTAACAGCTGAGTTCAGTTTGGCCCTTCCCAAGTTACACATTTTGCCTCTTAAAACACTTCCTATAGAAGCAGGAAATAAAGTGAAAGTCTCCTAATGACAATGAGTTAAAACTGAAATGCAAACAAGTGGTTTAATGTTAACAGCAATCACAGCAACGTAAAAATCCCATGAAGGGTAGAGGGGAAGGTGAAAGAAGGCTACCAAGTCTCAGAGATCCTTCAAACTAGTACTATGGTCCCCTAAACTATGTAATACTGGTTTTAATCTATTGGAAAATAAGTGCTTGTGCAACAAATCACATGTTTATATGGAAATGAAAACATATTATCGTTCATCTCAGTTCTGTTTAGGCAGCCAGTGTTTCTCCAAACAGCATGTCAATCTGCTTATTACACACTGCAAGCACAAGGATGAGAAGGGCAGACAGGGAAGATGCACCTGACCTGAGAGCCCAAATTCTTGCAAATACAGTCACTCAGAGAGAGCCCTAAACAATGTTATTCTTAAACCTAAGAAAGCAAGCGAAGCAGATCAGGCTATCACTGTCCCCTCTCATTGCAATTTCATAATTTCACTTCTTTAAAACTAGTAATTCAAAATAATTTTGAACTTTGCTGTTATCAAGATCTGCTTTCATTAATTTTT
Organism: Vanellus vanellus; assembly: GCF_965231255.1. Classification (NCBI taxonomy): domain Eukaryota; kingdom Metazoa; phylum Chordata; class Aves; order Charadriiformes; family Charadriidae; genus Vanellus; species Vanellus vanellus. Next base: position 51,210,155 of record NC_138910.1, on the reverse strand, counting down.
AAAATCCATTAGAGCTTGTAAGAAGTTACACAGAAGAACACAGCTCATTTCACAACAGTTACTCCTCACTACTAGATACACATAAATGTTCACATGTATTTTAAGAAAGCCTCACAAGGCCAGCATGGGCCAGCTAAAGCACTGGGCAGAAATCATAGAATGGTTAGAGTTGGTAGGGACCTTAAAGATCATCTAGTTCCAACCCCCCTGCTATGGGCAGGGACACTTTTCACTAGACCTCAAAGCTCCATCCAACCTGGCCTTGAACACGTCCAGGGATGGGACATCCACAACTTCTCTGGGCAACCTGTGCCAGTGCCTCACCACCCTCAGAGTAAAAAATTTCTCCTAATATCTAATCTACATTTATCCTCTTTCAGTTTAAAACCGCTACCCCTCATCCTATCACTACACTCCCTGATAAAGAGTCTCTCCCCATCTTTCCTGTAGGCCCCCTTTAGGTTTGGAGCTCAAGCTCAAGCTGGGCACTCACTTTCCTACACTGATTTTCAGGAATGCTCTCTAGGAATATCTCTAGGGGTATTCTTTTAGGGGGAGGGAGAGGAGAATATAACTAGACCCACCACTTAAATTAAAGGTCATTTACCTAGTTTACCTTTTGTGACTGCTTTGAAATTAATTTTGGCTGAAAACCTCCAATGATGTAGATAGAATTTACAAAAAAAAATTTAAATAATTACTATAAGACATTTCAGTAATTCCTTTAAGTGAACAACCAATCCTCACCAAATATTTCTCAAGTTACACAATTACTCCCCGATTTTGCTCTCTAGCTTTAAGCAGGTGAGTCTGCTCTGACTTTTTACTGGCATCTGCTGAAATGAGTCATCAGCTGCTTTTCTCCAACAAACAACAAAACACCCCTGAGGTTGCTATGCAATCGATTTCACACACTAGCTGCAGAGCCTGCACATTACTCCTTAGGTGCCAACATTATGGGCCTTACTGTACGAGCCAACAAAAATTAATCCCTTCATGAAGTTTACCATGGAGAGCAAGAACTTAAACTTTATTGTTTTAAATTGAAGATGAAGAGTGATAGTGTTCAGGTGTTGTAAGAAAATAAAGTTTTGGAAGAAAGTAATTTGAAGAAAAGGACATGTCTTTGGAAAAGACTTGGATTGGAAAAGAGGATTATGAAAGCTCAGGAAGCATGAAGCTGGTCCTGGAGTGAGAACAGAGACAGGAAAGGTAGCCACAGAAACAAATGAAATAATAACAAACCCCCAAAATTTTAAAAAAGGAAAAACAGGGTGAGGTGTGAGCAGAACTCTGTGGAACAAAGGACAAAAGGGTCTAGGACAATGACAAAAGTAAACCCAGAGTTAATCTCAGAAGAAGACTCAAAAAGGAAATAGTTCCAGAAACTGGCAAGGGTGAGAAAATAAGGCAAGGATCTTCACGCTTGACAAAAGGGGCAAAGGGACAGAGCAGACGCTTACTTCTACATAAGAGTTGTGGAAATATAGCATGCACAAAATGATAGTAGATGCTCTTTGAACCAGAAGGCATCAGAGAAGGAAAAACCCAAATAAAGTTTTCAGAAGTCAACTACATTCTAAGTGTCCGACCAGAACTAACACAATACAATGACAGAGTAATCCCCGTGTACCTACGGTCCCAGAATGACACACATTCCCTCCTGCTGTTGGGCAGCAGCTGCTGATCTCTTACCAAGGTCAGGTAACTCTAGAAGTGTTTTGGTTTGTTTTTTTCTTTTCTTTTTTCCCGAGCTTCTGCTTAGCATTATCTTCAGGTACCATTAGTAAACAGAAGACGTAATCCAAAGAGTTTTGTTGCTTTACCACCTGAACTCCATCTCCACGTTACAGAAGTACAGAAAAACTCACTTCCCTCACTACCATTTCACCATACTCCTGATCAACCTGGAAAAGAAAATAGTCAGAAAAAAACCAACCATACCAGCTTCTTAATAGAGTAGTCAACTAGCAGGTTTGCATAAGAAACACTTCTTGTTTTTCACTACCTCTTTGGCATATTTCCTAATCAATTTTGTCTCTCATTACAACCAGGTCTGTATTCTCAGCAAGTAACAAGTCTTCCAAGTCAATATCCAAACAACAGCATCTTCTAAATATCATGGTTGGGTCACTGTACACACAAACGCCTGAACTAAAGCAGGCCTACTAGCATTAAATACCAACATCATACCACTTTACTCTCAGTTCTAAAAGCAGCATGAAACTTGCCTGTTAAAAACAGCAGCAAAATCACAGCTACCATAAGCAGCCTACAAAGTTAGCAGAGGACCACATCCCAGAAAGCAATTTTTATTGGAGCCACAAGATCAATGCGATGCCACACATCATAATCTTATTTTTATATCATAAAGCTAGAAAGCTACTATCTCAAAAATACTCATGTACAATTCACAAGGATTTTGTTATGCTCCAAATGACAAATAAGGTCTGAGGGCAGGCAAAGGTTTAGTTTGTCAGCACCAGTACCTAAAAAATAATAGCTCAAACAGATGTCAGTGTGAAATAAATATGGTTAAGTATGCTCCAATTCCTGTTTAAATGCACATTTTATCTTCCTAAATACACTATGCCTTTTGGGATCTCCTATCAAAGGGTCTTTAAAAGTTTTCCAGTAAATCCTGGAAAATGCCTTGATGAAACAGCGTACACAGTACTGACATTTTCCTCTTCCCAAAATATACTTCAGTCTCACCAGATCAATCTTTCTTCCTATCCTCCCCTCTCCGGCCAACTCCTCAGTAGCTCACGCTTTCCCTCTCTGCTTAAGCCTTGTTATTTCAGTTTTCACAGACAGGCTCCCACAGACCTTTTGCTTAGATTTTTCAGACTCATTCTGTCACTTCCACTCTCTGTATGCTGCCCGATTTGTGTACGAGTTTAGTAACCCAGTGCACCAGGCATCACAAATATTTACTTGTCTGCTATCTTTCCACCTCTTTTTCTGATAAAACCCCCGCTTATCTATAGGCAAAGCTCAAACTTTCCTTTCCACATGCACAACTGCATCCCCAGTTGAGAGCTACAGTGTAGATAAAATATGAAAGGCCACAATCATTTTAACCACTGCATTATCTATGCCTATAACTGTAAAAGTCAGTAACTGCCCGGTACATTCTCACACTTCTTCCAAGAGAAATGAAATCATTTTGTCCATCTGTCTGTCCACCGTGCCCCGTTATGTTCCTCAGTAACTTTAGAGCACACTTCCTACAGTTCTGCTGAATTTATCAGGGGAATATATCCACGAGCTTTACAAAAACAGCTGGCCAGATGGAGGACAGAAGCCTCAAGAAGCCAAGGACAATTTGGTATATATATCCTTGATCTTTACAGCAGCCGACTGGCCACTCGGCAAACGGGAACACCTGACTCAGCTGGCTGTACACATAAAGACCAGGCAGATTAGGACACAGGTGGCACCTGGGTGCAGTCCTGAGGAGATGGAGGCTACCGGGGGACTGAGGGTGGAAGGAGACAGACAGGAGTTACTATGGCAGGATGTGGCAAACAAGTCCCCAGGAAACCAGGCTTCCTTAATTCCCCTCACAGAGCAACTTTCCTTCAAGCACCATTACCTACGGAAACAAAGTTTATATAATCACACTTTTCACCAGTAAGGTTTTGGATCTATTGGCTAATTTCAAATACATCTGAGAGAACAGTAGATGTTTTAAAAGCAGAGCTTACGTGTTTACTGGAAACTGGCAGCAGGAAAGTGCGGGGGGAAAGGCTGTGGCGTTAGCTCCATCTGGGCAACAGTGTGCACACAGCTGGTACACAGAGGGAGCTGGAAACACTGTACATGGCGGCAGGAATTGAAAGTACCATAGAGTGGAATGCTACGGGACACAGGAAGGAGCCAAGGGTACCAAAGCAAAGGAGGGTGCTGGGACCCAGTCAGAAAATAACCAAAACCACGCCAGTTTCACTACTAAGGGAACATGACCCCATACACAACAATAACATGAACTGGAAACGTTTTAGGGAGCCTTGTTCAACTTGGAAGCAAAGCCAAAGCAGTGAGAAAATTCTGTAGTCTTACTTCTCAACTTGATGTTCCTATGTTTATTCAGTTCATACCTAAGATAGGCACCAAAAACTCAATCATGGTGTGTATATCCACCTGACATGCAGCAACAAGAAGCCTGTCTCTGCTTTAAGATAGCACCAATTACCTTCTCCCACTTCCAAGAAGACAGGCAGTGGACAACGAGCCAGAGGAGAAGAGATTTTGGTATCAGAATTGAGCTGCCAATTTTGTTAATGTGCAAGGAAACAAAATCCACCTCAGCCTCCTGAGATTTTGTACTGCCAACAGAGACAAATCTTGTTGCAACTAAGTAGGTCAGACTTAAGGACATAAGGGGTGCATGGAGTCATTTTCAAGTTAAAATAAACCACAGTATTAATATCCTGTTCTGTAATAAGTACCAGGTGGGATCTATTCACATGGAATTCACTGCCAAGATGAGAATCTACATTTTACAATTTTCTCTGTTTGCTCAGACCCTAAAGCATACGTGTATATTGTAGGACCAGGACCTCAGCTAGCCTAAACCAAACCAGCTGCACTGCTTATACACATCTGTATCCAGAAAGGGTCTAAAGATGCAAGTCCATTAAAAATGGGTAAACCCCACAGGCTTTGACAACAATGGTCAGCATTTCTGCTCAACAATACACATCTTATTTTCCACAACCGGACAATGACCTTAGCCAAGCTGCAAGTGGTACTCTGTGAGCTAGTCCATTGTGCGGACGGCTATTCACAAGCGTGAGTACATCGTTAGAAAGGCAGCAGGCTTCACAGCTGTGCGGCGTTCTTTTCCCATCTGAAAGCAAGGATCCAGAAGAGGAAGGAAATGTAAGAGCGCAGACAAACGTTCACATCTGCGATAGCGATGCGCCTGAAGTCCTTAACTGACCACGGATGAAATCGGGAGGTATTTTGACAACCTGACCTTCCACCTCGGGAAAACGTAGAGGTATTCCCAGCGAGGCAGATCTGCTCAGACCGAAGATGCCCGACGTGCCGGAGGACCCGGCCGTGCGCATTTCAGCGCGCTGCTGATGCCGGCCGCAGCGGAGCGGCGCGGCGCAGCCGGACCCGCGGGAGCCCTCCGCGGGGCGCAGCCCTCCTCCTCCTCCTCTCCCCCCTCCCCCCGCCGGGCAGCTCGGTGGGAGGCCGCCGTTCTTCCTCCCCCCCCCACGGCCAGGCCCTGGCCCGGCCGAGCAGCGGCGCACCTGCGCGGGCGCCGCGCGCCCCTGGCCAACGGCCGTAACGGTTCTAACGGCTCCTCCTTCCCACCCTCTCCGCGGGGCTCCTCAGCCGGCACCCAGCTCCTGCGGCGGCAGACGCCCGACCCGCGCCGGCCACCCCGGCCCTGCGGCCGCTGTGCCCCGCAGGGAGGCGGCGGGCTGTCTCCCCCCGCCCCGCCCCGCCCCAGGCCGGTGCCCCGGGCAGGGCGAGGCGGCAGGGGCGTGCCCGCCCCTCAGGTGCCGCCGCCCCGCCGAGCCACGCAGGCAGGCGCGGGAGCGGCCTCCTCCAGCTCCCGCCGCCCTGCGGAGCGCCCCGTGGCCCGGGTCGGCCGCACCAGCCCGCCCTCCCCTCGCGCCGCGCCGGTGCCGCACTCACCCCGCCCGGCGCCCGCGCTCCATGCCCCCGGCCGGCGCCGCCGCCGGCCCCCGCCAGCTCCCCAACATGGTGCCGCCCGGCAGCCTGCCCCCCACCCCGCAGCCAATGGGCGACTGCCCCACCTCCCCCGCTCCACTCACCGCCCGCATGCCGGCCAATGAGAAGGCTGTCTTTTCCTCCCCAAGGGGAGGCGGTGCCCCCTCCCATAGGCCGGCTCCTAGCGCCCTCGGCCTCCCGCCTCCAATAGGAGCGGCGGAGGGAGAGCCACCTCCGGCCAGCCAATGGGATGGGAGCGGCGATTAACCCCGCCTCCCTGCGGGGCGGGTCCTGGTCCGCTGCGCCGGGGGAAGGAGCGGAGATTTTTTAGGGCGAAATAAAGGGAAAGAGGCAGTTTTTTTAGGTGCATTAAAAGTACTTAGCTCTGATGGCGTGTGCAGGATTCCGATAACAACACACAGCGATATTCAGATGTATTTGGCTTCTGTGAATTTAGAAGTATAGCCCTATTATACAGTATTATTATACCGTATATACCCGTTATACTGCATATTAGGACGATGTTATATCCCTAAACAATACACTTTTTAAAGTTTATGCATAGCATGAATGTCATTTCTGTATCTATGCGCATGCTGCTGCAAATAATCTATTAATTTAATTTTTTTTCCCTCTGCTTACACATTTCCTAATAAAAAAAAAAATAAAACAATGCTCCGGTGTCAATTTAATTTAGCAGGCATTACTCGAAGTTTGGCAGGCGAAGCGCAGCTGGTGCAACGCCAACCTGCCTCAGCAGGAGTCACCACCGAATGGCACAGAAACGTTCTCAGAAAAATATTACCAGCAAGAAACTCGGCAGAGCAGTGGGTGGACAAGGCACAGCTATTCCGTCACACACACCACCCAGGGTGCTCCATAACCACAGCCTATACATCCTGTTCCTCCATATCTCCTTGCTATCCAGAACGCTTTTCTCCATCACTTCTGCTCCACTTGCTGTTAGTGATCATTTTTTTTTGTCCACCCCTTTCTTCCACTTATTCCTGGAAACAGTCCATCAAACCATGGAAGGTTGCTCCCTCCCCTTTCTTCAGACCTCCTGAGGACACCTCCTGTAGTTCTTCACCAACCCAGTACCCACCATCCAGGTCTACCTCAACTGCATCTTGCTTTTTATTGCGCAAATTGTTGCTCAAGACTAAACACTATTAATTATTTGTTTTTATTCATTTGGGTGGGGAAAAGGGAGAAGTAGTCCCATGCATATATACTTGGAAGATGGTCTCCAGCACAAACCACTCCATACTCTTGGGCGAGATGCGAGTGAAGCAGGTCTGAAGGCCCAGTCAGAAACAGGGAGCGCCCGATCTTAGTTACCAGGGCAATGAGAAGAAGTACAAGATTTCCATCGCAGAAATTCACAGTGGAGAAAGTGGGCTGCTACGCGGCAGCCCCATTCCTTAGCTCTCCTCTTCCATACTGCAAGGGAAGGAGTTCACCACCAGACCTGGCAGGAACACAGACGTGGGATTGGCTGTTGGGGAAGAGGGGAGCTCGTTGAGAAATGAACTGTGGTTACATCCCAATCCGTCTGGCTTCCACCGATTCCTTCCTAAGCCAAAGAAAGTTTCTTTCTGTGGTGCTAGAAAGCAATCCCTCGCAGAGGGACAGGCAGAATTCGGTGGGGAATTTTTCATCTTGCACATGGATCTAACGTTTCCTACGCAGAGCATCCTGGGTTTGTTTGGTACCTACCATGCATCCTAACAGCACTATTTTTATTATCATTGGCTCGCTGTGACTTTAGAAACATAGCTGAATGCAATACCTTCAGCTACTTTAAGACTGCAACAAATACTGCATTTGCAGACTGGCTCATCTGAAGTGGAAAATAAATATATTTCTTTCCAGGAATTTTCCCTTCCCCTCCTCCATTTTTAAGCCTCGGAATGAAAACCTTTTTTAACGGGACTTCTTAAAACCCCTTTGAAAAAAAAAATCATACCTAATACTTTATGACTTCCTGCTCCAAGCTTCCAAGCGTTGCAAGCAAACATCTTTGCAGACATCCATACACAGGATACTTTTCTCGTGCAATGTTATTGCTAGAGGGAAAGATAGTTAAAAATAATATATATATTAATAGCTGTTTCATTGTTATGGACCGCATCTCTGCTAACTCCTCACCGAATTAAAATTTTAAACCTAACTACAGTTATGGTTTTCATTATTAATTAGCACATTAATATTTAAGTCTGAGCACTTGACTACAGCTATTGAAACATTAAGAGCTAGAAGTGGCCAAGTGGATTAGGTTACGGACAAGCTATGGAGCTGAGGATGGTGGATGGCAGAGGGACCAAGAGTAGACAGGGTGGTCACGATGGGCCATCATCTTCCAAAGCCAACAGACCGAAGAGCTCCGTTATCACTTGCCAAGGAGACAGCGGACTCCAGGAAGATCAAGAAAAAGAGCCGATGGAGCTGGGGCTCTAAAAAAATCTGTAGGTCACGGGAACAAGGACTGTCTCAGGCTGGAGAACAAGGTCTGACTGGGGAACAGCAGTCAAAGGACCGTCTCAAAAGCTGGGGCTGATGTGGGAAGGAAGCCAGAGACACTGTTAAATAATTCTATCTGCTCCAGGAAAACCTCTGCGTGCTCAGAAGGAGAAAGCTTTAAATCAACATGCACACTGTCACCAGATGCTGCACAGATCTTCCTATTCAAAGAGGTGTGTGATCCTGGCAACAGCCTGAAATCAGATTTATACAATACAAAAGAAATTCCTGAGTCAAGAACACCACTTAGACCCAGCAACGCATGTTAAATGTTGCTTTGCAGAAGATATCTATATAAAATAAAACCATGTGCCAATGGAAACAGTAAGCTAAAGTTACAGAAATAATTTCAGCCAGGGTGACGCTGAGGTCAGGTATCAAGCACAGGCTCTCAGATGGAAACTCTTCAACTAAATAGGTGCTGTCCCCAACTCTATTTCTCCCTGCTGGGCAGTGGTGAGAAGAACGGGTATCAATGCCTTGACTTACCTCTGAAGAGAAGTTCTTGGATATTGTGAAACTGGAAGGGTGAAAGAACCTGAGATAGCGGGACCAGCAGAAATGAGACAGAGTCTGGGGAAAGACAGGGCAGGTTGGTTGAGGAACACTTATGTGCACAGGGTCTTCTCTGTCTTGCCAGGCTTGGCAAGCGTGCGTGGTGGTTAATGCAACCTAGTGACCACACTCCCCACGCCTTCCTTGTGGTGCTACCTTTAGGCAAAAAAAGGGCCACAAGGCCATTGTTCAGCAGAAAGACGGCACAAGAAAGCTTTCACTGAGACTAGAAAGTGGCAAAGGAGTCCCTCAGTATATAGTCAAAAAGGCCAGATCCTTAGGACTGGGATCAGATTAATGGGATCTGGGCTTTGGACAATGTGTAAAGCATGCAGGAGCCTCCCAAGCAAGCACAAAAAGCAAGCGTGACACATGATGACTTAGTCAAGGTGACTCAATCAGTTGACAGCAGGTTCGTTGCCACCTCAGGAGCAGGCAGGCCAGGCAGGGCTTGCTCCTCCTCTCCTGGACCTGTCCAGAGGGAAGGACAGCAACAGACCTCCCTTTTCCAGATCCAGCCTGAGATACTACTCCCTCCGGCTGCTGGTCACTGCCAGCAGAAGTCACCAGCACCAAATACGTGCCTGCTGAGGAGTTCTGCATCACCACTCCCTAACGTGCTTCAGGGAAAAATCCACAGGGTTAGTTTGTATAGGTGCTTTGAGCTGCCTTGGGTGATGGTGCCTGAAGCAGATTAGGAAACACACACCCCAGCTGCTCCCCAGACAACACTGGGTAGAAGAGTTACAATAAGCAACTACCTGCGTTAGTATTTTAATAAGAGTACTGCACCCTGAAGCATGAAGTTAAAGCAGTTATACAAGAGATTAAAATTCTTTTTATAGTAGTCTCAGGCTTATTTATACAATTAGATTGTAATTTTTATAATTAAATATTTGTGATTTCTTTTTTCTCCCAAGCCACGCTTAACTGGAAAGACAAAAGCATACATTTAACATTTAAAAATTCCTTAATTGCTTTTAAATGTCACTACAAATTAAACAATGTTTATTTGCAGTATAATTGACAAGCAGCACTAAGAGGCCGCCTCTCCACCTGAGCGGGAAGGCTGGTAGAGGAACAGCGCAGCAATACAAGTTTGCATTGCATAAGCTGATTTTATACTCCCTGCTTCCTCTCTGCGTGCGTGCCTTTGACGGCACCGTGCCTGGTCCTGCCGAATCCCAGCCTCTCCGAATCCCAGCCTCTCACCCCCCGGTGGAGCAGCAGCCAGCTCACTAGAGATCAAACCTCCTCCTGGCGAGGGGGAAGAGTCCCGATCATCCCTTGGAAGAACAAAACAAAAAGCAGTTAGATGAAGCCCAGACGTTGGTTGGTCTGGGTTTTCCATGGAGCACAGCTACTAACCTCTGCATCCTTCCCACCAGAGGCTGGGCCAGGAGAAGATGGAGAACTCGAGGCTCATTAAAATCTCATCAGAGCTGCACGCACACCAAAAACCTGACAACAGCACTGGAATGGCCATTTCAAATCAGTCAGTCCAGTCACTGCAAAAACAAAATCCAGGGAGTTAAAGGCAGTTTTCTGTGCTTTCACATTTTACATGAAACGAATTAAAGATTAGTTTGGTGGGGTTTTTTTGACTCAAAGTATTTTTAAATTAAACTGCAAGTCTGGTTTGGATGTTTCATGAAGCATCAGTGGCCAAAATCAATTTTTGGAAGGTAGAATCTGGTGAATAAAAACTGTGTGCATAATTCTGAGTCTTGTTTAAAAGATGAGGGTTCAGCACAGCCTGGGAAAAAGAACGGGAGAAGAGGGGCTAGCTTGCTTGGAAAACAAACTCCACAGAGCAAGAGGGTGCCAAAGAAAAGGAGCAATACCTACAGTACAGCGATTTTCCTTTTCTCGCTGGACATAATAGAAGTGTTAGAGATACTGGATAAAAACAGTAGCATTCTCAAGCTTCTCATGACAAGTCAAGCTCTGTTCAACTGAGAGGTTGAAACAAGTCACTGTGCCACGATAACATGACAGCCAGGCTTTTGTATACATTTCTTATGTGTGTGTGTATTAGCCTGAAATAATTCAAGATATTTAAATCATAACTAGCTGACGTTAGAGCAAACCAAGTCAGCCATGCAGAGGCTCTTACAGTTCTTCCTATCACCTTTTCAGGCTGTCAGCAGTCACGTGGATATTTTTTTATTGGTGCGACTGTTTTATCTGATTCCTGGTATGAAAGTCCTTCATTATTCATGTAAGCCTTCTGAAAGTGCGCTCAGCCATTTTGGGAGAAGCCAGAGCAAAGATCCTAAACACAAGCTTGAGAAACTACTCGGGGTTAAGATTAAATAACTTAGAAAGAAAAGTTCGCCAACTTAGCTATGGTTCTAGGGCTGAAAGAGAATTGCTTTCATGAAAAAGGCTTCCAATTCCTCTCCTGGTGAGATGGGACATCACCCAAACTTACCTAACCTTTATTTAAAAGGAGCGATGGATGCTGTTTGACCTCCATGGCTATGACTTGACACACTTCCTTACAGATAACCCTCTTCATGGTTTCCCTTCAGGGCTGTAGGCAACAACTGCAGAACATGGGGTGGATTTATCTCTCCCCCTTCATTCAGAAGAAGGCTGTAGCACTGTTTGCTGGCAGTAAATTCAGGAGACAACCGAAAGGAAATATACCTCTGAACGACAGCCCTCTGGGCCAGAGTGGGCTTGGTGGAGGGGGAGCCTGCGTTACCCCATCTGCAGCTGGTAGGGCTGCGAAGACTCCATCTGGAGGACACCCAGGAAGGGTTTTGGGGAGGTGAGGATAGGGAGAGAGCAAGCCCAGCCATTTGGGGGCTAAGCTTTTCACATGTCGAGTCTAATCCTATTTCCATGAGCGTTTCCAGTCTTGGAAGCTGGATCTGTCTGTAAGAATTTTTTAAGTGTCTATAAATACTTTTCATCTCAAAGCTTTTTACAAACAGACATGCTGGGTCTGCGCAGAAATCCCTTTCCCGATCGCTGAGATAGGGCTCCCACTTGAAAAAGAAGTGACTGCTTTGCCAGCTTACTGCTCCCCCATGCAGCAGCTTTGCATAACGTATTAAACACTGATCCCAGCAGATGGAAGTACGGAGCTCAAGGGAGGGTTGACATGGCTAGTTAGTTAAGTAAAACCATACTGCAATTTGGCCACAGTCCTGAAACATCCATTATTTTGAGAAGCGAGATGGTATCTTTAAAGCCCTCGATACGCTAGAGCTTGAACTTCCTCTAGGACAGAAGGCATCTCCAAAGATGGAGCGAGGGTCTAGTGCTAAGGCTGATCAACCAACATCATTCCTCCAGTGGGAAAATGATTCCTGAATGCAGCATGACACTAACTGCATCCAACCTTGCTTACCCACAAAACCAAAGATCAATTTCTCCTTGCAAACAGCTCTAACGACCGTTGAGTTTGTACGACAACTCATTTCTACTGCATATTCTGTCCTTGCTCAGCCCAGTCTGGCTCAGTTCTCCCTTCTGCAGACAATGCAAACATGAGAGAATTAAACACGTTTATCATCCTTGGAGGAAATTAATTAGACCAGGCAATTCTCAAGGTGAATAGTGCACTTCCAGCGCTCAGGTTCGCTGTGTTTCAGACAGCATATGAGAAACAGGAGTGCTCTCAGACTACCATCATCTCCCGCACAATGCCTGGCTGTGCTCCCATCACCAGGAGCCTCCCCAATAACCATCCTCTTATTTCTGATCTTTAACCCTGCACGTAAACAGGGGTCCTCTGCTCAACTGAAGCGAAAGGGGAAACTTATCCCTTTTTAATTGGGATGCTCTCTGCCCAGAAGTAAATACAGAACATGCGCACAGTGAGGCATCTCATGACACGCTCCTAAGAGCCAGACAGCCAGCTAAGTGGCTTGCAGCGAGAACAAGCAAAACACAAAGTTGTTGCTCTCCATATTCAAAATGCACATTTACAATCAGACAAACCTTTTTGCTCTTGCATTTTTAAACAGTAGTGCAGACTGGAAGGGAAATTATTAGCATCCTGGCTTCACCTCGGCATGGAGCAGCTCCTTCCCAATGCTTCTAGCTGTGCAGAAGGTCCTTTGGGAAACTCAACCCGTTACAGGTACATTTTTCAGATCTCATAGAATATTCATCATCATCCTCTTTTTGGCAAATGAGCTTTTGCGGATTTAGCTACAAGATTTTTAAAAAATATGAATTATTTCTAATACAAAAGATATAAAGGATTTTTATTTTTTAATTGGAATTAAGAAAAGGTGAAGCTTTTCACCAGAAAAAAAAATTAAGTTTTCTCTAAAAGAGGACACGAAGGAATCTAATCACTGTCCTCTAGTATCAGCAACAAGGATCAGCAAGACCTGCAGAATGTCCCTCCACACGTCTCCACAGGGTGTCAGTGTTATTTCAAATTTGAGTAATTTTACACTGGAATTAGACTAATTTTCTCACCACGTTATTTTTATGAGCCTGCTCCTCAGAGAGCTGCTGCCACCACAGACTGCTTGTTAGAGAGCTCCCCCTTTCCTCCCTTAGCCACCATTAAAATGAAATTTCTTAAAACGGGGAGAGAGAAACAAATCGTCATGGTGGTCTGAGGACATCAGGAAGATTTCAGAGAGATTTGAGAGTTGACATTCACTACTCCAAATCTGCTACCAGTTTGCTGGTGGATTCCCAGTTCCTGCTGGGTGATGATCTTTCAGCAGGTGACGCAAAGCTCTTTCACATGCACCTACCCAGGGCTGTACGTCCTTTCCCGGACAGATACGTAACCACAACGAGCATCTCCGGCACTTCAAGAGACTGCTGCAACCCATTCTGTGTTTTAAAGCCATTTGAGAGCCGACTCTGAGGCAGAATAAAGCTGTTTAAGTTGACCCTTGCCAAAAAGTATTTTCCAGACACGTTACTAATGTGGCTGTGCTGAAACAAGGTCCCACTGTACTCTGGCAGCTGTGGCAGATGTGTGGTGCGACACACAATATCCCCACCGACCTGTGTACTCCAAGTGACCGCACAAACCAGCTTCAGTTCTCCTGCAGGGGCTCTGCTAGGATGCCTTCTGAACCAATGCTCCCACTCTCAGCGGCTTCCTTCTGTTTCCATTGGTCCAGCCTGCCTTCTACAGTACTGCCACTCATAAAATAGCTCCCCTTTTAACCTGTAATTTTGGGACAGTTATTGGAGACACACCTCAGTTGTATGCCCAACAAGGATGAATCCTGGCTCAGGAAGTTTCTACAGGTATTAACTACTCAGCGTTTCAGTTCTTTACCATATTATTCTAAAATGAGCCATTACTTACTGATATTAAGGACATCATCCCAAAGAACTTTTTTGTGCAAGCAATACTTAAGAATGTGCTTGTATAAGGACGGGCAACAAACAGGCCTGTCTCTGTATTGTGTGCTTAGTCCGGCAGAGGACATGCTCTGCCTTTGACATTCATAGAATCATAGAATGGCTTAGGTTGGAAGGGACCTTGAAGATCATCGAGTTCCAACCCCCCTGCCATAGGCAGGGACACCTCCCACTAGACCAGGTTGCCCAAGGCCATGAACACCTCCAGGGATGGGGCCTCAACAACCTCTCTGGGCAACCTGTTCCAGTGCCTTACCACCCTCAAAGTGACAAATTTCTTCCTAATGTTTAATCTCAACCTTCCCTCTTCCAGTTTAAAGCCATTCCCCCTCATCCTATCGCTACATACCCGAGTAAAAAGTCCTTCCCCAGCTCTCCTGTAGGCCCCCTTCAGGTACTGGAAGGCCACAATAAGATCTCCCTGGAGCCTTCTCTTCTCCAGGCTGAACAGCCCCAACTCTTTCAGCCTCTCAGCAGTAGTTTGACAAACAGTAGTGTTTTTCAGCAGAATCACCCATTTCAGTTGCCCCCATCATGCTTCTCCCTATTTATCCTCCCACTCCTACGCCAGCCCTTCAGTTGTGCCAATACAATAGCCTGTGAGGCCGTGCAGTAAACTGAATTGCGGAATTGACCTCGATTAAAAATAACATGGCAACAAAGCAAGGAAGTATATATTTAACCCAGATTAATTACCCCATCGAATTCACCAACTGGCTGCACAGTAGTTGTGCCACCAGGAACAAGCATGGGAGGAGTGGCGGGTGGGAAGGAGGTGCTGGACACTCAAATCAGCGCTGTTGACAACAGCAACGTTCAATCTGTACCCTTGGAGTTTGACCTGTATTAGAGTAACAAAAAGATGAAACTCCAGATCTTCAGAAATACCTAGGGGTCTGATTTCCCATAGATTTCAGGGTTTTCATGCTCCTCCTACACAAGCAACCACCTTACTTTCTTTGACAAATCTGTCCCAAGCTCTGCAAGCGGATGAGCTCAGAGGTTGAGAACAGACAGCTGGACTCCTGATCTCCAAGTTGATACTCACTTCACAAGCTCAGAAGTTCTCAGATGGTCATTCACAAGATTACAGTTAGTCAGAAGCTGGTCGGTGGGTCCTCCAGTCAGTGGCCAACCTTCCTTGCTATAGCCCTTTTCAAAGACTTTTCTACAGGATGACCACTACCTCTACTAAATTATGACTACTTTTTCAATTTGAAGGAAGCTGGAGGAGTTGGGACGTGACAGTGGCAGATCACACAAGGGGATAAGGACCTTGCGTTGGACAGGTGACCTGATGGAAGGCCAGGCGCTGGGATCAATGCCAACTACTTCCAGCATAGAGGCAGAAGAGGAGGTTATTTCCTCCAGCTGCAGTTCTCAAGGGGAAAAGGAGGAAGATCACATGCCCCAGAGAAACTCCAGAACAAGACAGCATCTTGCAGACCTTCACCAAGACTCCAGAGCAGTCATCGCACTACGGGTTTTGTCCTGGCTGGACTAAGAACCTGGCTGGTTCTTTCTATTTTACCCTACCACAGCATAGCATGGTACCAAGCAGGCTCCCAGCCTCACAGCAAGCCCTGCTCCTTCTCAAAGCTACCTGGTGGTCTGCAGAACATAAAAAGATTTTGGAACAGCTGCACTAGATGATGGTAGAGAAGGAATATTGACTGGGACCGCTGTGGCTATTTCTTAAGTCTTTAGAAAAGAAACATCATGGCAGCTATTTAGTATGGTTTTTGAAAAATCAAATATTGACAGAAGGAAGTTTTCCAAAGGATGCCAGCAGCTTTTGCAGCAACCCCAGCAGTAGAAACACACTGCAGCATCAGATGTGGGCTGTAACACAGACCAAACCCACAAGCTCCATGCAGGCAGGAGAACTACAGCGGCACTTCACCCTCTGTAAGATGTTTGACTGTGCACTGGAGCAGGGGGTGGCGAGGGTTGGAGGGTGGAAGGGAGAGGCTAAAATGCCCCGAGGAACTACAATCTCACTTGCCAAATTCTGCATTTTACTGGGAAAGGGAGAGAGTGACTTCACTTTTTACCTCCCCTTCCCCACTTCCCCTGCCCCAAACAGACAGATGTGGCTTTGCAAGAAATTAATTACAGATGGAGGCTAAAAAAAGGGGAAAAAAAAAAAAAAACAAACCCACAAAAACCCAACCCTCAACCACAAGGCTTTTTCCTCTGCAGACTTGAGGATGGATGGGGCGACCTGGGAAAACTGGCAGATGGAAAAGCCATTACAGATGTGAGGTTTGGAGAATAAGGCTGAGGGACAATTTGAGAGTTGTAAATTTTAAGTTTGGGGGTATAAATGCATTGCTTAGCAACAAAAAACAAATAGGAAACAAGAAGCCTCACGAGAGAGACGCTTAAATGTTTCAGAATCCCTATTTGAGGTGAAGACTACATTACCAGAGACCTGAGGAGCTGCTATTCTCAACAGCTAGAGTCAAGATAGAAAGAAAATGAGGACTTTAATCTCATTTCCACACAGAAATGCATTTAACTTCTTTTGGGCAAGAAAAGTAGTTATTCAGTTGTTCCCGTACATGTTTTGCACGGCGCCTACCTGACAAGATCAGAATACATTGTGTATCTTGAAGCACTTTGCTACCCAGGAAAGATTTCTCATAATGTGTTCAAATATATGCAGGGAAGCTGCTTTAATGGGGTTTACAATCATTGCTACCATATGTCTGACCCCCCGCTACATGGTCCAATACCTTTTTATGCTGCTGCATAAATCTTCTCCTAAAATTCCTGACGTCTCAAAGGATGGCAGGGGCCTCCATCTCAAGGGAGAGAAGGAGAAGGGTGAAAAAGAACAGATCACCTGGAAATAAATGCTGAATGTTTTACACTGTTTCTTCAGCATGAAAAGACAAGGATAAAGAGGAATGAAAGAATGGAAAAAAAAAAAAGAAAAGAAGAAAAAGACATTACCAGCTTTGGAAGGTCAAATGTTACTGCTTTTGCTTTTTTTTTTTTTGATCCATTGAAACACTAGAAACACAAACTAAAGCAAAGCACAAAGCTTCCAAACGAGCCTGCAACCAAAGCCTCACCTTCTGCAGCAAAACACTAAGGGAACTCATTAAAGATTAAAAAAGAAATTCACAAGAAACCACAAGTCCCTTTAAAAATTCTTTTTCTTCGAAGAGCCTGTAAAAGTAGTTCTTTAAATACATACACACATGTGCACACACATATATATGCATACAGGCATTTATATACAAGAAAAAAAAAAAAAAAACAACAAAAATTAAGCATCAGGTAGTTCTTTGCCTTGTTATGGGGTATTAGCCCATGATATTACCTCTAGGGTATGCTGAATTGGTAGGAGCATGCTGCGTTCCTCTCCTGCACTGCTGAACATGACATCATTCAGTTTCTTTCATGAGGGAGGTCCACATTAAACGGAGTTCGGAAATAACCCAGACATTCCCATTCGGTTTTGCTCCTCCAGCTAAAAGAGATGCTCCAGGGCCCGGGTTTTTTTGGTGGTGTTTTTTTTTTTTTTTTCCTTTTTTCTTTTTTCCCTAGCTGAAAAAAAACTAAGCACAACCAAGTAACCCTTGAAATAACTAACAATTGCAAGAGTTAAAATCAGTAGGAAAGTTTCTTGGCAGCTTAGAACTTCAGGCCAATAAAACCAGCTGTTTGGATATATACTTTACCTTTAAAATTGATGAAAAAAAATAGAAGCGCAATGGACACAACTTGTTTAATCTAATGGCCAGAAATCAGGAGAGCAAACACCGCTTAGAGAAAAGGCATTCTGACATAAGACAAAATAGTTCATCACTTGCACAGTTCTCCTAATTTGGAGGACTGGAAGAGTTTTATAATTCTCTAGAAAGGGAAGACAGAGAACGCAGTATCAAAGATAAATGAAAATTTTGCCTAGAAATGCATTCAATTACAGTCTTTGGTATAATAATGAAACCAGTTCTTAGTTTAAAAATAAATAAATCCAGAAAATCCAGAAAATGATTATTCTTTACTTCAATACAAGACAGAACAAGGCCTGGAAGGGCTGCGCTGGGTCACTGCCTCCTGTCTTCTTGGCTGCCCTGGGATAATGTAATTCTTTCAAGGAGTGCACTTGGCTTTCTTTGCTGTTCAAAAAGGGAAGGTAATAACACGTAGGTCACCTCAAACTGAAAATGCAAAGAGCTAACGTGACAAACATCAATAAATTTTGAAGAATTATCAGAACATTACAAGCTAGGGCTACCTTTAGAGATGAGGGAAACAGGTACTTCTGTATAGATCCTCAGTGGTTTTATAAGTAGCACTACATCAGCTGAAACGACCAGATGCAAATACCATGAGCAAGATTCAAAGAACTGTCTCCCACTGTGGTTAATCTCTTAGCATTAAGTGACGTTCAAAATCCAACCAAATACCATTTTGCAGGCGTGCTATGAAGACGGTGTAAATCAGAAAACAGTGTCTGCCGCTATATATCTGTACACCTGCCTGAAAGCCAACACTAAGCCCTTCCTGGAAGACAGGCTTTTGGGAAATGGCTTGATCTTTGGCCAAAAGAGTCACGTAAGAAAAGCTCATACAGGCGAGATTTCAGACAGATAGTTTTAGCTTGGCCCGGGACAGAAGCAGAGACCACAAGCAGCGGTGTTGAAGGTACCTGAGCTTGTGTTCCCTTTCCCCATTTCCCTGTCTAAACCCATGCTGGCAGGATTATCAAGGCTTCATTCCTCCACTGTCCTTGCAAGACATTTTATGCTTTGCAGACCAAAGAAGTGAAGGGGCATCTTTCCAGTACCTGAATTAAAGCCTAGGTTATTAAATCACCCACATCTCTCATTTACCACAGTAAATTTGAGGAGAAGAAAATTGCCTACTGCAAAAAATTACTTGGTAGATCAGCACCAGCAGATGACATTAATAAACAAGGCCCTAGCAGCTCCCAGGAGTCTTTATACAATCAGTGAAAACTATTTGACAAGATGGTAAATACATGCCAGAAACTGATGGTCTCCATCTAAGCGCAGACTCCCCGCTGCTGCTAATGCTAATAACACCACTAACCCAGGGTAACATTAGCTGGAAAGTTTTACACAGTTCCCTCAGATAGCCAAGGGTCTAGATTTCCAGGATGAAAGAGGCAGGAAAGCCTGGGATCTTACATAAAAAAAAAATAAAAATCAAAAAACCCAAACCACCAACAACCCAACCCCCAATACCCAAAACCACACACAAAACCAAACCACTCCTATAATTTCCTCTATTTTCCTCTCTCTAAAATTCACGTGGGTCTTCACTGCACAAATGCAAAAAAAAAAAAAAAAAAGGCAAAATAAAATGCAAACTCATTATTCCATCTTTGCCAGCTGCTTTTCCTTGCAATGAAAGCTTCTTTTTCCATAATGGTCCCATTACAGATGGGAGACTGGCCTGCTGCAGCAACGCTGCCCAGCCTGGCTCGCTTTTTTTTTTTTTTTTTTTTTTTTTTTTTTTTTTTGGAAAAAGTGGCATAGAGAAGGCATAGTGAAAAAATGAGCCTCACTTTGTTGGATTCTTTCCTGGATAAAGGTAGGAACTCCTACCAAACCCCAGGCACTCGCGGCCAAAAGCATTCCCCCGGCCAACGATGTGACACCAGGTCACTTGACACAGGGAGCTTAACAAAAGGGAAGAAAAAAAAAAACAAAACCAAAAACAACCCTCAAAGTTTACTCGTACTCTTGAGTGAAAACAGGCTGCTAAAAATTGCACACGAATTAAAGAGCATTATGGTGTGGAAACTGAAATCTCATCAGATATTCCACTGGAAAACAGAAGGAGCGGCTTCTCCAAGTGCGAGACAGCGCTGCTGCTCTTGGAGAGCGAGAGGGAGCGAGCAGCCAAGGGGTTGGACAGGCTGGCCCAGCTGAACAAGCCTCACTTTTTTGGATGCTGCTGAAACTTGCCACTGTTGCTGAAACCCTGGCTTTGCTATGCACTTCACACAGAGGAGATAGGTGTGGGGCAGGAGAGATGATGGGGGGAAAGGGAACGCGCAGAGAGATAGGAAGGGAAAGGGGTTGCTCTGTTCCCGAAACCCCTGCCTACCCCATCCCTCGTGAAAAGGCTCCTTCAGCCAGACCTATCTGTCAGTCTCCGATCTGCCTGTCAAGATTATGATGCTCTTTGATTTTATTCATTCCTGCTGGAGGTTTTGCTTAAATATAAACAGCAGAGCATTTCAGAAGGAATTAAAAAAAAAATACAAATAAATAAAAAAAAGAAATAAGAAATTCCCCAAACCTCCAGGCACATTTTAAAACACATTAAAAACGACACAACAGTAACAGCTTCATACATACCACAGCTGCAGTGATTTGAAGCAAAAGTAAGGAACGTTGAATGTGCTAGTGTTTTGTTTTAAAATAGGGCCTATAGACTTCACATTCAGGCCGCAGCCCTCTACAACGCCAAAATCTCCCCTTCTTCCCCCTGAAGGAGAGTGAGAAATTCAGCGATTCCCACTTTTCCCACCTTCATTTCTGCTCCTCCATCTCCTGCACGTGCTGGGCAGGCTGGAATCCCGGAGACCGGAGGCTTTTGTGAGGTCCCCAGGACGCCGGGAAACACAGTCAGCTTTACATTAGGATTTACAGCCAGTAGGTGAATAACAACTCAAGAGGTGTTTTATTACTTGTGATGGGACTATCAAAGAAGCCACAGGGTACTTTGCCAAGCGTTTGGTGTTGTTTCTTTAGTTCTTATTGGCAGCGGCCTTGGTCATTGCTCTATTTTTCTTTCCCCTCCCACTCGCTTATCTTTCATCTTACAGCCTCCAACATTGACTTAATTGCAACACACTGTATGTTGGACATTAATCCACACAAATGCTGAAGGAATTTCAGCTGCTAGAAGAAAAAAAAAGGCAGCAGCTCAAGCTTCTGACACACACAGGCCAAGATACTACTCCAGCACTTTATCACCGCACTGGTTGTGCAAACAGAAAATGAAATCCTGGTCTTGAACTTCAGGGGTCCCAGTAATCCCGAGCCAAGGATGCTCAGCTCAGTAGCACCTCTTTTCAATTCCTGCCCTGCCTGCACAAGGGCTACGGTGAGATGAAACAGGAACCAGCGACGGGACCCTTTGGTTGACTGACACACAATCGAGAAGCTCCCCTGGTCAAAGATGAGGATGACTGCAAACCTATGAACTGTATTCCTTTTTAACCCAGATGCTTTTCTATTTCCTCTGTTCATAAAAGGAAAGTGCAAGTCTCTTGAGCTACCAGGAAAGGCAGAAGGCTCTTGTGCACAGATTTTGACATTTTTATCTTCTGGTTTGAAACACGGCCAAAGGATGAACAGCTTTTCCTTTGGTAAGCACAGGGCTTTAACAACACGTCCCACCTTGCGATTAACAGTAATGTCTCGGTTTCTTGACCCTTTTGTCATGAAGAATGGAACCAGATAACCCATCAAACAGCATGTGGAAACTATATGTACTTACTGTATTCTTGTGCATTTGGCATTTCTCAAATACTGCCCAAAGTAAAAGCTCAGGCTTGCACTGTGAGTGGCACGTATAAAATCTGTGAAAGACAAAGCAATTTGTCGGTTTAAGAAAGGTAGGTGATTATCTACTGACACTCATTTGTGCTGTGTGCAAATAAAGGGGCCCAAACCAGTGCAGTTATGTTTTATAGCATCACAAATGTCAATAGAGATGGACTAGCTGCCTGTGTAACTTAAACAAAAACAAAGAAAGAGAGGTGGTGTACACTGTTAATCTATGCTGGAGGATTTCGAAGCAAATAAACCTCTATTAATCTTTTCTGGCTTGTATGTGCAGATGTTTTACTTTTTGTAACACTATTTCAAGTTAGACCCAGATGTTGTAAATCAAGCTGCAATGCTTATTAAATATATATATATATAAAAGGCATTTATTCCATCCCTTCAGCATTGAAAGCAGTTCAGCAGGGCAGAGCACCCACCCTCTGCAGAGAGTGCAGATGGCATATTTGACCCTGGCAACTATACACAGTTCAAGCAGCTGATCTCTTTGTAAATGGCTCCTCCTCAAGCCAAGACAGAGACTTCCAGACTAGTGTCTCTCTGAAACAGGAGGCACTGGTGTACGTAAAATGCACCCACTTTCTATGCTGACAATAACCACAACTATTGGACCACATATGTAGTTCTTTTTAGAACCAGACTTCTTTTCCTCCCTCTCCATTGAGAGTTACAAGGCATTTTGGATACCGAACCTGAATTTAAAAAGTACTAGCAACTTTTATTTATTTTTTTGGTAAATTCTATCTTCACCAAGAATCCTTCATGTTTATGAAATTCCCTATTTACCTTTTCCATAGATTACACTGGTTGTAGTGGCCATTCAATTCTACACAGACTGCTATGTAAATGACCAGTTAAACCCAAGCAAACGCTCACCTTGTTTTTCCAGTCCCAGCATTACTTTCGTATTTACTGCTGTTTATTTTCTGTTTTGCAATGCCTTTTGTTGGCCTTGCAACCTTATTAACTCACTAGTACAATCCTTTCTACTACCAATTTGTTTAAAGGAAATACCTATGCTTTTACGTAATAAAACATGAAAAAACGCCAAAAGAGAGGAAACTGCAGTCCAGTGTAAATCATGATGGGACACTGATAATAAACGAACCTCAATCATGACAGACAAAGCAACAAATCCTCATTTAACACACCAAATAATTTACCCTCAGCCAGAAAGACACTCAGTCTGACATTCAAACGGCCGTATTTGTACATACAGCGAGGCTGCCAAGTCTCCATACTTGAATGATCTCATAGACTCTGGAAAAAAAAAAAAAAAAGAAAACCAAAACATTTTACCATACTAGCTGAATACACAGGGGCATAAAAGGATCGACTTTAAAGCATTTTAGGGATTTGGGTCCTAGTACAGATCTGCAGACAAGCTTTGGGAAAAATTATGACCGCAAAGTCACAGAAAAATAAAAGACCTAAGCAAAACCCCCTTTAAGCTTTCTCGCCTACAATACTGCTATCCATGAAGAATAACCACCGCTAAAGATCTATTGCTGTTCTCTCCCCTACTTGTACCAAGCATAACCCGCACTTGTTTCACAAACAAGGAAAAGGTACATAACAAGTTATAACCGCTGTTGGAGAAGTTGAAGTGTAAAGGCAGCAATGTTTTTCTCCGAATCATTAGAAAAAGGTGATCAGTTTTCACCTATGACGCCTTTCTCTTTTGCTGTCAGCCAGGCATTGCTTAGTTAGAAGGGAAAGGAGGACAGGGGGACGACATGGATACAGACGAACAAGAGGACATTGATCTGTGTGCTGCTACCTAGGAGAAATACCTGCGTGCAACCCAGTTGGCTTGGGCTTAGTACGGAGCACAGATAGTTACTGAGCTCAGCTTGGTTCCCAGCTGTGTACACTGGACCTGATCCTCTACTTGGGTAAATTTCCGTAGTTCAATTCGGCTGTGAACGATGACAATTTTACCAGCTGGAGACCGGCTACATTCGGGGTTTCTAAAAACACCGCGGTGCCTTTCATCGTGTGACTGCACATGTGAAACCAACTTCGAAAGAGCACATGAGGTACATCTTATCCTGCTCAGATGAGACAAAGGCAAGCAGAAATCTCAGGTTTAAATAGCGACTGATAGGTTTGGATTCCTCCTTTGCCAGTTGCTAGGTCAGGATGGGCTGAATTTCCAAGCGTGCTGCATAATCAAACTCCCAGTTGACAAGAGGGACTCAAACAGTCCATTATATTACTCAAAATTATGTGCCTTGAAGTGTTAAGCCAGGCACCAAATATGCATAACCAATCTTAAAAAAAAAAAAAAACACCACAACAAAACAGGCATAAGTCACTTGCTTCGCCTCACATAGTGCATAAATTGCACAACATGGAAAAATAACAGGGAACATGACGGAGAGATAAGATGAATTTTCTTCAAGCCTTAATTACTGTTATCTACAGTTTAACTTAGTATTTCACCATACTGTTTCACTGCTGCTTTTCATAAACAAGGAAAGCAACATCAGATGCCAGAATCAACTCTGCCTCAGCATCCCTCACTGCACATCAGCCTCTCCGTGCTGCTCCCATGCAGCGAAGTCTCCAGCATTTCACAAGATTCATCTGCACAACCGAAACGGCACCGATACTGCCGCGTTGGGTTATGGTTGTTTTTTTTTTTTTGTTTTGTTTTGTGTTTTTTTGTGTTTTTTTTTTTTTTTTTTTTTTGCGTTTGAAGGTGCGGTGTATAATCTCAGCTCTGTTTGTCTACATGTGGGGACTAACCGGTGCAGCCGCTTATGTGTGGACCAAACCGTGCCGGGCTATCGCACCCTGCTGCACACCTGCAGGTAGTTCACACTCAGCGTACAGCTCTGGAATCTCTCTCTCTAGTCCTCTCTGCATAAATCAAGCAGCAGGGAGGCTCAGAAACATGACGAATACGTTGGCTAGAATATCTCCTGCTGTAAAGACACAGGGAGGAAGGGGGATACTAAACTAACCTTGCCTTGGATGGAAAAGCAGCTGGAATTTAATGTTCTTGGAAGCCAGCCCTGGCTGTTCAGACAGGGATCTGCCAGGGAAGTCCCCAGTGGAGGCATTGCTCATTCTCCAAAACTAAAATGTCAAGAGAAAGCACTGGAAATCATTAAGCACTCCGTTCAACATTTCTTGAACAATCTCAGGCAGGGGGAAAAAAAAAAAAAAAAAAGCCTCTCAACCACAAACAAAACAGAAACAAATTCTCAGTGTTAATACAAAACAGAGGGGGGATCATCAGGAATCTCAAGTGGGATTTTGCTTAATCGTGTCAGTCTGAAACGATACAACATCAAGCCAGCCTTAAAAAAAAAAAAATAAATTAAAAAAAAGACAAGATGGAAGAGAGCAGAAAGCAGAAAACCAAGAAAAGGTAAACAAAGAGAACTGTGTTTGGCCTGGGTTTTCAGGGGCTTCAGTATTACAACCCACCCGGTGCGACTGCCCCTGCACCAGCTACAGCACCTGCACGTGGCGAGCTGTGCTTGGTCACCGTGAACTCAACGTGGAAGAGAAATGGCGATCAAACAGAAGGCAGCACAGAAAGCCTTCCTCTGGAGAAGAGCTAGCAGATCCCATCTACATCTCACTGGCACAAACCCCCATTTGGAAGTATGTCACTATTTTCTTTTCCTAGAGTTCAAATTAAGGAAAGAAAAAAAAAAAAAAAAAAAAGGTCACTTCGCCATCTGCTACAAAAGTGGAGCTCTAGAAAAAAATGCGTGTGACAGTTTTAATCCTATACCCATTCAGACACACATACCAACTGGCTATTATGGAAATACGTTTCCGCAGTTTGTACTTCCCAGCCCTTCCAGGGCGAGGGAAGATTTTCTTACAGATGTGCCTCTCCTCCAAACACTTCACTAGTGAGGTAGCTTCTAAATCACTGACAGAAAAGCATAAAATCAGTACTGAATTTTGATGCCGTGCTATGGGAACCACCACCTTTCAACTAGAAATTTAAATGACTAAGTCATGCCCATTGAAATAACTAAAAACCCATTGGCCATTTTTGCAAAAAAAGAGGCAAACTTGCTAAGTGGTAGGTTAAACTGGAGAGGGTTTTTTGTTTGATGGCAGAAAGATTTGTACATCTGAACAAAACAAGGTTCTGTATTTTATGAGTTGGGTAAACCGTGTACTCAGTGTTGGATAAACTGGCTGCTTAATGTTGACTGATCCAATAGGTGGCAGAAGCTATTTCTCTATGATCTGTAAATCATTTGGCAATCCCTTTTGGATGAAAGATGTATCAGGAATAAAAAAATAAATATAAAAAAAAAAAAAATCACAGTTCTACTCAACTGAAGTGTTAAATTCCCAGGAATCAACCGAGAAAGTGCTCCACGTTACCTAATTTTATTTTTTCCAGTTAGGATTAGTAACATTTCTTACAATGCTGGAAAACCCAGGTAACAACATTTTCCTGAATGGTCCTACTGAGGACTACTGCACTTAGTCTCATGGCAAAAGAAAAATGGACTTTATCCTACTCCCTGAATGCCTGGACAGGTTCTGCCTAAAGAGCTCCTGTAGGGCAGGTGGAAGGGGAGGTTTTGAAGCGGGCTAGAAGAAGAGTGCCTCTGCCCAACACTCTGCTGACAATCTCATAAAGACAGTAGCTGCGACTATGGAGCATGAGATGGGGACCCAAAGGATCTCCAGAAGCAGTCCTGAAGGTAGCCTGGCGCAGCTGTGTGACTTCTTTGAGGGCCGGGGAAGGAAACAAGAGAAGTAAAAGTCTGAGATACGAGAGAGGATTTCCTGAATTTGTTTATACACATGTATGTATGGACACGTTCCAGCAGAAGAGATAGATATTGCTTACAAAAAAAAAAAAAAATATCAACAAAATGAGAAACAGCCTTTGTGCATTGGGATGAGACACCTCTTTCCAGAACAGGCTTCCAAGCAGAAACAAACCACATTTATTCCAATATCTAGCAGCGAACATTGGATTTAAATTGACAGAATTAAAAAAAAAAAAAAAGTTTTATCCTCCCACAAGCTGACTGGTATAGCAATTTTCATCTAAAGCAGCAGCAGATCACCAAGACAAACATATTCACAGGGATTTCCTGTCAAAAGTCACTCTAATACAAACATATTTTTACTGGGAGAAAATAAAGCTCACTAGTGACATCAGCAGAACACTATTTCCGTTTAAAATTAAAAACGTGGCAACTTCAGTTTTAATGGAAATTAAAGTGCGCTGGCACTGTCAACTAACTGTAAAGCCATTTGAGGGTTTTGTTTAATTTTTAATTTTAAAAAATAATACTTCAGAAGGGGACATACTGTCAATACTTTCACAGATCCAATCCCAGTTTCCATGTGCGCTAATGGAACCCTTACAGTTCTCCATTCACGTGACTTAAATTTGGGTTACCACAAGAAATAGGATATGACTTCAAATCTTTAGCCTGATCTTTCAGAGAAAATTAAAAGAGCATTTTTCCATAGCTTGTAATTATTAAGTATAAAAATACCTGTTTACCCGTAGTTCTGATTAATCTTCTAATACTAACAAAGGAACCAGTGTCCATCTTTGGAGAAGTTGTATCAATTAAATTTGCATTTACAGAGTAGCTGAGACCCCCACAATTTAAGATAAACAGAGGCTCATGGGTATTTGAAACCTCGAATTCTTTGATGTTCAGACATAATAACTTGAAAATTTTCATCTTGCAAACTTGAATTTCAATAGAAGGCACAACTTAAAGAAGTTTTGGGCCACCCTCTGAGCTCCCAGAAAGCGGCAGTTTTCATAAGAGTTGCACCATTCTAGCTAGGGATACTTGTCCCTGCAGTACAATTGGACTCAAATTAATATTTTGTACTGCTTACAAACTAGAACTAATACTATATTTTAAAAAGTACCTTTAGAAGATGACGTTTCCTTCAATATTTAGCAGTCTCTGAGACTGTTCATAAGAGACCACAGCCCAGAAGAGAATTCCTACATCGCTAAGTGCCGTCTCATGGTATTGCAGACATCTAAGTTGTAGTATAATTTCTTTCACGATCTGATTAAGCTGCACAAAAATCTCCCACAGTTATGGGGTTGCTCCCCATGGTTCCTTTCAGAAGCTGTAACAGATACTTTCCCTCCTTGATGGTGTGAAACCTATCTTTTGTTTATAGTCAGTTTATGTGTGTTTGTTCATGTGACAGTCTTCTCTTTAGATGTTTCTTTTCTATTTCTTGTGTTGCAGTATATGGGTAAAGAGCCTCTCCAAGTTTCACATTGTGGGAATAATACATTTTTGAAATCCTAAAGTGAATTAGGAAGTAGATTTAAAACAGTAACACAACCTTAAAGTATGGAGTGTTCGGTGCCTAAATCGCTCTTTAAAACAAACCATGAGAAATTAAAATTAAAACACTCCAAACAGCATTGACTTAATCCAATTTGTTATTTCCTTGCCAGCAGCACATTTTTACTTTAATCTAACTGCCTATTACATTTTCATTGCATATCCTCGACACTGAAGGAACAAATACTGGGTTGATATCATCAGAGCATTCAATGTCATTATCTAAGTAGAAATGACAGGCAAAACAATATATTAAAAAGAACTCAGGCTTAACTGAAGGACTCGATGAGCTCAAGGTGAACCAATCTGATGCATCACGAAAGCCTCCTTTGGAAGCTCTTCACACATGCACAGCAGGAGAAAAAAAAAAAACAACCCACTGTACTTGCTTGTTTACATTCAGCACTGAAAAAGAAGCACTTCAAGGATCTAAAGGCAATACAAAGCACTGAGTTATAGAAAATAATAAATATATAAGCCTTACAGGATTTGTTAGCTCCTTTTACTCTTGAAAAGGACCATAAAAAGGGGGTGAATTAAGAGGTTTGTGTACTTCCCTTTTTATACTTGAACCTAATAAATCATTCTTTCCTTACCTTTTTAATTTGAAGAAATTTTATTTTGCTCATATTTTCCCTGACCACTTTTATGCAAACAAAATGGCAAGAGGAGCAATGGCTTGCCCCTTCTGAGATTGGCAGAAGACCGAACAGGAGCAGTAGGCTATCTCACAGTCACCCAAATGCATTATTAATCTTAAGTAAAGCACTTCTTGCGATGATTACCTTATGCACTATTGGAAAGTCTTCAGCTCAGAAAGCTTTGTCTAGAGACTATTTTCTTACAGTGGTTTTGATATTATAAGCTTCTTTGAGTGCAAGAGATTGTTCTGTCTGCACGCAGCCCCGCTGAAGTCCCTGAGGGTTCCACTTCCACATACACCCATCTACAGGCCTGGCAGTACTGGGATTTAAAGTATTTAGCTTGCCCGGCATTTTTCTTGGTCTGACTGAGAGACGTGTCCAGGCCACCGATGGGCTTTACCTCCACACATCATCACTGTCAAAACCTATGATTTAAATCAGGATAACGGATATACTTTTGCCAGAAACACTGGAGGATATGTACTCCGACAAGTTCTTGCTTGATTATTTTATGCATTTATGACCCATTGGGAAGTGCACTGGATATAATCTCAGAGCTGGCTTAATCTACAGCCTGGCAATTACCGTTGCACGCTTAACACAACACTTACTACTCCTCTGCTGTGCCTCAGCTTCTCCATCTGTAGCACAAGGACAGTATGACACTGGTTTCTTCTGTAAGCCACTCTGAGACCAACTGATGAATCCCACGGTAAGAGCAGACATATTAATTCCTTGCCAATATTAAGAACTGGGCAGTAAGGCATCACCACACTCCTGAGGAACAGCATCCCCTGAAACCTTTTACCGTCAAGTTACTTAATTTGACAGTTCTCATTCAGCCAAATGTGATTGGAATAACAGCAGCACAAAGAATATGATTTAAGCAAGCTGTTGTTTAGTAAATATTTATTAGATAACCATAGTAGCAAGCATGGTATGTCTTTGTATAACGGCTAGCAGATATTCTCAGATAACCAAATGGCTAATACATTTATGCCGAAATAGTTTCCTTATTCCAACACCTCACAAATTGAATCCAAAACTGTGTGCAAGAATCTTATGTGTAGACATTACACAAAATACTTTGACTCCTAAAAATAAGTAATAATATACAGATGTCTCTGACAAGACATAAACCAAGATTTAACACAAAGCCTGGGGCATATTTCACATTGGCTCTAAATTGGTGCGTTCATGCCACACCAGTTCTGCTCTTTATCATCTCACATGCACAGCTTCAACCCCTTTTTGAAAAACATTCTTTCTAGAACAGGGAACAACACCACCACATCTCCCCTCCCTCTGTCCGCTCCCCAAATACACTTTGGGATTTATAAAAAAAGTAAGCTTCTTACAAAGCTTAGGCTTTACGTACAGCCTTGCTTCCAGCTGCCACTCACAAAAGTCTCCTACAGGTGTGGTGCCTCTGCAGGCAAGAGGCATCAGGAATGGATTCTCATTTCTCTACAGCTGTAGTATTCAGAGACTACTAGAAGCAAGACTCCATGTTAAATTAAAACTGAGGAAGTATATGGAGAACATGATCCTTGTTTTCTATCTGGCACTTTTCTAGTAAGTGTCAATGCAGTTCAGTACAAAAGAATGCCAAATGCGCTGTTGAATATGATCTCTCCACACCATTACGCCTGATACGTTTCAGGGCACGCTACATGATGGCTATGAAGTATCTCGATGTATATGACTCCTCACTGTCCTGGTTTGAGGTAAAACAGAACTAATTTTCTGTTCAGTAATTTTACTTTTGTTAAGCCTCTTGTAACTAACTGAACTCTCTGAAATTAACAGCAATTTTTCAGACACTATTCGCTTCCAGAGTGATAAGACCATATTGTTTATAATTTATGCCAAGAAATGGTATGCGGAGAGGCTCTTGCTTATACTCACGTGCAAAGACCGGATCCTTTCTAGAAGGACCAAGATGATTCTTGAGTCATTCAATTGCTATCCAGTCTTTAAGAGATTCATTCTGCAATGGAAGGTTGGGCTGTTGAGAGCTCCCATATAATCCCTTGTGCTGTTAAGCAAAGGCTTCTGAGTCAAATCAAGATTAGAAATGACACTGGTATGTGTTACTTTTTAAATTATTTAATCTTACCCGAGAAACCCCTGTTCAGTAATCCAGATTACTGAAACAGTCAACATTAAAAGTAAGCTTTTGGAGGAGGGTTATTTTAAACATACTTTACAACATAGATCTCAAGTATTTTTATTATCAGAAGTGTTTTCATTTTCATTAACATACATTTTGATGGATTACATCAAAGAAATTAAGAGATTAGCAGAAACATTTTCATTATTACAGCTATCATCATAATGCATGAAAATAAGGAAATGAAACTATAAAGCTTTCAATACATAAGACAGTCATTCAGTGTTGGAAGTTACTTACCTTGCTAAAAGTTCACTCCTCATCTGCACGCTGTAGGTTTACTCTTTCCTCTGAAGCCTCTGATACAGGTATCAGATAGGATATTAGAACAAAAGCAGCACTAGTGTAACACTATATCACACTGATGGAGAACTGATTATTCAGGTGAGAGAGGCTTGCATTTAGTAACTGCCTACACACAGTATTTTGGATATGTAGTGCAAGTCAAAAAGTTCATAAAATGCTTGCTAATACCAAATATCCCCAAATCAAGAACAATAATAGACCACAATCATCTCATTGAGACTGTCTTGTTTTGAATAAGTCTTAGATACATGTTTTTACTCATTAAAGAGCATACTGCTGTTTCAGCACTGGGAACTCAGAATTTGCTTTTCCCAGTTCTATCACATAACGCAACTGAGCTATTCACAATAACATTTTTTTCTCTAATCCACTGCTTTGGGATTGCTCCTGTGCAAGGCAATGACCCCCTCCTCTCATGCTTGCTCACTCTATTTCCAGACAGCTTCACCTTAAGAATGAGCTGCTTTCTATATTCCAGACAGCCATTCTAAAACATTACAGAAATTCTGCACAGTCAGGTAGTGAGCAACACAAGCCACAGTCTACCCCTGGCTGTAACGCGCATCTTCAACAAGCTATGAATTATTTAAATGTTATATTATTTGACCTTAAAACAGTTCAGCTCCTTATCCCTTTTCCATAATGAAAGTAACACATTTTCCTACCTAAAAAGAAAATGAAAGATGTATTAACACTTTGCTGTTGGCTGTATTCTTGTACAAGATCTCTCTTTAGCTTGGACTCATTTTGTGTTTTGCTACACATATAGTAAAGGCTAGTTTTGCACAGCAGCAATTAACAGTCTCTTGTACCAGTTCTGGGAGACAGGCAGAAGGTTTTGCTCTGGATCTGCATTTTGTCCGTAAGTACCAGATTGAACTAAAAATGGGGAACTGAAAGAGGGAAATACCAATGCAAACATAAATATTACCTATGCAAGGATGTCTGTTTCAGTAATAATGCTCAATTTAAGCAAAAACTAATAAAAATATTACTTACAAGTCAGAAGCACGGATTCAGTCTTATGTATTCCATTTACTTGCTGTTATAAAAACCATATCTCCCCACTGTTCAGTCAAGGAATACGGTTCATGCCAAAACAATATCATCTGCTTACATCTGGATATCTTCTGCTTACATTTTTGTTACCTAACATTCCCATTTACAAAACCTAAGCTTAATACAAAAAAGGGAAAAGACCATCTCCTCTTTTCAGCTTGCTTATTTCATGCATCTGTGGTTTGGTTTCTCCGTTTCTCCTACGGATACGAAGCCCCCTCTCCCCCCACTGTAATTCCTTCACATGCAAAAATGAAAAAAAAAAAAAAAAACCCACACAAAAAACCAAACAAAAACCAAACCACATATCAAAGATGAAGTTACAAACCCAAGGCAGTAATTAATACTTCTTACAGTTTCAAGAATAATATTCAGTTGATGGACTCACTAGCATATGCACCTGATGAAAGACAGCAGGAAGTATATCCACAATGAAAATCATTCCAGTTGGGAAGCAAGGAAGAGATTAGGTGCCTTTCCCCTGCCTGTCTTCCCACTCTGTGGATTGGAGGCCCTCTCCTGTAAGCAGCAGCCCGAGACAAGAACATAAGGAAAGAGGCCAAAGAAGTCCTTGACATGTTTCTTCATTTGAAAATAAATACATAAATAAATAAAAAGAATGCTTCAAAGAACTCTCACTCCACCACTTTTAACAGACACTGCAGAAAGATGCTATAGCCCTTAAGGATTTAAAGGCAGAAAGTATATGAAAGACAGAAGTCAGATAAACAATGGAGCTAACAGAGGAGAGCACAATGTCACAATGTGACAAGCATTTCACCTCACCCCACAGCATTTCCCACTGAGGGCTGTATGATCCTTTTCAGAATTAAAAAGACACAGAAAGAAGAGAAGCAACACCAAAAAAAAAAGCTAATGCAGTACAAGTATTTGCATGCTATTCATTTGTTCTTCATTTTCAGTTTATCTTCCATGTAGTTGCTCCTTAAATTAAGAACCAATTTGCCTGATGGCTGCTTTCAGTAAGTTTAAATTTATCACATCTCTAAGTATACAGAAAAAAATCTGATAAACTACCATGGAGAGAAAAAACCACATCATTTAACAGAATGATCTCTGAAACCAAACATAAATCTCTTCAGTGAACTGTATTTTCCTGGTAGTTTTTGGATTTCTTTTGCACCAGACAACGGTATATTTACATGCTACAGTTCAGAGGTTCATTGGAAAAAAAAGCCACTAAAATTCCAGCTGATCTCAGCATCGTTCTGAAAGACAGGCAAATTCCATGTCGCAAAACCCTCTTGCAGTACCAATCTTTGAACGAGAAATTAAGACTTCAGACACAGGCCATCTTTTAAATCATTTATTTCAGTAGGAAAGATTTTTGAAACCTGTACTTAAATTCATTTAAACTAGCTTATGCAAACACACAATTTTCACACTCACACACAGAATAAAGTATTAAAAAAGTTGAAGAAAAAGGCTAGACGACAGCCAAACTGCACATCACTCAATGAGATCATAGTGCAATCCCTCCATCCCTATAAGACCTCACGCCAGCAGGGAATATGAAAAATGGCTTGTGTTTACTGCATGACAACCTTGATTCCCCTTCCAGTGATGGTTGGTCCTTAGAGGATTATTACAAAACACATATATGATTTCCTGGTGCTTTTCACACTTCAGTACAGTAGTATTTGAATGGATATGCTCCTGTACACACGGAGCTAGAAGTGCCTGTAAACACGGCACCCTGGAACCCTTTCGTTCAACACTTAATTTCTACTGCTTTTCAGTTTAATCTGTGAACAGCTTTGGAATGGTAAGAAATACCTTCAGGAAACACACGTGAAGGCCAGAACCTACCCAAACAAAGAGAAATAATATGCTAATCAAACACACAAGGGAAACAGAACATTTACAATGCTTTTTGTCATTCAAGAGCAAGGTCAGGCTAACAGCCATAACCATGCCATGATCTGCAGGAACTTGCATTTCATTACATTTCATACACTGTTTTTCTTAGCATCGTAACTTTAAGAAAACTTGTCAGCTCTGTTCTGCAACATGCCTGGCTAAACTAAGTAATTTTTCTTTTCTCCTTTGACCTAACCCTTCTATTGTCTTTGAATCTTCGTAGAAAGCAAAAGATTAATTTGTAAATTATCCTTCCCTTTCCAACATCTGAATTTATAAACACTATAGTAAAACCGCTATGTTTTTATAAGGATGTGTTCCAGGAAAACAAATATTTAATTGCTTAAGAACAATACATTCTTTCTTTCATTTCCCCTTCCAAAGCTTATAAAGTCTGGCTACTAAAACAATCTCTAGCAGTTGTTTCAGTGAGGGATAGTACTCTCTACATAGTGTTGGCAGTAGAAATACAACATAAAAAACTGAGCTTATGAGATATTAAGAAAGAATAAGATTTATCCAAGCCTTCTCTTTCCCCAAACAGTTTTTTCCTGTAGTATTTATTTTACATTAATTAAAAGCTTGGAAGAAGTAAATCTTGTAAGAAAGTTCTTCAATGTTTAAATCAAAATGGGAGAGGAAAGCAAGCTCCTTTCTAATAATGTGAGCTCTTAAGTTCATGTGGTTTGGACCATGACTTGAACTACCCTTTTCAATTCCCCGCCGCCCCCCCCAATCTACTTAGAGACATACCAAAATAAAAATAAATTAATTTTGAAGAAGTCTCAGCTATTTCTGACAAAAGCTGAACAAGCCCAAGCTACCAAATACCTCTGCATTTTTCCTAAAAAGAGGCTATCCAAATACAGAAAAAAAAAAAATACTAGAGCAACTCAAACCACAACTATTTTACATTGACCAAAACAACTAAGTTCTGCAGAAATGCAGTGACTATAAGGAATGTCACCCCTCAGTACATCAAGGACACAGTATGCAAATCTGCCATTGTGGTACTCTTAGCACTGAAATAAAGGAATTGGTCTTCAAGTTAATAATAAGGCACTGACAAAAGTCCTCCTTAAATCCAAGCACTCACCCTCTTGATGCATTACAAATTAGAATGATGGTTTAAAGAAAAGCATAACCCCTACAAACCAATTCCATGTCCACTCGTACAGATTGTTTTACAACAACTTTCCCAAGCTAAATCACCTTATGCACACTCCACTTTTAGAGAAAATTAAAGAAAAAAGGGCAATACTTAAATAATAATAGAACTTTTAAAATGTGTCCTTGTAGGGAGAATAAGTAATTAACTGATGTGATTTAGTACCAGCCCTGGTGTTTTGATGCTTGCAACAGGCAGCATACCACAGCCAGCCATTGGAACTACTAATTGGAACTACTAATGCTGGTGAGTTAGCATACCAAAACAACGGGTGGAAGAATGAAGAAAAAGGCCACTGACAGAGCCAGAAGAAACAACATTCCATGATTTATCTTATCTGGATTTGGACAAGATTTGCTACAGTTAACAAAACCCATAAGATCAATTTGCCTTTTATCAAAAGGGATCTCACCTCCTCGAGTGCCTTAACAGCACAAAAAACCCTGCAATTACTTCTGCTGGAAGGGAAAGCACTTCCTTTAAACATTTCTTATGTCTGATACTAATAGAAGAGGACTGTTGTTAAAAATGTATAAATGCAAATAGAGGGGGCTGATATTGCAAGAAAAATTAGATTAGATGAATTTACTTCTAGTGAGGAAAAGATAACTAATAAAATCCTGCTGTGTTTTTTTTATGCTTTCTTTTGCTCCCAGTATGTTTTCAAATATGCATACTTCTATAAATGCTTTTTTTGATAAAGGTTCAAGTGCTCTACAGTTGTGTTTTAAGGAGGAAAGTTAATCAGCTGACTCCCCAAAAGAGACAGATTCCTCAAACAGAGGCTAAAACATCTGTGTAACTAGGAGGCTGCTTAATATGCCAGCTGCAGAGTTGACAAATAATGTCTACCACTACAGTGTTTTCCTTTTCAGATCTTTCTTAAGTAGGATATGATTTTTCACAGTAATTTCAAAGAGCTAACAGAAACACACTTTTAAAGTTGGGTGCTAAAGCTCATTCATTAAGTATTTATGTGTATTCCTTTAGTCTTGGTAGTTTTAATGCCTATAACTTGCACCTAAATACTTAAATAATAATAGCCAGAGTAATATTCCCCTGGCATGAAATGCCTGCAAAATGAAATACTTGTCTGTGTTGAGCTATGTTTTCTTGAAAAATTATCAGAATTTTTCAAAAATAAATCTGATTTGCTTTCTAAGAACACTGGAATAGAAGTCAGGTTTGAAAAACCTAGCCAAAAGCAGTACCAATTAAGTGAGAAAGAAAAAAGTTAGCCGTAAGTATTCAACCACCAGTGCAATGTTAGGTATTTCTAATGCACTGCACCAATTTCATAAACCAGACACTTCCTGGTGTTCAATCTTTACAAGATTGTTAGTTTAGTTAAAGTGGTTAGCAGTCAGCAGGTAATTAACATTTATATGCGAAGTCTTGCTATGAAGATCTACTCTGAATACTTTTTGCTCATATGCCTCCAAAACACAGTACTCTAAGGGGCATCATTAGTTTCAAAATCAAAACATTAAGAAATAAAGTGACAAATATTAGCTGAAATATTTCAGCAGTTATTAACAAGATAAAGAATTAGAGCAATACATTAAAAATAAAAAGAGAAACTGCCAACTATATGAACTAGTACCTGAATACCACGAGCTTGTTGCTGTCCTTGTTATCTCAGCACTGGTTTTAATTATTTATTTTTGTTTTAACCCCCTATTTTGAAAAAGAGCATTACTACATCCTTTACAGTGTTATTTGACTTGTCTGAGTCTTTCCAAAGGTTAGCTGAAGCAGCTTTCCCTCAGGGAACAGAACCACTTTCTCTTTCTGAGCACCATTTATCTCAAAATATGTAACATTTCAGTATTTCTGTGTTGCCCTGTAGGACTACGTGGCTAAATAGGAGATAAACAATAGGAGAGTACTGAACTACTCATTGTAAAAAGTGCCAATAATGTTTTCCGTGTTGTCATTAACCACTCCAGTTATTCTGATGACACATTTTAAGAAACTCCTCCCACAATATTCAATCTCTCCCCTGAAAAACAGCATATCTGAGGGTAGAAAAACAAGGAGGAGTAGGAGACCTAAGAACATTGAAAGCTGGTAAACAGCAACAATTCACTAAATGATAATTTGTGAACGGTTTTCCCCACCATCTTCCTACCATAAAAACCTAACTCAAAACAGCTGGAAAAATACAAAAAACCCCAATAATAAATGAAACCTTCTGACCTGGCTCTGTCTTTAGCAAAGCTGTGTGATGTCAGGCTGGGGCTCACAGTTGCATGTGTCCTTTCACTAACAGGAGAACAGATACAGTTGTGCTGCAATGAACCTATAATAGCTTATTTAAAAAAACAAAATCCACAGGCTGTTATTGACAATGCTTAAAAAAGTACACATGTTGTTAAAAAACACTTAGTTGTTGAGAAGACAGACACATTAAATAATTTTTAAAATGACAAAAACCCCCAAAACTAAAGTTGTGCAAAGTCTACTACAGTAACACTGCTGGCTATGAAGATGCTGTCTTTACTATACATCCAACATGGGTAAACTTGGGAGATGTGTGAATTGCAGAGGGATTCAGCACAAGCAACCCCTTCCCAAAATACATGACTTCAGGATCAGAACAGACTATTCCTTCCCCATCAAAACAGCAACAAAATTTGCAAAGCAACACAAATTCCCATGGTGCTTGTGGTGTAATTCTGACAGTAGCATCCTTCTACTGTTTTCTTTCTACCAAGAGCCAATTCACCAGAACAATTCTTGGAAACATAAACCAGACTATTACCCTTTACATCATCAAGTGGTTGGGGTTTTTGTGTTTTGATTTTGTTTTGTTTTGTTTTACTGTGAGATTGGATTATCCTTCTTTTTTGCCCCCCCCCAGAAATCAGAGATTAATCACTCCCATTAAGAGATTACTTTGACTCTGGAAAAAAACCCAAAAAGTGAATTTATAGGCTTCTACTCAGATGCAATAAACAAACTGTACATTTTCAAAATAATAACTACTAGTAGAAACCTTTATTGAATAGTCAGAGAACTCTGCCACAGACTGGTAGGTAGCTTGTTTCTTTTTAAAAAGGATTATTCATGGTGGAATCTGCAAGCGTATTTACGGCCACTAAACCACAATGTCAATGAAACAGTTACTACTTTTTCACAGACTTCAAAGTTCTGATATCGGAGTCATATTTTGGACAACGTTTCCTTGCTTTACAGATCATAGTTTTGAAGATTCAAGAAAGACTAATCATCCAGGAAACTATATCTAGGTGACATCAAGGAAAGCCAAATAAAGCAAGAATCAGTCTTAAGCATAAAACACACATATAAAGCGTGGCTCCCTTTTTACAACCATAATGTTCTTCTCTGCGAGTAATTTCAGTGACCAAGAATTATTCCTGTCAAGGACGGAATTTTGATAGTCCCACACCTTTTCTCTCCTTAGGTTATCCTACCTTCTAACAAATTAATTTATGCCTGAAGATCAAAAGAGCTTCTGTATGTAAGGTCTGCTTTAGGCCATATTATCAATACCACACATTGTCAACTATTTTGACCAAGACAGATACTAAAATCAATTATTGCCAAATGAGAACATGAAAGCTTGAAATTGTGCCTCTATCTTTTTATAACGTAGAACATTTAAGTGGCATTATGAAACACCATACACTGACAGTGGTCCCTAACTGATAATTAACAGATACCCAGAGAAGTAAAATGTCTCCATGAACTATACCCAGGTGTTGGGTTTTTTTTTTGTCATTAAACCTTCATATGTAGTAGAGTGACAGGTGTAGAAACAAATGGGAAGAAAACACTCAGTTCTGACCCAACAGTGCTTTCAGTTTTGCCTCTTCCATGCACATACCCCGAGCACGCAAAACATGTGAGCTGTGTTTTTAACCAGGAATTAGGAAACGACGTACCAAAAAAAATTTTGGTGTGTAAGTGCTCAGCCTTTGTGCCACTCATAGGGAATATGGCTCCCATACAGTACTAAGGTTTGCAAACACTGCTATTTTAAACTTGCAGTTGTTACATTTCTTGTACTTTTAGGTCTGAGAGAAATAACAATGCCCCAGGCTAAGCATGCCTGGGACAGGCTCCTATCGAGAACTCCTGGTATAGTCTAAACAACATCTCTAGAATGTGAAGTACCTCTTTTACCCAGTTCATACACAGCTTTTGATACAACTCTTAAATACCAGTCTACTTGTTTTCTTAAGAATGCCTAAAAAGGTGAGTTATTTTCAAAATTAGTATAAAGTTAAAAGAAACGCAAACTAGCTACAATCTATTTAACTCAAGCACAGCACCGCCAGAAGTTTCACACACACTATTTGGTGTTTCATGTTGTTTTTCCTTTCACTCTTTAAGGCAGTGGTTTCCACAGGTCAGTTCAGAGAATATAACGAAGCATGGTCCATGGCAATTCATGTTGCAACTCCATTTTTAATTTGGGGGACTCTTCTCCCCAACCATTAGTCATTTTGTTCAGGGCTCCAGAGTTCAGAGATTGAGTTGACAGGCTCTGTTCTGGCACAGAATACAGCTGGCACATTTTTCATCAGGACCTCGTTCTCAATTACGAGATGGTTCAAATTGTACTTTTTTTTT
Organism: Vanellus vanellus; assembly: GCF_965231255.1. Taxonomy (NCBI): domain Eukaryota; kingdom Metazoa; phylum Chordata; class Aves; order Charadriiformes; family Charadriidae; genus Vanellus; species Vanellus vanellus. The sequence goes on along the minus strand of NC_138910.1, from coordinate 51,170,310 downwards.
TTGTTTTGAAATAGCCTATTATTCAAAGGTCATCAAGTTGGCAGGAACCTGAAAACAAAAATATAAATGATAGCAGATTTTATTTTAAGTAGTAGCTACTTACATTCCACTGTTTCACAGACTAGCCACCTGTTTAAATACACATCGTTACCACTTATTCTGTCTCAAAAAAGGGAAGGAGGAATGCAACTATCATTCAGCAGCAGAAGCATACTTAGAGCTGTAGAAAACCCAGGTATAACCAAAATATTAAACTGCTGCGTGGTTTATAATTTTATTATATGGCCTTAGATCTTAATAATTTTGATGAAATTTAAGATTTAAGTTGTCAGCAAAACAACCTTAACATGATAAATCTCAGCACCAAGCTACACAAGAAGAACCTTCTCACTCGAGTCCCAGCTAGAGAATTCTTGGCACGCAAGTCAGTGATTGATGGAGGCCCTCTAGTATTTTTAAGACTAATTTAAAAAAACGAGGCATAAACACTTGCCTGGGCTTTTCCCATAGGAAACCTGAATGCCTGCTCCAGACATCGCTCCCTTTCATGAAGATTAAAGCTAGTTTGCATTACATTAGTTTATATCCCGATTTTCTCCCCATCAGGAATTTGCCTGACAGCAACATCCCTTGTTTAGTCAGGTTATTAAAGAGCCACCGTATTCCTGATGGCTGTCAATAAATACCCAGTTTGGTCTGATTTGAAGCAAGCATTTCTTGCTTTGCATTTGCCATTTACCTGCAGAAGCAAGAATGATCAACTGGGCTAAAGTTCCACCATTAAAATTAAAAATAATATCTACTAAAATAGTTCCCAATATTATTCAACTGGGTAGGTGTCTATACTTTATCAAAGGCACATTTAAACATCCAGTCTTTCTTAGGCAGTCATACTGTTCACAAGCAAGAAGATCTTCCATTTTAAACACTATCAATAAGGCGTGTCTCTAGGAAATGCACTGCTCAGAAGTCAAATCATGATCAAGAGAAAAGTAAGTGTTACAAAATTTTTTTTTTTTTTTTTTTTTACTCATTTGATAAACCAACCTCTGTAACCTAATGTCTGCGTGAAACACTGCTTCTGCTATGGAAGCAATTATGCTGCAAGAACCCATACAGTACAACTGCACAACATGCCAGAAACAGAAAATATACAACAAATAATGGTAGCAGGGGTTTTGGCCTTTTAGTGGTAGGTTTTCTTAATTAATCCTCCCCTCCTTTTTTTCTTTTAAAATCTCCTACGCTTACCTTCACTTTGCTGTCATATTTTCCACCCCACCAAGGTTCTTAAGCCTGCTGCTTTTGCACAAGCTAGGGGCCGAATACTTTAAACAAGTTTGCATTAAATAGTATTGTTAAGCCTTACTGAATAAAAGCTGTCCTCAGAGGGCAGTTTTCAGGCTTGCCTGGAAGTCACCACTTTCTTGCAAACTCTTTGCCACTATCTGCTACTATTCCCACATTCTTCAGCTAGCAACACAATTTCCTCTCCTTTGCACTGTCTCAAATACTTTCAAGGGAGCTTCTACAACCCTCTTTACTCCTTAGATGTCTCTCAGAAGCAGAAATGACCAAGAAAGCATAGAAGGATCTGGAAAGGTCCTTCTGTTTCCCCTTGAAATTCGGTAGTACTTTTGCTCTGGGAACTCTAAAAACAAACATGCAAAGGAAAAAGGAGATTTCAGGAAGACAAAGTGGTAACTTAAAAAGGATTTTGCTGATGAAAAAGGTCAGTAAGAAATTATATGGGAACAGAATATAATAGGGGTTGGAGTAGTCTTACCTTCCTTTTTGATTCATGGAAAATTCTACTTTTGCTTTCAAAGTCTGCCAAATGTACCCAGGACTAAACTTTTTTTTTTTTTAAATACATTTTAGAAATCCATATAAACAACAGAAAACATGAATGCCCAAGACCTGACAAAATGGCACTATGGAAGAGTTATCTGGAATTGATATTGAGTGCTGCGGTTTATGGCTTTTTATATAACTGTAAAATAGCTTTTTTTAAAATGGGCAATGACAAAAATATTGCCACTAGAACAGATATTTTAAAGCATTCCTCCCACTTCCCCAGTTGCTTTAAATTAGTCTCAAGATAGTGCCAAATAATTCTTAATTACCACAGAAACTCTGAGGACTTGTTTGCAAAGGGACAAAGAGGAAAGCTAAGGCAAATCAATAAGCATGTAAAAATTGATGTACAGGCTGCTCAGAGTAGATTGCTCTTCATACAAAGTGATCAGTTACAGCTCGGTCATCTTGAAGATCTATCAGTTCTGAGCTCTTAACAGCTCATTCCTTTTCAACGTCTTGCTCTCACCTGTTGTCTGTTGCTTTGGCAGGCAGCACTCAGGTGTTTAAACCAGAGCATTGCATTCATTCTGTTTCCAGCCTGAAACTTATATGAATTTCCTAAGTGAGAAAGGTAGAGAAAAAAAAAATGGTAAAAGAAACAATACTGAATACAGGTAGGATTTAGGTATATAAGTTAACTCTAAATTAAAACATCATGAAAAAATTTAATAGCAGAAGGTTCATATAACTTAACACTTTGTCTGGCATAGGTGCAACTTAATTGTTTGACCTAGTGCAGAAGTTTCAACTCGCCTGTCTTCCTTTCCAACATTCTAAATTTCAACTAACACCAGTGTCAACTAGGAAAGAGCAAAACATTTCTCAGAACCTTACAACAAAAATGGTTTTGTTCATTGCCATTATTGCAATTTGTTTATATCATTTCATATTTTTTTAATGAAGTGCAAGATAGCATGGAAATGCACTGTAGAAAGCTACATTTGAAAATTGTTCCTAAACATGTTGATACATTTCAGACTAGAATTTTCAGTGTCTGGTGTTAATAGAGTGCTTGCTCGGATTCAGAAAGGCCGAGTATTACAAAAACATTTCAAGTTCCTGTTGCTGAGTTTAAGCTGACAAGCATTCATGATTTACACCACACATCAGTGGTGCAAGAATAGATGCTTGGAAATAAAATGTACTAAGACTTGAACTAGACAAAGCAATAAATAATGTTGAGATCCTTTATCAGAACTTCTAATGATGTTCTTTCTGCATAGTTTGAAGTGCTATGGAAAAATAACAATTTCTTCACAGTTTAAACTAAAAACCAGGGCACTATGTTGGAGTAATGGAAATCGAGGCTTCTCTGCAAAACAGTCAAGATCTCTTAGGTATTTTTTTTCCTGGTAATAGTGCTACATTGGAACTGATGGTTGGTTTGTTTGTTTTTTACCTTGGAGAGGAGAGGGGATTGGTCAAGCACCTAGTGTTAGCTGGATATTGAACTTTTTTTATTATTGTTACTTACATTTTCACATATGTGAAAATGCCTCCGAGTGGTCTAAATATAGTTTAAAAGAATGCAGATGAATACTTCCAATAAAAATCACAACTGGTGGTGTTAGAGTTTGGAGAGTTCTTAGAACTTAATGAAGACTAAAGGTTCTCCACGGACAATTGTTCCCATAGCATTCTAAAGGCAAACATGACATGCCGAAGAGCAGTTGAATAAGAGAAAGGTAATATCCTTCCAAATTCATTTGGTTGCTTATGAATACCTCGGCAAAGCAAATGTTTATTCTGGGAATCACTGCACCCTTGGAGCTAGCATTGCTTACCCTTCTCCGAATCAGTCAATAAGAAGAGATCTGGGTGCTCAGGGTCATCTGCCATCATCACCATCCAGCCCACCACTGACACATTCTTACTTGGTGTGGATTTGAACTGAAAATACAAGCAGAGATGCAAACCAAAGTAAAACATGAAGCTTCAGCCAGACTGACTGCACTGCACAGAGCAAGTGTTCAAAAGGGCAGTTCTTCTCAGGGACACTGTTAAAGACACAGAATAACTTCAAAGGAAGTTTGACATAAAGCACTTCATAAAATTAAGAAAGTTTATGAATTTTATAAGGAATTAGTGAAAACAGAACTTACCATAACAAATGATACCCAAAACAAATTAAAAGGAATATTCCAATCCCCCAAAACGTGTCAACAGATATCTAAATTGGACTGTATGAACACAATAGCATTCCCCACCACATTACAGCACAGGTGTATGCATACTATAGTTCACAAAAAAGTGCATTAACAAATGCAAAACTAATCCCTCCACTGTTAACAAACAGAAGAATTAAACTTGTCTGTGCCATAATTATTCAAAGTTATCATGCATTAATTATGACGACAGTCTGTAATTACACATAACACGAGTCCTGTGGACAAGATAACACAACTGTGTAATTAAATATTATGACCTGATGAATGAAATAGATCAAATGAGGGTGTAGATTCTACAAACATAACATGCTCATTTATCGACAAGATATTCAAAATGATGGAGTTTTCGTGTTCAAGGTGTTACTCACACTTTGACATACAACTTAGGTCTCTACTAAGCACAATACCTGTCTCTGGTACACTAGCCCCTCTTCTGAGAGCTCTTTGGTCCCATTCTCCTTTTCATCACCTGGTCTTTATTATTTTCTACTTCTCAGACTTCTCCTCTCAGTTCCAGGCTACTTGCCCATTAAATCTCTGTCAACTCATTTCCAAACCACAAGCTTCCTTCTCCCTGGTCTCCTTGCTTATCTATTAATAGACACTCACAATTCACCTCTCATTACCTGCTCAGGCAGTCCCATTCACTCCCCAATACCCAATTCATTCAGTTTCTCTCAAGTCTTTACTTGCCAGGTGTCCCCTTCCCACATTCATGGGTCCGACACAGGCTTTTTTCATCAGTCCTAGCGCTCTTATCCTTTGCAGTGCTTTACCTCACTTCTCTGCCCAGAAGGTCCAACTCTGCTACGCGCTCATCCTTATCAGATGCATCTTCCTCCTGTCATGTGAAATCCATATTCTAACCGCTTTATTAGTAGTTATTTGGACCTCTCAATTACATTATTAGAAACCATAAAGCTAAAACAATCTCATGGACGTTTTAAGTAATTAAAATTTATTTATAGTTCTAAAATACTTTTATTCTTCATACGAATGCCACATAGCAAATTTACAATATTAAGCATCAAATGTCTTTTGTTTCATTTTAGAAACATTGCTTTACCATTGCAAATCTAGAACTCTCATTCAGCAAAAGGAGGCATTACTGCTAATAAGTTTGAGGATATCGCAAGCAAAGTAAGGGTTTAAAAGAATATTCTCTATATGGGAATATAACTACTTTATGAATAAAATTCCAGTGCAAGTCTAATGCTATTCTAATCTATGCCACAGATTAACCGGAGACCTTCAATGTCCAGGTAAGTTTATCTGTCTTGGACTTATGCAACAGGCTACATTTTAAACCGCAGTTTAAAATACATTAGAACTTTAAATGAACAAATGTTAGATCAATATTTGGAACAAAAAGTATTTTAACCAAGTTCAAAATAATTTAAGAGTCCAGTCTCTCTGTATCTTATAAACTTTTGAATGCATCATCTGTGTACTGCCCTCTTTATGTCGCTATAGTTACACTTGCAGGAACCATTCCATCACAAGTTCCTACCAGTCATGTTCAGCTGACATTTATGTAATGTCAGTGGAAATATAGAAGCTTGGAAACTTTAAAAGGATGCTTGTACAGATAGCTTAAGCGTAAAAGTGATGATGACTGTTCTTAGGAAAGACCTGCCTGCCAAACTTCAAAACAGATGCCCTTTTTTGATATTACTATGGATGAAACTGTGGGAAACAACCATTCCTCATAAAACCCATAGAAGCACATATAGTAAAGTTAAGTAACTCTACTGCCTTTGGGAGGTGGACAGATTTGGTAACACCTCATAAGAAAGAGTAGTAAATTATAAAGGTCCATCAGACAACATTTCATTACAGTGAGAGTTGGGTAACATAACTTCTTTCCAAACAGAAACTAAAATTTCTTTGAAGATTCCAGTCAGTAATGAAAAACGTTGAGAAATTTTATCTGAAAGAAGGAATAAAGACAGAGAAAGGGAGTAAAATAAGGATTAGCTCATGAGTTCTTGAAAAAAAAAGAAAAAAAAAGTATATATGCAGGACTTGCTATGGACCCACTGAAGACGTTGCCTCGAAAAATAAGATAACACAACTTACAATTAAACGAGACCTGCAAAACACAAACTTCCAAGTCATACTAAAAAGCACTAATGGGTCATTTTCATAGATGTTGAAATTTGAGTCACAAAGCAGTTTTAATAGGTTACAGATCAACAATGTACCTCTTGAACTGCACTCACGTCTAGTTTAATGCAAATAGCACATTTGCTTTCCTATCTTAGTTATATATCATAACAGTAGGTATACAATATGTGAAATTGCCGTGCAATCAAAATTGCTAGAGCTCGCTGCTTTTTACATTTTATTCAAAACAATTAATCATGGTACTTCTCCAAAAAGTAGGAAGTTCCACACAAGGAAAATGTTTCCTGCCAGCAACAATCCATCATCACTTGAAACACATGTCAGTTTTCCATCCCTCTGCACCACTGGATTTGTATTCCATGTTTACATAGTCCCCCAGGGCAGTACATTCTCCACTGATGCATAGAGCCTTGCTAACAGCAAGTATGCTTTGTTAACATGGAGGGAATGAAAGCTTCATTGTAATTTAATGTTCCTGGTTCTTCTTTATTTATTTTTTTTTTTTTATACAGGCCACCGGAATGACACACTTATTACACACATAGAAAACTACAGAGTTCTGGTGCTAGGCTTCACATAACTACTTTTTTTTGGTTGTTGTTCTGAGCTCAAAGACATTTATACATAAATCAAAACCTCTGAATTCGTCTGTGAACAGACTTTTCACTCCAACCTTTTGGCACCTACAAATCTCCTCCTCCTCATCTCCTGTTGAGGTTTTACAGCATTCTAATATTCAAATAATTTCTTGGTGGCTGAATATACTTCGTAGAATGACAGCATTCTTTATCAGGGTATTTCAGTGACAGTGCCTGAGCAACACTACCAAGATTTCTAGTGCCAATAAATGGATCTAATTCTGAATATAACATGCAATGGAAGGCTTGGTATGAACATGCTTGAGCTTGAAGATTCAAAAAGTCTATTGGCTATTTTTACTATTTTCCTTTTCTAAAGGTGTGCAACTGCTATAGTTTTATCACAGAAGCTTGTTTGTGGGTACCATTTCAGCATATGAGATAAAACTTTAGGCATTCCGCACACATTCGTCTCAGATTCTCCTGTACCACATGTCTGGTGTCTGACATTCATGTGCTCATTATAGACAATTCTCCATTACTCTAGTAATAACTGAAACTTGTTCACAATTTAAAATACAAAGCTCATTGTAGTTAGTAGTCTTTCTTAGTAGATGCAGCACAAGAACATTTGTCACATCCAGGTATCTACAGCATCCTCTTCCTTTGGACTAGATTCACATCTAGAATACACACTACACTGGATGCACTCCTTTGTCTTTGACCACAGGCATGAGAAGAAGAGCTGGCTCGCCCATGTCTAAAAGGGAGGGGACTTCTTGCCCTTTTTGCTGGATTACACTGGGATTTTTATGAGCTAATTTTCCAAAGAGGTTGGCTATTATAAGACTGGAAGAGCTTTCAGCGTCAGTGCATTCCAAGTCCTCAGTCTCAGCTGCCTGAAGCAATAGCAGCAGCAGAACAGTCAGAAGCATTCCTGTAATCAAGACACATTTACCATGAGAGGTCTAGCCAGGAAACTTTATATAGCAGACTGACTTTTTCATTGCCAGTATTCCTTTCCATGTCACAGAGGCCTTGAGAAAGGAAGCTGAAAAGATAGATGGCTCCAGAAGATGCTTGGAATATTTCACCTAGGTAAATCTCAAACTCATCAATCTTTGAAAAAGAAACCTGCTTCAAAGTAGACAGCATCATCCTTTTTATCCATTTAATCTGGACAGTAACAAAACAAAAACTAGATCTACCCTTATATCTCTGTATTTTGCAGAACGGACCTCTTCAGAATATAACTGGGCAGTATTTGTACAGTGAACATATACTCATGCACTAGCTATCTGCAGATGGTTGGCTATCTACAGTTTATTCTCTCTTGATTTACTTTCTTTCTGAAAATGCAACCAAATGTGAATTGAAGCATGACACCTGACAAATCATCTTACAGACTCCAGAACAAAAGCTGAGGCTTTGTACAATAACCCCTGTACTGAAATGGATGGAAATCTAAGCCATCAATGGCTAAGCTGAAAGTACAACACAGGTAGACTAGCTGAACAAAGTTACTGACCACCTATTATAGGCTGTTTAATAACCTGGAGCCTCTCCCTCTAAGCCCCCAACCTCAGTCTCCCACAGCAGTTACCAGGTTATCTTCCCCCTTAATTTCAGCATAAAGATTATACTCTGTGTTATTGTAAACTTTGGAGCAAAAGTATGCGTGCATTCACTGTGAACTACTTGTTTAAATAAAAGATAATCCAAACCGTAGCTAACGGGTATTACATTATTTTAATCATGCACCTTGAAAACCAAATCAGAAACCTGAGCTTCATAACATGCTTTGCATCCAAACACAGAACAAAATATGTTTGCTGCCCTAACAAGCTAAAAGCAAGACATCGGCTGTGTACAGACAAATCCAAGGTCGTGCTGGATAGTTCAGTCTAATTCCACAAAGCCAACTGTTAAAAAATTAAATTTGCTCTGCTTTTTACTACCGCTCCTCTGTCTCCCTTTCCTGGGAACTGTGTTGCTCAAACTCTGCTCAGTATTTGCAAGCTGTAATGCTGGCAGGCTTCTGATGGACAATCCTGCCAGCTTTATGGCCTTGAATGTCTCCTAGCCTCTACCTGCAAACTTCATTATTGGTCTGCTGGCACATCCTTGGACAAATAAACATGAGAACATAAGTAGGGGGACAGAATTTAACTTCTTAGGCACTATTCTCTGTTCACTAGTGCTTTAGTAGTTGTACGTATGAAGACATCAGAGACTTGGGAAATATTAAAAGTCCATTCAACAGGTTCAGAAAATATTTTTTGAAAGATCATTCTAAATTGATATGACTGCATTTCAAGACAAAAGTAAAGGCTTTTGCAGTAACAGACTCAAGAGGATCAGATACCAGACCTGAATGTTTACATGTTACCTTTTTACTTCATTTACTCTTCCTAAAGAAAAGGCAAGACCACTTAAATGATTAAAATTGTTATTCTGAAGGAAACATATAAGCAAATGACCACATAAAAATTCAATATACTTAATTACCAAACAATAAAAGACCAGCTATGCAATTTTTCCAAGTTTTCTAAACCCGTATGTTATTCAGATTGTTTTAAAATACTTATACACAACACTGAAAAAGCTTCTGATTGAGTAGCTACAAATATGGTAAAGTCCTCCATCCTTCAGTACTTTGACAGACAGTGGACAAGAGAGACTTACAAAACGCATATTCTATTCTTAAAAGAAAACATAATGCAATTTTGGCATAAAGCCTGAAGGCATCACATCAGTAACAGGAGCACAGTCTGACATTACAAAAAATTCTTTTCCATCTCTCAATGTTTCTAGAAAAAACAAGCTACTAACTGTTAGTGACATAATGTCAGCACAAGTTTTCTCTTTGTTCTTTCTTTTGCTTTAATACTTTGCGTTTCTGCTCATAATAGTTTGTAGGTCTGCTCTTTCCAACTACCTTTACTTTTAATGAGACAGACTCCTTCCATAAAGTTTTCCCTGATACCAGAGGCAAATGCATCCAAACACATGCACTTCTCTACAGACATGCAGGAGACAGAATACTTGGCTAACAGGCCATTGGTCTGGGCCAGTATTGTCTTAACTGACAAGACAAATTAAGTAGGATCAGTTTTGATTTCACCTAAGCAATCAAAACTAGTAGGGGCAGGGCAGATGGATGATGGCAAAGAACTACAAGTATTTAGCTATTACTAAACTACTTTGAGTATTAATGTACTGTTTCCTAATTAACTCCTTTCAATAAAAGTGAAAAACACTCAAATTCTTTTGTAGATGAAGACAACATTACACACAAACTTTCCACAAAGAAAATTTGAATATCCAGGAGTCTACTAATCAGAAATCTTAAGCTTCAATTCTCTACCCTCTGAACGTAAGAACGTTAAGATAAGAAAACAGTATTTTGCACCAAAAAGAAATAAGATAGTCCCCTTACACGAATTCTAGGAGCACATCTCAATTTGAAAAATTACATAAGCTTTACACAAAGCAAATGCTCTTCAGTGACAGTTGTCATAAATTAAACTGACACACTGGCCAAGGCAACTATAAGTAACGGTTCTGAGTAGTGAATGAACTCAGAAAAAGATCCAAGATCAAATGTTACCCAGTTTCTTAATAGAATCTTGGCGGCATCCTCTTCCATTCTAATTAACCAGTGAAAACAGGAACTACGCACATCATAACATCCCTGGAACATCTACAGAAAATCCTTTTATTACTTTCCCACATAAGTAAAGTATTTTTAGCTTCTTTCAAATAAAGTTGCAGCGAATGAAAGGAAAGCCAGCATCATATGATATGCTAGCTCTCTGCATAACATATGAAGTGTTTTGTACTCCATTGTAGTTAACATATTACAGGATTAGACAGAAAAAGAAACTAGTCTAATTTTACCACATATATGAAATCAGTACATGTTTAATGTCATGTAGTGACTTCTCAGTCTTTCCACATCAGTACTTGTTTTGGATTTCAAGTAGCAACAAACTGGTGCAAGACTCAGATCATCAAAAGATACTACTTCTACCTTAGAAAAGCAGAGAGACCCAGAGTTCCCTTCCTAATAGACCAACACATTCAAAGAGGCCCATAGCATATGCAAAGCAGATGTTCTTGGTGTAGCACATAAACCTGCATGGTATTTCCATTAGGGCATATCCATACGAGGTGACCGACTGATTGGAAGACAGGATAGTGCTGACTAGAAATCATGCAAGTCCTAAACTATTCTCAGTGTTTACATCAGGAAATTACATTTTAATTTTGGCAGATGATACTGGAATATGCCTGTTTTACATACATGTTTTCTCTCTGTGGCCTTCAGAGATTTTGCAGCGTAGTAAAAGAGTTGGGTTCCACACAGTGCTACCCAGTATTTTGTCCAAGATGCTACCTAGAGAGAAAAGAGAAAAAGCGTAACGGATAAGCAAAATGTTTCATAGTATTGAGATGTGAAATAGCAGGCATCATCCTGCAAGAACATGACAGCACTAACTGTCCAACCAAACCTTCGGCCATGTTTCCAAAGCTGCTGTCTCCAGTTATTTGTGTAGGCCTATGAATGCATTAAAAATCTAGAAAGCAGAAAGAACATGCCTTTCCTCACTAATCTGAGAAAAATTTTGTGCATTTTATTCTATACTTTCTGCAACCCTTATTGAACACTTCATTGAGTTAAGAGTACATTTGTTCCTTTTCCATTTTACGTACTGCCATAAGGTATCCCCCTTGTCATGAATACGTATTTTGATTTAAGATTCACAATCAAGCATATGTGATGCAAATGCTAAGGGTTGTTATCTATTGATAAATTGTTAGGATCCACCTACTGTTCAGAAAGACAAATTATGCTCCTCTCTTAACTTCTCTTCTACTCCCTAGATCGTGGGTATAACCTTACAAACTGGAGAAATCCACCAAACAGAAGAATGCAAACTCTAGCAGTGACCCTAAACCTTAATCAGCAAGGCAAAGGAGATTGCAGATACTTGAATTAGCTGCACAATGGCCATTTTATTGTATTTCTGACTGGGTAAAGGCAGAAGGTAAGAAAATGAATTAAAAATCTTACTGTAGGTTTTTTGCCTTCTTTCAGCAAAGTCTTCCTCCGGAGAACACCTTGAATAGTAACTGCTCCTGGATACAAATGAACAGCCAAATCTTCAGATTCTAGGGAGCTGAAAGGAGCATATGAAGATTTGCATGAAAAAACATTTTTCCTAAAGTAGTTTTCCAATCATTACCACAAACTAATGCAAACATCTGTATTTTAATTTAGAAATGTCAACTTTTTATTTATTGGACTTCATTGTGGAAAAAGACTTTGGCTGTTACAAGGAATTGCGGTTGTGGAATTTACACTCACAAGCAAAAGTGATCAGAAAAATTAACTAGCCAAGCAGGTAATCCTTAATTAAAAAAAAACAAAACTCAAGACAACTGAAATACAAAAACAATTAAGTTTAAAAAGCAAATGTTTGAATTACATTCATACTGTTGCTGTAGGTGTTAAAACCTCTCCTTCAGCCCTTGGAAGAAAGATTGAGTATTTTTTTGTTAGAAACACTGGAATCATTGGCACATCAAAACCGAAGCATAGCTCAAACATGCACAATCTTTAAAATATTTCAAAGCAAGAAGAATGGGCAGGAGCAGTAATAAAGACTAGAAACCCGAACCATAGCTTTAAGGTGTCTCAATGCATCTGGTGCTCTACTAATCATCAACCATATGTAGGATCTAAGAGCAATGGGACAAAATAAATGCCAGGTCCAGCACTGTGAAAAGGAAACTTAGCTTTATTAAAATTACAAAGCTGACTGGCTTACAAAACATTCTCAATCAGAAAAAAATTACAACAGAAATAATTTCAGTAAATGTCAATCAGAGCATATAACTAAATTGCTGAGCCCAGCAGCTTTCTAGGAAAGCCAAGAAATTGAACAGCATCTGAAACTCGTTTTGAAGCCAGGATTTGCTGTTTCATCCATCCTAACATTCATGAATGTTTAAAGTAAATTGGAAATCTAGCAAACATTTTCATTGCAGTACCTACAGAGGATGATGATATGGAGACAATTTTGGACATTGACAGATGTGAACGTGCATTTAATTCAGTGAGACAATGCTTGCTTCTTGACATGACAAAAGTTTCATAGTTAATGGCTACTCTTTCCCAACTACAGTGCCACACAGCTGGAGACAGAATTTGTATTTTAATTAATCAGAATAATGGGCTATATTACTATGTCAGCTTGCAAATACTACTACATATAATGAATTGGGGCCAATTTTAATGCGTTGTTCATTTTAGCCATATTTCTTACTTCAGGCAAGAAGGGAAGAGAAATTCAATACAGAACTGCCACCAAAGAAAACATCTTGAATGCCATCCATTAGCACAAGAAGCAGCTTTGTTGTCCACATGAGAACTACCAACACTGCTACGCAGTGGTGGGCAGTTAAAAAGTTATCTCTGATAAAACATCTTTAAGCCTTCATATAAAGATCCAATGGTTCAGAATTTGGATTTGCAGACAAGAATGAACAAAAGCCCTCACGGTGATACAGATTAAGTCATAGAGAGGAAAGCTTTAAGTCTGAGAAAAAGGTCTCTACCTTTATTTCAACATGTAAGTTAGAAAGATAACACCAGAAAACACCCACTTAATTATTAAACCAAACCAAATCACCAACAACAGAGGGAAAGTTTGACACCTCTGTGTGCAGTGGGGATTGTACCTGCTGGCCTTCATGTGGCCTCGATAGCCATTTCGTGACACTCTTGTCCCCGGACCGAGAGAATGGTACAACCTGTTCCTGTTGGATTCCATTATAAATTGTACGTATTACATATACTTTCATTCACACAAACAGCATGACTGCTAAAATAGCACAGTATTTTTTTCGTGTGCGTATCACAAAGCCACTTTTTCCACATAAGAAACAGAAGATAATTTTATTTAGAAAAATGCATGCAGGTATGGATATCATGTTTTTTATTTCGTCAGATGTTCTCTTTGTCAGTACTCATGATACTGAAGTGTTTTACTGGCGCTGAAGAATAATACATTTTGAGACCAAAGTCTGCATTTAGTTTTTAGAGATTAAATCAGTGTCAAGGAACCACATTAATAAAACTTGTATGTCTTTAAATCCTGACTATAAATGTTACTACCAAAAAATTATTCAAATTCTGAGCATGCACACACACAAGCTGTTAGGCTGAAAAGAATCAAAAGCACTATTAGAATATGACTGACACTGCTTAAAAACTGTTGTATTAAGTAACAAAGTAAGCTAAGCAACATTTCAATTCTCCAGTTCATACAAGCTTTAAACTTTACATATAAATTTCACATTTTAGAGTCCTTAACCTGATCTATACTATTATCCATAGCCAGGACTTGTGTTCTAGACCTGCCTTTTGAATACTGCTTTGTTTCACTGAAACTTGTTTTTCAGGATCAGATCTCTTAGTTGACTGAATTACATTAAAGTCAACAGAAGCATATGTAATTTGCCCTCACCTGCTATTTTTTATCCATTTCCCTTTTTGCTTGTATTATATGTTGAATGACTGAAAATCAGCTCTAATTCTGCAGAACCAGGCAGTTAAGTACAAGATTATGAGAATTTTACAGGCAAAATCTCCTACATACTATAAATCTAACAATCTGTCAGCTGGGAGAGGGGCTTTGTATTTGCTGGATAGGGCTGTATTTCTCAGAATGGAAAACAAACAAGTAGCAATGTTATGTTTCAGTCTGAACTCAGAGTAGCATACAGCAGTCAAACAAAACAGTCTTAAAGAAGGGACACAGTAAAGGTCAGCAGCACTAAAGAAGAATGTTTTGGTTTTTTTTTTTTTTTCTTCTTGTTTTGTGTTTGTTTGTTTTTAAACCAGCTCAAACTATTGCCTTTGCTGCAGGAAGAATTATCAAAAAGATACTAATGTATTACCTTCTACTAATCTATCCCAGAATATGCCATCATTTGTTTTTAAACATAACTGATATCTTAGAATTTATTAAATATTTTTAAAAATACATTCAAGATACAGACAAATAAAGTAATAATTAAAATGAAGGAATGAAAGCCATAAGATAAGCTGTATATTTGTGTGTACATATATTTTGCATGCAAATGAAGTACATTTTCTTCTTACCTTAAAACTCGTTTTTTTTTTTTTTTTGCATAACAAGGAGGCTATCACTCTTGCATTCAAGCTATTTCAGGGATATCTATTCAGAGACATTCAGGAGACCAATAAGACTGAAGTGTCACTTAGTATACTGTCCTTAACATGATGTAAATGTCAGGACTTGGAATTAAAATCCTTCGAGTAATTTTGATTAGCCTAAAGGGAACACCCCAATTCTGAAAGACTGTACTCAGGTTTCAGACTAAGTTTCTGTTGTACTTAAAAACAATCAGTGAGTCCAGTTCTCATCCCTTCCACGTTTCCCAGTTACAAATGACAGTAGGGCCAGGAAAAGCAGGAATATTTAATACAATTCCATCTGTTACCTAGGGAGTCTGTGTGTGGAGTATCTAATTACTTCCTGTTAGGCACACTATGCAGATTTAAGCCCTCCTACTCAAAGATACTGTTCCTAAATCACTGGGGAATATTGAATTCCCACTCGCCCTGCATAGGAAGTAATCATTAATAACACTGGAAGTATCCCAATTTTGCCAGCAGCAAATTAATGCTTCTCCCTTGCTCTTTTATAAGAATGGAAACCCACTGTACAGACCAAAACTACATAGACGCTCTCTCTAGTTACCTTGAATTTTAACATTTGCATTTCAGTGTATTACCTATTAAATTCCAAAACATGCTTCATCATCTTATAAACCGAGGAACAGACACAAGGTTGCTGCGTATCTCTAGCAATTTCACACATGATGTTTTGAATGTCTCTAAGGAACCCAATCCCTCTCCCTGGAAGCAGGCAAGAAAACTCACCCTCAAAAGCATGCAGTTTCAAACACAGTTCCCAAAGACCTCTCTCAGGAGAGAGGAAAGTACTGAAGGCAAGTGGAATTTGGAGGAGCAGGCATCTTCTGACATAATTGTTTGTCATGGAGCAAACCTTTTAACTGGGGGGAGTCTGGGCCAGCTAGTTCTCATAATGACAGGGATGAAAAACGTCTGCTTTGTCTCAGAAGTCCACACAACTCTGGAGAGTGCTATCATTCTCTAAAAACATGAGCTTAAGCCTGAATCTTACTAAAATTTCAAGTTTCTTATGCTACTTAAGGTAAAAACACTCAGTTCACCACTTTGTCTGAGGCTTTCCCACATAGCTTTTTGGCTTTGAGAAATAACCTGAACTCACTTAATTCCATAATGCAACAGGGAAGGAAACCCAAGAAGAAAACCTTTTGAATGTTGCAGGTTGCATCACTGAGCACATACAAGTTACAGATTTTCTTTCTGACTCTATGAAACATGTCTTCAAAGCATGGTAGAAAAAGTCATCCATGGCAACTCTGAAGCTGATCAATCACCTGAAATTGAATTATAGAAGTAAACCATGCACTGTATTGTGCATCTTACTGAGCTGTGGGAAGATGAAATTTCCACCTTTTACTATATTAAACTACAGCTCTTAGTCTTTTTCCACATTCCCAAACAATACATGGGAAAGGATTGAAGTGGTCAATGTCACCTGAACAGGTATTTGCAGGTATTTGGATAAGGAGCAGGATATTAATTCTGAACCACAAAATCAGGCATTAGGACAGGGCATTACTGTGCCTTCCCGTGTATAACAGGGGCAAGTAACAATGAAGTGAAGAGTAGATGGGAGAGAAATCGGGTGACAATGTCAATGCCAAGAACAAAGGGATGAAGAATGAATGAAATCTCAGGGAAAGTGAAAACATAAAACGGATAGGTCACATGAAGAGCATACACAGGATATACAAATATATAAAGCCAGAAAAATTATTTAGGGTTTAATGGTACTCTGGGTGAACTACTTAGAAGAATGCATGCAATGAGTAAGCACCCAATTAGACAAAAGCCCTATTAACTACTAGTGAGCAGAAGGTACTTCTCTGCTGCTTTAACAGATTCAGTGAACTTACTACAGTTTATTAATATTCTTACATACAGAAGATGTCTAGATCACTAAAATAAAGCATCATCTTCAGGACTGAGTGAGAGATTGTAAGTAGCTATGTCTGAATAGAGAAATGCAGGTTCTGAGCGGTAGTTTTTCTTACCTTTCAAATGCTGGCCAGGAAGTCTCTTCACTGAGTTCAGAACCATCGCTGCTACCTTGAAAAAGATAAGAATATAACATACTTTCTTTCATCATCTACAATCCATCTATTTCAATTATGTCTGTTTCTCCTCAGAATACTTAAGAGTCAATGTGTAAAAAATACTTCACTAAAATACTGCATGGCATGAATAGGAAGTGAGTAACTGATGCTATTATCAGGTGCACTCACATCAAACTAAGGCACAGACTACATTATTCCAAGCAAATGTAATAGTCCAGAACAGCAGGTCCTGGAACATTTCTAAGAAGGCCTGATCCAGACCTGTAGAAATAGAGAATCTCTCCTACTTAGGAATTTTGTAGTAAATCTAGCTGGAAGGGACCTTGGGAGATCATCTGGTCCAACATCCTACTCAAATATAACTCAGCAATCAGATTGCTGAGGGTCTCATCTAGTCACCTTCTTCAAGAATACAGTGGCTACAATCTCTCTGAGCAACCTGTTACTGTGTTTCACAACCTGCATGTGAAAAAAATTGCTACCTGAAGCACTGTTCTGCAAAATGGTGCAGTAATTCCTGTTTGCCCTAGTCATCCAGCCAACACTGAAGTTATTAGGGACAATAAAAGTCTTATTTATTTCCTTATTGCTGCATAGCTTTAGCTTTATATTAACAAGAAGTGCAACTTCAATATGACTTGAGCTCTAGTTGATTAAGGCTCATGTGATAGAAACCCATATAATTAGAACCCACTAACAAATTATGAACCAATTTTTATATTTAAAAATAGGTTAATACATGAAAATTTTATCTGAAATGACATTATGATGGCAACTATATTAGCTTTGCCAAGAAAGTTACATTTAAAGCATTGTACTAAGTACTCTACAGAAAGATTTAAAACCTAGTGTTTTTAAAAAATGCAAAACAGCTGAAACGTCATCTTTCAGAAACTGATAATCCTTGTTACAGTATCAGTACAATTACAAAAGTTAAATGAATTTGGGGGATTCATAAACAAAAAGTTTCATTGAAAAAATTTAATCTATACAGAAATTGCCAATTACACTTTTAAAAGCAATGTTAATTTAGAAAAAAAGTGAAAATATCACAGCTATTGATTTAACATTTATATTTATGCTTATACATGCTTTAAAATATTGTAACAAAAAGTTGGAAAAGGCTGAATTTTAGGATTTGACTAGCCCTCTAACAACTATATAGAACATCTGTAACAGTTTTTTTTTTTAGATTCTAAAAAACACCAGATGATTTTTTGCACAACAGAAGTTCTGGTACTAAAAACCCCCTATCCCGAAAATCAAAAGAATATAGATTACATCTCTCCTTCCAAAACAAAACAGAGGTGAAAGGAACTGTTTATAACTTACTAAAAGTTAGATGCCTAGCCAAATTCTTTCTAAACATTAAGTGCACTATTTGACTATCACCTCAACTGGAAATATTTCATTCATTCAGTACTTTAAAAATATATCACCTTCTTAAATTCTTCTCAAGTATGTACTTGATATTTTGAGTTTTTCCAACAACCTCAAGCAGGTCTTCAGGTTAAACTTAATAACAAATCCTAGGTAGTATAAATCCTTTCTATTAAGTAATGTTCTACACAAGTTTTGGTTTTATGAAAAAGCCATGACACAAACCACTGTCATTTCAATTTCTTGTATAGAATTAAAAAAAAAAAAAAAAATCAGAGTTGTGTTTACCTTTACTGCATATCAGGAAGGCTTTTTCCTATCTTAGGAGGAACAGCAATTGGCAAAATTTTTTTTTGCTAACTGTGCTACTGATCATCAGACAAATTTCAGGGTTATTTAGACAGGGAAATCATAGAATCACAGAATGGTTTGGGTTGGAAAAGACCTTAAAGATCATCTAGTTCCAACCCCCCTGCCATGGGCTGGGACACCTTCCACTAGACCAGTTTGCTCAAAGCCCCATCCAACCTGGCCTTGAACACTTCCAGGGATGGGACATCCACAACTTCTCTGGACAACCTGTGCCAGTGTCTCACCAACTCAGACTAAAGAATTTCTTCCTAATATCTAATCTAGAAGTACCCTTTTTCTGTTTAAAACCTCTACCCCTCGTCCTATCACTACAGTCTCTGATAAAGAGTCCCTCCTCATCTTTCCTGTAGGCCCCCTTTAGGTACTGGAAGGCTGCTACAAGGTCTCCCTGGAGCCCTCTAGAGCAGTTGAATACAGACAAGAATTTTCTCTTCATGTTTGTAGACGTGCATATACATGTCTATGCTACAGCCATACAAACAGTGCGAGGCTAGATTCCTAGGTATGTGATAGGGAATGTCTATACCATTGCATAGCCATTCCCCCCTAGCCACAGCATCCACTCATTGCTGAAAGTCTAAGGATATTGAACTTTTAACACAGGGTTCCTTTATCCAGAAGTTAGTCCCCAAAGTTAAACAGGTGTTAACATAAACAAACCAACCCCAAAGAGTTTAAAAAGTACTCAGACTAAAAATTCTTTCGCCTTCTCAAATCTGCAACTGACACTCTCTTGGCTCCGGTTACGCAGTGTTTCCAGAGCTGCAGTCACTATAGCTGGTGACTGACCTGCCAGAGCTTGCAATTCTAACATGAAAACAGGAAAAAATTGGCATGGAGACCTCAACATCAATTTCTGTAGCACAGCTAACATCATGAATATAGACTCCATGCCCTACAGTTACGTTCTGCCTTGCTGAGTCTATGACCATACTGAAAATCCTCATGTATATTTGAACTAGTTCATCACCATTTAACTATTGTACAATAAAGTTTAAATAGCTCAACTTCGGCTTGCTAATTAACCAAATAAGAATGGTGTGAAGACTGGCAAACGACTCAAGCAATATGCTGCCAGAGAATCAACACAAACAGCTGACACCATCACTGACAATGGAGTTTCCTCATGAAAAGCTAACAAAGGCAAATACCCAAATAAAGATGGAGCAGAAACAGGGGTTTTGTATGGCTGCATTAACCACAAATAACTCCCAAGCATATGGCCTGGACCAAACAATACTAGTAAGGATTGGGAAAGAAACAGGGTACTAAAACTACTTTATATCTCTCTCCTCAAATCCAGGCATCTACATTTTTAACCTAAAGAACCATACAGCTTTTGTATTCACCCTATCACTAAAGTAGCAGTAAACAAGAGCAAAATGTGGTGTCCACATTTAGGGCAAGAGACATCTAGATACTCATTTAAATGGAATATTAAAAAAAAAAATAATAAAACATATTCCTTCTGCTTGAAACCCTACCGAAACTTTGATCTTCTGATGCAGACTGCTGATGACTCAGAGTCCTAAACACCTGAGCAGTATACTACAGGGTAAGGAATCAAACAAACACTGGCTGTGTAGAGTTCTTCCCTACTGTATAGGCTGCCAAAAACCCAAACATAAATGCATACACTGTATACCTACATCTATGCTTCATTTATTTAAAGAGAAATATAATCCCTTGTAGAATTCAAGTACTTCACGATGGTGACTTAATAGAGGAATTCATTAAAATGCTGATATTCTTGTACCCATTTTATGCCAGTTTTAGTTTGAAAATGTACTCTTCTTATAAAGGCACTTTCCTACATTAATTCACACTGATTTAAAATATCTTTCTTTGCCTTTGCAGCATTAATTTCTCTGATTGCATTAGAATAAAGGCTCAACTTATTCTCAAGTGATTGGAACACACAAATAAAGGTAAATGTTCAATAGCTTTTATCCATATAATTGTAGATTAGGAAAAATAAGTGTAAGAAAAGTTTGAAAAAGAAAACACTCCAAAGTTTGAACAGAATTTGCATCCAACGCTGCTACAAACATAATCCATAAATGTGTTTTCTTTGAATTTTTAAATTCTATTAAATTCTATTTAATGTCTATTTTACACTGTCCCTTTACCTCTACAGAATTATTTGGAAAATTAGCCATTGCAAACACATTCAGCTTTAGAAAAGAAATTTGTAAATGCAGCTGAACCAAATCATAAGAAATGGTGGAAATCCAAAACTTCTGAGAACATTAATGATGTGAGCTGAACGTTGCTGCAGAGATACTTAAGGGTACAATTACACAAAAAAAGAATACTTAAAAAGTACATGAAAATCAGGGAGTATTAGAAAACCATGTATTCTTAAAAAAAAATAAACTTATGAATAAAAGGAAGTTTCATGCTATTTCTGAGTTGAACCACAATCTAAGTATAAACATCTCAATTTATCCTACTTTTAGGTGAGGAGGTGACAGCAGGCAAATACGTGCAGAAGAACAGCTGGTAAGAGCGTGCAGGTGGTTCCTTCAACCCAGCCAAGGGCAATGCTTAAGACCTCAGGACGGTAAGATCACTCTTTTGAAAGACCATATACAGTGACCTCATCAAAACAGAGCGATCACAGAACAAAACTATCTTGTAGCTTTAAGACTTAAAGACAGTAAGTAGTGGGGGTTCTCAATGCACTTTCACTGCAAAGTAAAAACATCTGTCCCAATTTACTAAAAGCACATATTCTGGATTGTCTGCACAAAACAGGCTTCTTTTCAGCAGTATTCATCTGTCTGTATTTTCCTGTGTTATCTGCCAAAAGTCTTTTTGCAGCCAACAGAAATATAGCAGAATTTTAAGGACATAAGTCCTATAACCTCTTTTTAGCCCCCCCACCTAAGAATGAGATGAATCATATCCTTGGAAAGAGCTTAATTCTCGATGTGATTATGAAGAGCTCCAAATGACTGGCTCAAATGCAGCTGTCTAAATTACTAACATCTAAAGCTTAATTAGAAGAGACTATTTCCTCTTGTTACATTCCTGAATTCAAGAGAACATTTCCCAACTGATATTGTATATATGACTGGTCAAGTGTTTCTTCCTTCTAATTAGGATAGTCTTGGCACTGCTGGAAAAGATTTCTCACTTTTGTTCAGATAACAAGCACCTATATGACATAGGTAAAATGGCAACAGAACCAGATGTACATATGCCCTACTCTAGCATAATATACTCTGCTGAACACAGTTTCATAGTTCTAGGAGCAAGAACTCTTCTGACCCAAGCACAAGAAGTTAACATAACTGGGGCTGTATGTTTAATTTTAAGTTCTAGGTTTTTGCAGAATGAGTTGAAGATATACAATCAGCCTCCAGACCCCAAAATTAAGAAAATCCGATAAAGATCTCTGACCATGGCTTTCATGATACAGATAGGCCTATTTTCCAGAAGGCCCATACCTGGATCACTTTCTGCATTGCTGCTGCTTTAGAAATCATCCATTACAAAGAAAAATACCCACTTAGTGTATCCTTCATATTTGAAGGATCAATTACACTTATGTGAAAATTTTGGTATGCTATTCACCGTTCCCAGAATGGATCATCAGTTTTTCGCCAGCACAACACAACCAAAATTGCCCATCATCACTTGAATGTGTATTTTTAGTTTACAGACACATGCGCTGCTGGTTTAACTGCTCAGTTTTAATATGATTATATGCAGAACAGAACTTCATCCAGCCACAAACCTCAAGCCTAGTGATGCCGTAACTGATCTTTTTATCACAGATTGAAAGTTTCTATTAGAGAGACAATGGAAGAAATCCAAGTGGAAGAGTCCTTGTGTATATGAAGAAGTTGGTGTGGTCACCAGTGGAAAAAAGAAACAGTACTCTGATGAATCTTCAAAACATGCCTATTGATTGCTTTACTGAATTATAAATAGACTACAGTAAGCTGTTAATAGTAACAGTGACTCAGACATGAGGCCTGATAAAACTGCATGAATTGACATGCTCTAACAATTTAGACAAAGCATCATAACAGTACAGTGCTGCACACAAACATCTTATAGACACTTATTATGTTGCTGCTTTTTTGATATTTGATGTAGAGGCAGATTATATCAGCCCCTTCAATATGAAAGGACGGGTAATGTCTGAACATCTCTGAGGCCTCAAAACACAAGAGTGATTTAAAGTAGTATTACAGTCATGTTTAAGGTCATATTAAAGGTGCTGGCATATCAGAAATATTGTCCATATTTTGAAGTGGGATCATTTATCCAAAAAGTTAAATACTATATAGGCTTATATCTAAGAAAAGATAGTCCTGTTTTTAGAGCAACAGGTTTAAATCCACATTTATGGGCAAGGTGAGGAATAATGCTCTTTTCAGTACACGCATTTAGAAGTTTTCTTGACTGTCTTTTGAAGTTGTGATGTAGAATACTGTAAACCTCCTCTCTGATCCAGTGACTGTACTATTTCCAAGTACTGAGTAAACAGACTACTTCAAACATGATGGAGGAACTTAGCAGCTTCAATCAACTTCCTTAAATCCTGCTGAAGCAGCAGTACAGAATGCCAGACAACTCACATTTCCAAGAATTCTTCAGTAATAGATACTGCAAGCCTCCAGAGCTTACTCTCTTCCTTCATACCTATTTCTAGCACCTCTAATAATCTTTTGTGTCATTTAAATTTTCATAATCAAGAAACATGAAAAATAACAATGATGGTAGACTGTCAAAACACAGACAAAACTAAAGTATCGGAGTATGGGGAGGCTGGAGGTGGAAGAGAATAGGAGAGGGGAAGTTCTAACCATACATGCTGATCGCACAAAAATGCATAAGGTTGCTATTTTACAAGTGATTTATAAAAGTCTTCTGGAGTAGCAGTTTTGTTCCAACATGTAAAGGTGACTACATCAAGTCGATAAGGTTATGCCTCAGCTAAGCAAGAGAACAGAGTTGAAAAATTCAGAGATGAGACAAAGAAGGGAAACTGTATTCTCCAAAATGTCTAGATGGTGACTGGTTCCTATTTGTACCTCATGAAAAACTGCCTGCCGGCTCTGGCAAACCTTCCCTGCTAGGCTTTAATGGAGGTAAATAAATAATTTACTCTGGAAAAAAGGATCAACTGCAGAGAAGTTTCTTAGATATTTAGACATCAGTAAAAAACGGCACTGAGAAAAGGGCAATGCTACATCTCAATGAAGGTGACAAAAGTTTTTTTCCCCTAAATCCAGCATAATGCTGAGAAGACCACACTTGGAGGGTAGTAGATGCATGAGAACCTTTAGTCTCCTGTACTGTGCAATCCCTGAGAATACAAGCTGCCTGTATGCTGGTAAGAAGTACCATTCCTGCTGGATGATTCTAAATTGGCAAACTTTGCCAGAGCAGAGAACCTGTAGAAAACAGAGACAGGCAATGCACATTTGCTACTGGAAGCTGCCTTATGTGAACATGTTCAAACTACTTTGGTCTAAGCTAGTTCCACAGATTTATTTAACAACAGAATTTTTTAAAATTATTGTCTCTAGATATTTGACTTTTTCCATATGAAAATTATATTTAATGTTTGCTCAGAATATGTCTTTCTCCTCAAAGAATACATGAACAGCTCCTGAAAACAGCATAATTTGAAACTGCGTGACCTTGCTTCTCTCCCTGAAGGTTAAAAAGCAAACCCATTTTTTAAAATTATGTTATCTAAAGAAATGCGTAACACTACAAAAATCCTGTATTACCATAAATGCATAAAAGTGAACATCAAATTCTACCAAGCCAATAATTTTGAGAAAGAGGACTGTGATAGAGGCTCCATTTCTCAATCTTCGCTGCAGTTAGGTGGTTTTGAGAGGCACTTGCCCTGCTCTCCCTCCACTTTAAGGATCTGTGCATAACAGGAAAAAAGAGCAACTGCTGTCACATAAGAAACTCAGGAAGCAGAAGTTCTCGAAAGAACACCCTAAACATTTGAAGATCAGTAACTTACCACAATGAAGTAGATTCTGACATTTTGAAGTATCTGAAAGTTACTGACAAAAGTAAGGAGTATTTACAAATTATGCTGTTAAAGACTGTCAGCAACAGACAGTTCTCACTGTCAGTTTCATAAGGCATTTTAAATAGAAAAGGTACCACAAGACATTTTGAATTTGGACTGTTTTGGAAGGTGGAAGAGAATAGGAAATGTTGCCTTGAGCTTCCTGCCATCCCCATCAAGGAAGAGGTGGAGTAACAGCAGTTGTATCATTAAAGGGGATACAAGAAAAAAAATCTGCTTTTTATAATTTGTCAGCACGTAGTTCACACTGTATAAATTATGCTGCCCTCCACCTACATTTCTATAGTTTCTTCTAAAATAGAGTTTTTATTTTAGAATAGTACCACTGCTTGTACAATTGCCAACTAATCGTGCTAAAATCTTTATTAAAAGACCACGTACTGCATGGGTATGTTTACAGTTCCTACCTATTGAAATTCCACTAGAAAGGGTGGAACTTTCTGCCTGCCCTCGGGATGGGACATGAGGCTCCATGACGCTGTCATCCAGTAGATGCCTTGGTCCTGCGTTGGGGAATGTTGCGCTTTTAAATTCAGCCGTATTCATTTTGTGTATGAAACTAGAAACGAACAAGGACAAGACTGTTACAACATTATCTTTGATACATTTCAAAAGCTGTTGCTTTAGCACCCTGAAGGATTGCATGTAGTGCGTTCCGAGTACCAAACTAAATCATGGTTTGAGTCACAAGCAATTGCGCACAAACTATACTATCTACGGGAAACGCTAGTCTTAAAACTGCACAGTGCTCTTGGAGCAAAGAGAGAGTCAGGAGTAATTTAAAAATTACTTTCAATATCTTAAGGTATTTTTTTCTTACTATAACACATAATTGAACTTCAGAATCGCATCCTAGCTCATTAAAGGTAAACTTACACAATACAAGTTGAGATGAATTACTGAATAACTACAGTCTTGCATTTTGAAAAGATGACAAGGGAATTGATGATATAATGATCAAGATATTAATTGGAAGTACACCTATATAGAAAAAACCCAAAACAATTACTATACAAAGGTATATGAAAGTCTACAAAGGAGGTCTCATCATAAAAATACCAATAAAGCAATTATTTCAGTTTGTATTTGAAAGAATTACACTGGCATTGAGTTGCTATAAGGGATAATTTTGTCATTCAGAAGAGCCTATTTTGACTAACTCATTGGCTATTCTTACCATGGTAACAGCCGCACAGTCTTCCTATTTTGACTAATTCTCTTTGGTTGGGATACTATCATTATAGCTCTGAGTTTGGTCTCTTGCCACATATTGTCTCTACGTGAAGTATTGCATACATATCGTGCTACTTTTTAAAAGCAAAGCTTTTCTATTTAAAGATAATACATCACAAAGCTCAGGATTCTCAGGTTAAATAAAATGCTGACTTGTATCCCAGACTGTGACATTTCCTATGCCCATGCGGTATCAGGTTCCTAGGCGAAGGGGGTGTTGGTGGTAGCAAGGCTCCTTCAGCTGCAACGTTTTTCCGTCCACTTTGTGGAGACGCTCCAACTTCAGAGCCTGGGAACAAAAACGACATTACTCCTGAGTAACTGTCAGGGTTACTTCCCAGAAAATTGTGGAAGAGTTGCACAAAACCTCCTAGGCTCAATTTGTAAGAGATAGCCTGTAATAAAACTCATTGATATACTCATATTGATAATTTAAAAAACCTATACTTTGGCACAGGATGAAAAATGAACACACTCATTTCAAATAGACTATCTAGTAACAAGTATTTTGTAAGTCCTAAAGGTTGCCGCGTTAGCTACATTGGCATTAAACAGGTCCCACTGATTCTACATTTTGAAAGTCCTGCCTTCAACTTTTGGCATTGATCAAAAATAATGTACATTTTTGGAAGCATATTAAACCAGGAAAAGTTTACATGAAGGCCCTTCTGTCTAGACACAACAAAGAATGAATATTTAATAGCTCTTCACCCCAAATGACACTAACAAGTTAGTGCCACAATACATATAAACACTGACTCAATTCCTTGAAAGAATTTATTTACCGATCACCTTTACACTTTTTATTATAAATATACAGTGTTTATACTTCACACTTTTTATATTAGCCTCAGGCAAATATTATTCATGTTCACAACTCAAAAATAATGCATTTCACAACCTCAAATCTTCTAACATTTATTAAACATTTACCTACTAAATCTT
Organism: Vanellus vanellus; assembly: GCF_965231255.1. NCBI lineage: Eukaryota > Metazoa > Chordata > Aves > Charadriiformes > Charadriidae > Vanellus > Vanellus vanellus. Next base: position 51,143,269 of record NC_138910.1, on the reverse strand, counting down.
CTCTGGAAGCAGCAGAGTGGGGGGTGCTGGTCCCTGGTTCTATCTTTAATGAAAGTCTGCATTAAAGAAGCATTAAAAATTACTTTATCAGGAAATAGAAGCATATAAAAGTAAGTTTTTGAAGAATAATTTTTTTAAAATTCACAATTGAAAGGTGCCTGTTTCTATAATTGCAAGAAACACTATAAAGTTAATACAAACTGTGCATAGTTATCTTTAGCACACACAATTTCCAAACATTCTTTTTTTGGGGTGGAAAAAGCCCTACCACCGCAACATGGCCCAGGATTCACAAATGACATGCTACGACATAATGTAGTAAATGTAGTCTATTGCTTTGGTTCATATAGACTGGGACAGGTTTGCAATACCATGCTGAAGGAGGACCAGACGCAACAGCAAAACCTTGGCTACAGCAGAGCCCTGCAACCTTTTCTACATGAGGGAGCTTGATGCAGTTGGCCCGGCCAGCCACAAACAGCCACCAGTTGCCATCTTCACCCTCTGTGAGCAAAAGCCCAACACCAGCTGTGAACAAGGTGTGGCAAAGTCACACTGTGGAAGGACCTGGGAAAGAGGCCATTGCTCAGTGTTGGCATCAACCCCCAAGGAAAAGAGCTGTGCATAAACCAGGATTACGCAGCCCTGGGACTGCTATCAAAAGCATGAAACTCAAGTGACGATACTACTCTAGCATAAAAACTGGGAAGAATAAAGAGTACACAAATGCTACCCCCACTTTGGCTAAGATGTTTATACTTGCTACTCTTCATATTTTAAAGTTTTCTATAAAGAGCATGAGTGTGCTGGGCCAAACCTTTCGTGTTTACTGGTCTAAAAGCCAAAATCCTTATTTTGCGTTTTGGAAAAGACATTATCAATTTGACTGCATCCATAATTTAAGTTGTTGTTTTTGTTGGTTTGGGTTTTTTTTTTTTCCCTATAACGGGCACTTTTAAAATGTTATTTCCAACAGTACCACAAAGAGGGCAGACTCCAGGAGCAGAGCAATCCATGAAGACCAAGCATATCTTCTCCACTCAGTTTGGAAACTTTGAAATTAGCAGGGTTGGAAAAGCATATACTTAATTTTGGGATGAAAAAGTTTGAAGTTTGACAGCTCCTCTCCCTCCCATCCCCAGACAGATTAGCAACAATTCATTACAATTTTAAAATATATATTTTTTTAATAAAATAAAATCCTTTAGGAAGAAAAATCATGTATTCAAGTCACAATGGCTGTTCTTTTCAGCCTTTCTGCAGACACCTTAGGGGATAAAAAGTAAAATAGTCACTTATAGTAAGAATAGTTCTTCAAAATACCCCCATAAAAAATTCAGTTTGGAGACAAAATCCACAGGTGTAAAAACAGACTTTCTGAATAGTGGCCATGTTTCTGCATTACGTGCAATTGTCTCCATTCACTTCCCTGCTATCAAAACATGGGTTGTACAGGATGAAGAGACTGTAGCTTCTTCCGCAATAAAATTCCCACCAGTAGTGAGTCCTACCTAGTGAAGGTGGCGAAAGGTGAAGTGTGGAATTCATGAAAATAACATGCTGCTAAGAAACAGACACTGCAGTTGGTGTTTTTTTTGTTGTTGTTTATTTTTTCTTTTTTTTTTTTTTTTTTTTGTTTTTCTTCAAGTGTTTGACCACAGAGCTTTACTCTCTGTGCAAGCAAGCAATACTTTCAAAATCAGGTTATAGAACATTTCAGCAAAAAGATAAAGCCAGATGCTCGCACACAAAAATGCAGAGAACAATTTACAAATCTTAGAAGGGAAGCCACGTGTCTGAGGCCTTGTTTACTGTTTTTTGACATAAACTGAGGGGTCCCCATTTGCTGCCTTTTAGTAAATCCAAGTTAAGGCTATTAAATGGTAAGGCATATCTGTTCCTGTAGCATGCATACCCCTCCCACCATTCGAATGTATCTACACAAGCAACCAATTCTACACAACTGAGGTGACAAACTTCCCAGGCGGGCAGGATGGGAATGGGTGGGGAACCTCAAGCAGATCAGCCAATGAACAAAACTTTCTTCATATGCAACAGATTTGCTTTAGGTTTTTTCCTATCCTCAGGACTTGTTCCTGTCTCATGCCAGAATTTTCCATCCCCCGGTTTTGCTGGATGCCAAATCACTTAATACAGTAATAATCTTTTAATTAAGGAAGTGGAAACCCCTGTTTTGAGTGGTATGCTGGGAGGAATGGGTGGGGACACAGACAGTATTTTGCCTCTCAAAAATCAAGTGTTTACATTTTACTTACACTGTATAACCTAATCAAGAGAAAAATATAAAATGAAAGCAAAATATATATGAAAGTGAAAGCCTTAAGTCACACTCAGTAAGAACTTGGTACTGGACACACAGATTACTTTGTTCCGGTGAAAAATGACATAAGGTACTTCCAATCATGGGATCCACCTTATTGACTCAACAGTGTTACACGTGAGCCAGAAGTATGGAGTCTTCATTAGCAAACACTCAGAGGTCTGCAGATCAAATCAAAAGACCAAACAGACCTGAAAGCTAGGACTTGATACACTCAGGCATAGAAAAGGAAGGAGATATGCCATCCAGCATGCTGAAAATTGTCTTGAGCACAGGACCCCGCTGTAACCTCACTACTTGCAACAGGTGCATCTGATGCAAATAATCCCCTGAAACAAGTGCAATCTTAAAAGTGACAGGCTTTGTATTATAAAAGTTATTTTGTAATGAGTTAGTCAGTTATATCATTTCATACTTACTTGTAATTGTCATCTTCTACAAACTTTTGTAGTTCTTCTATGTACTGAACTGAGTTTAGATATTTTTGGACATGAGGCAACAGAGGAATATCTGGAGAACAGATGACATTCATTATCACTGTACCATTCATTTGTAAGCAAATTTATTTTCCAGAAACTATTTAAACAGAATCAGATCTCTTGCCTTTTTATGTAAGATGAAGGTACAAACTACAGTCCCTACTGATGTTGAAATTTTTGTCCTTCATAGCAATTTTTGCGTGTTGAGCTGACATTCCCCACATCCATAAAGCCAGGTTTGCATCCCCCTAGAGCTGCTCCACTTATAAGAGCACGTGTAAGGGAAAAGTGAGAGTGCGCCCCTGGTCAAACTGAAGTCCCAAACCTGGAAGGTTGTATCTGAAGACTCCTTTACAGCCCACATTCTCATTATGTTGAGCTTTCAGTGAAGCCACAATCCTGTGCTAATTTCACATTCCACCATCACAAACACAGCCTTACGACTTTACTAAAACTTGAAGAGGATTGTGAGGGAGACAACCTTTGAAGAAAAAATACATTATCTAACCTACGAACAAAACTATAAATGTCCAAAAGACAAATGGAATGTATTTTATTACCTCCAGTAAAAATACTACTCCAAAAGCAATCCTACTATTTTTTGATTTCATAGTCATAAAATTATCAAACACGGGGATAACAAGTTTATAACGTACTAGTAAAACTACTGTTAAGTACAATATATTCCACATTTTTTATCAGAAAATACATACAGCAAAAGTATGTGTGATATAGGAAAAGGATAATCTTATTCCGTCTCCTCACGCTGACACTCTGTCATAACCAACAGTACCAGAATAAACTTAGATTTTTGGGCTGAGAGGGTGAGAGAGGGTGAGGGAGAGTGTTAATGGCATTCCAATGGGCTGGGCCTTAACTTACATTGCCTTACAGAGGACATATATTAAAGATTTTTAAATTGTTCTCTTTAATGCTGCAATATTTACACACTAGCTTACCATATTCACATGACTGCTGTAAATCTGAGATTATTCGAAGAATGTTGTTCATTAAATTTGTTCTTTGCTCACTTTCCAGAATGCTCCCTGTTGATGGGTAGGCAGAGTCAATATATGTCAAGTCTGACAGAAAAATACCTGAATAAGATTAGAATGAAAAGTTTATTTAGTGTCTCACGTTTAGCAGAAAAAAAACTCACAAATGATACTTTGAAGAATTTTTGCTTTTGTTGACTAACGCACATGCAGGTTGACAACAGCATTGCCTCAGAATAGTATTCTGGATTTACTCAATAAATCATTTCGACAAGATCTCCAAGAGCCTTCAGACCCAGAGTAAACCAGTAATAATGCTTAGACTTACAGGAAAGTACATCACCACGCCACCCTTGTCTGGGATTGAATTTGCACTCTCCTCAATCACTTAATCCTTAGTTTTGTCAACCTTATCTCAGCTATATTTCCAGATGCTGAGGATATGAGTACAGTTAGGTTCCTGTGTGCAAGCTTTCATTCTTTGTATGACAAATCAGCAGGCGGTAGAGAGGATCCTTTCCTCCTGCATCACACCACGCATGTACAGGCTGACTTTAACAGTGTCATTATTTCTAATTCTAAAGTTATTACAAGGACATGCACAATTAGTCATGAACCTAATCTTCTACCATATCACAAATTAATTGTTCCCTTGACAAATATGAAGCATTCTAAACACACAATGCTAAAATACACGATCAAAATTATGAATTCTTTTAGGAAGTCTACTACTTCTCCAATTCAGCAATTAAAAAAAATAACAGAAGGAAAAAAGTCATATTATCTATAAGTCTTCAAGCTAAATAGAAACTCAAACTCAACTTGCAGCAACATGGGAAAAGTTAAGTAGGCAAAAAGTGCACTCAGATTGAAATGCATTATGAAACCTGCAGTTCACATTAATCACAACTCCAAAGATACAACAGCCTTCAATTCTTCCACTTGCTTTCTTCCCCACCACCACTTTAACCTTACTACTCTTTCAATCCCTTAGTCATGTAGAGAGGAAAATCCTCCTCTTTAGATACTAATGCTGTAGGTAAACCACTTATTTTAATTCTAAATGCAACTCCATTTCTTGAACTTCACCCAAAGACTAATCATTTTTGTGTCAACTACATGAAAAATATCCTGACCAACTCTGCTATTAAAATGAATCGCTCTTCATCCCCTGCATCTTCCACAAAATATCTAAACAAACAAAAAAATGATTTAAGTTTGTATTTTTTACAAAACTTATTTCAGCAACAGGGAATTTCTAAAATTATATTTTACTTCACCTCTCAGCCTTGTATAACCAAAATCATAACAAGAAGTTTGCCTTTACAGGTGGAAGACTATTAATACAACCTCACAAGAACAGCAGTTGTGTTTGTATAGCACCTAAGCAGTACAGTCCTCAAATGTGAGTTGGGAAACTCTGGGCATCACTCCAAAATCAACACATACACGCACGCGTGTGCACACACACAGAAACAAATTAAAATATTTGTGGTTCAAAGCTGACATATAAAAAAGCGAAAAAGAAAGGTATTACACATGACCTGATATACTACTAAATTTCTCAATTTTCTATTCTGTTAGAATCAGTTCATGAAAAAATAGAAAGGATAATCAGAAACATGAGACAGCATAGCAATTAAATGTGCCTATCTAGACTGCATAAGCTGTCCCAAAACTAACATTGCTAAGCAATTTCCAAACAGGCCTTAAAAATCCCAAACCAGCTCAGTCTTCCACAGAAAATAGTAAATCATGCTTACTAACTATAATTAAGGAAATTGACTATGAACAGGCACCTGCAATATTATGCAGGACTTTACAGACCAATGTATTTGTAGGATTATCTTTGTGAATGACTTGCTCAATTAAGCACTGATTTTTATTTTTTTTTTTGTTAAATCAAGAGCTCTTCTGTGGAGAGGTGTTCTCTAAACTTAATGCATTTCTACGAAGTCTAAAATATTTTTGAAAGCATACTAGCGTAATTCTCTTTCAAATGTAATTGGCATGTCCTTTGTGAAGAAATCGAACAAATCAATGAAAGCAAATTGAATGCGCTTAAGTGCTGGCTGACTATCGACAGAACTAAAACCAGTATTCTGCATTCCTCACAGGGCATAATCTAGGTGGGTTTTGCTACTTCTAACACCAGTCAGATGTTATCAAATATTCTGATACCTACCCAAAACCATCACACACACACACACAGTTCTAACATTTTCCACATGTATCAGAGACTTCATGTGTTTAACAACTGGAACTGTTTCTTATTAACTGAATGTCAAGAATTGAATGCGACATTCTGTTGAACATTCTTCTAGACTATAAATGGTTCATTTTTCCTGTTGTATCCAGCCAGGCTGCCCCTTTTATTCCCAGGAACACAAATCGAGTTTTATCAGCCTGAAAGAATCTTTCTTCTAAATGAAGCCCAGTACTGTAATAACTTGAAAGGCATCTTTAGGCAGCGTAGTAAAAATGTTTGATTTGTAATTGCCTGCTGAACTCTTGCACAGTCTGTTGCCATATGGTACCCTCCCTTCTACTGGCAAACAATCTTTCCTTGTTCCTAACTTCTCAGCCTCCCTACCCCCTCCTTTTCTGGAGGGTACGGATAGGAAATCCGAAGGAGGAGTTTCTTCTGCTCTCAGTGTGTTTGCGGTGACATCATAGGTGGGCTGAACGTCTAAGGCGAATGTGTGTTTGTTTAAAAAAAACTGTCCAAAAGTGATGTATATGGAATCTGGGTCAGCTGTAGCTGGTTAGTGCACTTCTGCATATGAGAGTAAAACACTGCAGTTTCAAAAAACATTTCTTTCTCTCTTCTGGAATAACACATACTGGAACATAACTTTTTTCTTTTTTTTTTTTAATGATTAGTTAGCTTGGTTATCATATGGAGAAACCCAATTCCTCAATACAGCTTGGATCTAACAGAGAAAGACAAAAGCAGTTTTCAACTCCAACTGCAGATTAACAATCCACAGCATCGGGTAATATAGGAAGAAAAAGCAACTTGGCCTCTGGATTTTCCATCTACCACAGAAGCAAAACAGCTGGAAGATCTTTTTCTTGGTAAGTTTTAAAAAGTTATTCTTACTTGCAAGTTTAATTTTGAGCTATTTGCAAATTCTACATACATCTCCCTCAAGACACAATTGTGACGAAACAAATCTCTCTCGGCCTGAGAAATGTTTGACAAAATTATAAAACTCTCTTCTGTGGCATTTGGTATACTTTGGAAACTTGGAAAGAATTAAAAAGGACTCTGCCTAAGAGCAGAGACTAACTCATTCCAGTTGTAAGGATGAACACGTTTCAGTTGTTTAGCTGTAAATCTTCTGTAGATTTTGTTATCTACAGTTACAGAAAATTAGTACTACCAGATTCTTTGCTAAGCATGCAATTTGGGTATTGTGAACATATTAATGTGAAATTCTGATCCTACCAGAAAGCAAAAGCCAAAAATGCTATCAATTTCAGGGAAGCTGGATTTCACCCAACAGCAGAGCATAGACCTAGCATTACTAGAACTAGAAAATGGATACCTCAATAAAACCACTGTAAAAAGTCCCAAGTAAATCAATGCACATCTGTAAGTAGCAATCATTGTATATCGTTTCAACTAGATTTTTATTTATGGTACTTCTGAGCAGTAGGAGTATGCCGAGTTGTACAACCAACCAAGAAACCCAAGTCATACATTGATTCAGAATATAATCAAGTTTGCAGCACAAACAATTGTGCAGCTGAAAATCGAAAGACATTGCTGCAACAGGCACCATATCCCTTTAACAATTTGTGGAATGATGGGGAAGTTAATTTTACCTCAGTTGAACAGCAGTTTGTTTCTAAATAAAGATTCATTTCATAAACATGAAATGCAATATACAAGGCTACACTGTATTAAGTGGAAAATAGAGGAGTTTGTTACAGTTGTTCTTTGGGAGGAGGGAGAGAGAAGTTGCAAGTCAACAATTAAAACAACCTTGTTTACAAACAGAAGACAAAAGTACAGACAAAAACCAAAAAAGAGTTCTTAATACATAATTTTCTATTTTTTTGCCTTTCTTCATGCTGACTTGGTAAATAACCCAGAACAATAGAAAAGAATTTAAGTTATGTATTTGTATTAACAACTCTCAGAAACGTCTGACACGCTAAGAGAGAATGAAGGGGGTGATGTTAAAAGAAGAGACAAAGTGTTACAGAAAGCAAACTTAATTAAGATGTAGTAGCTATGGGAGGAAAAAAGTCTGAAGCAGTCTTGACAAACAAGAAAGATGGATCCTTTCCAAGCTCTTGAGCCTTTTTTCTTGCTATCCTTTTGTGCTGCTTTACATATGAAAGAGAACAACCTAAACAACAACAAAAAAAAAATTTGCAGCCTACATTGTGTGCTTTGGACACCAGTCTCCACTCATTCATTATTAGCCAAGGTTTTGATTTATGCTGCTTAGAACAATTCCTAAATCTTTCACAAATGAAAACAGCTGAGTCAATAATTTTAAAGCAATAAACTGGCTGTGTGTAAGGTTTTAACTCTTTCTCCTTTGCTGTCTTCCAACTTTACAGTTCAAATTTTGAAATGCTTATTTTAAAACAAATAACAGAATACTAATATTATTCTGTTTCCACAAGAATGATCTGAAGTACGATGGAAAAATATGCCATTTAAAGTTTTACAAAAATTTACTTCCAAGAAAGGGAATTCTGAACCTTTAAACTTTTGCCAGTAACTACATGGCTTTATCAGGTCTTAATTACTGTTTTACTGGGCTTAGTTTGTTTTTTAACATGCGCTATTAGTCTGGTCCTTAAAATTTATACACCAGTAAATGAAACAAAATTTCCTATGGCAAACATCACTAGACGCTTAATGTCTTCAGTATCTGTTTCACAGAGAATTCTGGAGCCCCTAAATAACACATTTCCAAATGTAAAACGCACCACTCCATTGTACCTGCCTGTTAAAATGGTGCAAACACACACAATGGCTGCAAACAAGTGAATACAGACCCTCACATTAAAAACAAACTTGACCAAAAAATCTGGAACTGTTATGGTATTTTGCTGTGTTTTCAGAATATCCCATATGACAAGATTTACAAATCTCTTCTGCAGAGAACTTCTAAGAATCTATAATTTTTAAAAGTGACACATTTTCAATAACTATTTCAAGAACCCCTGAAGATTTTTCGATTGCCTTTCCTAAAAGGAATCAGATTACCATTAACCTCAGAGAAGCAGTATTTTCTGACTCAATACATCATGTATCTGACTAACAAAACCCAAGGATGTATTATTCCTGGATCCCAGTCAATACAATTGAAAGTAATCCTGTTATTTCAGCAGAGGCAGAGTGACTTGCCGGAAAAGCATTTGTTTATATAGGGGAAAGTAACTTACTGAAGTAGACAGATGTATCAGAAATCCATGTGAACCTTTCTCCTATAATAAGAATGTTTTCCCCACATCAGTATTACTTCTAATGTTATGGACCCAGTTTTAATCTAAAAAAATCCACAAAAATCTCCACTTATTCTGTGTAGAGATAAGGGAACATAGATGGTTTTATTGATTTTAGCTGCTTAGACAAAGCTCAACAGAAAATGAAGTAGGCGTAACGTCAATAACAGAGCTTTCAGAATAACTGGTACCGTGTTCAGAGGATCTTCCTTCTCAGTATTATCATTTACTTTCTCAAAAAAACTGTGTTTCTCTTTCTGTTTTACACGTTTATACATGGCGGTTTACAAGAGAGGGCACCGTTGATATTTATCATTTGACCATATTCTTTTAATAAATACTCTGAATCAAGATATGTACTGATACTCTACCTTCCATACAAAGGGAATTCTATATGCACATTTACCTGCAACACTTCTCTTCCCTTCAGTTGTAACAACCTACACTGCCCAGGGAGAAGCTTGTCTCTGAAAGAACGGCTTCTAATTTGTGTTGTGGGTCTCCAAATTCTACATCCTGCTGAACATGAGAGTCACAGCAGTACAACAAAGAACAAACAGTTTGTTGTGTAGAAAGTTAAAAAACGCCAAATATATACCAGCTTCCACACTTCCTCATTCCTGCAACCCTAATATTTGTAAGCGATACGATATTGTTGAGGGCAACACAGCCCATGTTATAGTAGTTTCTCAGTGAAAGTTAAAAATAGTGGTTACTGGTTTGTTTTGCTCTTTTAAATTGGAATTTAATTCCTTTAAACGCCTTTAAAAGCAATAAAACAAAAGATTAATTTTGGAAACACGTTGTTTTTTGTTTTTTTTTTTTGTTTGTTTGGTTTTTTTTTTTGTTTTGTTTTGTTTTTTTTTCCATGGGGATCAGTCTGGAAAAAGAAAATAACCAAAAGAAAAAGGAATGGTATTAAATGTAAAGTGGTATAGAAGCCCCATCCACAGCTCTGAGTATTTCTGACAAGATGGTGATGAAGTTTGTATTCCTATGAAGAGTAGCAAACTGCACATTTCCTCCTGCAGAAGCAATAGAACATCAGCATACTAGAACATATGTAATACAACTTCTACAGAAATCTGAGACCCAAAACTGGGTGACACAGACACAACAGAACCAGTGAAGTAACAGTCTACTCTAATTTAAAAACATGACAGTTCATAAAGAGTTAAATAACATTTTAAAGAAATAGTATCTGTAATCATGATCTCTCTCGCTTATTTTCCAAGGTCTGCATTCAGGCATTTCAGCAGCCCTGCTCACTACAAGCAACTTGCAGGAAGGGTTTGAGACTGTGGTTCTGTCTAAACGGATTCCTGAGCCTCAAGCGCTTATCTCATAACAGTTATGACACTACCTAAACATCTAAACTTGGGAATCTGTGACATAATGTGTCTAATTAAAAAACCCTAGAACTATTTCCCAACTCTAATATTTGTCATTTTTTAGTTTTACATATTAGGCTACCATTCTGTGATATTTTGGATAAACAGTTTATATTTTTTTAAGCTGCTTGCCCAGAACATCAGGAAATTTCTGAAACAGTATTTTCATTTCCTTCTAAGCTGATTAAAACTCCAGGTAAATATCTTACTCACAACCTATTCTTGTATAACAAGTTAGGTGTTAAGCTGATCAAACATGCCAAGCAACATCGTAAGATGTTTAATTTTTTCAACATCAAAATTCATCAAGCAGATTCTCAGAAGGAACTCATCCCTGCTTATCTAAATGTCTCAGTCTAATACAAGACATTTGAATTATTTCAAAGTTCTAGGGCATAATCTTATGCAGCTGTTGCATTTGGTCATGCTATATTACACCATTTAATTCATTTTATGATCTGACAGCACATATATAGACACAGAACTTCTAACTCATAAGTGTAAAAGTTCAAAATGAACACATATAATATTAAAAGAAATGCAGAAATGAAAACAGACTGCAGCAGAATACATGGTCAGAAAGTGGGCTGCATTGCAAAATGTTTGGTTTTGAAGGAGTCATTTAAGTTTTAATGTATTTCAGGGGAAAAATGTGCTGCTGAGGGGAAAACCCCCAGCCATTCATTATTTAAGTAACTGTATAGGGTCTTTAAAAACTACCAAGAACTAAAGTGTTATTCACCTTTTTAGACTATGAAGTAGCTATTATATACTGTGAACATAGTAAAATACTGGACTTGTACTATGGCTTCATCTTTAACCATATGCCATGAAGTCACTTTCCCTGCATCTGCAAACACTGAACATAGAAGTATTGAAAAATAATTTAGATGTGAAGAGGTTTCAAACTTTAGACAATTAATTCAGCTCATCCTTGTCCAGTTAGAAACCACACATAAACCCGTTTCCCATGTGTTCACCATAATTCATGTGAAAATTTGAACTAATGAACTTCAAACTCTGAGCATTGTTCAAGTGATTAATATTTTAAATGTCTGAAACTACCAAATAAAACCACACTATTAGCTATGGAGAAAAGTGATACTTTTTCCTACTTTTTTATAAAAAAACAACCCACCACCACAGAAGTTACACTTTCAGCAGTGAAATATTAACAAAACGTTTAACCAAGTTCTAGTTTTGAGAAAAATAATTACTAGTAGATAACAAAATACTTATTACTACATACTAACAGTAAATCATACAGAAATAAGTTTTTAAATATAAACTTTTCCAAACTTTTATGTATTCCCTCCATTTATGTAGGGTAAGAAATGATTTCCAGTATGTGTTAAAAGCAAGTGTTTTCTCCCCCTCCCAGAAGCAGGGCTTGCAATACAACTATCAGCCAAAAAGTTGTATTTTAGGCAACGGTGGAACATTCAATCAAGATTCCTAGATATAATTCCTGACTGCATGCACAGCATGGTTTGAAGTTTGTAACCACTGCTCTTAGTGAAGCCAAAAAATAAAGACTGGATATGTTTACTCTGAGATCGAGCAGAAATAATTTGTAGCTGTAATATTAAAGCCAGTAACAGGACATGGAGAAGTCACCTGACACAGAAGTCAGCTTATCATTTTTAAATGGTGAAAGCAGCACTGGTCTGCTTCTCCTTCAGCATGACTGTTTCAGGATTGCCAAATGCACTTGAACTTGGCAGGAACAGCATGAAAATTATTAACTTTCTCCAGTTTTACTTTATTTCCCTTCATAACTATACAAAGGCCACTGTAAGAGGTCTTGTACAACTGCTAATAGTAGTCTGGAAAGGAAAGCCAGACCAGCAGCTGCAATAAGAAGTGATCTGCTTGACAAAGCAAGATGTGAAAAATGAGGGCTTTTTCCCCTGATTTAAGTGATACCTTTGTTTATGATCTCAAATATTTTAAAAGTTAAAAAAAACCCCAGGTTCTCTAAAAACATTCTTCAATCTTTATCACTACTTTTTTATTCTTTAACTTTTTTATTTTCTTTAAAAAGTGAATGACACTCTTCAGTATAGTATTTATATTGATAACACACCAAATAACCCAGTGTTATTTGGATAAAAAATGCTCTCAAAGATACAAAAATAGTGTGGCAACAATTTTGAATACTCATCTCAAAAGGCAACTAAGTAGGAACACAAATACAGAGCAAAGTGTTACAGGCTTTCCTTACAAATTTAAAGTTACTTGAATATGTAATTTTTAATGTTCAAGACAATCATGTCACACTAATCTCCTGCCTAACACTAATGTCCAAAAATAGTGTTCAATATGTCTGTATTTTTCAAGTCTACTTAGGGACATGTTTTAGTGCTGGTTTTGGCAGTGTTAGGTTGATGTTTGGACTCAATGATCTTAAAGGTCCCCTCCAACCTAGACGATTCTATGATCTGTGTATATATAAATTTGAAAAATGTGTGTATATATGAATAGGTACATACATAGTATTTAACAAATTATATCTCTCTATCTACATATATGAATATAAAAGAGGACGAGAAAGGCTTATGTAATCAAAATTCCAAAATTTAGATAAATATTTTTGAAAATATTATCAGCCATTCTGTCTCCCTACTTCCCTTCCATGAAGATATTCTGCAAGCACTCTGTATGTTCTTTAACTTTGTGAATTTAATTGCAGTGAGTACAGATCTCAGCAGTCAAATTTATAATGAAAACATAATACATCATCTAAGCAGAACTTAATTTCTGAAAGTTTATCCAGCGCAACAACTTTCCTACTAAATCCAATACCTAAATGTTAAGGTTTTCTGCTCAAAATAGAAAGTTATTCTTTGAAGCTAATCTAATAGAACCTAACTTCAAGTAACAGATTCCAAAGAATTGTCTATGTACATGACAAACCCATCATCTTATGTAGTTAAAGCAGTACAGAAGCATTAGTTATGGCTCTAATTTATTTTATCTCCTATCTCTTCAATAGTCTCACCTGACAGTCATCACACTTGCTGTAAAATGAAGATATTTAAATGGACTTTGGGTGTACTATTGTTCCTCCTGTTGTCTATCGGGCGCTGTACAGAACAATCTACACCTGATAAAACATCCCAACGGAGGCACCCTCGTTCAGCAGATGGTGGAGAGGAAGGGAAGAAATGTGGTTACACATTCTTGGTCCCAGAACAAAAAATCACAGGGCCAATTTGCGTGAATACTAATGATCCAGGTACTGGTAACAGAAAAGATGAAGTCACAAGAATGGACATAGAAAACTTGAAGGATGTCCTGTCCAAGCAAAAGCGGGAGATTGACATTTTGCAATTGGTAGTAGATGTGGATGGAAACATTGTGAATGAAGTAAAATTACTGAGGAAAGAAAGTCGTAACATGAACTCTCGGGTCACCCAACTTTATATGCAACTCCTGCATGAGATAATTCGAAAGCGTGATAACTCACTTGAGCTTTCCCAACTGGAAAACAAAGTCCTTAATGTTACAACAGAAATGTTGAAGATGGCAACAAAATACAAGGAACTTGAAGTAAAATATGCAGCACTAACCGATCTTGTAAACAATCAGTCTGTGACTATCTCACTGCTGGAAGAGCAGTGCTTGAGAATCTTCTCACGACAGGACACCCACGGGTCTCCACCTCTTGTTCAAGTTGTGCCACAGCACATTCCTAACAGCCAGCCATACACTCCCGTTCTTCTGGGAGGTAACGAGATACAGCGAGACCCGGGTTACCCTAGAGACAGAGATGTAAGGCCACCACCTGATCCAGCTACTTCTCCTACGAAGAGTCCTTTCAGAGTACCACCACTGGCTTTAATTAATGAGGGTGAGTTAACTATCACTATTTATCTAGCCTGAGATTTCTCTGTTTCAGAGGGAAACTGTCCTGGCTATAGGAATAGAATGAAGAATTTAAAGCATCTGGTACATCTAGACCTTGCTTCTGATCCCCCCCCCCCCCCCCCCCCCCCAGCTTTAGTTTGCCAAATATTCTAATTCTTATGCTATAGCTGCATAAGACAAATTTGTTGAAATAGCTGATACTCAGAAATTCAGTCTGAAGAATTTACAAATTTGAGTAACAAAATATTGGGGTTTCTGTCTCCAGCTGGGTTTGACTAATATTGAATATTAGCATATACTTTCTATTATTTAGCCCTGTTTCTTTGAAGATGCCTAATAGCAGCATGTTACAGTAACCAGCAATGGCGAATAACAGAAGCTAATTCACCCTAAATAAAAAAGTAATTTTAAGTAGTTATCTTTATACTGACACAAATACATTTGCCAGAAGTTAATCCTGCTAGAAGAATTTTACTCCTATTCTGAGCTGCTTTAAAATGAACATCTAAATCCGCCAACACACTCGTGCAGTAAGTCTCTAAGTGTCTGGTTGAAATATTCAAGAGAGTAGGATAAGTTTGAAACTATAATTGCATCAAGGCTGGATCCAATTAGATGCACTCAGCTTTGAAAATTTAAAATGAGTAACTACATTCCCAGTAATTTGGTGTCAGTAGGGGATGGCAAGTTAAACTAATACCATAAATATTATGAAAACACATTCAGGAGACTATACCACATCTTCATGTGTTATATTTTTCAGGTCATTAGATAAATTCATTCATCACTAGAAACAAAACTAGTGACAAGAAAATTAACTACCTCTGAGCTGCCCTGAATTCTATCATGATTCTCACTTTATTAAAATTTTGACAGAATTGTGATAAAAAAAAATAATTAAGGATTCAGAAAACCAAGTTTTTCTCAGACATCCATTCAAGTGCTTGCTCTTGACTCCTGTTAACTTTCACACCAAAAGGATTAGGTTGTGATTTTTTTTGTGTGTGTTTGGTTGTTGGGTTTTTTCTTGCTTTCAAATTGCCTTTAGTCACAGTTGGAAGCTCAACTTGGTTCCCAAGATGAAAACAAACATTTGTTTGTGACTGTTCTACAGCATTACAAACAACTAGCTACTGCTGTAAAGAACAGCTATTTTTATTCAGGGTCTGCAGAACATTCAGGCACAAGCCCAAGGAAAATGCCAGATGTCTTTAGAATTTAAATCACACATCATGACACAAAGGAAACAGCTAATGTAAATGCATTACGTTAATGTCTGGTCAGACAGCAAAAGTACAATTCTAAAAAACGGTGACTTCCTGTTTCCCAGAAAATCCACGCTTCAAGGTTTTGTTAAAACTGCACCTTTTTCTGTCTTAATATACGCCTGCTGTACATACAAAATGAAGCAATAGCACGAAATATTTTCCTCTAAATTATCTACCATAGCTTTCACTAACCCTTTGCCACTAAAAGTTCAGAGTTTGAATCCATTTTTGCAAGGGAACACAAAAGAAATCTTAGGAAATTTATTTTAACATTATTCAACTTTCTCTATTTAATAGTAGATTCTTAAGTTTGAAGTTTAAGTGTTTCTTGCAGTGCCTTGGGAAAATGAGGGTTGAGAATTGCTACAACTGGTAGAGCATCAATCATCAAATACAAAACTTGTAAATTGCAACACAATGCCCAGTTATTATCTCTGATTTTTTAAATTAAGGTAAGCATATTTAATGGTCCACAGAAACAAAACTGTCCATGTCATAGAAAATGAACTTTCCACTTAAAAGATGGTGACAACTTATAATGTATAAAGATGTCAGAGAAGACCAATGAAAACCAAACAGTCCCATTTAGAAACAGGACTGTCAAACACTTGGTTACAAGAGAATAAAAAATTGGACAAATAAGTAGGAGCTTTATCCTACTGTATCTGAAGAAGTCGTACCTAACAAATACTTGCACGCAGCAGAAGTTTACAGAAGGGTCAATGTTCATCTTAATATTGTGAGTGGAGAGTAAAATTCACAATATATGGGGAAAAGAAGGATGAGATCATATTTTGTTTAATTTGCATTAAAATTGCTCTAAAATTTGAGGAAGAATAACGTTCCTGTGAATTATACTTTTAACAATTATCTTAATCCTTGGAATAATAACCAGTGTCTCCAAATTTTACCACCACTACGTTGCAAAAAGTAGACAGAATACTTGAAAATTACGCCCCCCACACCCCGCTAATATATCTCAGTTAATGTAGCTTTCTTTTAATATTTTCCCAATTTTATTTTGGAATTTTCCTCTACTACTGCCCAAAAATCCTTTATATGAAGCTTACACAAACACAGCTTCTATATCATCCACTCAAGATAACATTTGGCATCTTAAAATAGGATTCAGCTATCATTTTATTAAGCTTCCAACTTAAAATATTTCATCATTTTCCTGCTCTATTACATCTAATTTCCAATAGAATATGATCTGTACTATATTTCACATCTAAAACCCAATTTTAGAAGGGAAATATCAAACAGATCATCTTCTCAGAATATTTCTAATTTATAACTGTCTCAGCAACTTAGCGTACACAGACTGTTAACAAAGACTAGATATGAATGAGATATTTATTCCTTACATAGGTAACAAGATTTTAAACAGAATAATTGTTTTTTTTCCATTAGCCAGAGCCTCCACTCACTCCAGCACTGTGGAGAATCTTACACTGTTTCACAAACCTCAGCATTTCCACTGGACAAGAAATGTACCAATTCTTATACCACGAACTTAAAATAATTACATATAACAAAGAATTTACTTAGTTCTCAAAAAAGATTCAAGGTTATACACCAAAAGTTATGGGATTTGTTGGATTTCCTTACACTAAAAGCAGAATTCCATTACCTCTACTACAACATTAACTTATGATAAGCACATAGACAAATCTGAGCATCCAAAAGGAGGCAAGTTGCATCCTGTGACCTTAATGCCAGCTGAATTTCAGAAGTGATCAAAGTGTATTATATAAACAGACTAGTACAATTCTGTCTGCCTTAAAAGTTACCTAAGATCACTCCAACCATCTGCTTGGGTCTCCCATGGCAAAATGAATCCTCAATTCCTCCTCCAGTAGAAATCATGTGAAATAATACACAGATCTAATTCAGCTATTCTTAATATTCAATAAACACTAAAAAAATAGATTTTTTCTGATGCAATAACTGCTTTACAATAATACTTCTAAGAACAACCTTCCTGTTCAGTTATACAGTGACGAAATTTACTTTAGACAATTCAAGGAAAGTAAGTGAGACCCAACTTAGTCCAGAAAATCATCTATCCACTGGACAAACTTTGCAATGTGCTCAAATTATGTGAAAATTTTAATTGTGAACAAGAGAAAAAGCACTCATATACCAAACCTACAGTATTTCTTTCCTAAGCTAGAATGACAAAAACATCATCAAATACTGACAGTACAGTATGCAGCAGTACTTTAAATAATAGTTCAATGTCTGCAGCATTCTTGGTAGCACTGTCACAGCCAGAAGCTCCAAGCAGTCACCTTCATTAGATACACAAGTTTTTTGCACCCTAATATGAAATGCTTTATGGATTTCTTGCTAATTACACACCCAACTGGTAACTACTACTTTAAAATCTAAAAAAAGCATGACTTTCAATTTGCTTTTGTCACATATCCTTTATCTGCAATGAAGGTCACTCTCACTCGACCTCTGGCTTTCATTAAAGAATAACCTCAACAGCTGCCTTCTATGCTTCTTTGCACATTAGTTTCTTCTGTGACTGATGAGTTTTCTCTGAACTACTGAGTGGATTTGAGAAAACGAGCCTTCTAAAATGAGAGGAGAGCTGTAGGCAATTTATTTTCAGATTTACTGTGTATGAGTTTTCAAATACATATAGGGCATCCACCACTAAATAGCCATCAGAACATATCCTGCTTTTCACTAGTAAATACCCAGTCTCTCTAAGTCAATTGAGGTAGTGATACACGAACATATATCTTTTTCTAAATAGAAAATAAAAATATTACCAAAAATTGAAAGGCAAACCAGGCAAAGTTTTGAGAGATATGTAAGCTGCATGCTTCTTACAGAATAACCAGATACTCTTCTGTAAGTATTATCTGTAAAATCCCTATTCACATGGTCTGAAATAGAGCTTTCAAGCAGCACTGTCAACAGCATTTTTGTAGAATCACAGGCCAAAACACAAGTATGTGAGCCCTTTTAACTGCTCAGAAGTCCTTCTCCATTGCTTGCTTATTTTCTTCATGAATATCCATCTACACATATCACACCAGGATGACACATGAAACTTACAAGAAATCCTATCCACAGTTAACAGGCTGATACTAGAACTGGGTAAGTACATAAAGGCAAAAATGTTATGCAGTATAAGGAATTTAGTGACAGATTTTCTTATCTGTAGGCTTTGGCAGTATTTCTTAGAGCAGCTCGAAAGCTATTTAAGTAGTGCGTGCCTGGGGGGTTGTTTGGGTGTCTTGGGTTTGTTTTGTTTTAAACTTCCAGCAGTTTCAAATGGGTGCATGAGGACACAATGAAGTAAACTGACATCTACCTTTTCTAAAAGTGGTACAGGAGAAAATAGTTAATGAAAATCATAATGCACTTCTTGAATATCAAGAGTCAGAGTATAAATCTTTGGCACAGTAGACAAAGTTAAAATTCGGTGTTGGTAACCCAAGTCCATTAATTGTTTAGCAAAATGAAGTTTCTGTTTTAAAAAAATTAGGATATTAACACATTTATTAATGTATACACAGTTAATCTAAGACAGTAACTTTTCACACTGTTTTCCATGGTAGTTTTACCTTAATTGAATTAGTGACTTTCCATTATTATTATAAAATATACTGGAACAATGTGCACTGCATAGCCAAGCTTGAATGCTTACAGTATTTCTTGTCAAAAAGGTCCATTCAAAGACTGCCAACAAGCCAAGGAAGCTGGGCATTCCAACAGTGGCATTTATATGATCAAAACTGAAAATAGTAATGAGCCAATGCAACTGTGGTGTGAGAACAGCCTGGACCCTGGAGGATGGGCGGTTATTCAGAAGAGGACAGATGGATCTGTCAACTTTTTCAGGAACTGGGACAGTTACAAGGTAAATTCTGGAATGCAGAAAATCAGCTGCTTCATTTCAGTGTGGCAATGACATTATCTATCACAATCAAGATGGTGCAAATACTTCCAGCATGATTCGGCGTTGCAAATGGTTGTACTGAATGATAAACACTGAGGAGATGGAAATAGCTGCTTAAGTTAGATAGTGAAATTGATTTTACAAAGATAATTGAAAAGAGTGGTCATCCCTCAGAGGCACATATATTTCAGTGGGAATGTCCTATTTCACTCAATGCATTACTAAACTTTGTATGAACTAACTTATTGTCAAAATAGCCAGCATTTGTAACGCACAACACAACTGGGGAGACATGTTATTCTAGACAGTGACTGGGAAGTCATTTATTGCCAAGACCTAACTAAACACATGATTTTTATTAACACGCTGAGAACTAGAGTAAGTATTTGAAAAGCTTAATTGTCTTACTTATGAATAAGCAATCTCAGCCAGTGGAATTATTCATTTAAGCACATTAATACATTTGCAGGATCAGGGCCTCAACTTCTAAACATTCCTAATAATGAATTAAAGGAAATAATTTCTACCTTTAAAATTCGATTAGAAGTCTGAAGATGTAGGGCTGGTGAAGGGAAACACATTCTTGTGTGCTACTGTCATATTATGCACTAGCAGGCATAATGCCTAGGATGACAGCCACATGCTGCTTTGGAGTAATTACATGCTAGACAGGAAATTTGAAAATTATTTGGCTGTGTTTTTTAAACAGTAATAATGTGCTGACTTCATACATATAGGACACAGTTCTTCCCTATGATGCACTGCACACTTTAAATGGATCTACGATTGCCACGTGCATTGTATCTGAAGAGAGAACTGAACCACATTTAACTCAATCAGTAATCTAAAAATAGTGTCATATATACAAAGTAAATGATAAAAGATTAATATGAGGATTTTCACTTTTCGCATTCTTGGAATTTAATGATTCAAATGTTAATCATTCCTTAGTAGCAGTTATTCAAAGTCTTAACTTCTCAGAAAAGTAGGTGGTGGTGTTTTTTTTAATGTTATAAGGCAGTTATAGAGTGCCTTATAAAGTAACCATAAACATTCAAACATAATGCAAAGAAGATGAGGAAGAGTATATAACTGGTGTGTAATAATGGCTCGAGCTTGAGCAAATTTGCCCCCAAGAGATTTGTTGTTACATTGCAGCAGCGGAAGATAGTAGTCCTACCACCTAACTTTCAGTACTTGAAGGTACACCTCTGTGACTGGCTTTAAACTAAAGCCTCCACCACTGACAGCAGAGATGTCTCCCATGCCCACGTTTCTACTTCTTTCCCAACCTCTGTGTGGCTGCACAGCTACAATGCTGACGCATGGGAAGTACTGCAAATGCGGCCATGAGCCAGGAGAAAAGCAATGCTACCATTTTTGGCAGCAGCATGCTGTTAGATCGACTTAAGCCACTTGTGAAACTCCAGCTTGAGTTAGGAGCCTAAACTGTTTATCTACTGGAGAGAGACTTCCCCAGAAAGTGATTTGAAGCAGGAAATCGACTGTAAGTTGATAATCAATGGAGGGCAGGAAGACCTCAGAAACTAGTAAGCATAACATAGCTACAGTGGGTGACATACCTACCTTAGCTGCAACACCAAACATTAACAACACTGGTTTACTAAGGGACACGAGACAGCAGATGTGAAATAGCACTTCACAGCTACCATACTGGTAGTCTGTGATTTGAAAGGAAAGACAGCTTTATATTTCATTTATAATAAATCTAGTAAAGAGCAGAGATGAAATATGTGGTTAAAATTACAGTAAAACCAACACTAGTTGCATTAAAAAGGCAACAAAAAGTTATTTATCTTGAACACTGAGACTGCTGATCCATAAATACCTTTCCCAACCTGGAAATATACCCCCTTAAATTTCATTATTCATACATTCTTACAGATTCCCTTAGCTTTGCCAAGAAATATAGTTAGTTTCCCTATTCTCTCACCCTGTATCTTAAAAAGAAGAGGTCATCACAGAAGACATAGTTTTGCCACCTTTACTGCTTCTCATAGTACCACATGCAGCTAGCAGTCCAACTGAGTAAATGGCCAAGTGCAGCAAAATAAAGCATTCAAATGCATGGGTTCAGCAGTCATTCAGAAGCCCAAAGGCTTTCAGTACCTAAGTTCCACTGGTTTATAATACTCCTATTGATGAGTGTTTTGACAAACAAGAAAAACTAAGCTACTATCACCTTCTGATCTTCTTTTACACAGAAAGGATTTGGAAACATTGATGGAGAGTACTGGCTGGGACTGGAAAATATTTACATGCTTACCAATCAGGATAATTACAGACTATTGATTGAGTTGGAGGACTGGAGCAATAAGAAAGTCTATGCAGAATACAGCAGTTTCCGCCTGGAGCCCGAAAGCGAATTCTACAGGCTACGTTTAGGAACATACCAAGGAAACGCAGGCGATTCCATGATATGGCATAATGGAAAGCAATTTACGACACTGGACAGAGACAGGGATATGTATTCAGGTAAGGAAACTCATATGTATGCGAAAAGTGAATACAGTAGATTCTGTTAGTGATATCACCTTTATAAAAAGAATATAGTACAACAGAGGTATGTAAATTATGATAAAACAACTCTATTGAAAGATGCTTCAAACCGATAATGACAAAAAAATCACGTTGACAGGGCCCCCTTCAAGTGCATGCACCATTCAGAAATTCAAATTCTATTACCCTCGTTGCAGGCACACTTGAGCAAGCTTTATATTCAGCTCAATGAGATCTTTATCACTTGCATGTGACTCTCTGCAGTCACAATACCCAGCCAGGTGATCTCTCAGAGTACTGCCGTGGCCACAAACCAATAATCACCATGAACTAAAGCCTCTGAACAGCATAAAAAGAACTGCAGTTGTGCACAGGCTTAGTTATGTACCAAAAAGTGAGAAACAGGCAGATCACTTTGTTTTGTTCTCCTTAAAGGACACTTTTTTGTTCATTTCCATGCTCTTCCTCCAGTTTTCCCCTTAAAGCCTTAGCAGTAAAAGAAAGGTTGAGCAGTGTAATACTTCAACTGCTTTTTCTCAGCTGTCAATAACCATAAAGCCGGACAAATCGTGCAAACTCTTAAAAAAGCCTGTAACAGTAAATACACAAGTTACAAGCAACTCTTTGTGGAACTGTGGCCCTGCGTACTGCTTGGGACTGTATCAACTCACATTGCTTCCACTGAAGTATTTCTAAACAGTACATAATCCGAGTTCCTTGAACGTTAGCTCACGGACAGCCACTGCTGGTAGTCTGAGAAGAGTTGATCTCCTTAGTTTTCAGCTGTCACATTAAATACTGTGCCAATAATCCCCCCTCCAGGCAATGGTCGCTGTTGCAACAGAATTTATAATTTAGGTAGAAGCAGAAATTGATATGACCACAACAGGCTACGAAGTACTTCGAAGTTCCCTCTAAGAATAAGACAAACTATGAAAGCTTCTGATAACCTCTCTTTCTCCTCTTTAATGTTGAAGTTCACCCATTTCTTTCTGTTCCACAGGAAACTGTGCTCATTTTCACAAAGGCGGCTGGTGGTACAATGCGTGTGCCCACTCTAACCTTAACGGGGTGTGGTACAGAGGAGGCCACTACAGAAGCAAGTATCAGGATGGGATATTTTGGGCTGAGTACAGGGGAGGTTCCTACTCCTTGAAAGCAGTTCAAATGATGATAAGACCTATAGACTGAGGAGGAAAATCCCACAGTGCTCAAGTGATCACATATAAACTTCCTGGTGCTTGAGTTCCAGAAAAATAAAATATTACTTTTTTATCATTATTTTGCACAATCTAAAAGCAGGTCTACAGTTTTCCTGTCTCCCCGCCCCCCCCCCCCCCTTGTGTTCCCCTCTCCTTTTTTTAGAAACCTTTTCTACTGTGACAGACGGTGTTTTTTTAAACACACATTCACAAAAGCAGATGTTTGTGCTTGCAAAGCATATTTATCTTTGTTCAAGTCCAACGTACTTTATGTAAACAGTCATTAAAGCTGGTAAAAGATTCCAGATATATGACAAGATATAAGCTTTTTCACTTAAAAAGCTTATGCTTTTTCAGGTTAGCTCAACCCTTAAATGTAAATATGTGAAATGACATTGTCTTGCTTTAATGTGAAAATGGATTAGTTATTTAACAATTTATTTAAAAATGTTGGTATTACTTTCAATGAAATTCTGAATTTACATTACTGTTTAAGATTTACTCCAAGAAGCTACACAAAAAATTGAAGACATTCCAGCTTTGCCAGAAAATAGAAATTTTTGCAACAAATAATTTCAAAATAATAAGTGATGAATTAAACATAAAATATAAAATGTCTTAGTGGTGTAGAGAATTCCTTAAGATCTGCATACCATACCTTCTGTAAAACACTTAGGCAAAATGTTCCTAACATAAGAAAAATAATTGTATGAAATTATTGATAAACTTAAGATAATCAAATTGCTCAGTATTTTTTTTTTTTTACTTTCAATCCTCATATTCAAATGCCTTAACTATGCAAAAATATTTCTTGATACTTTGAACTTAAATGGCAAAACAAAAAGGTCCGATATTAAAATAATGACTTTAAACCTGGAGACTCCTCCCCTGCCCCAATTAGGAGCGATGAGGTCTGAACAAGTGTTCACACATACTAACGTAGAGAAGGACTGAGTCTCTGAATATTAGAAGTTTTCCTCCAACACAGCTTTCTGCTGACATAGTAAAACAAAGATTAGAAATCAGCTCCGAGTGTATTCTCCCTGCCACCTCAACCTTGGACTGCTCTTATGACATACACATTTCACTTGCCCTACAGGTAAACAACTTTTGATCCTGTCTATATTAAAGTTTCTACCTTCTAGATATACATTTTCCACTAGAATTAATATGTAATTTAAGAAATTATTCAGAAAATATTTTTCCAATCTTTAACAAAAGCCATATAACATAACTGCACCAAAACAAGATACTTCCAAAATCAGAAACAACAAAATGTTCACTTTAGGTACCAGAGTCTCCAAAACTAAAGCTTTCTTCCTAGTATATAAAGTTATTTAAGAATTGTACTTAGCCACACCTTACCTAATTTAATATTACACAAAAACCTAAATACGCTGTTCTGAACTGTAACTAATGTATGTGTACGGCACCTCATATGTGCCTTCAGGATTTTAAGGAACTTTGGCCCTATTTAACATAAGAAACCCTAATAGCTGAAAGAATAACCTAATATTATTGTTACGTTAAATTAGTCTATATCAATTGCTACACAAAACCTCATTTCTAATTCAGGGGACAGAATTGAAAGCATTCTGCTTTCAAAATACATCCTCTGGAATAGATAAAGCTTCATTGATAATTAATGGCTGCAAGGGTTGTAGTTAAATCTTTGGTCAGAGATCAAAGCCAACAAGTTTCAACAATATTTAATTGGGGTTGGTGGGTAGATGGGGAAATCAGTCCCAGCGTGTTTCATTCCCAAGTTCCAAGAATTTTAACTGACAGAAATGTTTAAGATTACAATTCTGAAATTGTTCTTTATATGAGGAATATTTGTTTGTTACAAATACCGTACAGACCTCATTGATTGAGTGTTCTATAAAATGCTTTTTAATTGCAAACATTTAAAATTCAGACTACCTGTAGTCTATCTTTTTTTCTAGGGTAGCCAGATAGAAGAGCAGTTCAGGTAAATTTAAAAGCTGAAAATGCCCTCCAAAACGTTCCTTTAATGAACACTTCTGACAGCTTTAGTTCATTCAACCGACAGATCTCTTCTCCTTGGAAGAGATTTTATTTTATCACAAGAGAATCTCTTGCCTGCTACAAAAACAGTGTTTGTTTATTCAGTACAGTCAGTTGAAAGCTGTACTTTGCAGAAACCCCTAAGTAAAATCAGCTTGCACTCAACTTTTGTATTCAATCTATTCAATCTTATATATAGACATCTAAAAAGTGAGTCTTCCCCAATTTAAAGCTGCAGGATGGCGTTAACTAAACATTTTTACAAAATACACCAAGAAAGCTCAGATTGTACAATGTGTCTGCTGAAAGGAAAGACTTAAAATTAAGTTGCTGATTTAAGATTACGATGAGGGAAAGCACAGTGTCTCTTTCAGGTTGGTTCATACTCTGTACAATAATTTACTACTTTCAAGTGCTTGTTAACTATCAGTTCTTCACTTTTGGGTTGAATTTTCTAAGCAGGGTAAATGACTTAAGAAGTTCAATGTTTTCTCTCACACTTTTTCTAGAAAAGTTTTTCAAAAGAGGCTGTAGCATCCCTCATGATTATTGCACTGGACATTCAGAAGCAGTTTGTCTGTGATGGATATTTCACCATTCCTGTACTATCAGACCAAATTTAACCAAGCAGACCTTGAAAAACTTTAACTTGTACTAAACCTGAAACACAGTTTTTACATTTATTCCCAAAATCTATGGCAAGCTTTATCACTGAAGTAGCTGAATATTCATCAGATGAATACTTCAATAACCTGTTTTCAGCTTCTCTGTTTCTGGATATACTTCCTGAAAGACAGCTATAAGAAAATATTTCACAAGGTAGTACTGCTTAGTTAAATAAAAGTCTTACTTCTCAAGATATGGCTCAATTGTTTCATTGTGCAATTTCAAATGAATCTTAACTCCATGATAAGACTCCCTTTGAGAATGGGGTTTTATTCTAAGGTGAATTATAACATTACATATACAGCTCCCATTTGTTTCGGCTACTTCAGTTGGCCAGGTGATGCAACAGTGATGACACATCCCACATCGCATAATGAGGACCTAATGCTGAACATTTTCATTGGCGTTAGCACTCTTAGCACTCACATTTAAGTTATTGAGTCCACACTCACGAAGTACTCCTCGCACTTGCATTTCTACATCTCTGGAATCACATCACACTTACTGCTGCAAGGAACTGAAAAATATTCTTATCCCCCCCCCCCCCCCCCCAATTAAATGGGGAAGAACGTCTCTATCTTTCTACCTTGCCCACAGTGAGTGAGCTGTGGTAATAAGAAAACAGTCTGTACTTCTATGGCTCTATTCCCATTGCAAAGACTATACAAAAAGAGCATTTCAGCTTTATCTCACTATGCTAAGATGGTCATGAAAGACACTCCACACCCACATTCGATATTTGATTGCATAAGGGTAAAGCTACTAACCTTTGAGGGGTAAAACATTCATCCTTGAAATTGCAGCTGAAATTTCTTTATATGCTAATTTTCCCTATGACCTTCCAAGCAGGGTCCTTCACGACCAGTGCCGGTATTTCTCCGGAGGGGATTTGCAATGACAAATGTAACTGTGTGGCAGGCTTTATTCTCTGCACTCTTGGAAAGAGCATTTTAGGGGAGCATGGCAACTGCAGGATCTCTGCACCAACAGTGAAGAAAGCCTCACCCCACCCCCTGCTTTTACCATGAGAGGAAATGGATCTTATGATTAATCCCCCTCCCAGGCACATACCATGATCAGAATTTCAAACTGCCAACTTCCAGGTAGACTTTTGCACACGTTTTAAACCAGGAGCAGCACTACTCCTGTGTACAATTTTACACCAGAAGTAACAGGAGAAAAAAGACCCTTTCATGATTTATAACCTATAGCTGGTAAGCTTAAAACAGAAAGTAAAACAATCAAGATACTTCTGTTACATATGATTCTTACATTTGTAAAAATGCCTTGGGAAGGGAATTTTAGAAATAAGACTCCTGCAAATCTACTCAAGTCTTACTGGAGATTAAAGCTTTGATCAGATGAGAACAATTGGACTCAACAGCCAATCTTCCAAGATAGATCCAGATTTATCATGGCTGTAGTTTAAAGGCAATTTTGTTCTTTTTGCCACTTATTTAAAACTTACAAAATTAATTTTAGAGGGAGTGCACTAGTGGACATTTGCTATTCCTTTGGAGAATTAAAAAAAAGGCTTGAGGACATTCTTCATGTCATTAGCAAGACTTGGTATCATATGAAACCAGGTCACAACACATTCTTTAACTACAGCGGGTCACAGCAAAGAGCATTTCTTTCTTTCCAAGTAGAAAAGAAATATACATTTCATAGAATTGTAGAATGGTTTAGGTTGGAAAGGACCTTGAAGATCATCGAGTTCCAACCCCCCTGCCATAGGCAGGGACACCTCCCACTAGACCAGGTTGCCCAAGGCCACGTCCAGCCTGGCCTTGAACACCTCCAGGGATGGGGCCTCAACAGCTTCTCTGGGCAACCTGTTCCAGTGCCTCACCACCCTCACAGTGAAAAACTTCTTCCTAATGTTCAATCTGAACCTGCCCTTTTCTAGTTTAAAGCCATTCCCCCTCATCCTATCACTACATGCCCGAGTAAAAAGTCCTTCCTCAGCCCTCCTGTAGGCCCCCTTTAGGTACTGGAAGGCCACCATAAGATCTCCCTGGAGCCTTCTCTTCTCCAGGCTGAACAACCCCAACTCTTTCAGCCTGTCCTCATAGGAGAGGTACTCCAGCCCTCAGATCATCTTTGTGGCTCTCTTCTGGACATGCTCCAGCAGGTCCATGTCCTTCTTATGTTAGGGACTCCAGAGCTGGATGCAGTACTCCAGGTGGGGTCTCACGAGAGCAGAGTACAGGGGCAGAATCACCTCCTTTGACCTGCTGGCCACACTTCTTTTGATGCAGCCCAGGATACGGTTGGCCTTCTGGGCTGCAATCGGACACTGCTGGCTCATGTTGAGCTTCTTGTCAGTCAGCATCCCCAGGTCCTTCTCCTCAGGGCTGCTCTCCAGCCATTCCCTGCCGAGCCTGTATTTGTGCTTGGGATTGCCCCGACCTGGATGTAAGACCTTGCACTTGGCCTTGTTGAACTGCATAAGGTTGGCCTGGGCCCACCTCTCCAGCCTGTCCAGGTCCCTCTGGATGGCATCCCTCCCCTCCAGCATGTCTACCTCACCAAACAGCTTGGTGTCATCGGCAAACTTGCTGAGGGTGCACTCGACCCCACTGTCCACGTCACCGACAAAGGCATTGAACAGTACAGGTCCCAGTACCGACCCCTGAGGAACGCCACTCGTCACTGCTCTCCACTGTTGACCGCAACTCTTTGAGTGCAACCGTCCAGCCAGTTCTTTATCCACCGAGTGGTCCATTTGTCAAATCCATGTCTCTTCAATTTAGAGACCAGGATACTGTGTGGGACAGTGTCAAACGCTTTGCACAAATCCAAGTAGATGACATCAGCTGGTCTTCCCTTGTCCACTGCTGCTGTAACCCCTTCGTAGAAGGCCACCAAATTTGTCAGGCATGACTTGCCCTTGGTGAAGCCATGATGGCTGTCACCAATCACCTCCTTGTTTCCTACATGCTTCAGCAGAGTTTCCAGGAGGATCTGCTCCATGATCTTGCCAGGCACAGAGGTGAGACTGAATGGCCTGTAGTTCCCTGGGTCTTCCTTGTTTCCCTTTTTGAAAATAGGGGTTATGTTTCCCCTTTTCCAGTCGGCAGGAACCTTGCCAGACCGCCATGACTTCTCAAATATGATGGCTAGTGGCTTAGCGACCTCATCTGCTAGCTCCCTCAGGACCCGCAGATGTATCTTATCAGGTCCCATGGACTTGTGCACCTTCAGATTCTTCAGGTGGTCTCGTACTTGATCTTCACCTACAGTGGGTGGTTCTCCATTTTCCCAATCCTCGTCTTTGCATTCTGCATCAAGGGTAGTGCGGCTGCATCTTTTGTCCTTGCCAGTGAAGACTGAGGCAAAAGAGTCATTGAGTACCTCAGCTCTGTCTCTATCCTGGGTAACCGGTTCTTGCATTTCCTTCCGGAGAGGGCCCACAGTTTCCCTAGTCTTTCTTTTCTTGCTGACATACTTAAAGAAGGATTTTTGTTTGTCTTAATGTCCCTGGCCAGATTTAGTTCTATTTGGGCTTTAGCTTGTCTAACCCAATCCCTGGCTGCTCGAACTATTCCTCTGTATACCTCCCAGGCTACCTGCCCCTGTTTCCACTCCCTATAGGGCTCCTTTTTCCTTTTGGTCATGTCCAGGAGCTCCTTGTTCACAGAATCATAGAATTGTCTAGGTTAGAAGAGACCCTTGGGATCATTGAGTCCAATCATCTACCCTACTCTACAAAGTTCTCCCCTACACCATATCCCCCAACACCACATCTAAACATCTCTTAAACACATCCAGGGATGGTGACTCAATCACCTCCCTGGGCAGTCTATTCCAATGCCCCACCACTCTTTCTGTGAAAAATTCTTTCCTAATGTTCAGTCTAAATCTACCCTGGTGGAGCTTGAAGCCATTCCCTCTTGTTCTGTCATTAATTACCTGTGAGAAGAGACCAGCACCCACCTCTCTACAGTGTCCTTTCAAATAGTTGTAAAGAGTGATGAGGTCACCCGTCAGCCTCCTCCTCCTCAAACTAAAAGAGTCCCAGCTCCTTCAACCGCTCCTCATACGATTCTTTTGCTAGGCCCTTCACCAGCTTCATTGCCCTCCTCTGCACTCGCTCCAGCACCTCGATATCTCTCTTGTATTGAGGTGCCCAAAACTGGACACAATACTCGAGGTGTGGCCTCCCCAGTGCTGAGTACAGGGGCACAATCACCTCCCTACTTCTGCTGGCCACGCTATTTCTAATACAAGCCAGGATGCCGTTGGCTTTCTTGGCCACCTGGGCACACTGCCGGCTCATATTCAGCCGCTTGTCAATTAGAACCCCCAGGTCTCTTTCTGCCAGGCAGCTTTCCAGCCACACCTCCCCAAGCCTGTAGCGCTGCATGGGGTTATTGTGGCCCAAGTGCAGGACCTGGCACTTGCCCTTGTTGAAACTCGTACCACTGATGTTGGCCCAATGATCCAATCTATCTAAGTCTCTCCGTAGAGCTTCCCTATCCTCCTGGGAATCAACACTCCTGCTTAACTCGGTGTCATCTGCAAACTTGCTGATGATACACCCTATGTACTTATCGAGATCATCAATAAAGACATTGAACAGAATTGGTCCCAACACTGAGCCCCGAGGCACATCACTTGTGACCAGCCACCAGCTGGATTTAAATCCATTGAGCACCACTCTTTGGGACCTTCCAGTCAGCCAGTGCTTGATCCAGCGGATCGTATGCTCATCCAGGCCATGCGAAGCCAGTTTTTCCACGAGAATTGTATGGGGGACAGTATCGAATGCTTTTCGAAAGTCCAGGTATACAATATCAACAGACTTTCCCTCGTCCAATATTCTGGTTATCTTGTCATAGAAGGAGATCAGGTTCGTCTGGCAAGACCTGCCTTCCATAAACCCATGCTGACTAGGCCTGATCCCCTGGTTGCCCATTATGTGGGTTTTGATGGCACTCATGCAGGCCTCCTGGCTTTTCTGCCTGCCTTCCTCTTTGTAGGGATGCATTGTTCCTGAGCTTGGAGGAGGTAGTCATTGAATTTTAATCAACTTTCTTGGACCCCCCTTCCCTCCAGCGCTTCATCCCATGACACCACACCACACAAGATTCTTCAAGAGGCCAAAGTCAGCTCTCCCAAAGTCAAGGGTGGTCAGCCTGCTGCGCACCTTCCTCGCTACCTCAAGGATCTCAAACTCGACCATTTCATGGTCACTACAGCCTAGGCTACCCTTGAGTTTGACACTGTCTACCAGCCCCTCCTTGTTGGTAAGAACAAGGTCCAGCATAGCTCCTCTCCTTGTTGGCTCCTCAACCACTTAGAGAAGGAAGTTGTCCTCAATGCAATCCAAGAACCTCCTGGATTGCCTATACCTTGGCTGTGTTACCCTTTCACTTCAAACTATCAAGTCAAGCCCAAAGCTTATTCTAATACTAAAGTTAGACAAAGTTGCTACTGTATTGAGGAAAACATTTGTAACTGAACAAAACCTGAAACATTGTTTTCCAACATTTCACTTTTTTTTTTTTAAATATACACTTGGATGTATTAAGGCAGTATTTTTAAAGTGTTAGACAAACACACCAATGCATAAAGATTTCAGCAGTATTAGAAGACCATAACAGCAAGGGTCAGAGCATCATGAGATTTTTTTTAAAAAATCTGACAGCAGGCTGGCTTGGGACTTCTATGATCAGCAAGAAAACAACCTGAGCCTGGCTTCATGTTTCAAAAATTAGAGCATAAAAGTAAAAAAGCAACTGGAAAGCTATAAACTGCATTTCAGAACCATATATAGTACGTATATACTATACGTGTACACACGACGAGAAAGCTACAAAATGTCATGTTTAATCACATTACATTATGCTTGGCTTCTTCTTTGCCCCTTTTAATTCAGGCCTAGTTTTAATAGGTATGTCAACAAACAGGGTTGTTGACATGTGATAGTATGCCACACCAGCAATTTTCACACCTGCACTTCAGATAAAATAGGCTCATGCTGATTCCCCTATTCCAGGCACAAACATCTGAATACTTGAAAATACAGGAAATTAACAGCTGTTAAAATCACGTTGGAAGTGATGGATGTTTCTGGGGCAGATGTAACAGGGAAGTAAAAAATGAAGACAGAATGAAGAATTCTATAGGACTACTTGTCACTAAAATGATTATTAGCTCTCCACAGCACAGTATTTTTTTCTATTTAAGTATAAAGCAAGTAAAATTCACCCAATTTCACAAAACCTGAATACATACATTTTAGAGGTATGATTCTAACATCACTGATGGTATTGCTGCTCATATCAAGCTATGAAGCAACTGGAATAATACTGTGACAGACACATAGATCACAGCCTAAAGATGACTGACAAGTTATTAATTTTGAAAAAGTTAATAGTCCAGTTGAGTAAAGGAAATATCAAATTTCAGGAACAAAGAGGTTACAGTTTAATAAGCCTTAGCGACCACAGGAGGACAGCTTGACCTTAGGTGTAAGAAAAACTTGTATCTGCAAAAATATCAACTATTTTTTCCGGAAATGGAAAAAGCTGGGTAAACATTTCCTTTATTTTATGTGACTACCAAAATCTTATGGTATCAAAGAAAAGCTACATTAAAAAAAGCACACTGATCCCTTCAAACAAACTAAACTGAGACACGTTAAGTAACACTAGATTAGCCTGGCAACAAAACCAATACATATGTAACACATTTGTCTAGTTTTCAGATATACAGGAATAAAATTTACTCATAATTATTCCATAAAGCTGATTCAGTCGTAATAACTCAGTTTCTCTTGTCACCTTAGAACAATTAAGTGCAGCAATATCTCCAGATTTTACCATATTCCAAACCCTACACTTACTTATCCCAGAGGTTGGTGATTTATAGCTTCTCATAAATTAAACGCCATCATTAGTGTAACAGCCAAGTATTTAGCTCTTTAAGAGTGCTAGCAGACATAACAGTTTAAGTACTTCTCCAGAAGTCAATCAGTGTATCTATACAACAGATAGGAAAATAATTTCCTAGGGAACTGAAACTATGTAAAACCTGAAGTGTTTGTGATGTTTAATAGCCATTTTCTTTCTTAAACTAGTGAGGTTATTTTTTTGCTATATACAGAGTATCCAGAATCAACTAGTGGTTATAGATCCTTTACTGAAGTATTGAAATAGTTTCATGAATGCTTAAAAGACGGTGTTAATTTGTGTAATCACTGCAGAAGTACGTTTGTCATTAGTGTTTCCCACTAGAAATACTTCAACTTACCTAAATAGGGAATACAAGGAGTCATCTTCAAGCTGCTGATATAATCTCTAAGCCTTTTGTAATTATCTTCTTTACTCATAACGTACTCCAGCTTTTCAAAGGTGGCTTTATCCTTCCGACTCAATAACTAGGAGGGGGAAAAAAAAGGCAAACCCAGATGAGCTTACGTTTAATCATTATGATTTCTCTTTTACCCACACAAGCATGGATTTCCACCCCCACCCTCCAATTGTTGTGGTTATTGGTTTGTTTTTTAAATACAAGTGCTTCAAAATTACAGCATTTACTCCTTAAGGATGAATATGCAGAGAGTTCAAAGAAAAGTAGTTATTTTGGCTGTTATATTTAAACTAGCCTTTTAAAAAATAAATCAGGTAAAACTTTGGCATCCTGGAGGATCCTTCTGAAATAATACATGTTATCAAAACACTAATCTAGCTAACACACATCACAATTTCATGTGCTGTGCACATCTACAATATTTCAAACCAGTAATTTATTCACTCCAATCATCCGTAAGTTAACATTTATTTATGACATATGCTGAGAAGTTTTATACTAATCCAGTTTCACAAAAACCCAAATTCCAAAATACGTTCTTATTCCTGAATTGAGAGCTATCTCAACAAGTAATTTTCCAAAAAGCAAAATAATATCATTAAGACCTGATAAAAATCTTTAACTAAACTACAATTTTAAAAACAATATATGCAGATATACACACATCCATGTACTTGGAGGTCCAGAAAAAGAGTAAGGACTTCATCCATTTTTCCCTACAGAAGGCATTATGGACTTGAATACAGGCTGTGTATATTGTTCTGTCAACTAGCAACTTCAGTGGCTCTTAATATTACAGGAATGTCCACTTCAAATATAAAATTTAGCAGTTATGGATCTCCTTCACTGTCCATTCCTCCTCCCCACCTCCTCAAAAGTCCCTTCCTTTAACAGAATTCACAGCAACCAGGATCTCTTTGTAAGACTGGGAAAGTAAGTTATTTTTAAAAAAATCTAACTGAACTACTTCTGCAAAACCACATTAAAGACTTCATTTCAATTCAGAGCCAGAATTTAAAGGAGGGTATGAGATGTTCCCACTGAACATTTTGTCAGAAGACTCAGTGTCCCAGTCACAATTTTTCCCCTATAAGATACCTAGTAGTGCAAAAATTACAAGGGTCAGATCGCGAAATGTTTATGCATATACCCATTTCTCTTTCAGGGACAATAAACATACGTGAACATGATAGAAGTGTCCCTTCTGTAAAGCTGTAAATTCAGTATTGAAATAGCTCCTCTTTTTACTTACATTTCCTATATCCTAGTCTGCATTAGGATAGCTAACACAACATCAAACTAAACATTGGCTTTCAGAAGAAAGTAACTTGTTTCCCAAGACATGCTGATGTCTGACACTCCAGTAATTAATTTACATCCTTAGCTTTGGTTCCGATATTTGGATGAAAAGCATCTCATGATCACTAAAACTGCAGACATCTGCCAATTCCAAGACAAGGAAACAGTAGACAGGTATGACTTCTTTCCAGCCACTGGAACATGACATTTATCTTTTGAAGTTCATCTCCTCAAAGATGGTTGCAGTTTAATCAGCCTAGATTAGCTTGCCTTTTAATAATATTCTAAAATATTTTGCCTCCATTTAGTGTCTAGAAGGCTTTTTATAGTTTTGCAGACTGGAAGGTAAGACAAGACTAGCAGGCATAATAACAGACTAAATTTAGACTTGCAATTAATTGTATTTCCCTGAAAACATGCTGATTTGCACACCCTTGTTCAAGTCTGATATATTATTTCAGGCTCTTTGAAGAATATCTCAACAAGTTGATCCTGTATGACTTTCCCTTGTGCTCACAGTGAAATTCACATCACGTTTCCACTTCCTGCATCCATATTGAAAAGCACAGAGAACCTGACAATATTAAGTGTTTCTGTGAGGCCAAGTAAGGACCCAACCATTATTTCTTCAGTTTTGGAGCTGCTTCTTTTTCCAAATAATTTTTCTTCCTCTGTCTCTTAGACTCAAAGGATGCAAGGAACAGTAAAGAGATGCACGTGCACAGACAACAAAAGCTAAGGCTGATAGTTTACAATAGCAGGGAAGGATTTGGAGCCTTCCAGACTGCTCTTTGCTTCCTAATTATAGTGTGCGAGTACTGACAACCACCTTTTTGAAATGGAAGGAGAGCTGAGGTATTGGGCAAGATTCACTCACCTAACTTCAGATGTCTAATGATTATTTCCTTATATTGCCCAAGTCCTAGCTGGTCACCTAGACTTACTTTACATTAAATGGAGAGAAGTAGAATATTCTATTCTATTCTAAGTACTTTCTTAGTACTTTCTTAGAGAGTTTTGTAATTCTTTTAAAGTTTTGAATGAGGCAAATCACAGAATAGAAGCATTTATTATTCTCCAGAGTTCAGAGGGCGTGCAGACAATGAATGAAATTTCAGACATATCGTCAGAAGACATGAATTTCATCTTTTTATAGGAACATTAGATTACCAAGCAAATATTTAATGGCCCCTTTCAACTCTAGATTCCATTCGTATAAGGTGACTTTTTTCTTTTACAGAGTGAATATACTTGTGGCTATTTTCCTGACTTAGTTCATAGCAATCCACAATCAAATAACCTCAGAAATTAAGAAATCCTTCCTTAATGAAGGTTTTGGAAGGTTACTGTTTAACTTACTCATATGACTTGGGGACTCAAATAACGGATTGGTGTGCCTTTTCATGTCTTTTCTTGCCTTTAATATACACAAAGCCAAAAGCTTAGAATTACTTCAAGAATTTACAAACTGAACTTCCAAGAGAAAGCCATCTAAATCAGTTTGCAGTGCACACTGCTAGGAGCTATCCTGCAACTTGAATTTGCAAAGGCTTATATAAGATGACAGCAGAGGTTCACTTGGGATTGTATGAGAAATTAAACACCTGTAGAAACATGGGAGAAGTTATCTGGCATTTCAGAGGTTGGAGGAGGGGCAAACTTTAAAAACTGATACGTATGTCAACAGCACACAAATAATCCTAAGTGCAAACCAGGACCTCTGGTTGACCAAGCAGGAAAACAAACTGGTGACTCCCAGTTCTGAATAGCGTAATTATGGTAGTAACTAATATGGTTATATTAACATATAGTTATAGTTGACAGTTGTTTCGAGACACGCACTCCCAAAAATAAATCAATTTGGCATCACAGTTATGTAAAACTGTTGAGGCATCAATTCATCGACATGACAAAACCAGAAAAACCAGAAGTTCTCCTCGAGATCATTTTGAAGTGTTAACTTCCTTAAGATTTCCTTAGAGAGACTTTTGGTATTTTGAAACAATGTCTTAATCGTGCATTTGCAAAATGTGCCCAGAATACTAGATTAATATCTTGACAGGAGGGTATTATATTCAATTTTGGTAACATTTATCAATTGAACAACATTATCATTCTGTTATCAAAGAAACACGTTTTGTAACATGCAAGGATGTGCTGACATGTCTTCAGTGAAGGCTTTTAGCTCTTTTTAACAATCTATTTATATGGATCCCTTGCACAGGAGTGTTTCAGTCACCTGATTATTTCTATCACACTTGAAAGTGTCACAGTTCATCTGTTTACGCAGCTGGATAACTACACGGATGTATGGCTGAATCAAGCACAGTGTTTTCTTAGCCCTGAGGTATCAATGAGCAGAAGTTATTCCTAGTGTTCTTCTGATCAAGGATACAACTACACAAAAATAATATTAATTCCAGTCAAAAACCAGACGTCAAATAAAAATGTTTCCAAAGAACACCATTCTTTCACAAATGTACAAAAGCAGACATACAAATATACTGTGTAATGCAGTTGTTGTAACTATGAAAATAATTTTGAAAACTCTGAGCAAAGTGCTAGATTTAGTTATCAGTCACCGAAACTACAAATCTCTCTACGGAAACTGGATCAAGAGTTTCTGGACATCTGCTCTCCATGGCAAAAAAAAAAAAAAAAAAAAAATTCCAACAGTATAAACCCCTAAACGATTAAAGTACAACCCCCTTTGGCATTCATAATTTTCCAGCAACTAAATACAAAATCGCTTCTGGCCAAATTAGAAGCCGCTGCGTTTAGAAAAATCTGCAGGGAACCATTTTTCAAAGGAAAATATTTCTATGCCAGAATGGAAAAAAAAAAATTCAACAGGAAATCATAAACTTAAGAGGCACAAAAAACATTAATACACAGTACAAGAAGATTAAAAGTATCTGTAATAATTATTGCATCCTTGAAAACAAGCTACAGAATGTTGTAATTTCCTAAGAATAAATTAAATCCCTTCCATTGTCCTGCTGCTCACTTACCGCCCACGTTTTAGTCAGCCTGAAGATTGGAGCACTCTGTAGGCCTGACACAACTGCCATAAGAGCATGCAGATTATTCAGCTCATACAGTTTCTGAGGACAAAAACATGTACAATAACAATAAACAACATTCCAAGTGCTGTCAATAATTAACATAGAATAAATAACAATCTAAAAATGAAGAAATCTTGCATGTTCTAAAATGAAGAGTTAGTTACAGTGAACTGCTGTACACCCATACCACTTTTATGGCACCTCCTCATATTTTTCCTTACTACATCTATACAGTTTTGGATTAGACTATACTAACTGTTTCATAGTCCATAGAGAACCCTTAAAAAAAAAAAAAAAAAAATCTATATAGGCATATATCTTGGGACATACATCAGAAGTGCCAGAATTATTCTGACATTCCGACCCAACAAATTCCATTCACAGCATTCAACAGAATTTTAAAACTTAACATGCCAAAAAAGGAAAACCCAGTTGTGACTGATGTAATCATGGCAGTACTTAATATTGTAAATGAATTTGGCACCACAGGTTTATGTAGCTACCAAGGCTGCATCAAAGCCCCCCAAAATATTGTTGCAGGATGAAATCAAGCAGATAAATTCCAAAAGCCACTTACCTGGAGTACTTATCTCACTGAAAGACAATTTGGGGGGTATGACAACTAAAACTAAGTAGTGGAAACGAACAATGAAATCAAAACTGAACACAGAAAACATCAGGGTAAAAGAATTTTCTTTAAAAATCTACAAAATACTGCACGTAAGTATTTTCTTACATATTTGGAATTTCCCTCTCCTCATTTTTTCTTTTCCTTTGTCTCCAAAACCATCAATCTGCCTTGGCCAAGAGACTACTGGTACTACTGTCACGAAAGCTTAAAAATGATCCAAAATAAAATGCCGTTCCTTAAGCCCTTCTGCAATATCAATTATTCTGATAGCTATGAGCACCCAGGGATTTTTGGTGGAGTGCACACAAACTGAGGTTTTACCCCTAACAAAAAGACTTTGATAGAGAAATGGATACTCAACTACATTATGCAAATCCTGTTTAACCTGTTTGGAAAATTCACCAAGGTAGGCAACTACTCTAGCTAGAAACACCACAATAATATAAGGAACTCTTCCTACTCAAGAAATGGTGGAAGTCCTTTTTCTTCCTTGAAACTCAGCTTACCCAAGTTTTCTTTATTAGGAGGCCTTTCGTAAGGTAATAGGACAAAAAAGTTAGACTAACCTGATTCTGAATAAATGCTGAATATCAGAGGAGACCTTATACTTGGAAGGCCAAAAGCAATACTGCAAGGATGGGTTTCTGGCTAATAGTTTTGGAGCAGGGCAAATTATAATCTCTCTACTTAACGCACTGGCAGAAAACTAACAGCCTTTTATAGAACAAAGTTCTCATAGGTATTACTCAGAAATGCCATCTTTAATGCTTACTTGTCAGGACACCCTAGTACCAATTTCAGTCTGGGAACCCAGAACCCTATGATTCCAGCAAGACTACTAAAGAACGAGAGTCTGTCCACACCTACTGAAGAAGTGTTTTCCTCTCCTAATCCTCTTTTGGGAGGATTCTTTAGTAACGGTGTGTAAAGGGCAATCAGTATTTTGTGGGGTGAGGGGTGGGGGGTGGATATTTGTCATATACCATAGTTGTACTATTCTTCCAAATAGTACTGCTGGTGCTTGCCTCCTCTCCTACATGATAATCCTTCCCCCCTACCACACACACATCCCCAAACAAGGTACTAAACTTCACTGTGGCTAAGGACAGTGTAGCTGATTAAAAATGAAAAAAGGGCTTTCATAGCTGCTGCCAGCATTGAAACAGAAGACATAACCAGACAGGATAATCTGGGAACTTCAGGGGAACACAACTATTAAGTCCAATTAGTTCATGCATAAAGCAATATATTATGAGATACCATTAAAGGACTGCTAGCTGTATTACAGATAGATAGTTGTCAGCACAAAGAACACACTGTAAAGTGGATTTACAGTTTCTCTGAGAAGTTCATTAGTGTGACCCCTGGCACCAAGCTGTTTTGATGATAGCTTTGGTGTAAAGAGAAAATCCTTCAAATGGTACTAACTGCAGTAACTTCATGTTAGCAGCCATATGTAAGGAAAGCAGCAGATAATAGATACAGTAAGTAAATGAACAGATATAAAAAACGCCCCATGTATGGTTTCCCGATTTATGTAATTGTGATTTTTACAACTCATAGGTAAGCAAAGCTCAACTAAGTAACTGTTAGAGTACCTAACTGTCAAAACCCTGCAACATTTCAGCAGACCCTGCTCTCTGCAGTCCACTGATGAGATCAGACATGTTCAGGGTGCTGCGCCCAAAACAGAGCCTACAACACCCAGCACTGGCAAGTCCCATCCAAGTACTAACCAAACCTGACTCCACCTGGCTTCCAAGATCTTTTCTGCAGTAGGACCACACAGGTGAACCTCCTTGCCTCTATTGAGGGACATGGATTATGAGGCAAATTTTTGTATTTAAAAAAAAAAAAAAAAAAGGACTGATTTTTAAAATTACATGAGGTGAAGTTACATTAACTCATCAGATATCAAAGGATATTTAAGAGAGATCCTTTTTATGTTTATGACCACAGCATGATTATTGAGCAAAGCCTGTGGAATCTTACAAAATTAGCTTGCTTTGCCCAAAATTTATAGTCAAATCCCGTAGAAGTAAAATATTACTTCATTAAAAAATGCACATATCAAGACAAAGAATGCATTTGCAAAATTAATATAAAGGTATTTAACAAAAATTGTACATCTTTGTTTTGCAGGTAACCTGAGGTGGTCATAGAAGTTAGCTGTAGTAACAGTCAGCCACTGTCTGTTGAAAAACATTCCTCTCTCCACTCTACAATGAAGAAGTTTCATTCTGTTTGAAGGGCCAGGACTCTAGTTCATCTAAATGTAAGTCAAGATTTGCTGACCCTTTTCTTATTAATGTTAGTTCTAAAGGTTTTCAGGAAGATATCACAGGATAAGAGCTCTAAAATGTTTTATGAGTTCAAGTATATTTTTGTAACAATATTTATTAAGTTGATATTATTTATGGCACAATTGGAACAAGAGATAACAGATCCTTTCCTTCCAATAGTAAAAGCAAACAAACTACTACTGTTCCAACTGATGCTGTTTGAACTGATTCTACACACAGCATTTTGGTTTTTAGAAAATACATCTGGTAAATTGTATTATCTAATAAACAATATTTGAAATAAGGCACCTTTGCATTTCCTTAGTTAAGCTTTGGGTTTTTTTTTTGTAAACAAAGACTTTCATTTCAGGACTTTGGTCTGTCACTATTTCTGACAACTTTGTTACATGCAGAAGCCAAACAGATACAACCATAGCTAAATCAGGTATCAGATAAATATTTACCCATGTGTATTTTTAAACTGACCAATTTAAGAATAAGAACTTTCATCACGGTGAATCCCCCCTCCCCACCCCAATCCAAATTCTTACCTTAGCAGTTTTAATATAGTGGCTCAAAACCTCAGCTCTTATTTTTAAAGTTTGTGCATGTAGAATCTCTCTAACAACCCAGAAGCTTACCTAAAAAGAAGAAAATGTGCCTTTTTAAAATACAGAGCTTCAACATTACACTTTTAATACTTTTATTTCAGAAGTAATACATTAGAAGTCCCACAGCATTCAACTTCCATCTATAAAGTTGAATACATATTAGAAGATGCAAATGCTTATACTATAAAATTCCAACCAATATAACCCAGATACTAATAAACTTTTTTCGAAGTGTTTTGCTCTGTTATTCTGCTCATTCTTACCCAAGATACCTTCTACCATTACATGGTCAAGCAGTTGCTTAAATCAAACTAATAAATCCAACTTATACTTAGAATTGAATCTTT
Source organism: Vanellus vanellus (assembly GCF_965231255.1). Classification (NCBI taxonomy): domain Eukaryota; kingdom Metazoa; phylum Chordata; class Aves; order Charadriiformes; family Charadriidae; genus Vanellus; species Vanellus vanellus. The sequence continues at coordinate 51,101,560 of NC_138910.1, read as the reverse complement.
TATGTTTCATAACTGGTAGCATGCACTCCACTGTTTTGTTGGACAGTGCATGTTCTGGTACCTGCTCTTCCCGGTAAGCATGTGGGTGGGTAGAACTTGTCTGTGTAAAATCTGTCACATCAGTTAGTTGTGTATAAAGACACTGGGATCTGTTTTTCTAATGAGGAAAACCCTTCTGCTGGCAGTACATCTCAAAAAACCTCAGCAGAATCAGTTATGCACAATCTATGCAAACAGACTCGTTTTTAGGCTAAGTTTGAACATGAGATCTCACAGACACAAAGCAAATGGCAAAACTCTCAAACCTCAAACAATGTTCTCCCAAGAAAATAGAATCATGAAGAAATTTTATTAAGAGAGTCTACAAAATGAAGGAATATAAAACCTAAAATTGAGTTATATCCTTTGATTTTGCTTTTCCACAGCTTCAAAGTTGCACTAGTCAACTCGCAGATGAGTTGAACAGCTTCAATTACAGTTCACTGACATTTCCAAATTCCCAACACCTCTGAATAAAAATAATAATCAGACTGATATCACCTGAACAAAATTGGAACATAAGGTAGAAAGCCTCTGCTATAACTTAGAGTTTATAGTTTGTACTCTTATTGCTGGCTATGCTGACTACCTGCTAATACACAGCACGCTACCATACTTATCCATTAAGTTTTACAGGAATAGCTTCACTGTTGTAGAAAAATCACTGTTATATTCAGTATGGTATGAAGGATGGATGCTGCATTTCATAGTTACATGAATGCATCACAAAAGCTGTACTTTTATTAACAGGTCTAAATTCTAATCTTTTCTTCTCCCATGACCTCTGCCCTCATATACTTTAGCACAAAGTAGAATGATAGATAATTAACGTCTTCATAACTGTAATAAAACAACAGCAAATAATTAGCAGATGGTAACAAATACCATAGCTTTTATTCATGTATTCACTACAAGCTAGGAAAAATGAACAATTAGCAAGATACAGAGTGACTGCCATTTACAAAACTACTGAAAACAGTGTATAAAATGTATGCTTTCATACATAAACATCTTTCAACCTGTGATGCTGCTTTGATTTTTAAGTGATGCTAAACCACTTATTGTAAACTAACATTGTGTATATATGTTCCTGCTGAAATTTTCAATTAAAAAAATGAAATATCCTGTTTATCCTGTTTCACTTTGTACAGTATGACAGCACTTGTACAGAACAGCATGAGAAGATCTGCACCTCCACAATTACTACATTTTCAGTGAAGTTACAGTGATCTGATGAGAGCTGGGATGTCAAAACACAAGAGTTCTTTGGAACCAGAAAATGAAAGAATTACCAAAAAAAAAAAACCCACCAAAAAACCCACAAACATCTTGCATAACAACTGCTTTCCCTTGGTCTGTTTGTCTAAGGCTATATTAGCCAGGAAAGAATTAGCCATGGAGCTCAGTTTTCTTTTTCCTTTATTTTCTTTCTTTTTTTTTTTTTTTTTTTAAACAAAGTCTCGCCAAATAAACTGTTACCCTGGTAAATAAAAAAAATGGTTCTGTGCAAACAGCATTACTATAAAATATGTAAATACTGAATACATAAATACTAAAGTACAGTACTTCAAAATATTGTCAAAAAAAGTTAAACCTCAGTTTGATGTGCTGCTGTAGTTACACAGCTTGAGAAAACCAACTTTTCCCTTGACTGCTGAACAAGTTTCTAAGGAGATACTTTCCCTTTGAAGATCAAGGGAATTTAAATTTTTAACATAGATTTTCATATCATAAAGAATCAGGTAAAGACAACACACATATTGCTATGGCTTAAAATCCCAAATCTCATCAGTCGCAAGTTAACAGAGCGTCGATGTAATAGGAGACTGCTTGCGGTAGGCCAGACTATGAAACACTTGCTCAAAATACAGAGCAATGCTCAATCATTTTCATAAGGATGAAAAAACAACCAATATACTATGTTGGCCCTGACTTCTATGGAAGTTCATTAGTATCATAGTGACATAAGCACTGTGCTGCACAAGTACTCGTTTACTCAAGGAAACCTGGTTTCCATCCAGACCCAGCCAGGCCCAGTTTCAACACTTCCAAGCTCTTGCAGGAAAAACAAACCAGAACAAAATGTAAAACTTTCTTCGAAGCTTAGAGCTATCCAGTCCTTTCAGTGACAGAGTAAGCAGGAGATAAAGAATTAAACACACTTAACCATTTCCACTTCAACCACCTCCACTCCTCTTTGATGTGTTTTTACTAGCATTGACATTGGGTTTTGGCTGGTCTTGTCTATTCACTGGTGTCTTTAGACAACATGCATTCCAAATATTGAAAAATAAACAATTTAAATAAATTCTTTTGTTTCAATAGGCCACTTTATTTTATCCAGGTTTATTCTTCACATAAATCATACATATTTGTTCCACACGTATTTTGTAGTTATTTCGCTTCCAGTCCTCTCTCACTGCATTTAAATGTTATTATTTCTCACACTGTCCCACCAAAATCAATCAGATAGATGACCCACAGCCTTTGGGCATCAATGCCTTTGATACCAGTTCAAGACAGCATTTAACCCTTGACCTTAATGGGAAGGATATAAATACACAAATATACATCAACCTCAAAAAACATGCTTAACTTTTGAATGTATCTTTTCTTCAATCACAGCTTAATCCCATGTTCGCCTTATCTGAAATACTAATTTTGTTATACTGGTGCTTTTAAATTCATAGCTGTTGGTTCCAAAACTAATTATGCTTTCCGTGCTAGTTAGTAGCTATGCAAATTTGAGACTCTCTCTTTAATAGGGTTTCTGGATAATTCTTCCAAATACCTGTTTAAAAACATTCTGATATGGTACACAAAAAGCATGTAATGTAAAATAGACAGTACTGACCTTGCATTGTTACAGCTAAGGTAGGATCCCTGTCTTTTTGTTCTGTATCCAAAGGAAGCATACTAACCTCTTCCCCACCCCATTTTTCTTGTTTCTGATAGCCCTAGTAAAATTTCACTATCACACTTCACTGCAACTCAGCAACACTACAATATTATGTAGGAGAAATTTGTCTTTAATGTCTGCATTTTGTTAAAAAAAAACAAAAAAAAACCAAAACAAAACACCACCACCAAAACCACAAAAAAGAACCACAAAACCCAAACAGCTTGACAGAGTTAATAAAACAGAAAACTTGACTTTTTCAAGTGGGTTCCTTGGCTTTAAAATTGTTCCAATGTATTTAATCTAGTTGACAAGTTTCTTTAATATTTTAAGCTCTGTGGCAGCACAGTTCCACTTCCATTTAAATAAAAAACCTCAAGAAAGAGGTTTTTAATACACATAATCTTATAACCAGGAGAGCAAGTTACCTTTACATAAACCATGAAATGTTTTCATATCAATTCCTAACCGCAATCTTAAAAAAAAAAATACAATCCCCTTTGTTTAAAATTTATGATAGCCACTTGTTTTCAAAAGGTAGAGAACAATGGTTTAGTGAGGAAGCAAAATTGGTAATTTTACACTGACAGATTGACCAGTTACAACAGTAGTATGCAAGTATACAACTAACTTTTAGAGGAAGGCTGAAAAAGGCAGAGTTTTTAAAAAATTATGTAAAGAAATTACATACTTAAAACCAATACTTAATAGTAGATGTGCAGAACTATGGAGTACCCCGTAGCAATGTATTCTTCAATAAAAGAAACCTGGCATGGAACGATTCAATTGATTTCCCTTCCTAGAACGTGATGTGTTTTTACAGGCACCACATATAATTATCACATAACTAATGCTGGAAATACAATACTTCATTCTCAATGGACTGCAATCAACTGCACATAATCATTACTGTTTCCAAAACGCTATCAGCAGATCAATTTGCTGCGAAGCAGCTGTTAGTGATTTAATATTCTCTTTACTTATAACGTGAGAGCTGTTCATGGTTTTCTTTTGGCAAGTTGGGGGGAAAAGGAAAGAGACAGATGCATAATGCATAATTTAAACCCAGTGAAATTTCAAAGGTTAACAAAAGTTTGATGAAATGTGTTCACGCCTGATAAAGCCAAAAGTTGCAATGATTTTCCTGATTACTTATTTTTGGTCTAAGCATCAGAAACCTCCAGGTAAGCAGGGCAGGTGCCCAACAGGAACTACACTCTGCTGAGTAAGCACCTGGGGTAGAACTGAACGCTGAAAGGCAAATCAGACAAGGAAGATGAAAATTGCTTACTCCACCATGCCTTCTTATTCCCAGCTGCCACAGTCCATCCCATAAGAATTCTTGGGTTTCACTGCTCCTGAAAGGATGGTGAATCTAAATATGATATTACTATTGGAATGAATGGGGCCTCCGCAATGACACATTTGGAACCATAGGCCCACACCACATCAGAAGTAATCCACAGTACTGTCTCAGTAAGTCAAAATTTAAGGTACTAACATGAACCTGCGACTGAAACAATACTTGCCCCTTTTCCCTCCCCTCTCCAGTCCCATTATACTTCGAAGGTAAGACTGATGACTTTCCTTGGTACCAGAATAAAGGCTGATGCAAACTTTTTGGTTTAAACATAAAAATTACACTTAACTTAAAAATTATACGTTCCTGCAGCCATCAAAGCTGCATGCAGCAGTTTCCCAAAAAATCTGTTAGAAACAAACTTACCCAGCATCTGAGCAGATGTTAAATAGCTGGGCTTGTTTCCTCTTTATTGCCTATTCTTTGACTCTTCGGGGCAGTTTCTTCTACAGGCTATTACAACTACCATATCAATGTTTTTCAAATGACACTTTAAAGAGAGCAGAAACAAACAAGAAAAAAAGAAATAGGAAAGAAGACCTAGAAATGCCTTCAAATCTTTTGGCTTTAAATGCAGTCCAAGAGACAGCCTAATCACAGAATCACAGAATTATCAGAGTTGGAAGGGACCTCTAGAGATCATCTAGTCCAACTCCCCTGCTAAAGCAGGATTGCCTAGAGCACATTACTCAGGACTGCATCCAGGCGGGTCTTGAAAATCTCCAGAGAAGGGGACTCCACAGCCTCCCTGGGCAGCCTGTGCCAGTGCTCTGTCACCCTCACTGTAAAGAAGTTTTTCTGTGTATTTGAACGGAACTTCCTATGTTCTAACTTGTGCCTATTACCCCTCGTCCTGTCACTGGGAACCACTGAAAAGAGCCTGGCTCCTCCTTCAACCCACCCTTTAGATACTTGTAAGCACTGCAACATCCAAATGTGATGGTGCTAACAATGTGAAAAACAGAAAGAAAAGCTACTTGTCCTGTTCCAGGCAATTTAATGGTAAATTGCAATGGCTCCAAATACTTACTGTCTGCCTGTTAAAAAAAAAGACCTTTTCCGTTGGAGATAATCAACGGAATAGAGCCTCAAACTGGCCTGTCTTGATTACACTGGTGACTCCACAAAACTCACTGACACAGCAAAGACATGCTCTAGATTTCACCACTGTTCTTGTCTCAGGGGTGTCCCAAGGACAATTCATATTACTGGCAATGTATTTCTTTTAGACATTAAAAACCAGCAATAACAGGCATCTAAGAAAGGGAATCTTTTGTAGCAGTCAATGCAATGTCTGAAACCCAGTAGGGAAATGAAAGCCAGGGACAGATCCCGTCAGATGGATAGGTCTTCACTGGAGCTTAAAGACAACAGAAAACAAGTTTTTCAAGATATTAGGAAGGCTCTTAAGAAAGCATTAGCAAAAACAATCTCAGTGAAGGAACCTGCCAGCTGACAGAAGGGCACATCCAATTTTTATGGCTGCAGAGAAAGCACACAAGTGGAGTGAGGCTTAATTACAAACCTAAACCTTATGACAAGAAAATTTGCAGCTATATTTGTGTACGTACCACTATATGGAATACCTATACAGTGACATTCAAAAAGAACTATAAACCACCTGTCATGGCATCAGTCTTAATGCTATTACATGCTGTTTGTATATTTATTGCTCTTCTGGTATTCTCCCAAAATAAGCTACAGAAAGGGAGGGTTCATAAATAAGTCTTAATCCCTTTCTGACTGCATCATTTCTAGCGAGGCCTTCAGAAACAAAGCCAAAGGGAAGGGAGAGAAACAGTACAAGAAATTCTATAGACAACTGCTTAAAGCCAGAGTGCTGCATTTTATTCAAGGTTCTCCTTTACCTTACTAAAAAAACTTACAACAGTAATGTAGGTCTTTTAGTCCATTGAAACATACTGAGCAAGCTCAAAGACACTACATACTTTTGAGAATCACCTAGTTTCATAGTTTATTTCAGATTGACTTATCTTTCAATCAAAAATAACAGTTCTTTGAAACAAATGAAGCATAGTAGAAAAAGGAAATTAAGACTGATGAAATAGCCAGTGACTGTCAACAACTATCTAACATACACTCTGGGGTAATGAAAATATGTAAGCCTCCCTTTAGCAGTTAGCAATTCTTTCCAGGGAAACTGGACTATCATCTATTATGAATAAATGTTTTACTAAAAGGCAAGTATTTCTAGCATCTTATTCTCCTTACTGCCTTTGTTGTATGTATATAGCCAGTTTTGTATGGATTTTTATAAAAACTAAGACTGAAGAAAACCAAGAATACCACCCATCAATTAGTAATCCAGTGAACAGATTTCATAAGTGTTCCACAGAGCAAAATACAGAAACATCCTCTAAAAAAATAAAATCTGAAATGGTCAAAAACCCCAAAAGTTATTAGGATGAGCAAGAAGGGGAGACTGAAGTTAGGATTACAATAACTAACTAGTGGGATTTTGTTGGCATGATGGAATTTCTGTATGTTAATCTAGAAATACTGTATCTAGAAGTTTTCTAAACACTATTTATCATCAGACTTAGCATTTTAGCTACATTTAAAGTGAGCTGTACAAGGCAAACCTCCTTCCCTCATTCCTTAAGATATTTTACAGGTTAAACATTTTTAAACAGCTGATCTGTAATGACAAACTGTCAGTTTGCGTACAACTGATTGCTTATTCCCATGATAAGGTTTCCCCTCCTTCCTTCTTGTTACTAAGCCTATTTTACCAATTCTTTAATACATCTGAAGACTTTCTGTTTGGTCAGTTTCTGCAGTACTTTAGTACATTATACAATAACAAATAAGAAGCCAGGTCCTTGATGAGGTATACTGCCTAACATGGCCCTTACTATAAAAACATCTCAGAATACTCAGCAAAACAAAATGTTTCTTTGAAGAGGTAACTTGCATGAATAAACAAGACAGCAAATGTTGGGATCACTGGCGTGTCAGTGAGATTAGTGCAAGAAGTATTAGTGTAAAAGTAGCCTCAGGCTGCATACATAGTCCAATAAAGGAGCAACTTCAAACGCTAGATCGGAAAAATAAAAAAAAAAACCCAAACACAAACAAAAAAAAACACAAAACAAAAACCCCCAAACCAAAGTCCCCAGGCTTTCAATAGATGGTATAGACACAAGGAGTTTGCAGTGTAACATTTTCTCTTCAGTCAAGAGAAGAATCAGGCAAGTGTCTAAAACCCTTGCCCAGACAAGCATTTCAGTCATTAGAAGGTTAAGAAATATTGTAAGTGTTGTCAATGAGAAGTAACATGATTTGGTCATACCCTGAATGTGAGCAATAATGGAAAGTGAGAAAGTACACAACAATTGATAGAAAAAAAAACACCTGAAAAAGTTAGGGGTGTGGTCTGAGTTTTAGATGATTAGCAAAGACATCTGTAGATCTGAAACTGGCCACAGAAGATAGGTCTGGAATAGAGCTTGTAAGTTTGAGACATCATTAAACATTTACAGGAGGAGATGAGGGTCACAGAATTACTTCATCTGAAATACAAAATATGGCATTACATAAAAAAAAGCATTACAGTTTTGGGACTTGGTTAGCTAACTACATAGCTGGAGTCCTACAGCTTCAATTGTGGAGAAAGCTAAAATTCTGATCTTATTTTAAAAGCTGATTTTACACAGAGAAATTTTTGAGGAAGAAAGCCATAAATCTCAAATACACCACCTGAAAAATTATGCAAACAGAGTTAAAGAATAAGTTTTGTACAGCAAAATTGTTTGGAATTGTGAAAGTTTGCCCAGAATCACTTTAGAAAGGTAACCATACCAACAAAAGGCTGCTATTTGTAGGGACAAAAACATCTATGACGAGCAAAAGACACTCAACTAACATAGAGAGAAGTTACATCTAATTACTACTCCAGAAATCCTGTATGGTAATAAGCCTTTATCCTGTAGTTATGATTCAGTCTTTATGTAAAGAACAGCCAGCATTTATGGGGAGAAAAAAAATAAAAATAATAATAAAAAAATCACTTAATATTTTCCTGTTTCATCAATAGCTGCTATTTAAAACAAACACACAGTTATTTCTTCAGTACTGTTTTGGTCTTTCTGTATATCCTGAAGATGAGAAACTCCTTATAGCAGATACTTTAAGTTTTCAAGTAATCAGCTGTGAGCAGTAACAAAAGTGATGTGCCAGAACATTTAATTCCCCAGACTTTATAAATGTGTATATGTAATGACACTGGAAAAAATAACTCACGTGATTGAATCTTCTGGTGAAAGCAACAGCATTTGGGGCAGAACTGTATTTCTCTTTTTTATTCCAGCCACAGCTTGCCAGCTCCTGGGAGAACAAGGATGAAATGTCATATTTTATTTTTTTTTAATTAGTGCATAACACATGTCCAGAGCCAAGAGCATATAGACAAATCTTAGTCTCAAAATAACTAGACAGAGCAATAATACATTGAAGTAATAAATATATAGTTATACTTTTACAGATTTCTTGTGTAAATTGAGATTTCACAAGTGTTATTTCTGAATTGTTTTGAATGATTAGATTTTTACGATTAATCTTTTGTTGAGTTGTGGACTTTTTTTTAAATTAAGGTCTTATTAGAAACAAGTCAAATAATTCAAGATCCATATTGTTACCACAGAAAATCCTGCTTTAAATGCTAATGTGAGCTAGGGATAAGCAGCATATTCTTTTCTTTTTAATTGCTTTCTGAAGATATTTAAAGTCTACTGAGAAGACACATCTTGTTGACTCAATCTAGACATGTCGCATTATTTTAACTTGGCATGTTGCATTAAAATTGTCATCTTTTGCAGCAATAATAAATGAAACACTATTTCCAGTTTTCCCTTCCAAAGGAACCGATTTTATTTTAAGTTGAACACTCATCACTTAAGCAACTAGTTTTGTGGAGTAAAAGGGAACAAGGAGACTTGCTTAAAAAATAATAAAAATAATCATGTAGTTCCTGTACATAAGTCCCCCTAAAAACTGTAGACCTCAACAGTAACAGATTATTTGTAAAGCCTGAAAAAGCATTACTTTATAACTACAAAGTTACAGTGTTTTTTACTTGTCTGTAAAACTTATTCAGCAGTTGGGAAACTACATCATCTTCCTCGGTATTTACTACCACTTAATTTCATTAAAGCAGCTTTAATTGCAATCATAAAAAACTAAGTGTAACAATGAGCTCTTCCATTCATATACAACAGCACACAGAATAGATGCAAATATATACAGCATACCACCTATTCCACAGTACTTTCAAGAAAAATTATCAATACAGACAGCTTAATTATTCAAGTGGCATAAGACCAAAGTACAGCCTTTTGTTTTTATTTATTCATGCTTTCTTTCCACATCTTCCACTCTGAAGCACTATCAGTTTTACCACCATCTTGAAAATTGCTTACTGAAACAACCATAGAATCACAGAATCATAGAATGGTTTAGATTGGAAGGGACCTTGAAGATCATTGAGTTCCAACGCCCCTGCCATAGGCAGGGACACCTCCCACTAGACCCCAAAATCGTAGAATTGTTGAGGTTGGAAGGGACCATTAAGATCATCGAGTCCAACCATTAACCTACCCTGACAAAACCACTTCTAAACCATGTCCACAAGTACCACATCTACCCTTTTTTTAAACACCTCCAGGGACAGCAAATCCACCACCTCCCTGGGCAGCCTATTCCAATGTTTAATAACCCTTTCAGTGAAAAATGTTTCCTAATATCCAATCTAAACCTGCCCTGACATAACTTGAACCCGTTTCCTCTTGTCCTATCACTTGTCACCAGGGAGAAGAGGTCAGGCCCCACCTCTCTACAACCTCCTTTCAGCTAGTTGTAGAGGGTGATAAGGTCTCCCCTTCAGCCTCCTCTTCTCCAGGCTATACAACCCCAGTTCCCTCAGTCGTCCCTCATAAGATTTGTCCTCCAGACCCTTCACCAGCTTTGTAGCCCTTCTCTGGACAAGCTCCAACACCTCAATGTCCTTCTTGTAGTGAGGGGCCCAAAACTGAACACAGTACTCGAGGTGGGGCCTCACATGTGCCTGCCGAGTACAGGGGGATGATTACTTCCCTAGTCCTGCTCACCACACTATTCCTGATACAGGCCAGGATGGTGTTGGCCTTCTTGGCCACCTGGGCACGCTGCCGGCTCATATTCAGCCGGCTGTCCACCAACACCCCAGGTCCTTTTTGGCTGGGCAGCTTGAGCCACTCCACCCCAAGCCTGCAGTACTGCATGGGTTTGTTGTGACCCAAGTGCAGGACCCAGCACTTGACCTTGCTGAACCTCATACCATTGGCCTCGGCCCATCAGTCCAGCCTGTCCAGATCCCTCTGTAGAGCCATCCCACCCTCAAGCAGATCAACACGCCCACTTAGCTTAGTGTCATCTGCGAACTTACTGAGGGTGCATTCAATCCCCTCATCCAGGTCATTGATAAAGATATTAAAGAGAACCAGCCCCAGCACCAAGCCCTGGGGAACACCACTTGTGACCAGATGCTAACTGGATTTAACTCCGTTCACCACCATGACCAGGTTGCTTAAAGCCCCATCCAGCTTGGCCTTAAACACCTCCAGGGATGGAGCTTCCACAACTTCTCTGGGCAACCTGTTCCAGTGCCTCACCACACTCAAAGTGAAAAATTTCTTCCTAATATCCATTCAAAATCTACCTCCCTTCCAGTTTGAAGCCATTCCCCCCCCTCCTATCACTACATGCCCTAGTAAAAAGTCCTTTCCCAGCTTTCCAGCTACCATATAACGTAGGTAAGATGATTCAACATGTAACCAGTAATTGTGCCATTTAATGCAGTCACAGTTTAACAGAATTTTATATCTGGATATTCTACGCTCTAAAGTTGTGTTTTGTTTTGGTTATTTAATCAGGAACTTCTTAACATCTTTTCAACCAATGTCCCAAAACTACTAAAGAGTCTCACACCAGTCAAGAGAAACCTTGAACTCTTCCACTTGTTCAAGTTTGTGATGTGCTGGTATTTATTACAGAAGACTCAGAGATGCTCCTGTCCACAGGCACTGGGAAGAATGCAGGGTCTCTAGCTTTGTATTTAGAGCCATTCCTTCAAATTTCACTAGAAAGTTCTGCCACCAAAACCTATCCTGGAAAATGCCGCATGTTCACCACAGGAATGCATGTGCCCATCTCCATATATCAACCACAAAGCCCCAAGTTGCTCCTGTTGCAAAGAGTAGGCCATTGGAGAAGGAGTCCAAGAGACTCTTGTTTACATTCTCTACCCCTCAACATCTCCCAGTGCTGCTGTTTCCATTGGAATAATACTTACAGCTCTGCACTTGGGATAATACAAGGTGATTCATTCTTACTGGCATCTGATAATTACAGTTCTCCTGTCCTTCCTAAAGGGCCTGTATCCTTCCATTCCAATGCTCCAGCCATAGGAGCCATCCCACCATGTCTCCATGATGCCAATAAGATCATAGCCCTGCAGGCATGCAGATATCTCTAACTCCTCTTGCTTATTCCCCATGCTACATGCATTTGCATAGAGGCATTTAAATTGGGCCCCCCATGAAGCTGACTTACTGGCTGGAGTGGCTGGAATTCCTTTGTGCTGTGCTCCAGGGAAAAAGAGAGGGGAAAAGATGAACTCAGACTACAGGAGGTAGGAGGCAGAAGTTGTTGTCAACTGGCGACAGAGTACAAAAAACTACATAACAGATTTAGTGTTAAGATCATTTGAAAATACATGGGTACAGTAAAGAGAGGATAGGTATGGGACTGAGATGCTTCCAGAGGATATGGGTTCCCAAATAAAATGTCAGGGCCAAAGGCACATCCTCTCCTACATGTGCCTGAAGCTCAGCACAGAAGTAACAGACAAAGCAGTCCTGATAACTGCTAGTGGCAATAAATTTGAGAATCCTTTAGCTCTATCCACGTTCTTGAGTGGAAGTATGTAGCATTGGATACTGCAAAGCAAAAGATCCTGCTCCTGACTAGAAAAGTACACATCAAAATCCTTTTACAGAGGTGCTGAGGCACAGTTATGCAGGCCCTCAGGACCTGTGCTATGAATTCAGGTTCTTCAACAGCTTAGGCCAATAACTACACCGCTGTTTAGGGACAAATACAGGAGAGGTACAGACTTCTCAGAGTTCACAAAACCTTTTCCCCCCTCCCTTTAGTTAGTGTAAGAAATATAAAGAAGGTGCACATAGCAAATACATATTTGTTACTTCAACTTGAACCTTTTCTTCTACCTCCCACACATAGCTTCTCCATCTCACTTGCAAGACCTCTCTCCCCTATACAGCCAGCTTTATTCTCTCTTGACTAGAAACTTAAAAAAAAAAAAAAAAGTAGTTTCTCTTTGCTGCCTGTCCACAGTTTCTCAGCATTATTACCTGATCAGTCTGCTTCAGGGAACACTGTTGTTCACAACCCTCTTCCCCCTTGCTAGAACCTGTTTGCCTAAAATAATTTCCCTTGACACTGCTCATCCCCCCATCCTAAGATGCCACCAACAGAAGAGGATTCACCAAGGTTTTGCCTTCACTGCATTTGGTCTGTGAAAAGTATGATACAATCCTAATGAGCATGGACCTGACTCTGCACACACTACTGCAATAAAGCATACTAATTTGCTGAATTGGAATTCAAAAACCATTCTTATACTTCTATAAAAATACTCACTTCTTCGCCAATTAAAGATACCATGCCTCCTATACCATTACCCTAATTAAGATACGTTTCTTTGATCCTCCTCGAGAACTGCACTTTTTCTGCTACAAGTTTTAAACCTGATGTATTCACAAGGATTATTTCCTTAGTCTGCCAGTCAACTGAAGCACAGGAGCTACACTACTACAACTACCACTTTCTTATTTTGTGTAATTTATTTAAAATGAGGTGCAAGACTGAAAGACTTACGGTCAAGAATACAAAAGCTAAACTTTCTTCATAACTCATTTTGGTCTTCCATAGAACTTTATTTTCCTTAACAAAATACTACAGGAGCACTTAAATTATAACCTGTACTACATGGCAGGAGAGACTGTACTTCTCATTACAATCTTCATATACAGGTCAAAGTGAAAGTTTAAAAAATAGGAGGAGAGAAAAAGCAAGGATTAATAGTGGAACCATTATACAACTTCAGAACAAGTAAAGATGAATATTCAATACACAAATTATAGCTTTTTTCCACTGCAAAGCCTAGTGAAACAGAGGGGATGAACATCAAGGCAATAACCCAGAAAGATTTTCAGTGTGAGTACATATGGGTAAAGAATTTTGGAGAATGTATTAAAATATGCAAAATAACTAATCAGATTTTCCAATAAAAGCAAGCTAATGTGTTCTGCAAGGGGACATCTGGCAGTTAGTTAATATTAACATAGCTACCAGGAGCACAAATTAGCAAGTCTACGACTACCTTTCTGATTTATAGTCACTGCTCTTTAGAAAGCCACAGCCACTACAGGAAAAAGAAAACAAAAAAACAACACACCACTTGTCATTCATGGGAATCAGATGGAAATCATAGATGGAGTTCCCCAAGTCAATCATTTTTTTGTTTCCCAAAAATGAAAATGCACGTTGGCTGCTTTCATACATACAGATGTTTATGTAGCAGAGTGTGTTCTTTATTATCTTCATTTCTTATACTGCACCCCCCAATTATTAATTAACAAAGAAACAGCAATTCCTTCTACTTTCTTTCCTCAGAAGTTACTTGCAGGCATTTTTAATGATGAAGAAATGTGGTTTCCAGTATCGCTTGGAGTGATACAGTATGCTTAAAGCTCAGGCAGAGGATCATGTCACTATGAACAGTTACCATGGCTTAGACAGTTTAAGTCCATGCTTCCGGCTCACCCTAAATCTGAAGTGATCCACTGTACCTTAATCCTGAGTTATGCGGGCTACACTAAGCTCCCTGTCTGACTTTTCCTGAGCATGACACAGGAAGCTGTAGTAGATGATGTGTAGGAACTCTAGCACACATGTAAACCCATGATAACTGTAGTAAATTTGAATATAGCCAGAAAGAATTACATCTTTTTTTCTACAGATAGAAGAAAAAGGCTGTAGAAGTATACCAGTGTTTACTATGAGTATGTTCATTGATTCTGAAGCTAAAGGAAAATTTACCAGATGTCACTGTAAAAAGTGTTATTCAGTTGTTTTTTGTTAAGATAAACAAGATGAAATTCTGATGTTGCTTTTAAAAAAATCCCAAACCTACAATAGTTTAAGAAAAGATTTTAACACAATGAAAATGATGCAACACAATAATTTAGTCAAGTAAAACTATGATATTTAAAGAATACTGCTCACACTTCCTAAAATGGCAAAAATTCACCTCCAGTTCTTTTAAAAATTAAGCATCTTGGAATAAAACTTTCAGAACCCCTATTTGCAAAAACACGTGCAAACACATTAAATGCTGAAAATATTCATTCATATTTTATTCTATGGAGCTTAGAAAGCAAATTGAGATTCACGCCCTGTATAACAAAGATTTGTTGGTAAGTTACAACAATCTATAATAAACACTCATTTTTTAAATCTTGGCGCACTGGGAAAGATTTTGTTCATCTCCCACAATGCATATGGATGAGAGCTGTGAAATTTCATTCTAAATGGAATATCTACTAACACTGATATTAAAAAATGCAAAATTCTGTCAACACCTTTTAGTCACTCATAAAAGGGCTTCTAAACTGAGGCTTTAACACAGGTGAAATCAACTCAACATTGCTTTGTTTTCTAATTACAAATTCAACAACGAGTACACACATCAAGATACATGGAAAGATTCACAACAACTTGAATCAAGATATGGATATGGTACACAGTCTGGTACATATTCCAAAGAAACTCAGAAACCTACAACACTTATTCTGATGTCAATACACCTTCAGGCAATCTAGGTGTTCCATGTTTGTTTTCCCCTTCCGCAAAACAGAAGGAAAGCATTTTAATTGTGTCTAGCTGCTTCTGACCCGAGAGTTAATCTGCATGCTCCTTTTCCACAGGGGATTAACAGAATTTAGAAGCACATCAGATACAAAATGACAGACCTCTGCCTACCTGTGAAGGAGCACTGGTGGACAGACAATACTTACACACTGTCAGTTCCTTCAACTGCTTTTGTGCAAACACTTGAGAAGAGTTAAAACAGCTACCCTTCCTCACATGGAAATTCTCCAGTGAAAGCATCATGCGAATTTTTCTTATGCTCTACACACTGATTTCTTAAAAGGGATTACTTTCTAGATATATTCACCTACTCTCCCACGGTTTTTCTTTCAGATAAGCTCCATTATTTTATTCTGCTTTTTCCCTTTATAGTTTACAGTAAGTTAGAAAAAAACAGCAAAATTACATGTGCTTTCTTGACATTTCTTCTCAGCTCCCAGAGACTTTCTGTAGGTCTGCTCACACAACATAATCTGAGATACAGGAGGCAACATTAAAAGAGCAATAAATTATGAGGTATGGAGTATTGGATCACTGTCACTAGGTGTAACTTGCTGGCTTCCTTATGGTTGTTACACAATTGACCGCTCATCCTGTGCACTGCTGAAAGCAGATTGCAAAGAATAAACCACCATCAAGCTCAAACAGTGGAATTTCTTTATCGGTAGATCATTAGGAAAAGTCCTAACTAGTTAAATTGGTGGTTTGATTTTTTGCTATCCAGTTCTTTGAGGCTCAGTGTAACTAGAGGTGAGGCACTGTGTAAAAGCACCCAGAGCTTACTCAACTTCAACACGAACACTATATAGCAATAACACTTAACATTAGAAAATGTACACAAACACACACGAGGAAACTATTGAAAAGAATCAGATAAAAGGGTAAAATGCTTTTTTTCTTTAAAAAAAAAAAAAAAAAGAGATATCCTATTAGAAGATCGAGAAAAACATATTCCACCAGTCAAAAAGACTCTAAGGATACCCAGAAAAAAAAAAAAGCCAGAGAGATCAAATGGGAGGCTCTTTGAAGGATTTAAAAAAACAACAACAAAACAAACAAAAACCCAACGAAAACCCCACACAAAACCACAAGGGTTTGGAAATAGCTTGCTGAAATCATTAAAGTTAAACCATGACAATGTTTTAAAGTACAGATCAAAACGAAGCCTTCAAAAAATATGTGGGTACACAAATGATCAAATCAATAGTCACAATCGAGATATTCAGCAGGTTTCTCCACTTGAAGCAAAATATTCTTCAGCATGCCACAAGAGTGATATGCCAAAAGCCTGCTACCAATAAAATAGCTTATGATAGTCTAAAGGTGACTGATGAGCTGTAAAAGATTTCCACCCTACTGATAAAGTGGACGATAAATTGAATAATAAACCTTCAAAAGTGCAAAACAATGCCCATAGGGAAATGCTAATCATACAGAAATAAGGATAAACAAATTCATCATTTATTATAGTCACTGTGAAGATTCTGAAGACATCAGTTCAAGTCAGGCTGCAATCAGAAAGGAATATGGCATATAAAAACAAAACAGAGAACACAAATCATCAATATATCCACAGATCACACCTATCTTGAATACAAGATGCCATAGCCGTTTTTCTTTTTCCAAAATAAAGATATGAACCAGTGAGGGAAACAGAACAGGATGAGGTATTGCACGAGGTATCAGGAGCCAAAAGCTAAAACATTATGATCAGAATAGTCAAATCATGATGTTTATCATTCACAAACATTAAAACCTAGATATTTCACCTCTAGCACTAGCTGAACATATTTAAATACCAACACTTCATTCCCCAAACAAACTATCAGTTCCAGATATTTTTATGTTATAAAACCTTCTGCTTCAGAGCTATATGAATTGGTACAAAAATTAAGATTTATTGACATACTTACACTTTGCAATTCCAGAATTTATACATTGGCAAAACTTTTTTCATTTAAATTTGAAACCAAAACCAATGAACTACTTACTTCTGGCTGAATTGCTTTAAATACAGGGACATCCATTAGCGTTATCTGACCCTGAAATAAAAAAGAATAAAATAAGCTCAGCTCAATATTAGCCTTGCATTCCATTAAGTTGCTGTGCTGCATGAGAACGGTACTTGCTCTGTTTCCTTTTATTATTTGGGTTTCATTTTGTAGCTAATTTCAGAGGTTTCTGCTCCTACCACAGAGCCGTCCTGCAAACTAGAGAATAAAGTTCTCCAAACTTCACATTTAATAGAATAAAGAAGTTATGAGAAATTATTCTCAGGAGCATAATCCTGCAGTTATGTATGGAAGTCTGAGCTTGAACTCCAAAACGCTATAGAAGAAGCTATCCAAGAATACAATGAACTAACTTTAGTTGCTCAAGGGCAGTTTCTCTTCAAACTCTGAATCTGAGTCTAGATGTTACCCAATTCTATTGAAAAATCCCTAAAATTCTTCAATCAATACTTGGACCATATCTGAATAACTAAGCTAAGTAATTGTTCAGTTGTGCAGCAACAGTTAAAATTAGATACAGCCATCTCACTTCCAGCAAGTCAGAACCAGTAAGTACATTTTCATTCTGGGATGTCTGTTCAGCTTTCAAAGGGGTAAAGGGGAACTCACAGAGTCAACAACCAGGTTTTGCATTTTGAAACATATTCACAGAGCCTTATTTTAGGCATACAATTGAGGATTGCTTTCTGCCTACGTATCCAAAAAAGACCATCTCTTTCAAAGAGTATGTAGGTAGCCCAGAAATACCACTGCCGTCCGAGTTAGATACTGCAAATACCCTTTCAACAATGAATTCAGAGATCTTGTTCAGTTTCCTCAGATGTGAGCTGCATAGCTTTATTCTCACTTCCTTGAAAACAGCAGTTCCCCCATTTATACACTCTGCGGTACATACTGACAGCTTCGCAACTCTCACAAATTGCAGTTTCCATTGAATGCCATTGTTGGACAGCAGAATAGCTTCTCAGATAAAGTCAACCTTGCAGAAAAATTCTAACTAGGATGCTCTAGTTGAAAGAAAGCAGGTGCAAAGAGATGCACCTGCTCTAATGACAATACCTGCTCTAACGAGACAAGAAGTGATGTGTTTTGCCAGGCAACCAAATCTACATTTTGTAGCATTTTGTACATTTGTCTCCTTGACCTCTAAATCTAGTTTTAGGTATGAATTCTAGCAATTAAACATGACCATAAAAAATTTATATAAATCAGTCCCAGTTTCTGTAACTGACACACCACTGGACACGATCATCTGGTATTCTGCAGTACAACACCATGAAAGTAAAAAGCCCTTTATGAGCTTCAATTTTACAAACTTTCTTGCCTGGGCTCTGGTTTAGTTGGCTTTAAAACCATGATGCTTTAAAGCTATATTAGATTTTTCTAGTCTTGGGCTAAAGTGACATTAAGTCAGACCAATTTAATGAATCCACATACTCAACTACAAATAAAAAAATTTACACTCAGAAATGTACATGTCTGAACACCTTTGTAACAGTAAATCCTGCACAAACTTTTACATAAACAAGACATTCTTGGTCCTGTAACATAAAAACCACTTGCATTGGCTATGAGGTCTATGATTTGTACCCGCCATTCATTAATACCCACAAGCTATTTAACTGCCATCTTAAAAATTAATCTCCAAACTACCATTTTTAAATGATTTAACAATCAACTGATCAGCTGCAGCATCTATCTTGACAGCACAAATTATACTATACATTAGAAGTTTAAATGAAGTCAAGGACATCAGACAGACATACCTCCCTCCATTTGTTTTAAGCAGCAGTGATTAGTAATAACAGAAAATCAGGAACATAGCATGCCAAAATACTTTTTGCCTTCAACATAACTTCTCTATTCCCTTGCACCCATAGCAACTACAGTAAAATATATATAATAAGCTTTTGCCAAAAACAAAAGACACCTTTCAAACAGAAAGCAACCTTGCTAACTGAAACCATCCTATGACTTTAATATGAGGCCTATGAAAAAATTACTTACGCTAGAGGGAATCAAAATGGTTTCTTTTCCTAAAATTAAAGACTCTCTCTCCCAGCTTTTTTTTTTTCTACCCCCCCCCTCCCCCCCCCCCCCAAGACAGGTAGTTTTATCTTGCCACAAAATGTACCGACAGCAACAACTCATTCCTGGCAACGGAAGTGGATGAATTGCAACCTCATCTAGGTGTTCCTGCTCCGACAGGGGGATTGGACTAGATGATCTTTTGAGGTCCCTTCCAATCCCTAGCATACTGTGATACTGTGAATTTGTGAAAGTGCACCCAGACAACACAAACTATTCCAACAGTGGTTAAGAAAACTTTGCTTTGGAAGGATTTTGAACACATGCATAGACAGTGCTGGTAGTTTTTTGTGCTATTTCCCACCTTTCCCTAACCCTGAGCAGGTTACCTAGGAAACGACAAGGACCCTTGGACAGTGACAGAAGTAGTTCCTTGCCAAAAGCCACAACATGCTTGACAATGCTCTGCTATAGGTGAAAGGTACAGCTGGATCTTTACATTGCATACAGAAGAGCATTAGAAACTTCTAAACATGTCATAGATGTCATTCTGGGTGATGTTATGCTGTATCTGGGTAAGCAAATACAGCTTCACCTTGAAGATTTAATAGTATGCCCTCTTATTTTTCTACGTATAAGGCTCTCTTGAGGAAACAGATAGTCAAGGCATGTCTTTACTGGGGCAGGGAAAGACAGCCAACAAGTAGAGGGAACAAACTTTTTCTCCAAAAGCATGATATTTAAGAAGAGGGCAGGGAAAACCTGGCTAACTAATTTCTAGAGTTAAAATGGACTTGAAGCTAATAATCAAGACGTGTTCAGAGAACACTTATCCTAAAAGGAGTTGAGGCACAAGTTTGTTTATTTCTAAATCTTACTTAAAAGTGTAAGATGATAAATTGAGAATGCCTAAGGGCTTCCCTATGAGGGCAGCACTCACCTAAATACAGAAAGACTGCACCACTGCGTAGGACAAACTTGCTTGTTATTTGGGGGTGTGTGTTGTTTTTAATTTCCCACTCACTGGGAAGGAGGAAATCTATCCCAGTTCTGTAAATCATTTAACCACGCACCCATGGCTGTGCAGGCACAAGCACTAAAGAATTACACTTTATTACCTGCAGAGAACACTCAAAAGACACAGGGACAGAAGGAAAGCATGGATTGATTTCTCTCACCTGATGCAATCCTGACCATAGAGCAGCAGCACATTATAGTGAGGGTTAAGTCTTCCTTCTGATTTCCAAGGTGAAGAACCCAGTCCTGAAATACTAGCCATAGAGCTCAATCCCTAGTCTCCCACTTGTCTGCTAAAGTATATCAAGCTTTCCCAGAAACGTATTATTTTAGGTAAATATGTGGCTGAATGAACGTATTGCTATGCTTCCCAATAAATGAAATTAACTAGAAAATTGGTAGAAGTGGGCAAGCTGAAACCAAAAGAATGGGCACTTCAATAAATGTGAATATAGGTTATATTAAAACATCCTTACAAGAGACCCAGGCATTTCAATAGTTATTAACATTTCACTGCAAATCCTCCTCACTAAAACAAGATTCACAGAATCATAGAATCTTCCAGGTTGGAAGGGACCTTTAAGGTCATCAAATCCAACCAACAGTTCAAACAACAGTACAATAAAAATGACCCAGGAAACTGATTCATTGTTCACACAGAAGAGAGAATGCTTAAAAAAAAAAAAAAAAAAAAATGTTGTCTTTCTTCCCAGCCCTCCAGAATTTGTCATCTTAATCAACCTGAACTGCCTTAGCTAAATTGTAATATAACTTGCTTCAGTAGTGACTCCTAATCCAATTATTACTTTAAGATAGGATCAATACCCACTATTTATGAAACAAAGACAGTTGTTATAACTTCACACCAGAACTCACATATCATAACAAATGCATACATTTTAAATAGGGAATGGCATATTAACATTGGGGAAAAAAAACCAACATACACGCCAAAGCTCAAGATTAACGTTCACTACTAAAAAGATTTTAAATTGCTATTAAGAATGTTACAATATAAAAAAAGCAACTCTAAGAATAGAAAAAAAAATTCAAACCCGTAAGCTTTAAGAGAGAAATTTATTTCTTCTAGTATCACATTGATATTCAACTGGGTTAGTTTCTTTGCTTGTTTGGTTTACACATCTTGCTGCTTTCACTAAAAGTCATATTGATCTTCACTAACACTGTTTCACATTACCACTTGTTCAAGAAACATCCCTTATTGAGGTTCCTTTCTTAGAGAGCTTGCAATTTCCATTAAGAGTTCCAAGCACTTAAATTGTTCACAATTCCAAAGAGGGAAGCGACCGATAGCTCAATACCTAAGCTGATGGATAAGAAGCCATTTGGGTTTCTAGACATGACAGTGTACCTCACATAATAGTTTAAGAATACCTTTGACAAAAATTTTTTTTTATACATCAACTTATGAATAAGTCAAACAGCTGAATTTTTACCATTTTAAGGGTGCTTGCTCCCTGCTAAGTAAAAAATAAAGCAAACTGAAATGCTGGCATTCTAATTAATAGCACTTGAAATGACAAAACTTAGAAAATAATTTATGATATTTATGTTAGATGCCATTGATCAAATCTTACCAAAAAAAAAAAAGCAACTTCTACCATGACCAAATCATGGTCCCTTTAAACCCTAATAAACAAGCCACTAATTTGGTTTCTGCAGTGAAGAGACAATACACTAACTTTTCTCATTCCAGCTCCTTAATCCAGGCAATACAAATTCCTGGATAGCTCCTCCTCCTAAATGTGGTTTAATGTTTTAATATTCAAATCAAAAATTGTAAGTGTTCACATCGATTTGTTACATGAAGCAAGCCAACCATAACCTCTGTTTCTTGAGTTGTCAGCTGCATATATTTAAAAAAAAAAATAATCACATGTGCAATACAAAACCTTGAACTTATTCTTATTCATTTTTTAAATTAAACAAAGATAGGGAAACTTGGTATTTTCTACCTTTCCAGAAGGCTATTGAGTTAATTTACGAATATTAAAGAATTTCTTCATTGCTCGAGCAGTGAAAGACCTGAATGGGATTTTGTTTCCGTTTACCCTAGACCTCAGATAACAATTCCCCAATATGATTAGAAGAGGTATGTTTTTAATGTATGATTAATATATTTAATCAATCCTCAACCACTTGAAGAGCCCTACAGGAGAAAACCATCTTTTAAAAAACAGTTAATGATCATCTTGCAATTAAGACACTGGAATGGTAGTTGGAAGATAGCTTTTTACCCCCCTGCACAGCCATGCGAGCTTTTGCGTGTGGTTGAAAGACCTTGCCTGGGGACATTCTCCAACAAAATATTTTTGGTCTCCTGTGTGTTGAGATGTTGGATTTATTAACAAGTACTTCAAAATACTAAACTTATTAACACACAGCTTCATATTCAGATAAAGAGATTTACACCTCTCTCAGGCAAGGTTGTCAGGTTGGAAATTTTACAACCAAGTGATTGAGAACCCCATCTCATTGTGCTTCTTTGAGGTATACAGAGAAACTCAATGAAACGGAACTTTAAAATATTCCCCAATTCCTTCTCTCTTCTCTGTGAGCACCTATGGATTACTCTCCTTCCATAAACCCCTGTAACTTAAGAACTTTTAGTTGCAAATAACACCACTGCACTGAGCCCCTCTCCATGTCCCTACGTGAAATTTCCCATTTGATCTGAGCTATAATACCATGTTTCTAGTCCCTAGACCTTCTCAAGCATGAACTCCTTCTGTCAGGCTACTTGCTGTACTACAAGTTTTCCTGCCATGTACCTACCATGAGGATAGTGCACTTCCCATAGAGCTCCTGGACAGAGACTCCCACTGTGAAAAGAAAAACTAAGCTTCTGTCCGAGATGAAAAAAAGTAAAATGCCTACATTTTGGTTATTGAAGAATATTGCCATAATCTGATTTTCCTTGAAGCCATGTTGGTTCAAGAAGCACTTCATAAATTGTTCCTTAATCTGAATTTTTAGAAGGAATTATATTTAAGCCTTCCAACTTGGCTTAGCACTGTCTCTCCAGGCTGCCAGAATAATTTTCCTCACTGAAAAAATAGCTAAGCCTCTGTTAAGCACTGCATCAGTAGCAGAATAATTCTGCAGTTCAAAATGAACACTGGGGGATAAAAGTTCCTGTGTTGAAATTCTCCTTCTTTTCTCACAAAGTCTGCTCCAGAACTTTTATCATTAATAGTTCCTCTACACGCTATAATAAAGTTGCTTCTTCTTGCTCTCATTGGGAGGATACTTCCCTAAAATAAAGCTAACAGGAATACATACAAGCAGAAGTCCTTTTTCATCAAAAGCTCCTAGGGCCCAGTACTTCACTTTATTCGAACTGCTCTCAGATGCAGCAGACAGACTTGCCTCAAACTCCCTAATCCACTGACAAACAGCCTCAGGAGAGGCCAAAACCAACATTACTGCCAGGAACCGCGTAGCACAACTCACACCAGTAGCTGTGCAGGAACTTGCAGAGGGGGCTGTGAATCTGCCAGAGTCCCGCACAAGAGAGAAAGTTCTCCTGGGGAGAACCTCAGGCCAATTTAAGTTATTTTTGTTCTGTTCAAAGTGACAAAAAGTGTGTGTGTTGAACCCCACACAGCTCAAGACCTATTCCTGCACTTTTATTAAACAAGCCATGTGGTTCCAGAACTTGAGACCCGCTTCCTTTACAAAACACACTCTCATGCTCTTTTTTCAGATATAGATAACTTGATATTTAACTGTCATAAGAACTCCTCTAAGAAAAATTCCTTGTTTCACCTAAACATTTTTAAAATAAATGTTATATGCATATAGTTTCAAATTAAGCAATATTCTTTTTTCCAACATCCATTTGACAAAGTTTAACTGTAATCAGAATGAAAAAAAGTACACATACATCTTAATGCAAACTTACTCCATAGCACTTTCAGGGACTAGGGCAAAGAATAAAGAATCCTTCTTAGATAACTAGGTGGGAAAAAAAAAAGCAATGCATTTATACAGCTGCGCTTCCCTTAATTCTACCTCAAATATTTACACCGCCATGGCTAAGTTGAAGTATAAAATGGAAAAGTGAGTTAAAAAGTAATAAACAGTCAAATAATTAAACAGTAGCAGTCTAAGGAATAAGAATTTACTGTAAAGCAAAAAATAAATATTTCTCCAACTTGAGGTTCGCCAGCATCTTAATTTGGAGCTCATGTCCCCAAAGCATTTTCTTTTTTTCTTTCAGTCTCAGCACCCCCCCCCCCCCTTTCTACTGCTGCTGCACCATTAACATATCCCTCCCCGACAAATTGTGCCCTGTACACTCAAAACCACACTTCTCCCTTCAACAAAAATGGACAGCATTCACTGCAACTGTGTCTACCCTGTACACACACAACGGCTCCATCAGCAGGGCCAGACACCAGTGGGTAATCCTGGCACCAACTTGTTTTGTGGCTTTTAGCTGTTTAATAAAGAAGTGAGCAGTGATCAGCCTAAAAGCGGGTATTCAAAACAGAGACAGTCTCCTTATTAGTTACAGCTGGAAAGCTGTCTGTAGAATCCTTAGCAGAAAACAAACGTGTCCTACTTCATATTCATTGAATGGGATTCTCCCCCCCCCCCCCCCCCCAAAAAAAAAAAATTATGAAAAACACAAGTATTCAACACATACCTTGGAAATTTTGTTTTTGTAAGGTGATAAAGCAAACTATGAATTTGCAACAGCAGCAGCTATGCCTGAAGATCTCACCTGTTTCAACTATAACTTGGCCCTTTCTAGAGTGGCCTTCAACATTACAAAGAACTTACAACACTTGGTTGGTAACAACAGTATCACTGGACGTTATACATGTATTACAATAATAATTTCTGTTGCTGTTCAAACTGGACCCCTTGAAGGGCTGGCTTACTTTTGCTAGAAAGTTAGTACAAGACTTAACAAAGGACCATTACATGAAACAGCACACCGACTGCATTCAGGATAGTATTAGATGACTGCCAAAGAGAAGAATATGGAAATAAAATCACCAAAAATATTTACACTTGGGCTTCTCGTTGGCTTGGTAAGCAGCTTCTTGAAAATACAGGATTACAAGCAATAGTTTTCTCAGTCCAACTTGTCTCTTACCCAATAACTGACTAAACAGATCGAGTTTTGAAATAACAGTGATGTCTCTAACACAGTGGGAACAGAAGAGACATCTGTGTGTCTCATATTAGTACTGAAACCACTACGATGAATCTTATTTCCAGTATCTCTCAAACTTAATTATCTTTCAGATTTTTGCTCTTCTTTCTCCAGCATAATTGTAATTGTACCATCTGTACACAGTGACCCATTTTGATCAAAATGCAAAATGTGGGTACTTAGCCCACAAATTATTTCCTCAGTTCACCATTTTAAAAAAAAATATATTTTTTTGAAAACAGTATTCGTTCTGCAGTTGGTAAAAAATTCAGCCTTCGCTAAGTCACAGATGTCAGTAGTCTGCATTGCATCCATTTTACAAGAGCTATCACTAAACCAGAAGTTTTCTTGTACTTTGAAAAAGCAATTGGTAGCGTATCTATGTCCAATTTGAGAGCTACATACCCACTATTATAATGAAAACCTTACTAACATAGTTTTGCATTCTCATCATTACTGGTATCAAGAGCTTGGCCATACTGCATCACTTCGGCAGTCTTCACGTTAACACTGAAATCCAGATGAAGATTTTATACTTCTCTCTTATGGTAGGAGTAAAACCAGAAAGAATAAGGAAGTGGCCAATAAAATGAAAACAAGCGTAAGGGTCAAAGGTACTTTTCCTCCAAGGTACTTAAGTTTTTGGCAAATTTACTTATTTCTACAACCTTCAGCAAGGTTGAGCAGAAAAAGACAGCCTTCAAAGCAAGCAAGCCCTACTGGAAAAGCAGATAAACTTGCCTGAGGAAACAAACATTAAGTAGTACAGCTGTGTACAGAAACACTGGAAAAGAAATGAAATTAATTATAACCTTGCTAAAGGGCTGAACACTGACTACTGGCAATTTTGCTCAATTGTTCAGAATCCTATCTATAAGACATTTCAGATCCATTTACAGTAAGTGAAACCTGATATGAAGAACTAGATACTTTAAAAGGGAGAAGGCTAAGAGTAAAGGTATTTTCTTTTGGGGAACTGAGAAAACAGCAAAATTAAATGAGGTAGTATAAATCAAAAATACAGCCACAGGTTTGTAATTGTAATGTGAAATGCTTAATGAAAAGATTCCTGTTTGTGAGTAGAACTCTACCCAGTTTGAAATATAATATGAAAACAGTAAAAACATTGGATTTTAATAAAGATTTTTATTTGATCAAGATTTACTAAGTAGGTAACATTTAGAACACCCATGAAAGTAAAAGGTTTCTGCACAGGAGAGATGATTTAGTGGAGCAAAAGGATTATGAAATTAGATACAAGACAAGGCACTTCTGTATATTTTGCTGTCCATGTGAGTGACAACAACTCCACACAGACTAAGTGATCTATTCTACTGCTCACCAGCATCCACCACTGGCTAAATAGCTGAGCGATTCAAAGGAACCTGTAGCTATTCTGGCCTGAATGCATAATTCCACTTGAATTCACACCCCTAGCCCCAAATTGCCTAAATACTTAGATTTCCTTTATATAGAGAAATCATAAGATAAAACTGAAAGAACAGCCAGCCCCAAAAACATCTTCCCATGAAAAGTAGGTGACTCATTGCCCAGCTGTTCCTGACAGTGGAGCAAGGAAGATGCCTGAACTACATGACTTGAACATCAGTCAGGAATAAATCCCATTAACTACCCAAGAAGAACTTAATGTGTAAGTACCACTTCATAAACCAGATGCTTTAAATTTTCAGTGTGCTCATTAAAATCAATTTTGCCATTAATAATTAACTGAAATAGTTATTAACAATTAAGACTTAGAACAAACTTAATGGGAACATTGTGATACATACTACCATGTTTCAATAATTTCCCCAGGACAACTCATCATGAATCTCATCATTGGAATTGTAAATGCAGCACGAGCAATAGCTTGTTTAGCAATCTTTCTAGTAACATACTTGAACCACCTAGAGGGACGATCTGTCATCTTAACCTCTACAAGTAGGTAAAAAAACAAAAAAAAACAAAAAAAAACAACCACAAAAAAACCCACCCAATGTTTTTAAGTATTTTTACTCATTGCTCCTTGGTTCTGCAGGATATCCAACTCATTATTCTGTACCATTGCACCCGAAAGAAGAAAACACTCCCTCAATATAAGAATTAAGAGTTAAAAATTAACACACCATCAGAAAAAACAAGTACAGATCAAGTATATTCTTGCAACTAAAATATGCATGGTCAGAATTAAGCTGCATGATACAGATTTAAGAATCTTTGGTCTATGTTATACCTAAGAGTGTGAAAAATGCCTGGACAGCATAGCCAAAAAAGATCACTTGTAATTAAACAAAATATAGACAATTAAAAACTATAGTGCAGGATTCATTTTTGAAACCCATGGACAATGGAAGTTAGGCAGAAAACATACAGATTGGGAGAAGCAGAGAAAAGTTGCCAAGATTCACACACAAAGTAACAAAAATTACTTGAATTGCTTACCGCATATTCTTCTGGTGTAACCTTTAGAACATCAAATACCACTGCATCAAAGCTCTTCTTCAGTTCAGCTGAACCTTTGTCACTCAAGGATTCAGAACTGCTACTCTTCTGCAGAAACAAACAAAACCACCAATGATATTTTGGTTCTCTCCTCTTTTTTGTTTTTACACTCCCAAAAGTAGAATTTCTGTTCAAACATCACTGTTCACATAATTTCTCTACTGGACAAGTTATCAATTAAAAGTCATTCACAGGACATACTTTATCCTGACAAAAACCTCTAAAATCAGAGGCTCTCAAACTGACTTCAATGGATTTCAAACGTGTTCCTCAAAACACAATAGTTATATTCCAACACATAATTATATTCCAATTTTGTTGACAGGAAAGCTAATAATAAAAAGAATAACAATTCAGTCACACTGAATTTCAAACAGAAAAAATACCGCTATGGTGAGGAAAAAGACAGTCCACCCCAAAGGAATAGTTAACATCGAAGTACAGTATCAATCTCCTCTTGGTTCTCTTAGAATTATTACCACTTACAAGAATTACACTGTGAGCTACATGTGTTCCTGTTGAAGACACTTAGTATAAACAATTCTAGTTTGTTTTTTTTAAATGCACCTTTGCAAAAAATACCAGATCCTACAATGTTATTCTATGAATCTTTATTTACAACATAAAGATTTATCTTCCCTGCAAAATACAAACATAGGTCAAAAAATTAACACTTTGTATGAAATTAACACTTCATATTGGTTTCATATGTTTCATATACTGTTTCATATGAAAACAATACATCTATGTTATGAGTACTTCCTTTAGTATATAGATGCAAACCTAGATTCTATTCAGTCATCACAAGAAAGAAGGATTTTTTCGCATGGAGGTTGAGATGTTGCATCCAGATGTATGCTTCACACCTGAAGGTCAGGCATACTTATTTCAGAAATATGCACACAGCATGCAATCACTTTGCTGCCCCACACTCTCCTCCAAAAACTGGAAAGGCTATGCATGCTTCTGGCTTCTTAGTTTCTTCTCATTTTCAGAAACCTGGCGTAAAGGAAACTATTGACTAAAAAGGAAGAAATAAGACAAGACACGTGGACAAAACCATCATGAAGGACCACAGTTACTACAGTCAATAACTATTATCAGGTTTAACTCCTCTTCTTCAGCAAACAGTACGCTTGCCTGAAGTACAGTATGGTACCTGCATGCTTCAGCAATAGCATAGCCTTGATGTAAGTGCTAACAGAGCTCCCACAACTGTTTTGCCAATACGTCCTTTGGAGAGACTGAAGAGAAAGAAAACTAGTATTGGTGCACAGAGCTTATTTTCACCGTTGCTGGGAGGTCCAGCTCAGCTGTGGCAAAACACGCTGAGCACAAAGCAAGACCTGCCTTGTCTTATGTTGGAGATTGATGTATCTGTAAGCACTCTATCTTAACCACCATCACAGGGGATGCCTCCTAGGAAGCTGAAAAGATTAGACTTTGCCCACATAATGAAGGCACTTTCTGACAGTACGTGTAATTTTACTGCTACTGTTTTAAGTTTTCAAGACCATGGATATGGGTCATATACACAACACAAACATGAATAAGCACTTCACCAGATCCCTTCTGATTGAAGCCGAACTTCAGTACTGTTACACTGTACTTTCAGTAACGCCTGCATCATGTCTGCTGATGCCAAGGCAGGAGGGAGGATAGCATGCAGTCACTGATGCTGGTAAACAGTTCTACTATGCTACTGTCTTCTCCTGAAAACCTAACAAGGCAGTATTTTAGGGCTACACTATAGATTTTGACTTTGTCTTTCCACTCACAGAAATAAGCACATTTGAACTCCTTGAGAATTCAGCCAGCTGAAATAAACCATTGGCCATTTTTAAGCACTTTTGTTGTAAGGACATATAAAGAAAATACACATTCATTTAATAATTATGTCTGGTTTTAGTTGGGTTCTTCTAACAGTACAATCTCTCTGAAAAAGATGACTTGCCAAAAACTCCAAACCAGACAGGCATTTTCAGTAATCAACATACTTACAGAAACATTTCAGTTACAAGTCCTCCCTCCTCACGATTAGTCAAGATTGGAAAAAATACATGAATCTGCTTTCAGCAAGTGGTAACTTTGCCAAAATATATTTTAGTCAATTTTATCAGACATCATGTAAACATTCAAAACTATGGTCTTGAGTAAAAAGAGACCTTTCCTCCAAGAAATTTTTTTAGTTGCTTGCCAACAAATGTTCAATCAATGATTCATAGTACAATAAGAAAAGTACAAGTATCTGTATAAAAACAAACAATAGTCTTGGAGATTGATGCCAGCTTACTTGTTTAAATCTTGACAATACTCATGCATTGTGCTGGAGATTATTTGATTCCTTTTGATAAAACACTCCAATTTTCCTTTCACCTTGTTTGTGATACTTATCATTTCCATATGCACATGCAAGTGCATAGCACGCATGCAGCTCTGCTATCAAAACGCATGTGTAAATACATAAACCAAACATCTTTGGTAAGGTCCAAAGATTCATTCCAGGAAGCAACTGATTTTAGGACTTCGTGGCTCTCATCACTTCTGACTTTGTAATGTTCTTGAATACCTTGTCTTTTCAACAAAAGACAAATGAATAATGAAAGAAAGAAGACAAACTGAAATCCACTATGGTAAAAACATGTTTCACACTGACAAAGCAATAAAAATAATATGCACCAGTGACAAAGTAACTGTCTCCCCTGAGCAGAAAGCTTTAGTTAGTATTGTACACTTGTATAAGCAAAAGCATATACAGTCACCTAAAGAAGACAAACAATGCATCTGGAAAGATCCCTCACTATACACCAAAGGGAGATTTTCACTTCCCTTCATCCCAGTACTACAAGGCATTAACAAAAAACTCAAAAACTTTAAGAGGGAGTGATTTGCAAGCGTTTTAGGAAAAAAACAACAACAAAACAAAACAAAACAATAAGGTCTTGCAAACCCTCCAACACTGCTAAGAATTCAGGAATCAGTCACAACTCTCAACAGCTCCTCACATGATGAGAGCAAAAAGAACTCAAAAAGTTCTGGTACTAACTTGACCCCACCCCTTCTTTTCTTTAACAAGTAGATGACAAATGGAAAAATACATTAACTTCAAAATAAGAGGCATCATTGCAGGAGGCCAATTTCCATTGATTGGCTTATACACATGCTCTTAACTCATGAGCTGTTCACTTCTAGAGGGCAGAAAGGATCCATACCAATGCCTGAATGTAGTCCAAGAGACAAAGGGAACAACTTTACCCCAGTGCTACCATGTCAGACCGCCCCTTGACACATATACACAAATACCTGTCCAAGAAGAGAACATTTCCCACAGGCCTTGCCAGCCCAGCTTATTACTCTAAGAGCATCTATTATTGTTAAAACTTGAGAAGAAAAGCTTCTTTGTCTAGATGTGATAGAAGAGAACATAAAAAAGGCAGTTTTGGCTATGGCAACGCTGTAAATGCTAGCTCATGCTTTATTTTGGTATACAAAGGTCAGAACTTAAAGTTATTCACATCTAAACTGAGGCATATGAAACCAACACATAAAACAAGAATCTGCTGCACCAGATCCGTTAAAAGAAAAACTTACATTTTGGTGCATTTTTAAAAAATAGAGTACTTATAGTCTTAAGTATCCAATAACTGATTTTTGTAATCCTTACCTCTGAAGCAGTAGCTGCAATATTAACACTGCTTGACTGTCCGTTCATTAGGTCCATACTGCCCACACCATTAATCTTCAGCCCTACATTTACAACAGCAGGATCATCTCCAAGGCAACTGAATAACCATTCCTGCAAAAAGTAATCAGAAACCATTTTACTCATGTCTTAAACAAGATGTGGTATCTAAAATCCATAACAAAAATAAAGTACTTCCAAAATGGCTATACCACTTTGACGTCCAAACTTTAGATTCAAACACATTCTAAAAATACCTACTTAAAATTGACACAAACAACTGAAGGTTCCATCACGATCCATTACTTACTGTAGTATGAATTTTCATATTCTTTTACATATTATTTTCTATATACTGGGTATTGATATGTAAATGTACACATTAACCCTAACTTAAAGTTAGGCCTGCAACATCAGTTCACATATGATTCTTTTCCTTTGATTACCCACTTTTAAAAGTGTATTACAGATGTTAACTCTTTCAGATAACTTTTGTAAGAGGTTATCCAATAGTTTCTTATCTTACATGCATATTCACCAGGTTCAAGTGAAAATTACCACATTAAAAGCAATTTAAGAGTACAAGTGGAATTAACACTTTCCTCCACAAATTATCCGAATTATTGTTTGGTAAAAAAACCCAACCAACAAAAAAAAACAAAAACAAAAACCAAAAACAAAACCAAAGACCCCACCAACCCAAAGGAAAACTCCACACACTAACTTTTAATGCATCCTTGCAAGAATATTATTACTTTTCACTTCTACAGAAAAAGGCTGCAAAGAAATTGAAACCTTTGGCATCCACTACAAAAACAGTAAGACTACCCAATACTTAAGTGTTACAGAGAGAGTAAAAAGTTGGTTTAGGCTTAAATTTCATGAGATGTTAGTGCCCTCTAGTGTGAAAAAGATTATAAATCAGTTTTCATAGGTCTATGTTCACAACAAGTGTGACTGTTTCCGAAGGTGCTATTATTTATGAAATTCACTTCAGGTTTCTAGTGTAACTCAGAACTATTACATGGTCTGCAAATAAATGGAGAAGGTAAGTGACAGGTAATTAATACCACATGACAAAATAGTATTACAGCATCTCATACTTAATACCTCTATGTAATGAAATAAACAAAATAAAGTAATCAGAAAAAGCTCTATCTCCAAGTGACTTGAACCAGCTCTGTTAGACAAACAAGCCTGGAAGGCAAGAAACTGCAATATTTAAATAATAAAATAACCTTAAAAAAAGCAGTAACTTTAAAGTGTCATTATAGGAACACAATACAGAAAGGAGGGCAACTGAAAGAACGCCACATTGCAAATTTCAGTCAAACACTATAGCTTCTAGGTATTTTGGGGTACTAATGGTCCCCATCTGAACTACATTGAGCTGTACTTCTGCAGTTCAGAACAACCATCCACACTCTACCCTTTCTTGTTTTGTTTTTTTAAAAAAACTGATGGGACTGTCTCATGCACAGGACAGAAGATACTACATTTCACTTTAACATTATACTCCCAGCCCACATGATAAAATTAAGACTCTTTCCTCCACTAAAATATACTTAACTGCACTTAGATTTTAATTGGTATTATACTAACAGACCATACTAAGGGAAAAAAATACCTCATCTTTGGCTTGCAAGTGTTACTGCTGCCCTGTCCTTTCCTACCTCAGTTACCCTTCAGATTGTCTCATGTGGAATATTTCCAAATGCTCAGTTCCCCAATGCCTCTTTCCTATAGCCTTTTCATTTACTGAACTGGAGAGCAAGGAAATAAAACTCTAAATGATGTGTCATAATTTTCATTTATGTAGTGACGATACAGGACAGCGGTATGACATCTCCAAAACCAGCTTCACATCCTCCACACGTTCAAAATCTTATCTTCTGAAAAAACCTACCCTTTAAAAATTTGTACTTTAACCACTGTAATTATAAGGAAAATTTATACTTTGCACAATTTCATCATACAAAGCCAATCTTAAACTAAAGGCCATATATTTGACCTTTGTCTCACAGATAACTTCAGTTGTTCCCCTTCCCGGTACTAATGGGAGGAGACAATGGAAGAATTGAGGAAGAAGTGTTTCTGACCAAGGACAAGTAAAACCTGAAGTTTGGGTTATTTTTTGCAGAGGGATTGGGATGGTGCTATTTAAAAGAAATTATGCATATCATAGAAGCCTATGGAGGTGGCAGAGCAGCCTCAGATAAACAAGAGCGAACTAATTCCCCTATAAGCAACAGGGCTAAAGCCCAGGTTCCTCACAATTAGTCTCACATACTGGAGGCATGCAGACAGGCCCTGGCAACCTCCCCCCGCCTACTTCCTAATGCACTATCTCAAGCCTTACCCTCGGTCCCTTAACATAACAGCTCCAGTTTGCTACCTGTTTCCTAAGCTATTAGGAGCTTTATTTGCACCTGACCACCCATTCTCAGTGCCAGACAGACAGGTACTTATTCCTGTGCTGCCTGAACACAGCACATGCTCATTCACCTAACAGCAGGTTAAATGGGATCAGTGAGCCTGGCAACTATGTGATAGACTTTCTACCTCGTCTTGCAGACGACACTAAACTAGGGGGGCGTGTTGATCTGCTTGAGGGTAGATTGGCTCTGCAGAGGGATCTGGACAGGCTGGACAGATGGGCTGAGGCCAATGGTATGAGGTTCAGCAAGGTCAAGTGTCGGGTCCTGCACTTGGGTCACAACAACCCCATGCAGCGCTACAGACTGGGGGCGGAGTGGCTCGAAAGCTGCCTGGCAGAAAAGGACCTGGGGGTGTTGGTGGACAACCGGCTGAGCATGAGCCAGCAGTGTGCCCAGGCAGCCAAGAAGGCCAACACCATCCTGGCCTGCATCAGGAATAGTGTGGTGAGCCGGACTAGGGAAGTAATCATCCCCCTGTACTCGGCACTGGTGAGGCCTCACCTCGAGTACTGTGTTCAGTTTTGGGCCCCTCACTACAAGAAGGACATTGAGGTGTTGGAGCGTGTCCAGAGAAGGGCTACAAAGCTGGTGAAGGGTCTGGAGGACAAACCTTATGAGGAACGACTGAGGGATCTGGGGTTGTTTAGCCTGGAGAAGAGGAGGCTGAGGGGAGACCTTATCACCCTCTACAACTACCTGAAAGGAGGTTTTAGAGAGATGGGAGCTGACCTCTTCTCCCTGGTGACAAGTGATAGGACAAGAGGAAACGGGTTCAAGTTATGTCAGGGCAGGTTTAGATTGGATATTAGGAAGCATTTTTTCACTGAAAGGGTTATTAAACATTGGAATAGGCTGCCCAGAGAGGTGGTGGATTCACCATCCCTGGAGGTGTTCAAGAAAAGGGTAGATGAGGTGCTTAGGGACATGGTTTAGAAGTGGTGGTGTTTTTATCAGGGTAGGTTAATGGTTGGACTTGATGATCTTAATGGTCCCTTCCAACCTCACTAATTCTATGATTCTATGATTCTACCTTAGAGCACACTACCTGGTGGGGACAGTAGTGGTGCACACTGATCCAGGTTCTCCTTTTCTACCCAGTTAATGATTATGATGAGAATTGCAAGAACTCTGTCCCTTAGTCAAGTATGGTTGAAATTGGCCACCACATTGAAGAAGAGATTCATGAGGCATATAAAATAAAAGGTGATTATTTTTTTTAATAAGTAGAAAAGCACTTAGAAAAACCGTGCATGCAAAGGAAACCAAGATTACAAAATGTTATAACATCTGCCAGTCAGGCTGTATCATAACAAAGCTGTCCACATAATGTTAATTTTATACCCGCTATTGCGTTACAGCATTATGTCTGAATACATTTATACATTTTCCCACTTTGTGGAGATACAGAAAGGGTCAGAATTAGTGCTGTCTGTTATAAACTAGCATTTATCAACTTTAAAGTTCCAGAATTTGCACCATTTAAAATGCATTTCTGAAAGCTGTTGCTCACAGCAACAGTTTTGGCCAGTGTATCATTTAAGACAAATATTGAAAAAATCCTAACACTGGAATAATTAAATAATTTGCTTGCCTCACTACCCTTCAGCTCAACACCAAAATAAGTGATAAACACCAGTATCAGAAAGTAATCAACAGCAGAGCTGTTCAGAGTGGCATAGCTGGATATGTGAAATAACTTGTCACCACACTGCAACAGCGAGTCACACAGTTTTCACTGCGTTCCCTGTATATCTAATTACAAAAACTGAATTACATTGAGAAATTTGAAATTCCAGTCTGTTTCTCATCTTCTATTTAATAAATGCATTTGTGCTCAAGAGTGCATTAAATGTGGAATTGGAAGTGTTTTATATGATGCATGAAATACCTAAGCATGCATTTATGCCAACCTGAAGCCTGGACACACTATGCCACACATACTGTACAGTAAAAAGCAAACTAAAAATACCAATAAAAAGATTCATCACACCCAAAGAATGAAAGTGTCTAGACTAAGCAGGGTCTGCTGTCTTCAATGGGTCTGAGTTTTTCTGCAAATTCACCCAAGGGTGTATTTGATGATCATTCCATTACAGTGACTGACCTATAAACCCCCAAAATGGAACGCAGCTGGGTGAAGATGAGCAAGGGAAACGTGCCCATGAAGCTCGGAATAATGCAGGGTGTGACTGATCACAGCTGTTGCAAAGGAGCTGACTTTATCTCAACACAAAGAGGATCAGACAGTGGCCTTTGTTTTAGATAAACAGCTATGTCAGTTGAGCAAATCATCTGACTATGTTACAGTTGACTGAATCAACTAGTGGCATAAATGTTTCTCCCTGAGTTCATTAAAAAAAGTAAATGCCTCCCTGAGTTAGCGAGACCAGCATGAGGGGGAGTGAGTACGTGGCTCAGCCCAACACAGAGTACAAAAACTAAACAACTAACAAAGGAATTTCAAAGAGAGCAACAAGCTTGAGCTGGCTTCAACCCATATATTTCTTCCCGGCAATTAGAGACACCTAACACTGTGAGGGTGAGCTTATTCTAGAGACCAGGGACCACAATAGTATTGTGTTTGAACTTTGTATTGCAATTGCTATATTTTGCTAAGTGTAACTTTTCAGTATATTTTGTATCACTCTGCTAAATCAGAAACTATCTTCAGATATGCAAATTTAATATTAAACATTACACCCTCCATGTGTGGAACATCTGAAAGAACCTGGTCAAAGAGTATTTGACTCACTGAAGCCTGAATCCCTTTCCACAGAAAAATCCATGGATATTCTTGTCTCGGCTTGGGTCAAACACTATTCCAAAAATATACTGTAAACACAGCATTTTAAAAGACAGTCCTAAAATTACACTCAAAAATTCCTGTCCAGTACAGTACAAAAGCTTTGATGAAACAGCCACAGTACAATTTTATGAATGGCTCGAGAGTCATGATGACCAAGACACTCTGTTCATATTCATAATGTCAGTACAAAATGCCATTTGTTTTGATCACAGATCCCCATGAAGAAAACAAAAGTGCCTTGCATGGATTAATCAACAACTATGAATGCAAAGCCCCTACACCAAAGAGTTTGAGAACCAAAGCACTGTAAGAACCAAAAGACCAGTTCCAGACTCAATCAACCTGAGCTCCTGACCTTGCGGAAACTCAGTGGTATTTTGACAAACAGTACAGAAAAAGCTATTTCTTTCTAAACAAGGAACAGAAGTGTATCAGGCTTCACTGAACCTTCACTCTCCCATGCATAGTACAGCCTAGCTAGATTCATCTATTCCACACTATGACCTCAAGATACTTCAGTGAAATCTTGGAGCCACTGACTGAATTCCAATTCTGGATCTGAGCACTCTGATTCTTAGTTAGAAGTGTATTTTTTCCAGCACATTCTAAATTAACATTACTTCTAACCACCGAACACAATGTAGAAGGTTCAGTGAAACAGATTCGGGTTCTTCAAGCAACTGTCAACATCTGCCTAATATGCACCAAGTCTGATCCTTCTGTCTGGAAGTACTTTGTGGAACCACTTCAGTATCTCGGATGCCTCACTGCCCTTTTCATCAGAACTTGTTAAATACAAAATGGGCCCATTAATTTATAGCTCCTTACCATACAGGGCTACAACAAAGAGCCTCTATTATAATTATTCATTTTGCACACTCTAATTCCTACCTTACATGAAGAACACCCAGAAATGCTTATGGTTTGGGGCGTTGGGTTCCTTTGCACTTCCCCCCCTTCAATGGTTTTGAGGTACAAATCTCTCTGCTAAAAATTCACAACAATATGGCCAAAATAAATCCAACAATATTAAAAATATGGCAGTGTTAAGATGCTGCCACTTTAATGCATTCTCCATGTACTTCTTCCTTAATCTTTATAATGCACGCAGTTATGAAATATATTTTAGTCTGATTTTTTTTTTGGATGCATAGAATATGGATTATACTCCCCATAAATTCACTATATAGATGTTGTGAGATTAACTTCACTCAGGTGTTGAGTAAGTAAGGGTACAGGAAATTCTGTTGACGCAATCCCCAGCATGGACGCCTCATACATTGAGCACACCTCTCACTGATCTGTATCAAGTTGGCAGGTGGAAGTTCTGGACGTCCTGGTGTACAGCAGTGCTGCATGACCCTAGCCGCATACAAGCTGCCACACACAAGAGTTAACTGCTTGGAAGTGGTTCAAGGTGCCCCAAGGGCAGGCAGGCACCAAGAAAGGTTAAGTAAGGGAGACAAAGTGCCCTGGTACACAGGCACTACATACACCACCATATAAAAGAATTCATGCCACCTGCCATCATAGCAAGGGCTGACCACACTCACAGTTCTCCCCTGCAGTTTGGTGCACGTGCATCTCAATACGCCTAGAAGACCTGTGTACATAAGGACTGTGTTAGCAAAGCATGTACTACCCAACACTAAAGAAAAATCACTCATTTGCCAGGCTGTATGTTGTCTGTTCTGCAACAGGAAAGATTCGGTAAGTAGCACAAGGCTGCACTGTGATAAGTCATTACAGGTACTGCAGTGGAGAAAAAAAAAATCCAGGGTAGTCTGAGCAGATTACCAGGCTTTTAATGCTCCTAACTTAAAGACAAATGCATGGCTTCTGTCTCTTGTGCCAGAAGCCACTGTTCTTTATTAGCGACTTCCCATTAGAACCTCCCAAAGTCCATAGGAGCTATGTACAAATAGGTAAAGCTAGAAACATGTCTAAAGATGGGAAGAAAGCTTATTGTCTAAAAGGCAAAATCAGAGATAACTGCTAAAAAATACCCAAACCAAAGAAACAAAAAACATGTTAAAAAATACAAAACACACCCCACACCAAAAAAAAAAAACCACAAACCAAACAAAAACACACACACACACAAAAGCCCCACAATTGAGCAGAAAGACAGCAAGGAACAGGCAACAGGACAAAGAATGTTCATCTGACTGTGAAAGTAGATTTTGTCCAGCAAACTGAATTGCACCTTCCAAACTAGTTTTACGCTCAACCCATCAAAACAAAAAACCCAACTAGGTTACTGCACTGTAAGAATAAAATAGTACATACACAGCATTAAAAAAAGAAAAATGAAAGCCACTAAAACACATGCTTTGATTAAATTTTCAATAAGCACGATAATATTAACAAGTAATACAAGATAGCAAAACTGACAAAAATAGAAACTTCCACAACAGATATGAAATAACAGCTGAAGCAACTTAATATAACCCCATCATCCTGCAGGAAATTTATCATTGGAGATAATCAAATCCCAGACCTAAGATTTCACATACTATGAAATCCTCAGACACATAAATCTTGGCAAAGCATTTGATAAGCTGCCACTAGTGAAGACTGAGATAAGAGACAGTAGTAGAAGACATGCACAGGGTAGAGACATGACAAAAACAGAGATAGAAGAGCATAGTATTAGAATAAGAAGAGATTACTAACAGTTATTAAATATCTAACACCAATACAAATATTGGAATGATAAAACATTTGTAAATACAGGAAAGCAACATAATACAGGACAAATAAAACTATCTGATGGACAGAAGAATGAAAAATGGAAGTCAATCATTAAAGGATCTTTTGGGTTGATCCCTGTAAAATTTCTGCTATGAATTTCAGCGCATCAGTTGGAAATGACTGCCACCAATGCTGTAAGCATGAAGTAGACACATAAGATCATGATGTTTGCATTAGTTATGGACAAGTAGTACCTCCAAAACATTTCACAAGAGACATTTATTCTGTACTCTATGCAGTTCTGGTCACCTGGCTTCCAAAAGCTTTTTGAATGAAACATGCAAAGAAGGGCTTCCAGGTTCTCTGAAGACTCCATTGCAGAAGGGGAAACCAGGAGACCTCAGCTTGCTTATGCTAACAAACTGAAATCTGCACGAGGATACACTTGCCATGTTTAAATACCAGGCAGACAAACCAGGAGTATGAATAAAACGTAAATTTATGCTCAAAATCAGAATTTAGCAATCAGATTCTAGAACAGTTTCCAGAAAACAGCACTAAGAGTCAAAAACCATAGATACTTAAGTTGACACAGTTTCTTTTAGGAAGGAACCTAATATCATATGGTGCCTGCGCAGTATAGCTAACCCAGTAACACAGACTCCTTTTTTCATTGGTTTGATTAGTTCTGCTGCAAACTCAAAGCACTTCTATATTCCTTCTCATACAACTCCACCATTCAGTTGTGTCACACATCCACTTTTTCCCTAAGCATCTGTTGCACAACTGTCACAGTAGTATCAGCTGTTTAAGCTCAAAGACAGATGAAATTAGAATCCACAGACTAGTAACAAACAAAAAATGTTTTATTAGGTTTGACAATGAAGTTTTGAACACACAAAAAGCTTCATTTAAATATGGCCCTTAATTTAGGTTCTCTTTTCTCACCCTAGACATGGCTTTCTCACAATCAACTAAGTGAAATTATTATTCTTTTTAAGCAGACACTACCCACAGAGCACTTTCATTATCATGCGTGTGCTCAGATTCTGGACAACAAAATCATCTTATTGCTGCTTTTATGCACCTCATTCTCTCACTTCAGGGCAGGGCAAAGAAGAAAAGAGGCAAGAGAGAGGTAACATTAAGGTAATACATAGTAAGGGTCTGTCTCAATCATATCTTACTCAGTTTCCAGCCATCAAGATACCTTCTTCACAGTGCCCCAGTACTCAGTGCTCTACAGAACTGCTTACAGAACTCATAGCTTCCATTTCCTCAGATAAGATCAAGACAAAAAAA
Source organism: Vanellus vanellus (assembly GCF_965231255.1). Lineage (NCBI taxonomy): Eukaryota > Metazoa > Chordata > Aves > Charadriiformes > Charadriidae > Vanellus > Vanellus vanellus. The sequence goes on along the minus strand of NC_138910.1, from coordinate 51,060,583 downwards.
ACACCTTACAAATCCAGGAGAATATATCCTTTTCCAGAGCACAAGCTACCCGTTTACCAAATCCTATTACAAAAATCAAACTATTAGCTCAGCGTGTAATCAACTTGCAACAATAAGAAAGAAGTTCAGCTCAAAACGGAAGGTGTTTAAAATGTATTACACACTAATAGGAAGGAGATCCTTAGCGTTCTGACTTCCACCATTCAAAAGCCAGCTATACTCAGTTGCCTTACAGCCAAGAGTTAACTGGTAGATACTGTAGCACAAGGCAACAAATTTCAGCAGTAGCATTGGTACACAGCTGCAAGCAGCAGCAGTTCCTGGCCCTCACACAGCGCAGGCATGAATCAACCAGAAGGACAGAATCATTACAGGCAACAAATGGCGTAAGTCAGAAATGTGAACACGTGTACATGCTATTTAACTTTAGCCTGGGGTTGTAAGAGGTTTGCTTTCTTCTTACAAAAGGTCTCTGTCTCTCCAGCAGAGTTTGAGCATTAAAGACAAAGTATAGGTTCACTAAGTAAATAACTGCACAAGAACTGAAGAAGTTTCTGCTCACAAACTGCTTACAAATTATCAGGTTCCCAGAGTTTCTTTCTTCAGAGATCACCTACAAGCCTCTATTCTGTTTTGTAGTTCTTTAGAAAGGACATTGCATAGAAGAACGTTTTATTCTTTTTGAGCTATTATTTTACAATTGCTGTCAGAACAGACTGAACATCTGAAGTTATGATCCAGCTATAAGTTTTGAGTGCAAACAAGAGAAGTAGTAAATGATTAATGTCATGCTGATTAACTGATGCTCTGTTTGCAAAATGTTTTTCATATGGGTTAGATGTGCAGGCCCAATATCAGAGGAACTAACAAAGGAAGAATATATCCACAGGCAACGTTCTGAACAGAGAAGTCATACTTAAGAGCATACAAAAGTGGAGCACTGAATGCTGCTAGCACGAACTTCAACATCCAAATACTCTTTTCAGAGGTACTCAGATCCACAGCTTTGCTTTGTTTCTCGATAATGCAAACAACAGACCACTAGGGAAGAATTATTATGGACTGCGCATCAGAAAAAAATATCACAACACGCTCACTGTGAGAAGTCTCTAGAAGCTGCCTTTTTATATTCTTAGTTTTAATTTTAAAAAAAAAAATTATTTAAACCAGGCAACAATAAAAATCACAACAGAAGACAAACTTGAATATCATTATAACAATCTACAAACAGACCTAAGTGGGTGACATGCCTTCTCTCAGAATATTAAAAGTACTTCACAGGAAAGATTTGGGGAAAATATTTAAAGAAAATTTTATGTGCGACTGTGCACTCACAAATTCTGAAACAGAGATGACAACTGACAGCATGAGCTTTGTTACCTTCAATAGGCTACAGGAACTCTGTCACCAACAATCACTACAACTCACATGGCAAAAGCACATAGAAGAAAAAGCAGTGATGAAAACTGAGACTGAGGATCTAGACTGAATATTCTCTGTAAAGCTATACATCACACGTGGATGTTAAAGAAAACTCAAATATCCATGCAACTCATCAAATAATTTTCTTTAGGCATTAAGTGCTAGAGTCAAAACTGTAAACAGACAAATCAAAAACAAAATTATCAAACTAACCTAGGGATAGATTTTTACCAAGCAAGAGATGACAACGTACCAACTGTTGCTGAGTAACAGCCTCCAAATCCACAGAATTAAAGACTGGGTACATACACCTGCTTCAACTGCACACTTGCTTTGTACAGTAAGACAAAAAAGATTTACATTTAGGGAAAAGAAAGCACAACTCCTCCCACACTGAATGCCTGACTTCCTCATTCAAGAAGAAGAAAATACTGTTCAGAGAACACTTTACTGTATTTTTTGTAAAGACATTAATAGCCAATTAAGATCTTTCTTGAACAAGACACACGACATCTTTGCCCGTTTCAAAATTCAGCTTTTAGAGAGATGAGTACAGTCTTAATCAATAACACCTGTAATGACAACATTTCAACGATGGTCTCTATATTTTTTAACATCATGCATCTATATGGAAGTTTGCACCGTTGCTATAGAAATGGTACTAACAGGAAAAACTAACAGCATATGAATTACCTATATTTAGTATGATGAATGTTATGTGGAAACCAACAGACATTTGGGGAAGAGAGCTGTGCCACTATCCCCTGCATTCATTTATGAAAGTGTGTGAAGCTCAAAGGATCCAACTTCTACAAGCAAACAATACACAAACCAGTTATTTATCCACCCAAGCATCCACATCTTTCCCAGATTTCTAACTCCTTTTGGAAGAAACTCAGTAAATCAGGCAACTGATGAGACAGCTGGTAAAGACTCAAATACCAACAGTTTAATCCTAAATACATTTCTTCACCCACAACCAGTCAGTAATTGCTGACCACCAAAGCATCTGCCTAAGAAAGTATCATACAGAAAATGAGCAAATGGAAGTTAATTCACACAAATTGAGGATTTCAACATACCAAATGGATCTTGTAACCTTGTAAATGTTTAAGACCACTAGATAAACCCACTGAGGATTTGTCAGTTCTCACAGCTAGATGTCGATGATCTAGTCAAAGCTCCTGAAATTGGAGATCAAGCTACATTTGCATCAACTGAAATAATGTAAAGTTAACACTTTCGTGAAGGAGGATAGTATATTTTTAAGATGTTATCAGACTTCTTGTTATCAAAACAGAAACTTGCAGTAGATTGCAGGGAAATCTTGTCTCTTCAGATGCTCAAGGCAGACAAGAATTTATTGAAAGCCTGAAATTCTAGTACACCGCCTTATTTCTTGTACATTAACAACAACAGTTGAATGACCAGAAAAACTAAATGTGGTTTCAGGTAGATGGGCAGTATAAATGAAAGCCCTGCTAGAGCTATTTCTACACCATCTATCTACATTATTGATGAAAGGACCTGCTCAAAAGAAGGAATGACATAATATATGTCTACAGAGTTTGTACAACTTGTATAATTGATGTAGAATACAATGTTGTCCAGAAGACATCAAAAAGACACTTGAGATGCAACATAAGCATTAATTTGATGAGCACAGCTGGCAAAGCACAAGAACCAGCTATGCAAACCCATTTGTATACCTCTAATGGTAGTAGAGAAAAGCCTCAAATTCTTGTTACAAAACAGGTAAAAAAGGCAAACTGCAGGGGAAAGACAAATTATAAAGTTCTTTACAGCACACATGACAGCTTTAAACTAACCAGGGACAAAGGAAATCAAATAATTTCTCAAATTACTTCAAGAAGGTAGAGAGGCATGCTATTCTATTTGTGAGCCATGCTTCAAATGAGGAAAGCAAAAATCATCAACTGCTGAAGAAGCATGCAACCTTTTGCTCTAGTCTGGACTTAGTGGCAATTTGATCAACATGCCACGAAGCCAGAACACAAACCTGGACACAATTTACCAGCATTAAAAAAGTAAAGGCACAAGATGCTCATGTACACAAAATGCTGATTGGCCTGCATCGCTTGACAGGCACAGAAAGGCTGTAGACACTTAAACCTAGAGAGAACAGCTAAACACGTTCAAAGCAGAGACAAGCATTTTCTTCCAGATATCATAGAAAGCATAGGGAATCCTGGAATTCTTATATGCCTCTAAGAGCACGGTATCTGCTGACAGAGTAACAGCATTTGACAGGATGAGGGGGAATGGCTTCAAACTGGAAGAAGGTAGATTTAGATTAGATATTAAGAAGAAATTTTTCACTGTGAGGATGGTAAGGCACTGGAACAGGTTGCCCAGAGAAGTTGTGGAGGCCCCATCCCTGAAGGTATTTAAGGCCAGGCTGGATGGGGCTTTGAGCAACTTGTTCTAGTGGGAGGTGTCCCTGCCCATGGCAGGGGGGTTGGAACTCTATGATCTTCAAGGTCTCTTCCAACCTAAACCATTCTATGATTCTAAGTTGTGCCAGGGGAGGTTTAGATTGGATCTTAGGAAAAATTTCTTCACAGAAAGGGTTGTCAAGCATTGGAACAGGCTGCCCAGGGAAGTGGCTGAGTCCCCATCCCTGGAGGTACTTAAAGGACAGATAGACTTGGTGCTTAGGGACATGGTTTAGTGGTGATTTTGGCAGTGTTAGGTTGTTGGTTGGACTTGATGATCTTAAAGGTCCCTTCCAACCTGGATGATTCTATGATCCTACAATTTGTTGGTCTTTTCAGTATTTAGGACTCAAGTCCAGTTCATTTAACCCCCCCTAGTCTGTCAAGCAGGATTTTTTAAGATTATTCCAGCACTATGAACTCAGCATAGTAAATTCACAAGCAATATCCTACCCAAATTCTACTTGGATATTTGAGCTATTCAGTGGATAACTGGATAATTATTAGTCAAATGTATCCTTCAGCTTATGAAATTCAACTGTGTCCATTTCTGCTAAATCAATGGATGCATGCATTAAAGATTGATTTAAGTGCAGACACGCAAGCTGAAAACTTAGGTCCAAGAGCAATGACAGAGAGATAGCCTGTACACAATACAGTTTCAGTAGAGACTTGGAGAATGGTGTTTGGAATGTAAATCTACCATTTTAAAGCAGATGAGACTTTCTTCTTAAGGAAGTCACGCTGTTTAACAGTTCATTTAACTAAAAAGAAAATTACATTCATCTTTGTATAATTCTTCTAACTGATAAAAATTAAATCTGGAATGCTATAATGCAAGAAAGCCCACACCATGAGATGGCAGCATATCACAATTAGGAATACAAAAACCATTATTATATCACCATTCAGTGATGTCAACCGTATCTTTAAAAAGCTCACAGGCTGGTACCTTCAAAAAAAAAAAAAAAAAAAAAATCCTGCTAATTCAGTTAGTACTAACAGCTGAAATCTCTAATCTTCTAATCTTAGCACACTGATTAGAAAATGCTTTGCTTTCCTTTCTAAGATCACTAAAACTATCACAGCGCTAAAACAGGGGCGTAGTGCAAATCAAGATTAGAACAAAAGCGAAGATCCTCAGATCCTAGAATACCTACCAGATAAGCTTTAGTATCCTCTGGCAACTTCTGGCAGGATACCTCGCAGGAGTTCTGTCCTAAATTTTGCACAAAAGTCTTTTTTTCCCCCATCTTCTACAGAGAGGGGGTCTTCCGGACCAGACTAATCAATAGCACTGGCTTTCTCTTAAGTAACAGGGATTAGCCATTCTGGACAAAACAATGAAAGTTAATTCTTCGCTTCATCTAAATGAAAATACAACTTCTTTGAGAACCTGTCATGCCATGCTTGGCCAAGACAGCATTTTTGCTGTCACGCAAGATTCACCTTGAATAGGAGGGTAAACATGAAAAAAAGGTCTGAGGAACAGTTTAAGTATTTGGAACCAGTAGACTGAGTTATAATTAGGACAAAGATTTGATACCGCTTCATCATTATTGACATTAAACTGCCCTTGTCCTGGAGGTACAAGGAAATCTGTCAACATAAGAAATGCAAGTGGACAATGCACACCAAACAGGGAGTAGCCTTGTTTGAAGCAACAAAAAAGCGGCAGTGAAGAGAAGGCTGTGCGGCAAAACAAACTGAGCTGGGAGAGATGGACAGGGAACCCAGTTGCCAGCAGGATGTTTTGTTGCCCTGCACAGGCAGGCCACAGCCCATGGGCTGCCAGTTGGAGAACCCTATTGTGCAGAAGCATGTGCTTTTAAATGCTGCACCATTTAAGCATTTTTAATGCCCGATTATTGTAAGTTTAAGGCAAGTTACCTTGTCACTGCAATATTGCAGCACGGAATGAATTTGATTCTCAATTCAGAAATTGTGTAAATTTGCAATTCCAGAAGGTATTCTTTGATGACATACAAGATATACTAAAATAATTTACGTTACAGCATTTTCAAAGGGTTCTACCAATAAACTGTCTTTGCCAGGCAAACAAACTGAGCAAGTGTGGACTAGATGACTGCCCAGGTGTCCCCCCCTAAAGTATTCTGATTCTCTAGTTTAAAGAAAACACAAAAGTCATTAACGATCCATTAAAATAGCATGTAGGTTCAGAGAGAAAGAAGCATATCCAAATATACTGATCAAGCAGAATCAAATCACAAACTACTTAATTTTTTGCTCTCTTGATGACATAAATTTTACATATATTTTTTTAGATTCCAAGAAGAGTGGATAAACAGTATTAAAAAAGCTTGATATCTGTTTGAATCTCCCCTTATTTCCTTCCAGTAAGATTTGGTAAAATTTGGCTTCAAACCTCCCACAAAAACATTCTACTTCACAATAAATACAAAGAAGGTCCTGCAGAACAGTCACAGAAAACTATTTTTAAATGCATCACTTCAAGCAATCAACTTGTGGCATGGGTATGTTCTCCTAGCTAGAAAAAGCAGCATTGCGATGAATACTTAGATAGTCCAAAGATGTCATTCATATGGCCTCTCCCCCCCCAACATTAACAGGCACCAGAGATACACCACAGTCCATTTTGTCCTTCCTGAAAAAACATCAGAGAAAAGCAAGACTGCCAAACATGCATACACAGGTTGAGAGGCGAGAAAGCCTGTGGACCCCAGAATGAGAGCTGAAGTGTACTGGTGATGGAAGGCCATAATGCAGGAATAGAAAAGAAAAGCTGCAACCTCTCATGTTGTGAAATAGCATCTAACAGCAAATCAGCTGGGTATCATGGAGGGGCAGAAGCAAAGAGAGAGAACATGCAAGCACCATCCACACCCATTTCTCCTAGCCCTGCTAGGCATTGACAAAAGGTTTTATTGTGTTTTGATACTTTGTGATACTGCAACACTTCATGGTGTCACCACCACGAGAGATTCAACTGATACTGCCTATGAGGATTTGGATAATCTGAACTGCAAATAATTTGGTGACGGAAATTAGTACAGGGATACATTTTTCTACAGTTAAAAAATACATCTATATTTTAACTAAATAAACTCAGATCTTTCAGTGTTGTCTCAAAGCCAAGATCATCCACATTCGTGAAAACATTCTGTTTCTTGAAAAAAATAACACAAATTATTAATTAGTTCCCCCATTCTATAACTACCAGGAAGTGAGTTGCCTCTTACCTGCTAAACAAATGGCCAAAAAAGCCAATACCTTGGCTGCACTTAGAAAATACTTTCATTTTTTAGTTTCACATTCAGCTTGCCAAGTTGGGGAAGTTCATTTGGTCATGAACGTTATTTAAATATAAATGAGAACCAGCCACATCATAAATAGACTATTGGTATCCTAGTGTTGAAACACCACTGAAGTCACTAGCCACAACCTGGTTAATGTGTTTTTGGCAGGTGGTATACTTTTGAAACAGCTTTATCACTTAAAAGCTAAGATATTTTAATGAGTTACACAAACTTGTCTTCCACTGCCTCCAAGACAACAGAGAAAACCAACCTCAGCAAAAACAGCAAACGCAGCTACCAATTTAAATGCAATATTCATATAGTAATTTACAGGATCTTTCCAATCAAAGAATCGAGTTTTTTCACAAACAACAGAGTAGGGCTTTCCAACTGAGTTGTGTGTGGCTAATAAACACCATAAATCCAACAAAGCTATCAAACAGCAGGCAGTGGGGCTGCTCTACCACAGACACTGCTGCATAAGCCAGCCCCCTCACTGAGGAATGAATCAAACTCAACATCAATTCACTGTGGGACTCAACTGCATGCTCAACCCAGCCCCAGTACCCCCAAAAGAACACAATTTGCAAATGGCATCTCCAGCCTATGCAAGATCCCTTTTTCTCTTCCGAGATGTGTTTTCTGATTTTGAGGATTGTTACATTAAAAAATATCAGTCGCCTCTGCATTAGGGAAGATGCCAGTGATGAATCCCAAAAGACTGCAATTTTCTTCCTGTTAAGCAAAGCACTTCTACCAACATTAGGAGAATTATAAATACAGAAAAAGCCACAAAGAAATACCGATCAGCCAGTCTAGCGATAAGATCATGGAAACACACCCTATTGCCCTAGGGAAGACAAGATATCCAATTCCATTAATGACCTGGAATGTAATAGAGAAAGATGACACCAGAGAAAGAGACCAGCAACAAAAACTTCAGTTGCTGAATCCCATCACTTCTCCTCATCTTCCATCCCTCAGTCAGACAAGTAAAATCAAGAAGACATCCAAGACATTCAGCACCAGTCCGCCCAGAAATCTGACACCTAAATGCAACACAGAAACTCCAGCACATCCCAAGACAGCAAGGGAAGTCTTTTTTTTCCTGTTCCCTGGAGAGATCTCACTTCTGTCCATGTCCTTTAACTTCATTACTGCCCAATTCTGTTTGCCACTTAAGACTACCACTTCACCGAAAGATGAGAAGAAAAAGCATGTAAAACCATGGATTTTTTTTCTAAGTCATGAAAATAAAAGCTAGCTTTTTTTAAAAAAAAAATAGGTATAGCTGAAATAACTACATAAAGCTCTCAACTTTTCTACAATAAACCTTTGTTTACAAATAAATTAAGGATTTAACAAAAGCTTTGTGGGCACAACAGCTTAACAAGACATCTTTCATGTTAGCTACTTGCAGTATTCACCAACAAGCTTCCCTTTTTAGCAGTATAACTTAACATAGATAGACATAGAAATCTAGTTAGCCTAACAGCATAACACATATACAACCCACCTCTGAATTATATTACTATATAGATCTACACAACAGATTCCACATTTTCCCAAGCTAGCCTTTATAAAACACTTTTTGGCCTCAGCAATACTCTTCCAGTTAATGTCTTTATTGTCTTATAAATATGTTATAAAATTCAGATCAAGAATCATTCCTCAACAAAACTGTCAGCCTCAAATCATTATCACATACACCTTTGTTACTCTAAGTCTAAATTAGTTTCAAAATTCATACCCAATTTGCATATATTCACTCTGGACTTACAACAAGCACATGCTGTAAGTGTACAACTCTGCTTCCAGATGCGTGGGTGTTCCAGTTTTCTCCCATCAGCTAATCAAAATTGAATAGGGAAGGCACACAATTTCACAGAGAAAAAAAAAAACAAGATTTTTAAAGTTTCTCTAGATGCCTTGGCATAGCGTCACCTTAAATGCTTTAAAACTTTCCATTGCACATACAAAAAAAAATTTTGGGACCATGTAACAACAAACATAGAGATACTTCTTTTCCCTCTCCTAGTCATATGACATTCATTACCAGAAAGAGAAGAAACTAAAGCAGTTCTGGTTGCTGGTCTCTAACAGAATTTTTAGACATATATCTTTAACAAACAGAAGTCCCTGAATGCTAGGTTATACACAGATTTGTATGAAGAGAAGGTAAATTACCTTATCTGAAACATGAACTAGGTCCTAATGAAGAAGCCTTTCCACCACTCAAGACAGCTTCAGAAAAGAGCCAAGATTGAGTTTTCAGAAGTATTAAACACAAGTCGCAGCATGAAATACAGTTTGAGTTCTGTCATCACACAGACCCTATCCACATTAAAAAAAAAAGTCAGCAAGTTAATTAAGTACAAGGGCAAGCCATTACATGCAGACATTGAGGAAGTGCTATCTGCAAGCAGGTCCTCAAGCACACTATCTGGTTATGAATAGCTGCTGTTCTTCAAAGGTAAAGAAATACTGTACCTCAAAAGCAGATTTTCCACTTCTTTAATATCACCTTAATATGCCTTTGACTTTTTATAAAACATTGTACATTTGGGACCCACCTCAAGTGAAAACAGTATCGAGCTTGCCTTTTTGATCTCCTGACTACAATTTGCTTAACATCATTTACCTCTCCAAATTCCTTTAGAAGTATTCTGGGTGGACACTTGGAACACTTTAATAGATATTGCCAGTAGAGCTGAACAATTTCTACAAATAAAATAACCTTCTGCTAGCATAGCTAGATACACACAAGCATATAGAAAAATAACCAAAGAATCACAGTTTCATACTGCAATTAGATTTGGTACTACTACCTTTGGTACATTGTAATGAAGATCTTATCCAACATAACACAATACATACTTGTTTAAAGTACCATTAGAAATTATTTATTACCATGACTGGAAACGCCACCCACTAGACTGGATCAGAAAGTTATTTTCCACTAGTCAGGAGAAAAGCACTTTTAGTAAGGCATATCACTAACAGCACCAGAATCTATTATCAAAGAGTTATCTGGCAAAATCTGTTCAAAATAAAACCAAAATAGACCCAGATTGGGAGGAAAAAAAAAAAGACACAAAAGTGGATTAGAAGAAATTATTTATCATCAATAGGGCTGGGTGGCTAGCCAAGCGCTTTTCAAACAGGAAGTAGCAAAAACATTTTTAGTGCAGAAAGACATTTGCTATTATCATATAAATAAAATGGAAAACAGCTTCATCAGAAACTGCACACCTGACACCATCCATGCATGGCAAATTAAAAGTAGTAATCACAGATAATTAAATAATAATAATAAATCCTTACACCTAGGTAATGTTTATGCTCCTCAAATCTTAAGGCAGACCTGCAAGGCCCAGGTTTTATCTGCCCTAACAAACATTTCAAGTTTCGGGCTGCTCACTGTCTACCACGTTCATGGTTCTCATAAGCACAGGGCTAGTGTCCAGCCAAGAAGAAATCTTGCTAAGCCTTCAGTAATTTTTGCACTCTGAGCTCCAAAAGATACTTGTAGATCACCTCAACTGCATGGAAGGACTGAATTCAAGAAATTCTACTCTTCTTATACAGTACTTCTTTCTAAAATGCCTTTTGCTATATTCCCATAAAAGTTTGATCCATAAGAGTATCAGTTATTTAAAGGCAAGCCTGACAACTAACACCTTAACAAACTGGTCAGTCTAAAAGTACGTGACTATTATTCTAAAAATAAATGACATAGCTGCCACTATTCAGGTATACTTACCAATAAAGCACATGGGAAAACTGGCTGGTAATCAAAGACAAGGCTGTTGCCAGAGTGGTCTGGACTTGCTAGCAATAGCAGCACAGTTCAGATGCCCTTTAACCACACAGAGAAAGTTAATTACGTGACAGAGTAGGAGAGGAAATACAGTGATTATGAGTAATCCACTTAACCATATGCTTTATCAATACACCTCATGATATTAGAGTTACTAATTAGTGACAGCACAAAACAGTGATGCATTAATGGGAGAGAGAGTAGCCAAAATCTTTGGGCCATTTTTTCTTCTATTGATTTAGCACTTCAAAGAATTTATGTGCATTTTGAAATCCAAAATGTATACCCCTAAGAAGCTATGTGATGCTACCAGCATTCTAACACTTCACATAAGTAAGGTGATTGCAGATGCTTTTGGAACCCCCAAGATACTTTACAGACAAATAGCTGTATTACCAAACCTTCAGTAACACCATCATCATTCCCAACTCACTCTACCAGCCTACTGTAAAACATGCAATGACTCTTAAGTTTAGCTCTACGCAAAAGGAATTATCAGAAGTGTCACAAGGATCTTATAATGCCTCAAATATTTCCGCATGAAATCTGAAACTAAAACCTTTTCTCCCCATGTTCCCAGACTTGCAAACCCAACTAGGGATTCAAGACAGAGTTCAGCTTGTGCTCTAATACCAGAAATGAGCACTCTACAAGCTCAGCTATAACCAAAGAAAGGCACAACTGATCCACTTAATTGATTACAGCTGTTTTATGGAAACTCTGATTTTGTACTTGCCAGTTATCTCCACCACCAATTGCTTTTTTTTTTTTTTTTTTTCATTCCTTTCTCTGTTAGGACATCAGTGCAAAATTTTGTATGGCTGAAGAGGGAACTATCAAACTGAAAAACAAGGCAAGGCAAAAATAACAAAAAAGCTTAATTTCTTAGCTGGCTAAGTTACCTGATGCAGTTCACTCTACTAGTATTTCTGCCAAAACAGTGTGAGAAGTGAGCAATCAATAAATAAGCTGACCCACTGCATGTGGGGTCACAACCTAATTCAATTACAAACCAATTTAAATTAGTTACAACAGTGGAGGACCCAAACATTATCAAGCAAGTAACAGAACTTAAGAGCAATTAGAAGATTAAATTAACAACTTGGCAATAAAACAAGTGGACTAGAAACACAACCTTTTAAAGAGTTCACAAATTTGAGTTCTACATGGAATTAACAAGTCACAAGTCCACCTGTGCTTGCATGCCTCTTCAGATACAAACTCACAAGTGAGGCTTTCAAATAAAAACTTAGTAAATTGAGACTTTCAGCTTTTCATTGGAAACTTCTGCCTGCCTATACATTAATCTGAAAAGGCTGTATCACAGCAGAAAATGTGTTTTGTACTAGTGTTGTTGATTCACTTATTGGTCCAACACCAGTCACTCTGTGACATTACACCACTTATTCTAAATCTAAATGAAAATATAATACTATAGTTTAGACAATTATCCCAAACCCCGGGCACCTTAATAATGTGCAATCCACTTTACAAACTGCATTCAGATCACTTTTTCCAGGATCTCTGCCAGTTTTATCTAGACACTATTATCTAAAAAAATAGACCTTCAGCTTTTAAAAAGATCAATATTCTTCTTCCTCAGCATGATCAATCTGAGCCCATCTCAATGAGGAGAGCAAATTCCACAGTCTCAAAGCTGTTCCTTAATGAATAATGAGGAAAGCACAAATCAAACAGCTTTTAATGCCACACTACTACAACAACAGTCAGAGAGCTGATAGCCAGTCCTAGGTCACTTCAGACTTAATTGATTGCTGCCAATACCACAGCTCAATTAAAGAGAAAAAGAGGTAACACATACATATCCCAAAGCATTAGTGCCACTGACTCCTACTGAGATGGCTCCAAAGCCAGCAAAACCTTCTGCACCGCATTTTGCTTCCAAATCACTTTGAAATTGAGTTACAGCATGAAAGCCAACATATCTCAAACTTCTCCCCTGCAGCCCCCATTATGTATTTCTTCTCTACCACTCTGAGCGCTTCAGCCCTCGGGCAGCCTACGGACATACTGTACAAGCAGTATAAGTGAAGAGATTCATAAGCTCCAAGAAATTACTAAATTGGGCTAACCACTTTTCAGCAGAGGACCCCATAGCAAGCTTAACTACCCGTCTCCCTCTCTGGCATTGTGCTTTTTCCCGGGCATGCTGTTTGTTTTTCCTTAACTAACCCAGGCTCTCCCCAGGTTACATTTCATTACTTGCACTATGAACTGCTATAACGATCTAAAACCAATGGGAGGAGGGGCAGAGACGACCTCCAGCCAAAGTCAGCTCTAATTGGTTAGGAGGTCTCAATCTTCTAGTCAAAGATTTTAAAAAACTGATTTTACTGCTTCAATATGATTGCTAAAAACAACAACTAATAAACTCAAGTCACCAGAGGGCACTAACACTTCTACCTAATGGCAAATGCACTCCTTCAATTAGGAAGACTGATAATTACATCCACATCATCATGTATATTTTATCTGGATTGAACTTCAGCCAGCTTGTTCTAATCCACGTTCAAATCTCAACTACATGCTGATGAGGCACTGAGCTACATTAACTGTTGTGGTCACGCTTGCAATATATGGGGGAGACTTACAGTCTCCCCAGATAGACCAGAGAAAACAGGGCAGGCACATGCTTCTCCCAGTTCACTTGCAATCTAAAGCTCACATTGCCTATGAAATGTATTTGTATGTATACATATAAATGAAATTCTGAAACAGGCAAGGAGAATAGGTCACAAGTCTGGTACCTCAAAGAAACAGAATAAATAACTATTCTTAGGAGCTTGCAGCAAGATGAATCCTACCATAGGGGACGGCAAGCAATATCTGCCTCCAAGGGAAAAAAAAGGGGGGGGGGGGCTTCCATTTAACCACCAAGCAGCAACAGATGCATTGCTCTCTCAAATCTGGCATCAAATCAATAGCCATGTTACGTGCTTAATCTTTAACAAAGGAGACTGGTCTTTACCACTAAGAAATAAGCAGGTTTTTAAAACACAAATACAACGCACACGAGGTGCTGACAAGAGGGTTTCTTGATATTCGGACCAAGCAGCTCTTGAGCATCTCAGTGTCAGGCAGAGAGGTGCACTGCAGCACACCCAGAGATTTTCTGGGGCAAGGAACCTTGACTTGTTGATGCACCCACTACAGTCACAAAGAGCCAAAACGCAGCCTGACTGGTGCAGCCCTACGGAAACAAGGGCAAAGCTTCTGGGACCTGCAAGGTACACAGCTTCTTTTGTCCCAGCATTATTGTCCTGCAGTTCTACCTAAGCTGTCAGTTTTGTAGTTGGGACTGTTAAAGAATCACAGGCAGGACAAGGAAAAGGGAATCCTATCCTTACTTACAGAAAGACACACAAGCACGGAGGCCATCACTTCTCTGCACTCTTACACCCATGGAAAAAGTTACACTGACAATAAAGCTGGGATAGCAAGGATTCTGAGAGCATTCTCAAGGCATCTCCATGGGTTCACGGAAGACACCATTTATGCCATTTGACAGTCTACAACCCATGTGGAAGCTTGTATGGAGTTTTAACAAGACCAACTGTGAGCATACTTGAGAGTAGCACACCTCAGAACAGTGATACCAAGAGAGTAAAGATTAACATCTTATGCATGTCAGGAACATTTTATTTTAAAATACTTAGTACTGACCCACTAGATTTCCCAATATTTTATTTTGCTACACTATAAGATCCAGTGAATGGATCAGTTTTTCTAGACAAACTCGACAGGATCAGTCTCTCTCTTCCTCAGCCAGCAAGCAGGTTCAATGACCATCATTTACATCATGCCAACTTTTGAAAGTCACAGCAAGAAGCTCAAACGTTCAGAACACATCATGCTGATGAATGCGTCCTCCCCTTCTGTGACTTCGGGCCACCTTCTCCTTCTACCCACACCCTGTTCTCCACTTTACACAGCTCCTTCTGACTGCACAAAGCTCCTGTCACCAGCTTAGCCCAGTGACTGGATTGCCACTGCAGCAGCATGAGTTGCTGACACCCCACAACAGCCTTGCTCCACTTCTGATTTCAGAGGTCCCCTTTCTGTTCAGCAGATAACCGGGTGGTACCAGCTTGCTGACAAGAAGGATTCCAATGCCATATCCCTTGGAGTCCCACCGGGCCTTTAAGGATCTTTGTAAAGAAAAGAGAGTTGCAGTCACACATCCTCACGTTCTAGGGGACTAAGCATACGTAGCATCTACTGAAAACACCCAACTGTAACACTGAGTCTCTTGCTTTAGCAGTCTTTTAAGGTGACTAGTTCATAAATAGACAAAACATGAAACACACAAAGCTTCTGTTCATGTAATAAATACTAACTACACACGTGAACATTAAAAGATGATTTCTGATGCTGCAGTTCCAGGTACTTAAGTATAAAGGTTATTAACATAAATGTTTTCTCATTATTTTGAAAATGCATTTTTAAGTATCTTTTCTAACAAGGGCTGTAAAATAACACTCAAATCAGAAATACACCATGCCTTTGATGTCGTAGGCTTCAACAAAATGCAACCAACTACACTCCCCACCCTTAAAGGAAGTTTTTGACTCAGCTTGATTTATTGAATGAAAGGAGGAGCCCAAATGACTCAGCTCCAAGCAAATCTAAAGGAAAAGATTAACCCCTAATCTCAATGAAAAAAAAAAAAATAGGGGAAGAAACTGTTTAATATGGAGGCGTGTCCTTATCAATTCAAACCTTTGAATATTAAAAGACATGTCAAACAAAACATTAACACATTGAGATTTCATTAGCTTTCTGAAGTCTTAAACACATTTATTAAAAATATAGCCAATTTTAAAACCAAAGTTTACACAAGTAACTGAAGTTAGAGAGCCCTGTAACTTCATACTTGTTCACCGGTGCTGAGCAGCTTCAAGATCAATAAAGTATCTAAACATTGGGATTTTCAATCTAGACAGTCGCCAGCAAGATCTAAGTGTGGAAGCGAAAAGATCTCACCAAAAATTCTGCACAAATGCAGGTTTCAGAGAAAAAAAAACCAACAACCTGACAGTGAACAGGATAACCTCATGAAGAAGGTTTGGTTGTTTCCTCCATTAGACTGAGGAATCAAACATTGCTTATCAAAACCCAGAAAAATAAATTACAAAGTAGAATATTTCACAAGGGGGCTAACAGACTCCAAGTGACTGCTATACATCTTCCACATGTATTTGCAAGTGACTGCTTGTCCCCCATCTCAGCCATACTACACTAGCATTTCGCTGCAGAATACATCTCTAGCATTGTTGGGAGGAATATTTAATTTCAGACTAGGAGTGCTTCTTTACATACGGTTCAAACTTTAAACACAGATGTCACCAGAGGGCACTCTTTCAATTCAAGTGACCTAGCTTTAGCAAACTTCTGAGCAAGACTGCAGACAACCCACATGCAGGGATGCGCAAAAGCTGTACAAAACAGTAATAGTTTTGCTTCTGCAAAAGATTTCCCGAAAAAAAAAAAAAAAACACAAATAAAAAAACACCAAACATAAATGAAATTTAATTAGTTATCCCAGAAACAAGAAATAATTTTCAGAGTAACCAGAAGCACTGCTAGTAAATATCACAACAAATTATCAACTTCTGCACCATATTACACTGTGGTACTTGATGATACCAATTCACTCAAGCAGTTTTAGCACCCGTGTGGATCATCTCAATTTACAGAAGCAGGGCCCAAGCCAGTACAGCTTATGTAGAGGTGCCTATGGAAGTCCTCTGGCTATATTGTCACAGATACTAAACCTAACAATAATACATGAAAAAAAAAAAAAATCTATGTTGTCAAGAGAAAGCTCTGGGAAGCAATTTTTTTTCTACTCCTCACTGTTCTGTATTCAATGTTGTTTTAAGAGGGCCAAAAGTTAAACCATTTGCATGAAGATAATAGAAAAGTATCAGCAGTGTGATTAGTTTTCAACCTTTAGTCCATGTATTATTTCTAATAGCCTGCTGAGACCTAATAAAGATTTAAAAAAAAAAAAAAAAAAACAAAACACACAACTGGCAAGTCAAAGTTCATTAAACAAAAATGTGCACAACCACTAAAAATCACAATAGGTCTGCCTATATATCAAAAAAGGTTGCAAACCACTGTTTGATGTGAATAGAAAGCTAAGCCCATTTTGCTTAGAAACAAAACACCACCCCAATACTACTAAAATCAAGTCAGCTGCAGAGGCAGGCAGTGACAAGAAAAAAAGGAAAATAATCATTGTGCGCTTTATGACACTTTCCAGTCTTGAGAGAAACTCAAAAACCACAGGCCTACAAAACATTTGATAGCTTGCTTATCAGCCTATCCCATTTGAAAAGAAATAGCCTCTGTCTCTTCCAGCTATCTGTGACAGCAAAGCCCCTTAGTTTAGCATAGGAAATGGAAGGCGGGGGAGTAAGACCTGTGCAAAGGCACCTTTTGTCAGCATAGGGATCTCTCAAATAGATAAACATATCCACAGAATTTCACGAGGCCAGTAACTGCTATTAAACACACAGGGACAGGTTACTTCAAACTATAACCTATCACCACCCCTCATCGTGGTTTAAAATATGCCTATATAATTGCTTTTCCAGCATCTGCTGCCAGAAAAGAAATATGCCAAACACTCCTGGTGTCAAATAAACAGCATCTACTTGCCTACCCTCTGAAGCAGATCCTTGTCTACTGCAAAGCAACGCGCTCTTACTGCTTTGCGCTTAACCCCGTTCTATAGAAAAGAAACGCTATGTCGCGTTGATACCCCCCAATAACCCCCCACCCCCGCCCGGGGTCGCGCTGCCCTACCCTTCACGTCGCGATAACTTGGCCTCACTCAACGTGAAGGTGCCCCAGCGCCCCCCTCCCCCCCCCCCCGGGGAAGGGCTGACTGGATAGCGGTATCTCACGGCCACAGCCACCGCGCCACCCCCCCGCTCCGCCCTGGCCTCCCTCAGGCCCCACCGCGGCGCAGAGCCTGCTGACCCACGCGGGAACACGGCTCTGCCCATCCCCCCCTCGCCCCCCCCCCCCCCTACACACACACGAACAACCCCCTCGCCCGGGCTGCGGCTACTCCCCTATGCCGTCTCTATAGACGGCGGAGGGGGGCCGCTTCCCCTTCCCCCCCTCAATCCAGGCCGCAACCTGCTCTCCAGCACCTCACGCAGGTAGCGGAGGGGGGGGGATTAAATAACTGGAGGCGCGCTCCGGCCTCGCTCCACAGCCACGCATCCCTCCATCTTGCAGCAAGGCCGGGGGAGCGGAGGGGGGGCCGGGCACCGCCGTCGCCCTCCACACACACACACAAACACGCACGCACGCACCCCGCGAACACTGACGGGGGAGAGGGCGCTGCCGAGCCGCCGGCCCGGTCCGCGGGGGACGGCACCCCCCTTTCCCGCCGCCGCCCCCCGCGACGCCCGTGTGAGGAGGCGGGCGACAGGTGGGCGGCGGAGCGCGCGGCTCCGTGAGGCGCCGGCCGGCGGCGGGGTGACGGCTGGGGGCCGGGACCCTCCCCGGATCTGGGAGGGGACCGCGCGCCTCCAATCCCCGGCCGGCAGCCCTTTAGGGCCCGGCGTGCGAGCCGGGGTTAAGCCTCCTTTCTTTCCTCCTCCTCCAAGAAAGCCGGACAATAAGCCCCGCCGCGGCTCCCCGCGGAGGCGGGCGCCGGCCGTGCAGCTCCCTCCTCCTCCTTCTTCCTCCTCCTCCCCGCGACAGCCCGGCTCACCTGCGAGAGGGAGGGATGGATGAGCGGGGGCGGGCGAGGACGGGGAAGCCGCTCCGGCGGCTGGAGGGGCTGCCGGGCTCCTCTCCGCCCGCCTGTCGTTCAGCGCCGCTCGCCGCCTGCCGGGCTGCGCTCCTGCGGGGGAGCCGGCGGCGGCAGCGCTGTCACACACACATACATATACACACACTCACTCACTCACTCACACACATACACACACACATGCGGGGGGCGGGGGGGGGGGGGGGGGGGCGCCGCCCGACTGCGCATGCGCGCCGAGCCCCCTTGGCCCGCCTCCTCCAGTGTGGCGGAGCGCCCGGGCTGGGCGCGGACTGCGCAAGCGCCGCCTGAACCGGGCGCGCGCGCTTCCCCCCGCCCAACCCTTTCTCACCCGCCGCCGCGCGGGTTGCCGTGGCGACGCGGGGGCGCGCGGGGCGTCCTCACTGTGAGGAGCGTCCGCCGGCAGCTTTCCCCGCCCCGCGCTGCCCGCTTAGCGGGCGGCCACCAGCGGGCTCCGGTCTCTCACGGCGCCTCT
Source organism: Vanellus vanellus (assembly GCF_965231255.1). Classification (NCBI taxonomy): domain Eukaryota; kingdom Metazoa; phylum Chordata; class Aves; order Charadriiformes; family Charadriidae; genus Vanellus; species Vanellus vanellus. The sequence continues at coordinate 51,041,319 of NC_138910.1, read as the reverse complement.
CGGGCGGGCGGCCCCCTCGTCGTGCCGGCTCACCGCCATCCCCCTCCCAGCCCCGCCATGGCTGTCTCCGCCGCTGGGTGCGGGAAGCACCCGTACACGGCCGCTGAAAACGGGGCGGGGGGATTGGAAGGACCACATCTCCCTGGAGGTGCCGCTCCCCGCTTTAGGAAAGGCGGTTGGGGCAAAGAAAGGGACTGGCTCAACAAAAAAACCCAAAAACCAAAATCATTACTTTGCTAAGAAATGAATGCGTTAGGAAGGTACACAGTGCAAGGACTTTCTAGATTTTGCTCCCACAGCCGTTGGGAAATTATTAAGTTACAAGAGGAAAGCAAGGCCTTCAAGGTGTTTGCATCGTTTCAGGAGCTCTCAGAAAACCGCCAGATTTTGCAAGAATTACCATAAAGTCGCAAGAGTTGGCAATGCTGCTGTCATGGAGGCAGGACGTGGCATCGCCCACTTTTCCATCTACACTCTCACTCCCCCCTTACCCGGGAGGCTCCAGCCCGAGTGAGTTACTACGATAATTAATAGCTAACATTTATACACATTCAGAATGCTTTGCAAAGAGTACCTAATCTCATTAACTTGTGAATTGACTTGTTTTCGTCCTGTCATGGAATTACACTAGTTGCTGCCTCCTTCACATCCTTGGGAGATGGAGTCAGTAATCTGTATACTGGATAGCCCATTGCTGCCATCCAATATATAGCCACCTGCTATGCATTTTTAATGCAGTATGTAGCCACCTGCTATGCATAGTGCCCGATTTTCAGTAGAGTTACAGACTGGTGAGAATATAGGTATTGGGATCCAAAGCATATTTGAGAGGCCCGGATTAAATGAGTACAGCAGCTTGGAAAGATGGTACCAGCTTTTAAAACTGTGACATGAAAATAAGGCAGGAAGGATTTGAGAAACTAGGCACAAGTTCAACAGTAAACCAGAAAGGCATTATCTTTAGGTACAATGCCATTTTCCCAATTTTAATAAAGCTTTGTGCCTAGAAAGAGAACATTCTTTCCCCTTGTTTTTTTTTTTTTTACCACAGTAATCTGGCATAGTGTCAAATTCATTATGAACCGGGATAAAAAAAAGGAAAATAAAATGCCATCCTTCTGCAATGTTTTCAGCAGGTGGGTCAGTGAGTGGAAAAAATGTTTCACCAGTTTTGGGACCACAACACCTTTTAACGCAGAAATAAGATTATAGGAAGAAAAGATTTTTTTTTTTTTAAAAAGGAAGTAAAAACACCTCAGAAAGGGGAAGCAAAGGTGAATTTTTTGTAAGCTATTCTCCTTCACTAAAGCAGGAGACAAAACTACTTTGTCTCATAGAACAAGCTTCTCCGCATTAGTTGAGTGGTGGATATAGGGGCTAGGTGATGCAAATTTTGAAAGACATTTTACAAATCTCTCATTAAATACTTCCAGAAAAACTACATATTGGGTTGTGAGGAAGAAGGAATGTCATGGACCAAAAATTAAGAGAAATGAAACAGGAGAATGCATGATCATTCATAATCATGGTGAAAATCCAAAAGAGTCAGGTGTTTTTAAGATTTTGTGATAAGACATGTGTGGTAAATACCCTTAAAAATTATCTAGAAAAAAGGCTGTACAGACAGAGACAAAATTTGTAGAAGACACAAAATTACTCACAATTGTGGGGCAGGTTGTGAAGATACTGAGAGTGACCCAACTGTGTAAGCAGACAATATAGTGACAAATTCAATATTGATAAGTAGTCATCAATACAACACAGTACATATAGGATAAAATGTGGTTATACATTGTAGAGGGGTCTAAAACAAAGGTTTGGGAAATACACAGGCATTCTAGGCAATAGTTGAGTAGAAATCTCTCCTTAGTATATGAACAGTCATGCACGCAATGTGTCAAGATACAAAATGTAGAAAACCAGAAAATGTTGGATGCCATGCCATCATTTCATATCAAAAAGTTGTAAAGAATTAAGGGGGAAGCAAAATGTGCATTGGGCTGTGAAAATGAAATGTCCAATTCCACTTAGGTGCTGAAATGCCACAGTTTTACACTAGAGCCCCATGTTTAGTTGCTTTTCCCTTATGATTCTGAAATCTTTTCCAAGATACCACCTTCCAATATTCAGTTGCCTGCTCTGTACACAGCTAATGTTCCATATTATTTTATAGGTACAGATTTTCCACATTATACTAAATATGCCATTTAAAATTCGTTATTAGTTGACTACTGCAGCTGTGCTGTTAAATATTCAAGTCACAGGAAGCATAAAAAAGAGAGGAAATGACTAAATGAAGATATGTGGCAAAATAGTTGGTTATAATGAAGAAAGCTGCTGTCAAAAGTGACAGGAAACCACTGTCACTTGTGACTGGCAGACTGTGAGGGAATGGGTGCAGAGGGCCAAACCTGAACAAACACAGTTACTCGAATCATTCCAAATGAACGTGGCTGAAAGTCTTACAGCCCACAGGATGTCACACTTGCCATCACCACTTTCACCTGAGAGAACAAATTTAGAAATGGTATTTGTGTATTCATCCTGCAGATAAGTATTCTTCTGAATAATTATTTACTATGGATCTCAGAAGTTATTGTTCAGACATACTTATCCCAAATTTTATTAGCAATGATTATTTGTGTAATTCACTGCCCAACAAAGAACCTATGCTTCTCTGCAAGAGTGTAACTACATTCATGGTACAGAGAAACCCCTCAAACTATATAGGATATAACATTCCATTTTCAAAGCAACAGCTTGCATCTTGGACATTATCTACCAGCTGAGAGGATGAAAATTTATCCTTGTATTTCTAATTTCACAGATCAAAAACATTTTTCCATTTGGCAACATAAAATGTGTGTCCTTCCATACACAAACTGCCACGTATTTGCAGGAGCAGATATAATGAAATGTTGAGACTGCAATCTGAAGCACTTGCTATTGTAAAATCTAAGTCTATAAAAATGCCAGCAGAGTACAGTCACTGTTTATTATACTTTCATTACCAGAAGATCGCATAAGCATTTTAGATTGAAAAATGTATAATGTAAGTTACTTTAATGTAATCAGCTTTGCTTGTATAGATTACAATACAAATTATTCTAAAAATTTTAAGGAGAAAAGAGAAATAGTATTTGATTATGACTGAACATATCAGGCTGCATACAAAGGTCTGGGATTAAAACTATACATTAATATAAAATCAAATTAATTTTTTTGCCTTTCAGCTAGGCTTCCTGCGTACTGCAGAAAAGAGACTTCTTAATCTTGTTTTGGTAACTAATGATTTGAAAGAGTATACCTTACGTTTTGGCACCTAGTTAGCACTTCATTAATTACTAATTACTTGGCACTAAGTAAAGTTCTTCTAACATTGCCTGAATCTAGAAACAGTTATTATCATAAAAAGTCATTAGTTAAAATCAGTTTGATATGAGATGTCCCAACTGGATAGCTGCTAAAGCATGTGGTTCCCTAAGGAATGAGAATATAGTAGAAAATATTTTATTTATATAATGTGTAAGTGCTATTTTCTATTCTTACTCTTTGACTAAGTTATTCCATGAGTCTAGCTGCACTTAATTCACACAGTACATCAGGGTGAGAGATGCCTAAAGAAATGCAAAATATTGCTAAATTTACTTGTCAATTTATGACAGTAAAATTGTATAATTTTTTGTTGAAACTGTGTAGTCATATCTCAAGACTGCATCACAGTGCTGAAGCACAGTTGCGGTACCTGCCACCTGAATTTTGTTATTTCCTGATTTTGGAGTGCTTCTCTATACAGGTCTGACTTTATAAATGCAGTGCTTTACATTGTGCAATTAATATCTGTGTTCTAGTAAAGTAAGTAATATCTGTGACATTTACACCTACATATTCCTGCTTTTTTGATCCGTGATTCTCTGTGGTATCCTTGCCTTTGTTATAGGTAAAATAGGAGTCAGAACCAGATAAATATAACATTGCTGTAACTATCACCATCTTCCTCTGTCCTTTTGGTGGATGTTTATGCTTAATACATATTACACACATACTATCTTCTCCCCTTTAATAGGGAGGATGAGATTCCTGCTTCAATCATAACAGAATGGATTTTTCAGTTGGTTCAGTTAAACTTGAAACTAAGCATAAAAAAATATTCTAATGGATAATAATGTCCATACCGGAGAAATCTGGTTCAAATAGACACTAGACACCCTACATGTTTAGAGTTTATAGTTAGAGGAAGAAAACATTACCTAGAATGCTGTACTGAAGAGTGGATATATGCTTCATAGCTGCTCTAATTCAATGTGTTCAACTGATGTGCTAATATTTGCTCCTAAAGGTATTGCAATTAATGCTAGAACACCTCCTTAGGTATACACATCTACTTGCTTCTCAGTTGCAGCAACAATGAAGGAATGAGTTAGAATTATAACAACATAATAGCAGTCTGAACTGGTTCTGGGTTTTTCTTAATGTTTTAAGATCACAGCTTTTTAAAGAGTGTATCCAAGCAGCAGCTTCTGAATTCACCCAAACATGCATGTAAATATATAAATATATATAAATAAAATGTGTGTATATATACACACACACACTTTAAGAGGACTTCCTCTTTACATCTGCAAAGCTTTGTTTTCCCAAGGTCAACAAAGGTTCTTCCACATGTCTAAGCAGCTAGAAAGCTGAACACAGATAACACATTTCCTCACTGTCTCTCACACAACCTACGGATTTTTCCACAGGAAGAGAATACTGTTCTTTACTGTGTTGCCTTCCTACACTCCAGATGTATGAAAGTTAGCAACATGCTTTATGTTAGAGCCCAAAGAGGAGCTGTTTGTGACAGGGACGATGCTGATAGTACCAGGGAGGGAGCTAGAGGCAGAGAACGGTTTGGCAGCACAGAGGCTGAATACAGATGTCCTTCTTTTTCTGCTTTCCTAGTACCCCTGTACATCACAGAAGACAGTATGTCATTAGAGACAGTACTTGTAAACTGCTTAATAGAAAGCAAACACCATTTTTTATGTTGTATAAATATCTATCTACACATTTTCCATAAAGGATGGAGATGCTGGGATGCCTACATGATTTATGCACAGTATTGCAGTAGTACAAACTTGATGATTTACAACAGGTTTTAATGACCATCTGAAGGGGAAAGATCCCAAATATGGACAACAGCAACTGTTAATTGAAACTAGTAATATTTCATCTATGTAAACAAAGTAATGATCACGTCTGCCACAAGACTTCAAGAGATTTATCTTCCAGGCTCCCTAATATGGTTACATCTGTCCCCTGCTTAAATCCTGTGTTCTTGCCATCTGCTCCAACACACTTTTTTCAACCTCAAGCAGTGATTAAACGGTTATTTGGAGAAGAAAAAAGTATTTTTCAGTTTTTGAACAAAATGTTTAACAACTGGAAAAAAGTTAAAAAAACAAAACCACACACCCCCTTGGCTCTCTGTTGTTTCTGTGATATGAAATGTTATTAGTGAGATACTCAACTTAAGTTTCCAGGATTCTTTACATTTGACCATACAACAGGGAACACTGTACCCACAGATTCAATGCAGTTTCATTATAGAGTGTAATAAATTGGGAGCAGATTAAGTTAATACCATTCAGTTAATAAGTCAAATTGTCATTAAGAGGTAACATTATATGGGCAAATCAGGAAGTGGTCTGCTTTAAAAAGAAGGAAACTTCCTACAATTCTTTAGTTGCGCCGTGGGAAGCCTAGCCAGTTACACTCCTTTGAGATGTGAGGCGTACTTAACTCTACATGTCCAGATATGGAGGAGGGGGAAGGACAGAGCCATAGCTCGCTCTCTTTTCTGTATGAGGAGAACCAAAGAAGAGCAATTTCACAGATCCTGTGCTCCTGCCTTCTGGGCAAGACCAGGCCTGCCTGGTCCTCATGCAGGTCACATTAATTAGAGAAGCACTTTACTCTGCATCCCTCATCCACTGTAGTCACAGAATGGTCAGTCACAATCCATCTCTTAGTGTTTATTGGGAGCCTTGAAATCCTTGAAGAGTATTAGACGTGTACTGAGTATCTTGTTACTTGTTACAGTAGAGGTACAATGCAATGATAATACTGTCATGAAAATACTAAAAAATTACCTCATCCCTTCTCTAGGAGCTTCCTCAATTTTTTTTCCAAGACTATTTCTTCCTCCTACATAGAAGAAATTATGGATTGCACCTCATTCCTTGAGCTTCATAGGAAGTAACTGGACTTGGTACTTACACTTTTTTGTCTTTGCTCTTTTGGCTGGTATACTATGCTGCAGCTTTCTCTTGCAATTATAATTGCCACTGCTTGCAAAGATAGGAAAACAGATTTTTTTTTTGCACTGTTTGTAAAACACTGTGAAGTATTTTCAGAAATAATGCAGAACAAAGCACATCTATGATGTCTTTTTTATCCACAGCTAATAATCCTTGTCTGAAAAATCTAAGAGTATAATGGCTACTAGTATAAATAGGTGCAGCTCCATTGAAGGCCTTGCCATCCCTTACTGAAGAGCTTTGCTATGAAGAATGTGGATAGTCAGGCGGTTCAGCTTTAGATGTAATAAATATCATTGCTTAAATTACTAAAATATATAAACCACATTGTTTTATAGCCAGTATTTTCAGAATAATTTATATAAATGTATTGGGAATACTTTTGGGATAAGCAGTGCAGCAAGCCATCATCTGTTATAGTCTATATGTCTTGCTCTGTAAGTCTTATCTGCTGGCAATCTCTTTGGTATCATGCTACTGCATGTAAAGTGGCTTGTTGGGAGCTGGCGTTAGATGGAATAAGTACTCTGATGTTATGCTCCGTACCTGCTTAAATGAAAATTAGGAAGCCAAGTTATAGTACAGTTTTAGTTACTCATTTTCAGGTGAACAGAAAAGGTAGACATAATGCCTCAGGTACTCCATGTTTTCATGGTACTGCTTTTTTTCCTGTGTATCTCAAGCATTATCAGGATGATCGAGGTCAGTTACAGAGACAGGACATCTAGAAAATGCAGAATGTTATGACTTAGCAAGCACTACTCAAGATAGTTTACATTAAAAAAAAAAAAAAGACACAACAACATTTAGAAAAACATCTATGTAAGGTTTCAATACTCTCTCCTAGAACTGAGAAACCCATGTATGAAATTAATCCAGGTTTCTACATCCAAATTCTCTCTTAAGCTGTGAAACAGTTTTCATAACAATATAAATATTATGGGGAACGTAGAGACTTTTCAAAATTTCATTTTAAACAGAAAAGATAATAATGACTTTTTCACAGCCTTATAATATCCATGCTGAAAAATCACTTCAGCTTTCATCAGAATAGCTCCTGTTAAATGAAAAGAGAGAAAAAAAACCCAATAAATATATTTTTAAAGTAAACAAGAAGTCAGTCTGTATAGAGGCAAGGCCTGTTTCTTGAGAAAAATCATCTGACATGGAGCACTTGGACTGGAAGGTCTAGTGTTTATAAATGTGTCTCAGCTGGAGACGGCTGCTGAACTTCTGAAATTTTGAAGAGACATTTCCTGTATACTCTGGAAGGCCATCAAAGCAAGCAAATTCCAAAAATACAATGGGTGTATTTTAGCCGGTGTTCACCTAAACTTCTACTGCAGTCTGGTTGATTCTGTGGCCAAAACTGACATCTATTAGCAAATTTTCATTTGCATATCACCCTTTCCTACTGATAGGCTTGGGAAGTTGTCATTTAAAGACCGAAATCTCAGTCTAAATATGTGAGAAGATGAAATATGTTTCCAGAATGTTCTTTAATTTTTCAAAAGAGGAGCCATATATCATGAGGACAAGGAACCCAGTCCACAATACTATCCTCTAAGGAGAGCTTCTTACCATTAGGATGAAGTTTGTAGTTAATACTTTCTATCAATATAGAATCATAGAATCATAGAATGGTTTAGGTTGGAAGGGACCTTGAAGATCATCAAATTCCAACCCCCCTGCCAAAGTATGTAGTGGTAAATTCTAAAAAGGTTAAAATATTAGAAGTAAACATTCAACACTGCTAAAATCTAAAAGTTTGTTGCTTTACAGTGTTCTCTCCAGCTACTGCTGTATGGCACATAGTATCAGTAAAAACACATACCTGAGACTCAGAGGAGTATTACACCTTGAACGATGGCATATCCATTATAAATTATCCTTTGAGTTGCATGAGAAAATACTTTGCCACTGATTATTCTAACATAATGTAGAATGTGAGTATTTTCTTCTGTCCTACAGCTTATGACATCACTTTTCCCAACACACTGTCTCAACACTTCTCAGCATATGACAAAAACAACTAAAATTGGACAGATTTACTGTCTTGTTCTTTCCCTGGAGAAGTGTAAATAAGTCACATTGTTTTGCTACACTTTGTGTTTTAGATATATCTACAGATACTTTTCATTTTCACTAGAGAAGATAAAATTGAAGAGGTACATATTGAACTTGAGTCAGAAATCAGAGAATTTCCCAATGGTCTTTAATTCTTGCAGGAATCCTTTCTAGGGTCTCACCCTGGATGCCTCTGTCTCCTGCATAGATGAAATGTACCTATATAGCAGAAAGCTTCTTTGTGTCTAATGAGTGTGGTAAATTTTGCTTCCAGGACTGAGGTTCTCATATAGAAATACTGAGCTTAGATCACCGAGTAACCTCAGCTAAGGACTAACACTTTGAACACGACGTAATATTCTGCAGAAAGCCAATGCAGAGAAAGTTTGATGTACTCCTCATTGCTTCCTTTGCCCATTTCACCTCTTTTTTTTTTTTTTTTTTTTTAAATAGTTGGCATTTAAGAGCCACTATTCATTACAATGTTGCTTGTCATAAGTAACAGTCCCCATTCTCTCAGCCTGATCATTTACACGATAAGGTTCATATCTCCCTTTCAGGAAGAGGGCTGCCAGAACTGAATGCATGTTTTACTTGGGATATGCAAATAGTTATACACATGCAATAACTTGTGAACCCTGCATAGCATTTGGATACCAGTTAGCCAATGGGGCTAGAAATAGCTGGGTAAAGGGATGGGTTTGGGACTCTCCATGCAGGTCGAGGCATGATCTTGAGGACAAAGAGAGGTACCAGAGAACAGCACAAGAGCCAGGACAGGGATACTACTTTGAGGAGTATGCTTGTATAATAATAGGGCAATGAAGACAAAGGAATAGGAGATGCCTTCACCTGCGTGGAAACTACAGTTGCTCCTACAAGGACAATCCTGACTTCTACATACTATCCAAGCAAACTGAATTTGGGAACCTCTGTCATTGTCAACAGTAGCTTGGGTGGATTTTATGGAGATGAGAGCAACATGATGAAATGCAGAATTGGGATGGGGAAGGATTTTTGAAGATGGACTTGAAATTAAGCATGCAGTGAACCTCAATTATGGGCATATTCCAATAAAAGTGGAATAGGATGCTAGCACTATATAACTAAATAAAGCATATGGAAAACACAGAAAATACAATAGTTTTTTCAGCAATAGATCCTTAGCTTAAATACTACTTTGCATTCTGTCTTCTGGCTTAAAAATGTATCAAAAGATGATTAGGAAGAAGAACCTAAAAGAATCACAAGAGAAGATTATAAAACAAGAGAAACTAAAAATAATGTGTTTAAGTGCTTTGATCTATAGATGAGAATTAGAGACGAGTTTCTTATCTGCATTATCATCATCATCCAGTGAAACCAGTAGGCCAAAGCACTCATAGGTACATAAATGTATAGACAGTGACAGTTTCTACTCCAAAGATCAAAAAGTGCACAATGTTTTCAACAGCATCCAGTATTACAGATCTCCTGTAGCAGCATAGTGGGCTTGCTGAGGGAAGAGGGGGCACCAAGGCCTTCAGGCAGAATTTCCTCCCCAGCCTGGCACATCATCATAATTCCCTCAGTCAGGGCTGTTCTCCCGGCTCCGGCTTTTCTCTGCTCTCCACAGGTAAGTAGGGGAGCACAGCTCCCAGCACCACCTCTGCATCTGTGGCAGCATCCCAGCTTGACTGAGGCTGAGACCAGCAGCTGGGTGAAGACTTCTGTCCTACCTCTCGGGAAGAGAGAGCCCAGGCAGTCTAAATCCTAAGGAAACCTCTCTACATCTTTACACGGCAGGGGGGCTTAGCAGAAGCTGGGAAGCAAATGAAACACATCTTACACCCTGTCATATACTATAAGAAAGAGAAGACACCTTGTCAAATGAAGAGACAATAGAATTCTCTCTGAATGCATATTAATGGAATGTACTGCTTTGGTTCTGGAACTCTGTGCTAGAGAACAAATGGTTCAGCAAATGAAACAAAAAGCTTAGAAGATTTTTTTCAAGGATTAGGCATGTACATGTGTAATAAGAACATGCTGACAGGGAGAAGAACTGCAAGCATTAGTGTCGGTGATGCTTCACGGCATAAACTGCTCACTGACTAGAGAAATTTCTCCTTTATATATTTTGCAAAAGGTTCAGGTACATCATGCCTTCTGCTGTAGTATTTAATATAGGCTACTGTTGGAGGTAGAGAAGATCCTCAAGACTAACAGTCCTTGGTTCTATTCTTTGGGGTTTTTTACTACCAGCTATTTATAATATATTATTAAAAAGTCAGACTGTACCAATTTTGTTTTGAGGCAGAGGGAACAAGCATGTGCATATGTGAAATTTATGTCAATGTATATTTGGGAAAAGAACATTAAGAAATGATCTTAAGAAAAAGGTCTTCTGTTTCTCCCTTGTATCATCTAATCCCCTTTGAGTTAAGTGCTTATGGTTTGGATTCGTACAGGTAGGAAACATCTTTCAAGACTTTTCCATTTCAATTTAATCCATTTCTTCTGTTGGTTTCTTTCTGTTAAGTAACTGGAGACAGGTATTTAAACCAATTGATACACAGTGAGCCGTAAGAAAAGGCAGCAGGTTGGATGGATGCCTATAAGGCAGGAGGTTTGAAGTATACTGACAAGATATTACCCAGTTTACAGCTCTTATCTTTTGAAAGCAGCAGAACAGAATGAGGGCAATTAGACTTACTAGCTGGTCTACTGACCTGTAAGAATAAAGGGAATAAAAATGCCAGTGTGCGATAACGCAGGCAACACTTGCAAAACAATAACAGAATGTGCATAATGCTCAAGAAACATCCTTAGGGAAAAAAATAACAACTTTATACTTCTGTTTTTATTAGGAAAAACATAAAGGGAGAGAACGACCAGCAGCTATGTGGAATAGAGCTAGCTTTTCAGGAAAACACACAGGGCCAGATCTTGCCTCCCACTTCTTCACATGTTTTCTGCTCTTCAGGCCCATGGAAATGCGCCAGGAAAAATTAATCGGCAGAGGAACGTATTATCTCTTCTGCATAGTTCCCATGTAGTGTCTCAGAGAAACACCATGCAGCTAGGGAGCTGGCTGGAAAAGCTGCCTGCCTGGGGAAAACTGTCCTTGACTCCCACAGATCCCAGAGGATATACCAGATTTCAGTGGGTCATCTTTTTCTTGTTGGTCTGAGATGATCTGAAGAATTCTGTCGCTGAGATTTCCTTCTACAGATGACAAGCAGGGGCTGGTTTGGGCGTCAGGATTTTTACACGCTGTGTAAGTTCTGGGCAGAAACATGAATGCTGATATAATGACAGCTTTCTTAAACTGAGAAGTACTGATGGGTCACTGATTGAATGCTAGGTCATTAAGTCTGCAGCTGCCTCGTAAATATTGTAGAAGAGGTTTTGATCTTGGAAAAAGGAAATAGGGACAGTATAAAGTCCTGGCTTGCTCCAACACAACCCACTCCCTCCCCTACCACTTACCCCTCCCCTACCTTTCATTTTTGGAGTTTCCAGGCTCTTGGCACCTGGGGAATGATGTCTTTAAAAGTAGCTGATGCCCCGCTGTAATATATTATGAATATAAAGCTATGATCCAGCCTGCTGATTTACAGAAGAAATATCAATAAAACAACCTTCATTTCAGTTTCCCGTTAAGTAATGCACATTCTTCTTCTTGTCCAATGGAAAATCCCATGAAGTAGGAAAAAAAACATTTTGGAGTTTGCACTGATAAGTTACTTAAAGCGCCTCTCCAGTTGGGGTCTGCAAGGCATGCAGAAGGGTCATAGCCTTCATGTCCTCGGGGGAATTCTGCATCACTTCCATTAAGTGTCATTGGAGTCCTCTCCCCTCCTCCATCATTTCCTGCTCCCTTTGCTGTCTCTTTACCGCTCTGACAGCACAGGTCACTAAGAAACTGTTCTGGTGTTAGCTCCCTCCCATATGGCTATGCACTAATCCCCCTCCCACACACATTCATGCAAAGAGGGGAGAAACTATAGATGTGGAAGAAATGCTTCACTGAGTAGCAGTGTCTGCGATCCACATTATGTCTGGCAAATAAAAGGTGCAAAAGAATCATGGTAAACAGCATTACCACTTTCCTTCCCATTCCTTGCAACATCTGCAGAGCTCCCAAGTATCCCGAATCTGCAAAGAAAGATTTTGGGGGGGTGTCTTAGAATTGGGAGACAGCTTGCAATCATGTTTCCACTCTACTTATAATATCAAGCTATTTTCCACAGGATTTTTAATTATTATTGTTGCTCCCTTGTCAAGTCTGTTTGGTCAATAGAAGAATCAACCCTGGAATCTACTGAAGAGCGAGGGAAGTTAGGAAAAAAAAATCATTGAAATTAAATCAGATTTGGGATACTAACTTTTTGAAAAAGCTCTGCCCCTGTCTATTTACACTAAAGATTTTTTTTTTTTTTTTGCATCCTAAGAAAGCGCGTCAAGAAACATACCATTTGTCAAGTGCTTGCGATAGTGGGCTGTCAGCTCACTGCCTAGCAACTCGCTCACACTGCGCAGGGATATCCTGGCATTACAGACACTGTCACGTCTCATTGCCTAATACTTGCCTTGAAGCCTTCTCACTCGCTAACAGCGTGTTACATCAGGTTCCTCACTTGGGAAATACTGAGCTGCCCTTCTGTGTCATCTGGCCCAGTGAGCTCACCTAATGACACGCATAGGAAAAGCAATATAATGCTTTATCTAGATAGCAGATTTACTATACTGCAGAAGTCACAATGTATTTACATAAGCTTTTATGTTAAGTAAAAACTCAGCATTTGTGTAGTATGAACATCAGGCTCCTTGAAAAGTCAGCAGGCATTTTAAAACTTATTTCTCAATACCAGTTAGTGATTCCCTGTGAAAGAAAGCTAGGAAAAACTAGGAAAAAACCCCACGCATATAATTAAAACCACACAGCAGCAGCTTGGTAGTGTGATTTGGTGATTAAATGAGGTACTAAGGTTTAGACTCAAGAGCTCCAGGGTAGGAAATCTGAGGCGCCAGCCTCAGCAATGACAGCAAGTCACACAGGGGATTTTGGGGCCTCAAATGACTGTCACGTACTATTGATTGTCATCTTGCAGGTCATGGCTTCCCCCTCCCAGGACATTCAGTTCTCCCGAACTTCTGTTGTAATACTATGGAATAGGGGAAACAAAACTGAGGATCAGAATCCTGTATTATTAAAAAACCTTTAAGAACACATAAGAAAACCTTGACTTGAACTCGGTAAATAACAGCCAGATCTCAGAGGTCACAAGAATGCCAATTTTGCAGGTGAAGATCTTTGAAAAACCCACTGTGCTGTTTTCAACACAGCTGTGTTAGGGCCTTTTATTCTCAGTGAGATTTGTAACTGTGACAAACAGCTAATGCTTTTTTTACTTAGGTCAAGAGTTTTGAACCACAGGCTTTAATATAATACTGACGAGATGACTTTAGTAAAAAGCGTACTAAGTGAAATAGAGGTCTTCTCTCAACTGCCTCTTTAAACATGAAAATCAAGAAATATACTCTAAGCGGATTTTATGTGGATTTTATGTATGTATACAAGTTGGAATTGTCTCAGTGCATGTATATTTTTAATTGACTACATATTCCCATACAACTGTATTGGGAAACAGACAAAAATACAGAACCGTTCAAAAATGCAAGTCTTAATGCAGACAGTGTACCTAGGGGTGGTATTGCATATGGAAAAAAAAAAAAAAGGAAAACAAAATCTGCAGTTAAATGAGTCTGAAGGAAAAAAAAGCATCACAGAGAGTTAAAAAAATGATAAATTATTATGGAGGTAGAGTAATCCTGACAGGCAGGAGGTGAGTCTGTTCAGAGCGGAAGAGCCTGGCAATCCCTGAAACCTCTCTGCTGTTCACCTCAGCCACAAGTACAGTGGTTTTGCTGTTACGGCACAACTGGCTCCACGTACATACTAGACAATTGAATAAAGAGGCAAACTGATTTAGTCAATGCCCGTAAAGTTCTGTATAGGACCCTCAGATGTGATCAATAATTTTTCATCCATAAAATCACTAAAACTCCTCCCAAAGAACACATGAAATCATTCTCAGTGAATTTTTTTGCTAGTTTGTGCATCGGGAACAGTATCATTAGTGATCAGGACATAAAGTATCTCTGACCAAGAGATAAATCTTGTGCATCAGAACAGAAGACTGAAATATGTTCCTCCATTGTCGCTAACATACCGTATATTGCAAGGGGACATGGAAAGCTAGATAAATTTTTAGGAGCCAACATCTAAAGAATCTCAATTAGAAGTAATCTTCCTCTCCATTAATGCTTTTGGAATTACCCAAATACGTGCATAAATTCTTATTTATTTTCTCAATAAGCTGTCTTTAGTACAATTATTCTGAGGAATTCTATGTGCACAAACAGATTTTCCATGGGAAAATGATGTTATTGATAATTATAACTTTTGTATTAATGAGTACAGTAAAACAAGTTAGTGAATATAGTTTAATCTAATCTATTTCATTTAAGTTCGGAACAAGGCAACGTGCATGCACTTGGCTAGTTATCATGTCTCAGCTGAGGCTATGGTAACAGTTTAAAAAAAAATATGGACAGGACCCTTGTGAGTATAACCCTGGAAATCGATCCTCTAATTCTGAAATTAGAAATTAGAAAATGTACATAAATACCTTCTGATCAGAAAATAAAGCTAGATAATATAAGAATTTTTATTTTTAAACAAAGAAGAAACTTGCTATTTTTGTCAGCATGACCCTTCATTTGCCTCAGAAAGGTTTCAATAAAAACCAAAACACTATCAGAAATGCATACCTTACAGTATTTGGTGTACTAGGCACATTAGCACCTCTGTAAACTAACTTCTGCATCACTTTACTGAAGCCTACTTATCCCAGATTATTTCCTGCATTTGAAGAGATGCAAGAAATTACTATAATTGTGATTCTTATGCTTAACTACACACTAAATGTAGTAGTGCATGTTTTATAGTGTTCAGAGTATGCTGCATTTAATAACTTCAGTTACCTGGGTTTTTTTATTGCAATAAGAGACAGAGACTAATGTTAATCATTGCGTCTTTCTCTCAATATAAGTACATTCATATAAATGGCAGTTGTATGGTACGTATTGTGGCATTTTTGGAAGACGTGTGGACACATGCATCACCACTTGCAGTTTACTCTGTAAGCCATCACCAACATGTTATATTTTATCAGCTTTATTTTCAGCTAGGGATTCAGTGGTACAAATAAGGGAGGCAGACATACTTGAAACGCTCAAATAAAGGCTGAAGAATTATCCATGAAAATGTATAATCATTTGCCAGAAAATAAATGCAGATGGTACTTGGACTCCAAACAACAAAACTGTCTCACAGATCATTCGTCATTGTGCTGACCCAATTAATTTTCCAATTCCATAACTGTTGATAGTTTTTGATCTTGTTAGTTAAAGGAGCCATCAGAGCTGGTACGTCTCAAATCTGACCCAGCAACAGCATTTCAGTGGGCAGCCCATCATGCTGTCCCTTCAGTCTCCCTCTCCTCTCCACTCAAAAGGAGCAGGCTGGGCATCGAGGAAGAATTTTTCCGCCTCAGAACCCTTTGCCATCACAGTGCCTTGCTGCTAAGCAAAATCAGAGCACAGCAAAGTCCAGGGGCAGCTCAGCGCGCTTGTCTAGACACCCCAGGCTCATCACCCAGACCCTGCCATGCTGTCCAGTCTATCCCCACGGAGAGAGATAGGCCTCTCAGTGATTACTTGATTCCTCGTGTTCCAGACAGCAGATGGGACCCAAGGAGTAAATTAAAGTTGTTTTAGCTGCAGTGGCCCCAGGGGATATGCAGAATGCAGTAGTGCTCCAGCCATGCCCTTTTCACTGCCTGCCCTTTCCTACGTTGGAGGAGAAATGAGGGTAATTCCCAGCTGTCTGCACAGCTGTACCCTTTCCAGGGCTCTCCTGACTCTTGGGAAATCCTTCCATGGCCAAACAACTTTAGAACTGCTTGGCTTTGTCCTATGGTCCTAGAAGGTCTCAGGGCAGGATTACCCCTGCTGAGGTCTCCTTCCCACATCTCGTCTTCACCTGTGGCTAGCCGCGAGCCTGGCTGAGGTGGAAATGGAAAAACATCTACACATGCTGACAAAGAATCAAGGCTGGGCTATCTGCTGCGATCTGGGCAGCAATGTGATTCTACTTCTGACTGGCACAGGAATGACAGCCCAGGCCCGCGCTAAAATGCTGTGCTAGTGTGTAAGAGATCAGACAAAGCTTTATTCCTGAGCACAAGCTAATGTGCAAACACCAAGCTTCGGAGGCGAGTCTGGGCTTAACTGCAGGCCCAGACCTGTGCTTGGCAGAGTGTAAACCCAGCTACGTGACTTCAGCAGGGTCAGGATGTGGCCGTTAAGATGACAAAAGAAAGCTGTAAAAGTACCTGGCAGCCTTCTTATTTTAGCGTTAGCAAAAAGAAAGAGGCAGTACATGTCTATGATGACTGTTGCGGCTTTTGTTTTGTGAAGCTATGAAATTTTCCAAGATTTCCACAAAATAGTATCAGGGAAGAGGAATATGTATATCCTTAAGTCATGCAACAGTAAGGAGCCATACTCCTTGCAGTTTTACGAAGTAAGCTCACATTTGAAGTCTAGTGTTTTTGCCAACTCCAGTTGCTAACACAGCTAACAGTTCAAATTTAGAAGGAATTTCCTACTGGTTTTATCTTCCAAACTCTGAGTCCTCACATAGGTTAGTATGCTTCACCTAGCTCAGGTTTCAGAGGTAGTTGACTCTTAAAGATTTCCCAGGATCCATTCAGTTCTTGAAGAATCCACACAGCTGAGACTACACCGTGTTTAACCTGGAGAGAAGGGTACGGAGTGGATTTTATACTGTGTGGGTCATTCCTACGAGTTTTCCAGTTTGGATTAACCCAGATTTCAATGACTGCTCGCTTATTATAGAGAAAAGTGAGTGCAATCATGAATAACAGTAACAAAAAGTTCCTTTATCTAATTTCTCCTGTATTTGTAAATCAAAATAAAAGCTTCACAAAGTTCAGCTTCAAATAGCTGGAATCTATAAAAACAGAAAAATTACAAAGCACCTCTAAACCTGATCCAGAAGCAGTCTTCCCTGGAGTTTCGTCCATAACTGCTTGGCTCAAAATTGTGACAGGTGATGGATCTGATGGCTTCTGACAGTGGATAATCTGTAACTCTTAGAAGCATGAGGATTTCTTAATTGCATAAATCGTTTTTGAAAAATAAACTATAAATGTTTTAAACAAAAGTTAGGTGAAACAAAGCAAGGAATAAGGAAATACAGAATCATAATACAGGAAGATTAGGCCTTCAGATGATCTTAAAGATCTATAGTAATACAAGGGCTTTAACCCAGCTGTATTGTATTAACCCCTTTTTAACTCTGCTGTGCAATTGCAATTACAAATAGCCTTAGAAGATGTGCTGATGCTCAAGGAACAAACGGGATTTTTGATTTGTGAAAAAGGATATTTGTTTGGCTAGTTCTGTATTTGCCATGTACTCTAATCTGGTCCCGTTGCTTACAGGAGATAAAAATAATTTCAGATAAAAGTTGCATAACCCAGAAAAGTCTGTGTTTGTGTAGAGGAATTATCAGTTCACTAATGTGAAGTGACATTAACAATTTGTCATTAATTATTTGCTGGATTTTTCACATTTTAAAACACATGAACAGAGCACACTTGTTTATCCAACCTGAGATAACACCAGCAGTCACCTCCTCAATGTAAGAGGTGTAAACTGCTGGCTGCATGCCCTTTACGTGACAGAGAGAAGTCTGACACCAGAAAAACATCACAGGAGAGATGAAAGAGGAATTTGATAAGATGGGTTACCTAGAAGTAATGAGACTTTAAGATGGATAATACCTCAGTACAATTTTCTCGTTTACAGAAGTCATTGTGCAATTTTAAAAGCATTCATTGATGTTCCTTATGCATTCATGTCTTACAACTACTCACTTTTTCACCTTTCTTAATAAAAAGGGTTGAAGTTGCCAGGGATGTTTAAAGCACCACGTACAATGCCACATTTCCTGTTGACTCAGATCCTGACACATACAGACATAAGGACAAACTGTTACTGCGACTGCAAGCTGGACACGGCTAAGAACAGAGCACATTTGGTGGCTGCAGCAATTTCACACAGAAGTATTTAAGGAGAACTAAGAGAACTACAGAGTATTTAAGGAGAACTAAGAGAACTACAGCGTTTCTGGTTAAAAACACATACCAAAGTACGAAGGCAGAATGTTAGGGTAGCTAAACAGCAAAAACTGTTTCCTTTCTAATGGAAGTAAAAAAAAAAAAAATCATAACACATGGAAAGGGATGAGTACAAGGGTGCAGTGTCACGCCTGCCAAAAGCGAGCAATTTGCAGTAATGCATTGCACTCACTACAAATTGGAAAGGAATTTAAGACCAAAACAAATGCATGAACATACAGTCAGAAAATGCCCTGTTTATGGCAGATAGCATTTTTTCTTGGGTATCCTAAAATGTTTACAAAGTAGAAGAGTTAAAAAAGCTTAATAACCATGTAAATAAATGAACAGGAATGAACAGCAATACAGCTACTGTAATGGTATGCAGAGTAATTATATCAAGGATATAAAAATATTACTGGGGGTCCCACTTTAAAACAAAAGAAGCCCTAACACTGTCAAATGTGTCATGTGGCAAGCTGCTCTCCTAAGAGCAGATGTACCTCCACAGGATTTTTAACAGCAGAACAAAAAGTTCCATATGTGCTTGGGTTAAAAAACACTCCCCAAATGAAAATGATCAAACTGGTATAGAAATCTGCCTACAGAAGAGGACGCAGAAGATAATCCTAAGGAACATGATTAAGTGCTTAAGAACCTATAATGCATTCAGGAAGTAATACGCTACATTATTACAGGTACCAGTGTATTTATGTATTATGTAAACCCTGTTGGCATAGAAAGTTAACCTAAGGACTGAGGTTGACCAAACGCCAAAATGAGACTTTATTGAGGCAATATTGATACTGACTGGATGAATTAACTGTTTGGTTCCTGTAATAAAATGTATAAAAAACTTTTATCCTTCCACTACCAGAAAACCAGCCAGTACTGAGTGCTCCTTCATGGGGCCAATTGAGAATACTGATATTTCTAGTTAAAGAGTCATTCTGGTACATCCTTCATGACAGAGAAGCTATAAAAGTTGCACTCACAACTCCCTTTCTCCAAACTTAAGAAAGGCATCTCAGAATCATAAATTGCATACAATAGTACTGAAATAATGGTATGGTTTAAAAAATAGAAACAACCCCTAAGATCTCTATCAGTGTAGACACACATGTGTTGGGAACCACCCAGCAGAATTCCTGCCCACCAGTGTCTATGTAAAACTGAGGTTTCTATAATGTAGAAGAACACTTCCTACTGTTCAGAAGAACTGAGGCTGTAAAAGCACATATTGGCTGTGAAATACAGGTGCTTCTAATGCCTTACACTTCCCTATAGTAAAATCCAAAAGCTGCAGGAAAAGATGTTTTTTAGAAATATGACTCAATACTATTATCACTTTCTGGAACACAAAGTGATATGACAAACTCAAATATGAAATATAAAATGACTCAAGCTTATCAGAGCCTGGGAAAATAACTCCTGATGCAATTATGGAATGCAGTGTTTTAGGTGATGGGGTAGAAGGAAAACCCTCCATGATGTGCTTTTTTACCCCAGGAAAAATGTCCCCTCCCCTATAGGGGAAAGATGATAGGAGTTGGCCTACCTTCTTAACGTGGTCTGTCTCTGCACTCCATTTGCATTTGAAAGCTCTAGTTACAGTCACTGTGCCATCCTCTCTTTATTTAAAGAATAAAAACTTACTACACTGGTACCACTCCCAACACTAGCCTTTGTTTGGCTAAATATTCACCCTGCATGCACTTAAATACATACAAACTTCACATTGCTGGGATGCTTTGGGATGAAAGAAATGTGACTCGTCAACCCCTGATGTCCATAAAAACTAACGCAGCTGATCAGAAATGAGTCTACTATGTCCTATAAGGTCCTCCCAACTACTTGTCCAGAGAGAGACATGCTGCTCTCGTCGTAGAGATGAATGCAGGGTGAGGAAGGCATGCAGCTTCTATTTTGGTAATAAGTGGTTTGGTAACACGTGATTTGACAGCTTATTTTTCAGACCACAACATCCCCATTCGCCACAATGCTCAAAAGGACCAGTCGCAACGGTCCTTGAGCTACCCAGGAAAAAAAAAATCACATAAGGCAAAACAATTAATTGGCTGCTATATACATATTGTACTGCTGTATAGTGAAAAGTAATTGAGCAGTTTGATTAAATCAACACTGGTGTTTAATTTTCGAAGTGGTCTTTCCTTAGCTAGAATTGTAATGACATATTTTTACAAGTTTTGCTTTTAATATTATTGCTGTTGAGAGATGCCAAACATACACACCCTGTGTCGCAACTCTTCATCTTGGCTCCAAATTTTAAATAGTATTCTTAAATATAAACAATAATAATCCTCTGTTGAAAGCAATTTTAAAGACCCATGATCCACATTGTCAGCCTAAATGGAGATGGGGGAATTAAAAACTGAAAGAGAGAAATATTCCAGTAATAAAAGCTACAGCAGAACAAACAGCACAGAGTGCAGCATTCCAACTCTTTTTAGAGCTACGTCTGTCATAGCCTATTCAATTGTATATCAGCACAAACTTTCTGGAGTGCTAACATGCCCTAGTTGTCTCACAGAGTATGTGAGTATATGTCTCACATATTTTCTTTATCTTCAGTACTGAAAGCACAGAAAAAGAAATTTTGAAAAACACTGCTTTAGGATACTTGCTCTGGAAAATGACTGTCAGAAACTAAACAAATCTATGCCAGAATGCAGCCCTGTGGAATTACAATACCTGTCAGCCAAGAGGAGA
This sequence comes from Vanellus vanellus, assembly GCF_965231255.1. Taxonomy (NCBI): domain Eukaryota; kingdom Metazoa; phylum Chordata; class Aves; order Charadriiformes; family Charadriidae; genus Vanellus; species Vanellus vanellus. Next base: position 51,019,964 of record NC_138910.1, on the reverse strand, counting down.
AAATAAAGATGACCCTTCAAATCACCGCAGATAGACGGCCAGCGCAGGTACTCACTGACCAACTGACACTTCTGCAGAGTGTTTGTGGAAAGCATCGGTGATCTGTCAGGCCTTGAGCAATCAGGTGTAATAAAGCTCATCTGTTACGGCTACCTACTTGTGTCGCACAGCTCGGCAGAGAAAGCCTTTTCTTCTTGCTAAAAATACTTCTTTCCCTTCTCTAAAATGACAAAAGTATAACTTTGCCTGACCTATTTTTCGTCCTTATTCATTCTGTGGAAATCTTGCAAAATTGACACCTAATTTCCAGGTGCTGTTGCTTAGCTTCCTAAATTATTAATGAGTGTAATAATTATCCGTTTTCATCATCCCATGGGACAGGGAATAGATGCAAAGATTACAATCACACCACCACCCTCATATCTGAGCATGGTTATGATATCAGAAGATTCCTCTACCAGCTTCAATCAATAAGCTGTGTTACAACATGCATTTTATGTCGTGGTCTAATGATACATTATGCTGGTCTACTCCAATTATATGAGCAGAGACCCAGGGCAGAGCAGAAAAAGGGGAAATATGGACCAAAATCAGGGATGTCTGACTTGTTTAGTGTATTCAAGAGTGATGCCAGGTGGAGCCAGAAGCCTTCAGTGGTTGAGGTGCGCTGTGTGTGCTGATTGTGACATGGGTTTACAAAGAAGAAAAGAAATGAAAGGAGCAGAGAGGAGGTGAGACTGGTGATTGGGTGTGTCAGGGAACTAGTGAATAACAGGAAAACTTCAGGCATCTTGAAAGTGTTCAGAATTATTTCAAAAGTGAAAACAAGGGATATTTCCATGCCACAGGATCTTCACAGCTGTACCTGTACCAGCAGAGCTGTGTCAGCAAGGCTTTCTATTAGCAACGCGGCCAACAGGAAGAGCTTTCCGGCCAAATTAGCTGTCCCATCTCCCAAGGCCAATGACAGACATCCTTCTGGCTGAGCTGACTGAAGACGTTCTGCTTCACAGTTGTCCATCAGCGTCTGCCAGCTGGGAGTTACCACCCTGCAGCTGGGCCCACAAAAGAAATCCTGTGAGTATTCTCTCATGCTTTGGGCTAAGCTGGATGAGTTAGCACTCACCACTTTCATCAGCACTTTAAATCACTCCCTTGGACCTTGCCTGAAGTGAGCTAGGGCACAATCTCTTCTGCCCACACATAAAGGAGGCTGCGGCCTCCAGAAGAGCAGTAACACAGGAGGAGAATAAGGTCTTCCATGGTCATGGTCACGTCTCTTCAAGGCCTGAACAACATAAATCAAGGTAACAAAAGCATGTGCTGGTCAACAGTGGTACATCTACACCTATAACTTTTCCTGGCACAGCTATGCCAGCAAATCTTTGTAGTACTAGACCTTGAAGCCACAGTCCCTGCTGGATTTAGCTGTACCTGCTGAAGATGTTTCTGCTCTCAGAGCTCTGAGGCATGGAGAAGTTCAGCCACCATAGCTAAATCCAACAGGAATTATTAAATGGAGCTCCTAACCACCAGGATTCCCATCTCAGGAAGCTCAGCTCACTAGCGTTGTAAGCTGCTTGTCTAAGTGGTGACCTGTGGCATGCACAGAACAGAGACACAACCCACCGTGCCGCCTTTGCTGTGCATCAGCCACCCTCCAGGAGAGGGGCAGTGAGGGACAGGTGGGGGCAGAAAGTTCCTAAATTGCCATCGCACAGATGGCCAGACTTCAAGAGACCAGGCTGTGGTCTGAGCCCTCTGTGGGAAAACAGGGCAGTTAGCAAAACACTAAGAAGAGAAATCAGAATGAGATAAGGGGAGTCTGGTTGCAGGTGGAAAACAGGGAACTGGAGCCCAACTAAGAGGGACGGGACAAAGAACAAAAGTAATGAGCACCAAGTGATCTGGACAACTGCTTTCGCCCTCCTGCTGCCCTGCCCATCTGCTTGGAATTTGCTTTCAAAACATGTCCTATTTTCCTTACGTCTGTCCCGATCCAAGCTCCTATCTTGTCCTTTATGGATCCGGTGCTGTCACTCAAAATCATTAAGAGTAGAAAAGACAAATTGAGAAACAAAGACAACTTATTAACACCCACATTCTTCACCCTTGTAAGCTTCTTTCAGCTGTATTTTCCCTTCAGTTATTCAGGTCAGAGTCTTCTGGCTGGTTTATTACAGGCGTTTAAAGGCAACAATGATTTTATATGACTGTCTGACTGCGTTACAAATTCATCACAAGTCCTGGCTGTGTCCGACATTTAGGTTCAAACAACTGCATACTGTTGGAGAACACCCCCTACCCCTCCATGAAATACATTCACTGACCTCCCCCTCCAGAAGAATGTCATCAGTATAACGAGCTCTCCAAATTGATCTGTAAACAGCCTGATTCACAATTTTTCCCTACGAAAGAGAAGTTATGAAAGGAGCAGTTGGAACAAAAAGGGCTTCAGCTCCACCCAGTGGTAATGAGAAGATTTCCAAACCATCCCTCTGCCCCTGCTCTGGGGACACAACGCTATTTTTTTTAAGCTGAGGCACTAGAGACTTCCGCTCGGACACTGCTGTGTTATAGCTTGAGCTGTTACAGATCTGAACAGTGTTGTTTCCTTAGTAGCCTGTGCCTTCAAAAGCTGGGGACCGATCGTTACTCTGAGGCTGTATACATCAGCTGTCACCATTCTCTTTGGTATTTGCAAATTTCGAACATTTCTCTGCGCTAACCGTCTTCCACACAACCAGCTGGCTGGGCATAGCACCATGGCCTCTTGTCTCTCTGCAGTCCTTTTGTGAGTGATTAAGGGGTCAAACTTCTCTTTTCTGTCTCCTACACCTGCCCTTTAACCAATTTTTGTTTTATTTCTCTGATGAGGCACCACTTTCTGACAGAACTCTTGAAGCTCGTTTTAGAATTAGGGATGCTTTTAAGGAAGGTTTTTCTTGCTCAAGTTTTCAAGAATGGAAGTGCTCTCTAAATGAACTTTACAGTTTGAATGACAGAGACGTTGGGAAACTTAAAGCCAGCTCCAGCTCTGTTGTTTGGCCAAAAATTAAATAGTTCACTTCTGACCTAATTAATGCTCAAATACACGTCAGCAAGTCTCATGCTCTAAGGCATAAATTTGTGACAAGTGAAGGGTCAGGCAGATACTACCACCTCACCCACCCCAAAACCCCTCAGCGTCACCGTCAGGTTAGCTGCATTATCCTTTTTCGGTAGCACTGAAACACCAATTTGTGACTCTCTGGGGAGCAGGTTCTGGATTAGACGGACTCAAGTCCTGTGTAGAAATCTTTATTCTATTTCTCACCACTGTCCCTGTCCTTCCTACCTGCCCCAGCTGCTCTTTGTTAACATTTTGGAAGGTGTGTCTCATTTTTACCTCTTTATTACCCCCATGTGAGTATCATTATTGTGATTATATTTACAGTTCAAAGTGTTGAGCCTGTAGCATTTGTCTCTGGGTTTTGAGATCGTAATTAGACACAGTGCTTAATTTTCACCTAAATAGTCCAAAACATATGCAAAGCCTGAAATAGATTTTAAATGAATGTGCGCTGCATGTAAGCAAAACTGTTTGGGTTTTTTCCCCATCTGAAAATCTATTCACTTCAAGCATTCCCTTGTGCGCTTTCTCTCACCTATAGAGGATCATATTTATTTTCATTTTAATAACATTTTCCACCACAAAACTGCTATGATATTTTTAGCTATCAAACTATATCACATTCATCAATTAAGGTTTGAAAACGATACACGAAGAACATAATAAAATACAACCAGCCTTTCTTCTCCCACGCAAAATCGAACTTGTAAAACCAGTATTTCACAACATTTTATAGCAGCTATTTAATTTTTCAGCTCATGAGGGACAAAACCAGATATAGCTAGTTTTAGATGCAGTAACAATTTGTACAATGCATCAAGTAAAGCGCTGTTACGGTTTTACTTACAGGAGGAAGGGGAGTAGCCAACTCAGGCAGGCTCTAGTACGTATGTATTAATGTCAGTCTATGAAGTGGCAGGAAGGTGGAGAAAAAATGGGTTGTGTGGGACAGCCGAAATGAGGTTTCCTGAGGGAACCCAAAAGCGAGGGTTGTGCTCTGGCTGCAGCCATGCCCCCCCCATCCCCACGTTGCTTCTGCTGCCAGCAACACCACAGGGGAGAGGCAGAACTGCCTTGATTTGAATTCAGCAGGCATTTTATCATCAAAATTACTCAAAATTTGACCCCTTGCTAGCACAAAACTGTAATGCCAAAGGAGTTTGGGAACCCTGCGCTTTGAAATAACACTGAAATTGTCAAATCTGTTTTCTTTGCCCAAGCAGCCCCACTTCTTCAGCTCTTACACTGGCACTCTGAGGCGCTTTGATGCAGCATCACGCTGCCAGTAGCGCCTTCTACCCTTGGGCAGAGAGGACATATTCCTAGATGAGCTTCTTTAATTTCTAACAAACAGCTATATTTAATAAATGCAGTAAAGCCAAGAGAGTTAGCTTAGATGTACCTTTGCTGGGCAGTTCGGTACGTCTTCTTTGGAACTTCTGCCCCTCCTGAATCCAATAACCAGCTGCTGGTGTGTGACTCCCAACACTCGACCAAACCGGGTAGCCGGGCAAGTGGCTGCTAGAATGTTGCTTGGGGAAATCGAATGTGTTCCTTCTCACCAATCTCTCTCCTCTTGTGCATAATTTAGAGAGGCAGCATCCCTAACCCTAACCTTTCAGTTGCCCATCAATTGGAGATAAAGAAAAACAGATCACTTTCTGCATGTTAATCAGATGCCTTGAGCGTACATCCTTGAGCAGCAGCATCTCTGATGAAACGTAACCCCGTTCTCCCTCAATCTGTGCCCATCTCCCTGCCTTTTGGGTAGTACTATTGGTGGTTTGGGAGATTCTTGTCAATTTTTATAATGCAGGAATTTTATTTTTACAGAAGGGTTTTTTCCCCCCCCACATTGTGTAGGCAAAACAAAACCTACAAGAGATATGGCAAGCAAATTTCTAAGAAAAATGATTCTCTTTACAGCCAGAACGGTTATTATTTCAGTCTTCCCTTTTCTGTGTCATATAGCAAAACCAGAAGATAAATATTTTGGGGTTTTGTCCTTCTGTCACTAGCACAGGCCCCTTGTTTCTGGCTTTGATTAAATCTTTAGCTAAATACAGCCTGATAACACAGCTCCAAATATTCCTTTAACACCTGGGAGAAATTCCAGGCAGAAAAAGACATTCGTAGCCCCTCATCTTCCAGAGATGATCAAAACCACTGTTCATATTTCACTGAAGTTCTATCAGGTAAATTAAACCCTGGATGGAAACAAGCATCAGGCTGCCACGCAGATTACTATTAGACCACAACAAACAAACAAGAAAAACAAAACAAAACAAAACAACAAACCACCCAGGCTTTTACCAAAGTCGGCAGTAAAGCTGAGGGGCAGAAATGCTTTGATATTTTCATGAAACATTAACCTTCAAACATAATTACTACAGGCACTGAGATCGCACCTGAAGGCTGCACTGTTGGGGAGAATTGCTGTAAAACTGGGCCGCAGGGCACGAATGTGGCAGGTAAACAAAAGTAATGTCTGTGCAGAGATAATGGGATACAGGTCAGCACATAAAAAGCATAGCTTTAGGCGATGGAAGTGCTGTTACTGACGGGAGATTTTTGCCACTTTCCACATACCAGCAAAAGTGATGGTGACTCGTTTGACATTGCACGAACAGTAATCTTTGAAAACAGACACTACTGAAACATAATAAGCTGGATGGGGGAGCATGAAACCAATGCTGTCCCCACTAAAATCTAAGTGGTTTAAACCATTTTAATATCCAAAAAAACGTGATTAATCTAGGTTTACTCTGAACAGGTAAACATCCCATGCCTTGGGATCTGAGATAAAAGGAGATGTCTCAGCCTTTGCAAGATTTCCAGCCCTATTTTGCAGATCCGTGAGTTGAGGAAGAGACAAGAGAGAGGCATCCCAAATCTTGTGTGGTTATAGGCTCCCTATCTCCTGCCTGTATTAGCTGGTATCTGTAAAATACAGTGACAGAGACTCTGCGCTGTTTCTTCTGAAAAATATGATATGGGGAGAAGATAGGAAAACGGAAGCTAAAAATCAGCTTTGGGTGGCTCTGGTTTCTGGAGCACTGCATTATTATGGTATACTTCTATGTGTATCAGGTCGAAATCTAGCCTGAAGTGTTTTCTCCTTCTTCAAGTGTCCAGGATAGAGTGATCTATTTAAATTCCCTGCACTTCACTACTCAGCCTGACCTTTAAAATGACTCTATCAGCTCAGAAGTGCCCAGAAAGTGTATGCAAATATATAAGATGGAATTGTTAAAGCTCACATTTCAGGGAATGCAAATATGAGAGAGGTGGAAGGGGGCCAGGTCTGTTTGGGGTGTGATTTGTGGAAGCAACTGATCTGGAAGATCCCAGTGTTGGCAGGCACGTCACAGGAGAAATGGTACAGAACAAGTTCTGAACTGCAGCGGTTTCCACCAGAGCTCTTCCTTGGCCTTCCAACCTTTCTCTACCTGGGGTAAATTTTGGGGTGTGTGTCAGGGATTAAGGGCCCTGGCCCACGCTACTTAAGAGCACAATCTCTTTGAAAATTGGGGTCCTAAATCATTTTAGTGAAAAATGACAAGTTACGGTGCATCACCTCTTCCCCAGCTTCTCCTGCTGTTAGTTTTTATATACAGAAAGGGAAGAAGCAGGAATTTAACCAGTGCTGATGATTTCTAATCTGCTGTAAGGAAAGACGCAGCATGGGCCGAGCCTTCCCTCCCAACTATCCCATCTGGAATTTGCTGCTCTCTACAGAGCCTTTACTGCCTCAAAGTGGAAACACGCTTGGAAAGCCAGCCCATAAAATCCCTGCACTTCATACAGAGCAAGGAGAGTTGGGAAACACAAGAGCACCACCTCCGAAAAGAGGTCTTGGGCCAGGCCACAGGGTCCGACACAGCGGGACCTTACCTCGTAGCTGGGATGCCTGAGGACACGGATGCAGCACTGGACAAATAAAAGTGTCAGGAAATACTTGCTGTGCAGTCCTTTGAGCAGGTCTTGTTCCCTCCGTGACTCAGTTTCTCCCACTGTAAACCAGAAGCAATGCGGCTTGCTAAAGCTCCTTCCCAGATTACCTGGTGAATACATTACTCTGGAAACAGCACACAGAGCTGCTTTTAGTGTTTTAGAGATAACATTACAAAAAACAACTTCCTCCAATACTCCATTGAACTAAATATAAAAGATTTCTGCTCATGACAGCGAAAGCTGTGTGTTCAAGGCTGCAAGGATTGCAAGGATGGCGTAGCATTGCTTTGGATTTGCCCACGTCATCTCAGAAATCTGCATGCTCTTATGACTATTATAAACTTGTGCTTTAAACCCACTAACGCTTCAGTCAGAGCTGAGCTTGGGGGATTTTACAGCATTATTCGTGCCTGCCTTCAACTCGGCAGGGGGCTCTTCTGGCTCCGGAGATCTGTGCTTGAGAGAGAGGCACCAGCAGGAAAGATGCTGTGGCTCAGGAAGATGAGTGTCTTTCTTACCTAATTTCTCACCTCCACAGTTTGCAGCATACAATCACGAACAGAAGTTTTTGCTTCTGTCTTGATTTTCTGTTTCTGGCAAAGTGGGTGCCTCAGGAGGGAACCAATATACCAAATTTCCTAGTGGGTGTCATTGCGTTGCAGCTGAGCATACAGTAAAGGTAAGCCCCACATAACCTCTGCTGGGAACATACTACTAAAAATCCTCAGATGCAGATAAACTTCCCTCATTCAGGATTGGATTTGTCCTGCTTGCCTGGCACACATTTTGGACTGAGCTGCAAAGGCCAGTCTTCCCAGGATGCTGCCCTCTGAATAACACGCTGAAATGTGCAGATGATGTTCCCAGGGCAATTAGCACCTTCCAAAATGTTGCCTGAGGTGGCACGAAAGCCACAAAAGTCTCTTTTCAGCCCTGTTTCCAGTAAGCAAATAATCCAGCCCATGTGATCGCACAGTTTGTTCTCCTCAGGGTTTCTGGTGATTTGGAGCACATGGGAGAAATTAAAATACCTGATATGGGTAACAAATTCTTCCCGTCTGTGCAAAGGAGATGCAAATTGCATGGTGTTCCCATGGCTCCAGTATAGTTTGCATAGTTGCACGCAGCACAGCCTTGCTATGCCTACTGTTTGGCTGATAGGCCAGGTGCTATTCCATCATGCATTTCTACACAGTGAATTATTAATTATAACCTCCAAACCATAACATCACAGTTGTCTTACTATATCTACTTTCAATAGTTTCCTTCCTTCTCTCCCACTCAGACCCCTGTTTTTATCCCAGCCTGTAGGGTCATTTAGTTGATTTTGGAAGATATTCTGGTCCTTCCATGTTTGAAGATGGCTCCCAAATTTGCATCCTAAGCAGTCTTGTTAAGCACATTTGCATTGCTCATCCTCAGGTCAAAATAAATGCTAAACGCGATCTCAGAACTGCAGTTCTTCAGCACAATTTACTGCCTTCCTTGTCAAACAGATTCTTACCTTCCAGTCTGGGAGTAATCTTCTTATTTCCATTTTAGGCAACAGCTTTCCATGTGTTATCCAGTGTTTGTCCAAAGCTCAGCTCATCTACTGCATATCCCTTATGTGGAAAGCCCCCAACTTGTAACAAGAGACATTACCGCCCCAGTCTCAATGTTTGATCCCAACTTGTCTATCGGGTTGAAAATTTGTCATAGGAAAAGTTGGTTACATGGTGAAAAACCTTTAGAAATATGGTGTGTGGAGGCTGCAGACACAAATATTATCCCCTCTTCTACCTCTCAATTCTTGAATTTTTTTCCCCCCCGAGTTCCAGAGTGATGGTCCTAAGGCCCCAGTGCACGAGGTAGGCTTTCTCAAAGCAGAAGAGGAAGAATTTAGATTTATCACTACTAACATGGATTCTTCACATTATTATCTCGGTTGCTGAGATCTGCAGTCTTAGGTTAGAGTCAGTTAAAGCAAGAGAAGTCAGTGTAGGCCAAGAGTTAATTTAAAAAAAAAAAAAAAAAGAAAGAAGGTAATGATAGCCCAGCGTTTACAAGGTATTATAAAACTGCGACACTACTCTTGTGCACTGAACAGCAAATCCAATTTTTTTTTATTACAGCTGTGTGAGGGTGGGAGGGGTAAAGTGGAGAAGGGCACCACAACAACATGCTTCTGCGTGGAAGGCAGCAGTAGCCAACTTACCAAACCTGCAGGATTACAGTGGGATCTAGGCATACACCCTGGGAGGACAGTACAACTTCTGCAGCGTACGCAAGAAAGGAGTAGACAAAGCAGTCAGTATATATGTGCTGTGTCTCCGGGACAAATGCTGTTACACTTGGGGACCAGCTCTCCAGCCCAGCAAGCATGCCTGGGAGGTGCTGGATCACCCAGGAGACAATCTAAACAGGAATTTTCAAGCCCACTCAAAATTCCTTCCCGGTGATATGAAGCAGAGATTAAAGATTGCTGCTGCTTTCCTTGCGGTGGCACAGCATTTTATTGCACTCGGATTCTGGACTTTGGGATTGGGAAAATCGTCTGCAAACATCACTTTCCCTCATCTCCCAAAGGCAAGAAAGTCTTTCATACTAATATACCCACTCTCTGCACAGTTTCTCTAGGAGATCTGGTAACAAGTTTGTTCTTAGTGCAGATGCGCCACTGGGAAGCTCTGTTTCTTTGGATCTTTTTCCGTAACAGTTTCATGCGGGTCCTGTTCAATGTTCCTGTTCCACATGTCCTTACTTCTAGCATATCTCCTCAATCATAACAAGAGCTGGGGAGCAGAAGTCTCCATGCAGCCCCCATGAAGCACTACAGGCTTGGGGAAGAGTAGCTGGAGGGCTGCACAGCAGAAGAGGACCTGGGGGTGTTGGTGGACAGCTGGCTGAATATGAGCCAGCAGTGTGCCCAGGCAGCCAAGAAGGCCAACAGCATCCTGGCCTGTATCAGGAATAGTGTGGTGAGCCGGACTAGGGAAGTGATCGTCCCCCTGTACTCGGCACTGGTGAGGCCCCACCTCGAGTACTGTGTTCAGTTTTGGGCCCCTCACTACAAGACATTGCGGTGCTGGAGCGTGTCCAGAGAAGGGCAATGAAGCTGGTGAGGGATCTAGAGAGCAAAAGCCTTATGCGGAGCAGCTGAGGGAACTGGGGTTGTTCAGCCTGGAGGAGGCTGAGAGGAGACCTTATCACTCTCTACAACTACCTGAAAGGAGGTTGTAGTGAGGTGGGTGTCAGTCTGTTCTCCCAAGTAACAGGTGATAGGACAAGAGGAAATGGCCTCAAGTTGCACCAGGGAGGTTTAGATTGGATATTAGGGAAAAAATTCTTCACAGAAAGGCTTATTGAACATTGGAACAGGCTGCCCAGAGAAGCAGTGGAATCACCATCCCTGGAGATATTTAAAAGATGGGTAGATGTGGTGCTTAGGGACATGGTTTAGTGTTAGGTTAATGGTTGGACTTGATGATCTTAAAGGTCCCTTCCAACCTTGACGATTCTATGATTCTAAGTCAAGTGAGAGGAAAGGCGTGGGGAAAGGGAGGCCAACTTGGGTATCGAATATCTATTGACTCCTAAACAGCCCAAGTTCAGAGTGACTGGAAAGCACAGCATTGGTTGTCGTGTGACAGCCCAAGAGCAATCCTTCACCGTAGTTCCTACTAGGTGGACTTCCCCCACACAAAGGCCTGCTGCTGCTATGGGCTATTTTACTCTTTGTAAGAGCAAGGATTGAAATGCCCTTTAATTCTCAACATGGTTTGTCCAACTCTTTCACACTGATATGAAGAAAACCTATTATCATCGCTGTGTGTGCACTCTTCATTTTAAGCTATTTATTTACAACATCAGTGCATTATTAAACACTAGCTAATTTTTCCTAATATCACTTCTGTGAGAGAGAAATATTGCAGACCAGTCTGCAGGTGGGAATGACAGATTTGTTATTTAGTCCATCTGCATCTGCTTTGTCCTCCTTTTTATGTTCCTAGTACTTCTGTAAGACATAAATTAGAGGGCAGTGTGTGTGGGAAGTCTACATGGACTTTGTCACAGTGACAGATCTTGACGTGCTCTCAGAGAGGATGGGAGTGAGTTAGCAAGGATGGCCTAAGGCTTTCGTGAAAGACGAGCATTTTACTGACATCAATTCAAAGCGTATTGAATTGCAAATGTTATCCCTGAACCAGTTTGCTGATAACGTGTGTAGCTCTCCTAGCATCTGCACAAGTCTATTTGCCCAAGATACTCAACATACTTGTTTTTCATGCTGATAAGGGAGCAGTGGTTAGAAACACTTGTAGCAATGAGTGTGTTCCTGTCATGCATGTGTAGGATTCGTTTATCAAACCTATTCCAGACTCACTCTAGTAGGGGCCCAGGCAATAGCTGTGGCCCTTATAAGCCAAAAAATGCAGTGGGAACCTGGAGAAATGAGTAAAGAATGGCCATACAGCCTGATACCAGGGCAGCATGTATTCAGCCAGCCACTTACATGGGTATTAAAGAGACTAAAATGAAATTAAAAAAAGTTACGTGTGGAGCCTTGACAATGAAAATGCCAATCCTCACATGAAGGAACTACAGTTTGGTTGAAATAATAACTCCAGGACTCCCGACTCACCGAATTTTCTCCCTCCAACTGTTGGGGTGACCTTTCCCATGGGGAAGGCAGCCAGCTTACCAAACCGGGCTGGGGCCAGTTCCAAGTTAAGCAGATTCCACATCATTGGACTCCTCCATGTTCATTATCAGCTGATGCAAGCAAGACCTTTGGGCTGCCCTTCTGAAGAGTCCACCAGAATGGGCTCTTCATGATGATGGGCATCCCATCTTTGACCAAAGTCAACTGCAGATGTCACACTGGAAGGTGTAAAAACTTTATTGTCGATATAAATTTTCAAACTATTTAATTGCATCCTGCTTTGCTTTGTGTTTGTGGGGTCAGCACCCAAAGTACCGATCTGCTGGTGCCCCAAAGACTGTGGGACAATAAAAGCCCTTTTACCTTATGCCAAATAGCATAATGAACGTATCTGGAGCAAAAGCTGCTTTTATTGTTTACGATCAGGAAGTGGGTAGGTCAGTATTTATTTCCACAGCCTGGAAGGGCATGTATTGTCGGGGATACAATAAATCTGTATCAGCATAGTCCTGCATCTGGGTGAACTGCAGAGAAAAGCGTGAGTACAGGAAAGCTGCACTGAGCAAAACCACCAAGGAAACACCTGTCCAAGTCTTAGTCTCCAGAGCAGCAAGACTGAAACCAGCCAAATACTCAGATCCAAGAGATATTTAAATCCATCTGAAATCAGACACCTGAGCATTTTTGAACCAAGGACTAGCCAAGCTCCTTACCAAGGGGACACATCTCTGGCCTTATGGGCACTGTCTCATTTCTGATCTTTTGTCTTTGAAGCTGCTACCTGGGGCAAACAGACACCCTCAGTGTGACCTGACCACAGCTGCTGGTGCAGGCAGTGTGAGGGTCCCCCAAGTGATGGGGCGTACACGTTCCTGTCAGCTCATTTCTATTCCAGGCAGCCACAAACTGCTCTTCCTTCTCCACCCAGCTCCTTTACTCCTCCTCTCAGCATCTCTGTGACTGCAGCTTCGTGCTGCAGAGGTCAGCAGCTGAATGAAGAGCACGGCATCTGGCAGGGAAGCAGCTGACTTCCACCCAACTCTGCCAATGCAGCTCATTCCTGACCCACAGCGTTGCAGCCACTCCTCTCCTGGGCTGAGCAGGCAGCAGCTGTGGTAGCCACTGAAGCCGGGGGATGTGACACAAACATCTGTGTAAGACAGGCCTGGGGCTGCCACCCAGCTTCTTTTAGGAATGGCTGTAATCTGCGTTCAGGGTCCCAGCAGTTAGTGGCTAATCAGATAATTTTAGTAGTTTTGAATGGCACCTGAAAAACCACTATCAGCACTATAACTGTAAATGGCTCTTTATACCCAGGATTTCTGATCTCCGAAAGAACTGGTGCTTGCTCTTCACAGACTCCTCTGGTGCTGATACATTTTAGCAGCTAACACTGGCGTTCCAGCTAACACTCAGCTTCTGTCCCTAACCAGAAGAGGAAATGCTTTGCATACAGGTGGGAGCATTAACGCCTGTGATGCTACGTTGACTCTCTAGAGGACAGTCATCACAGCAAAAAAACCAGTGTAGCCCATCAGGAAAATTTCCTAGCAGCTGTTAGACCACCAACGCATTGGCAGAAGTCTCATAAAACCACGTCAGCCGTGATTGAACAGAGCATTACTGTGCACGCAACAGCGAACCATGAGCCGGACTGAGTATACTGCCTCCGAGGTCTTTCTGTCTTCCCCTTTCAGGCACGCAGCTTATTCCAGCATCACAGTTGTCAAGTCAGCAGTTGGGGCAGATGGGCTTTCTGTTTTAAGCTCCCTATTTTGCCAAAGCCACAATCTGGAATCTGCCTGCAGGGAATGCATTTCTTTCAAGAAAAGAAAAAAAAAAGCAACCCAAAAAAAAACATTACTGAAGGAGTAGCAACCTCCCTGCCCTTCAGTCTGCCCCAGAGAAGATGCTACGTATTTTATCAGCTTTTTTTTAGCCTTATTGGTTGCTGTAGCAATGACTTCCTGAATGCACCCCAGTAAAGCATGTAGCGTAGCAGGAAGCCACCATTCAGATTCCCAATGATGGAGAAAAATCTGAAAGGCAGAGCTCTGCTTAATCCCAGTTATGAGCGCCTTGATCAGGTCTAAGTTCTTCAGTGATTCCTGATCCTAAAAACATCCTACAATATAAAACAAAATTTTGCAGTGGCTTCTGGTACTGCCAGGGAAAGGGAAGTCAATCCTCATCTTTCATCACCGTCCCACCAGGGAAGTCCCGAGTCCTGAAAAGAGTCCTTTGAAAGTGCTGAAGGAGCCGCTGCACACAGAGATATCACTGGAGAGCAAAGCTTTGAACAGGGAAACACAGACTATGTAACCACACCTGAGGTAAAGGGGGAAAGGGGGACACATTCTAGGTATGGACTTAAGGACAAAGCCCTGCGTCCAAAGGGCCACACGCTCCCGTGCATTTCAGCTCATTTGGAGGCCAAAGTAAATTCTCTGCCTGTGACGAGAACCGAAATCCACCCTGCACCTTTTCAAGGCCTTTAGAAAGGAGGTTTTTACTGGACATTCCTAGTTGGTGTCCCCGGTGAGGATGACTCCTCTTTACAGAAAGAGTGCTGTCTCTGCAGAAGGATTTGCTGCACTGAAGTCAGCTGCTGAACACATGCGGGGTGTCATGGTCAGGCTACCTGCCAGGGCAGGGGAGCGGCGCCTGCAGCTCTGCCAGGGAAGGCTTGTCCTCTAAGGAAGAAAGGGGAAAACAGCAGCCAGCAAATTTGCCAGGTCCCAGATCAGAAGAGGCTGACCCAAATGCCCTGCCACGCTGCTTCTACACAGACCTTTTTCATGGAGACAGAATCAGCTTCTTCACGTGGAAACTGCTTCTGCAGCTGCTGGTTCCTGCTTGGGGAATAGTCAGTTGTTCTCCCCCATGTTGCCCAGCGCTCATAAAAGCGTCTTAACCTTTAACGAGCTCTTGCCACCCCACTATCCACACTGTACTCTTGTATGTGGGGTCTCGTTCAACCTCCTCTTTTCTACCTCTCCCCAACGGGTGAACTTTTCCTTCTTCCTCAACCAATACAAAGAAAGGGTATAACATCAGAAGCAGCACCAATGCTGACCCTCCAGCCTGCAGTTTGCACAGGTGGTAGCCTGTTTCAGGGCAACCACCTCCCGGGCAGGTATCTATCACAGCTTTACTGTGTTCACCTTCCTTCCCCAACAAGTTTAGTTTGCTCCCATAAATTCAAAGCCAATGCTTTTGCAAAGACAGCTGCATCTGGGAGCCTTCTCACGATCGGCCTTGCACGCACTCCCAGGAGTGACTGTCCCTGCAAGATACCACATGCCGTGTGGTACTCTGCATTCATTTGATTATGTTCATTAGTATTATTTGCTTGTAAATAATAAAATTTGCTTGTAAATCTGAAAATGGATTTTATCTGATGTGACTCTGAAGACCAGGGGAATATAAAACAGTAGTTAACTTTGGGAGGCAAGATGTAGGTCTCCCCAGTAGAACAGCCACTCTTAGAGCAGTAATTCATAAATTGATAGTTTCGGGTAGGGTCCAGCATGGCACCTGCATGTTATCTGGCTTACGTGAGCTAAGCAAAGGGAGGGAAGCAACAAAGGGTAAGGGTGAATAAATGCAGCCTGCAACTTAGCTCTTCCTCCTTCACCGCATGCAGGACTTCCTCCTTGCCAAGCAAAACAGGAACTGCTCTCAACGCCTGTATCCTGCTGCAGACAGAAGCCTGGACAGCAGAGAAAAGGGAGCGAGAAGTGTCATTCGTATCTGCGCAGATCACATTTCATTCCGCATTAGTTTCTATCATCGCTGTATCATCCTTCACTCCTGGTGTCGACAGTAGGTATTTGTTCCTCATGATCCCCCTCTCCCCAATAGTAACGTGACTGCCCGTAGGCTCATACTATAGCGTGAAAGCCGGAAGAACCCAGAGGGTGTGGGGAACATCTATCCTGAGTGCCCTGCTCCTGGCAGCTACCCTGAAATCTGCAGCATTGATAACCATTTCTATTTCAGCCAAGGCTGCTCAGCTGCTGAGCTGGGCCAAGCAGGGTTACCGAAAGTGGGTTCAGGTCCATAGAACTCACATTTCCAGTTGCCTAAGCAGGATTACAGGTTCCCTTGGAGCTGAGTAAGAACAAGGTATTGATACTCGCTGCAGGAAGCGCCAATGGGTAGCTGGGTTTCATGCCTACAACCAAGATATTTGATCTACCTCTCACAGCAAAAAGCAGGAATTTAATACATCTTCTGGAGACATGAAGATATTTAATCTGTGGGACCAGGAGAAAGGTGAAGGACAGCAACATGAGATGGGTTCTGGTAAAAGCAAGGACTTTCTTCTCATGAGACTCATATCTCAGTGTAAGCAAATTGGTATTCCACCTGCTAATGTATTTAAGCAGCAGCTGCTGCTTACTTAAAAGAGCAGCACACGTTCTTGCACATAGGAAATCATTAAAGTTTTTACACTTGCATCCTTTAGACAGGAGGACTCTTGGAAGGGAGCTTCTCCAAAGGAATTTCCCAGTTGGAGTGGGTGAACTGCAAGAGCGATGAGGGAAGGCTCCAGAGCTGTGTGTGTTTTGTCCAGAATGGCTACAAATGGGAGAAGAATTTGCACATTCACATACAGGGGTTTTTACACAGAGGAAATAAGGAGCACATCCCGAGTAAAGTGGAATTTAACATCCTCAGCAGGACAGAACACTGGAGCATCAGTTGATTTAGGACAGTCACAGAAAAGCCCAGACATCCCACAGTTTTAATTGTATTATCCCAGGGCCATCCTAACTAGCATTTATGCACTGCTCCTGCTCTACCCCACCCTGCTTCACCCAGCACACCCTCCGGCTCTCTTCTCCTTCCCCTCAGCTCTGCTTTTCCTTGCCCATCCCTTTCCCATTTAGATTCCCTCCCCTTCCCAAAACCACGACAGCAAAAATGATACTGAGGTCACTTTGCCTGCTAGGTTTACATCCCACCCTACTTCTCACCTGCCTCTTCTCGCTCACGTCTGGGCCACTGGGCCTGTCCCCTCCCCATGGCAGCACTTAGCATTGCCACCGTGGAGCAGGTGACTCTGCCAGGAATGGACAGGACACAGGTGTGGGAATTTACAGATCCACCTCCTTCAGAGACACTGTTTGTGCTGCCCTCGTGCCCAGAAGCATCAGGCGCCCGCTTGTTTTGGGTTCTGTACAAACATGCAGGAAGACAACTCTTGGCATAAAAAACTTACAGCCTAAGCAAGAACAAGGCAGAACACGCAGGGGACTTGAACAGAACAAAGTGTAGGGCCAGGGTGGAGGCACACAGTAGCAATGAGAAGTTTGCTGTGTGTATTTTGCAGGCTTCAAAGCTATGAGGAAAAAAAAAATCATGTGAAATGAAAATAAAAAGACTTTTAGCAAAACATTCCCTTGAGTATAGATCTTACATTCAGTAAGTTCAATAGGAAAGGTTTTCCCACTCATTATATACAAGATTACATACACATATGAAAAATAAATATAAATTGCTTACAATCCAGCAGTTTACATGAACCTGTAAATAAATATTCCTCTGTAGATCCATGCCTCAAACACTGCAGCTTTGGGCTGGTGCATGAGGACCTGTAAACTCGGAATTGACTGAACGAGAAAACTGGGCTGGTCACATTCACCGGTCTGGCAAGAGAGGAATAAATACATTAATTAATACAAGGTAACTCTCTTTTCACCATTTAAGATGCTGTTATTATCCAGAAAACCCCATGCCTAAAAGCTGCAGAGAGCAATTCTCCGTGTCTCCACAGCTTGTCGCTCTCTCCCTCCACACTGCCAGATGTTTCCCAGCAAGCAGACAGCTTCAGAAAGTGCGAAATGTCACCGGCGCGGGGTGGCAGAACTCCAGGACGCAGCCCTGGGACTTGTGCTGGACACCCCAGCAAAACAACCAGCCACAGAAACGTGAGAAAAGAATTAATTCTGCTGCTCTGCTCTGCCACAGACCCTCCCTTGGTTAACCCAGGTAGCTCCAGGTGTCAAATGGGAGCGACTCGGTCCCAAACATTACGTGACACTGCCCAAGTTTCCCTCCACCCTCTGAAGTTACACAAAAGACAAATACAAACTGAGAGCAGAAAGCAGAATTTTAAATCAGCAAAGGTTTACTGAGTCCAGACTGTTTAAAGTTAAAGTTTATTTGTATTCTTTGTAGGAATATCAATAAAAGACCTCAAATGTATCTATATCTGTACATATTACAAGAACCTTCAAAAATTATTCACAGAACAAAAATAAATCTTCTTTAGAACAAACCCAGGCAATGAAATGCAGAAATGGATCTCAGAGACCAAACAGTCCAGTGCTACTAGCATAAAAATACGGCTTGAAAAACAAGTTTATTACTTTTTAAGGTGTACTTCGTTGAAATAAAAATAAATTATTTAGAGCTATCATTGTAAAACAGTTCTGTGTAGTAACACTCTTATTAAGGCCCTTGAGACAGAAAATCTATTTTTACAGGTAGGATTCCTGGCAGGCATGATCTGTAATGACACGCTTGCTCTTATGGGAGTTAACTTACTGGGGAGAAGGAAATACCTAAAAGCATCAGCCTAAATTTAACCCTTTTTGCTCTGTCACACTCAGCTGGATACCTGTGGCCGACCATGCTAGTCACTGATGTAAATACATTTAATGGTGCAACTCAGACAGCAATTGTTCTCCAGGAACGACATCAATAGTTTTGCAGAACACAAACAGAATTCATACATACACGGTGACCTTAGCAGGTAAGTATTGCTGACACATTCCATGGGCACTGCTGTAAAATTGACGGACTTCTATCATTGAGTTTTCAAATGAAGTTAAAAGCTGGTGGGTTTAAGCAAGCATTAAAACATGAAATTAATATATCATGGGGAAAAAAAAGCCCAAGCCAAACCCAAGCACTTGCAAGAACATAAAATAAAACCCATTTCTTGGATGACTTATTAAATGGATACGGAATTTATTACTGGATACACCTCATATTCTCTAACTAGAAAATATACACATCCCTTTCCATGCTCCTCTGGATCCCCTGCTTAGAGTTATTCCACTGCAGAGGAATATTGCAAAACATGTAGCTGTATGAATCTGTGCTTTTACGCATAGCTGCCCATTTCTAATACACCAAGGAAATAGTAATTGGTAATTACTGGATGTGAAATCTTTCTATTTCCCTTAAAAAAAAAAAAAAAAAAAAAAAGGCCTGAATTCCTAGAGTTGCAAAGAATGGGCATTTACAGGATGCCACTCCTAGGCCGTGCTCCCTCTCTTCTCCATTACTGCCTATCGCATGTCATTCAGGTCACCTCATTCTTCACACGCCCTGCAGACGCCACACACAACATGGCAAAAGGCCACAGCGCGACAAAACTCTGCTCCATTTCCCTGCCCCGCCATATCGGCCGTGAGGCATTATGGAGAACTTGGAAGCCCGGATGGCTTTGCGGTTTGGGAAGAATCATCCTAGAACAGTATTGGAGAACATGGCCAGCAAGGACTGAGATGTCAGCATGGCGCAACTTTCCTGTTTCAGTCTCAGGAACACACGAGTATTACTCCTACGGGCTATTAAATTTTTCCTGTGCTACTTCAGCTGTTTTGAAATGAGAGCAGCAGCTGCTTGCAACAGCAGCAGACGCAGCCTGATGCATTTGCTGAAAGTATCGACCAAAACCTCGTGTCTATAATGCTCATCATCAGACTTCGCACTAGTTACTACTTCTGTCATTGCTGCAGAAACCCTCTGGCTACTAGTCTTAAGCCAAACGCGATCCACCCCAGTTAGGGCTCTTGCTCCAAAAGAGACAGACCTTTTGGCTGCCACGTGGTTTAGCGCCACTTGAATTTTATCCGACTGGACAAAATAGAAGCTGGCATTTTCACATATTGTCGGCTTGAAGCGGCTTAAAATTTCTCTAGAAAGCTGCTTGGTAACAAACGAGGAGAGACAGCTGCCTGCAGAAGTCAGGAGCATAAGGTTTCGTTGTGCAGCTAATAAATTTTAGTCTTGCAGCATCGTTGAGTCTGCAACCTTCACCCCTTTTTGGGTCAACAGGCAGCTTCTCCTCTATAGCGGGAGTTAGAGGAGAACACTTTGCAATTTAGGGTAGAAACTGAAATAGAAGAGAAACAACCAGCCCAGCAACAAGCTGTGAGAACGATACTGATGGGTCAGACTCTTGTAGAAGAGCAAGCTAGTCTACAAGCTTAAGAAATACATAGGAGAAGGTACATTATTAGAATGATACCTCACTCAAGACCTCACCAAAATGTATTAATTTTGGGGCAGGTATTATTTCCCTTCTAAAAATCAGGGCTGAAATGTTGCCCCTATTGCATTTCTCTGCAGAAACCAAAGTGGCCACCTCGGGGTCTTCAAGCATCAAACCATACAGCTCAGCCAGAGATCTTTGACAAATTACCAGAAAGCTGGGGAGCTCTGGTGAAATGTGTTTCCCTAATTAATGCTAAACTAACGCTACCAGATTGACATACCTGCTTCTGCCTTGTTCTAGTCAATATATTCCTATGACCACTTGCTCTTCACGTCTCAGTCACAGAACACCCATACTATTTGCATGGCGTAGTAAGGGAGCAATGCACGTGTCCATCTGAAAAGGCTACTTTTGGGAACAAATTTCCCACAATGCAGCTGTGTAATTACAGTACATAGCGAAGGGGAGATGCAGGTCACACAAAAATACTCAACAAAAAGGGGATTGCAAAGGTTCCTTGTAAAAGAGAGCTACTCACAAGACAGATTACCACAAACTCGATAGACTGCCTACGGCTGGGATGCATGAAGGAAGAAGGAAAGAGGAAGGAACTTAAAGGCACAGTTTGAGGAAGAAAATATCAGAGGTCAGCAATGTCCCAGAGGTGGAAGACGGTTTGGAAAGTATGGAAAAGAAATCACTACTGAGCAAATGCAGAGCACAACCCCAGGTGTGTCAGACAGTGCTGACTTGGCTACGATACACCAAGAACTAGACAGGAATCCTCCCTGGCTTGTGGTACCAAGTCACATTCGAGCAGCCAGAGAAGCTCTGCTCTAAAAGAACCAAGCATTATATATAGAACCCAACTCACTGCAGACAAATCTCCTCTAGATGTAAATCAACAGCCAAGGCCTTGCTAAGAGAGATTCATACACATTTTCCTTATACATCCTACAGTGCAGGAGTTGTGGTCTCTCTATTTATGCATAGCTAGTAATATAACATACTTGTGTGATGACTTTTAACTGAAGTATCGTAACACAGTAACCAGGCAGAACAGTTAACATATTGCGCTCTGTCACAAGCCGCATTTGCCCACAGAGGCGAGATTGATTCATTTCCAAAGAACAAACAAACTTGACAACAAACACTGAATTTGGGTCCTCAGTATTGCCAATCCTTCACGTTCAAGGCAACATGGGTCACTTTCAGGGGGTCAAAAAACTGGCTTAGAAACTCCTATGTTTTTAACATAGTACAATTTTATAGATTCTGAAACTAAGGCCAGACAGGATAATCAGATCATCAGCTCTGACCTCCTCCATATCACCGGCCATACCATTTCAGCCAGGTACCCCCACAGCCACCTCATTAACTTGTTCCTAGTTGCAGCCTGAACTGTTTGCTAAACACATCCCCCACTCGAGGCACCCTGTCGAGGTTTTGCCTTGTTTTGAAGTCAAGTTTTCCAATTTCTAATTTCTACAACGAGTTTGAATGGTTAGTCACACTCCCTGTTACTAGTATACTTCTGAAATTCAAAATTTCCATTGCTGTTGCAGTAATTTTATTTACTTTTGAGAGTTTGGGGGCTAGAAATGTATACCAAAAAGTGAAAGTGAAAATTCATACATTATTACTTGAGTGTAGAATTTGGGAATTTAAAAGAAAAACCCCTCAGACTAAATATTGTGGCATTTGATGAAATCATGAGAATTGACAATACTGTGCCATTTATTGTTAATCTTTTACAGTTTGTGAATGTCATTATCTTCTATGAGAAGGTCACTTTGTAATTACATACGCATTCACATACAGCCTGTAAGTATGCTTCTACAAAATGCAACTGAAAGTAATTGGAGATGAAAGCTTAGTCAAAACTCCTTAAGAAAAAAAGTGTGTACAGAACTTCAAAAACCCTCTCTGAAGTATCCAAAGAAAGGCAAATTTCAGTGGAAATGGAAGATCTTTTAACACCAATGTGCAAAAAGCATCTTTCATTGAAACTAAAAACTGAAATAGTGAAATTGAACAAGAGTTAAACCACAGAAATCCTCTAGGAAAAAGGAAATTTTGCATATGGAAGTCTACTTTGCTGGGCACGGGCACCCTTCGGTTAGCCCTTTCCTCAGAGCATTAACCTGACTGTTCCTGATGGAGTGCAGAGAATGAATTCAGGGTGCCGCTCCATGGTGCATAAAGTGGGCATCGGATAGAAATTTTTAAAAAAAGTATTTACAGATCTGTAAATTCTCCAAACAGAAAATATAAAACTGCATTAGAACAGGGGTAAAAAAGAAAGAATCCTACCTTGAAAAACTGCGGATTCCCTCCATCTGTTTGATGGGAATCCTGAGTGTGTGCAAATGCAAGGAAACAAGCTTGCAGCTCCAAGTTTTCACCTTGTTCAAAAAGACTGACAATTTTTTTGCCGGAGTCCTACTGAAAGTAGGTAGAGGATCCAGCAAGAGCCAACTTTCTTGCTAAAACGTTTGCTATCGAGTTTGCATTCAGTTAAAGAACAGCTAGAGAAGAGGGGAATAAAACCAGCAGATGAGTTTTCTTATAGAATTCATTTCACTACTATTTCACTCCACTCGTGTACTTGTATCAGTCAGCCTGATGTATACAGCTGCTGTTTAATGTAACCCACTGCTCATCTCTCTCTCTCTCTCACCCACGACACACATGCACTCACACTCCCCTCTTCCTCCTCCAAGGACTGCAGTGCTTTCAACAAAAGAAAAAATAATAATAATAAAAATAGCAATAATTAAAAAAATCTACAGTATTCACTTCCTTTTGGTATATTACATCGGCATTTTCTGTACATGACCCAAGAGCTCCCTCTATTTACACAGTGATATGGAAGGACTTGTTCTTGGGAGCCCGGTTCTCCTGGCCTTGAGTGGGGAATTCAAGCCCACCTTTCAGAGTTCTTCTTTCTCTTTTCCATTTTATTAGCAGCATTATGTAAACCTGTAAGGGGAAGGGGGGGCTATTTTGAAGGTTTTTTGAGTCTGCTCCCTCTTGCCCTGGCTCCTGGGGAGATGGCCGGCAGCATCTGCCCAGTTAGCAGCTGCTGTTTTTGAATTCACCATTCTCCGTGATGGAAAGCTTGGTGGGATTGGTGGGGGAGATGCCATTGCGGACTTGCATGCTGTAGCGCTCCTTCACCTGCGTCAGGGCACTCATCAGCCGCGTGTTGGCAGAGTCCAGGGACACGATCCGCTTCTCCTGCAACAAACACCTCACAAAGTCAGAGATCCTTCAGAAATGAAACACCTTTGCCCCACAAACCTGCTTTATGGGGAACCTCCAGGACCCAGGGCTGTGACAGTGTCTTCAGATGATTTCTAGGCAGAGGCAGCTTGGCTAACATTCTCTGGTAAGATGGGATGTCTGCCTCTTTCTGTTTTCTTGGGGTAACATGGCCCCTGCGTGCCACGGGCTTTTCACAGGCCGGTCTGGCCCTCCTGGGCTTTTTGCGTGACGGAAGGTGACAGCGAGTTATGTTTCCATTGGTGAATTGATCCAGTCACAGTAGCTTTATCCAGACAGCCTCCAACCGAGGCAGATGGAAATGCAGTATTTTGCCATGGCGGGGGTGTGGTGTGGTGGGGTGGAGGGTGTCGGTGTTAATAACAACAATAGCCAATTTAATTTTTTTTTTTTTTTAAATGTTAGAAAAACAGAAACAGGCAGCAGAAAATAAAAGTGGTGGAGGTTTCATCTGGCAGAGAAAAGTGCAAGTGGTATCTAACGGCCATTGTCTCTGTATTTTGGATGGAGTGTGCTCAGAATAAACTCATGGTATGCTTGAAATAAATAAATAAATAAATAAAAGCAGATAATGGCAGCCTGCAGTCACCAGCAGGAGTGAGGGTGCAACAGCAACATAGAGAAGAAGCAGCCAAAAGCTAAAACTAAGGGGTTATTTGAGGTGAAGGGGGAGAGGGCAGTGTGGGTGGAGGGGGAGATGCCATTGACAGAACACAAAGAACAAACACTGAACACACTGCTCCTAAACCCATTCCAGCTCAGAGGGGCTCCCGGGCTCGGCCAAATCCAGGGGTCCCATATCCCCAGTTTGATTCTTCTGGCACAGAAAGTGCTAGCCTCCACTTTTAGCAGAAAGCTAAAGGATGTGTACTAAATTCAGAAAAAAATAAAAACCTCATTTAAAAAACCCAGCCTACTAACAGCTAGATTATCTGCAGTGGGATAAAGCACTGGAGGGTAAAGCCAAAAAGTTGGTGGCACAATTAGAAATGACAATTTTCATCTTCCCTCAAAAAAAAAAAAAAAAAATGCAGCCACACAAACCAGCAACAGAGACGGCAAAAGGTAAATATGCTCTCCATGCTATCAGCTGATTGGCTTTTTTTCTTGGAGAAGGAAAAATATCTAATTTACGTGAATGAAAAAAGCTGCATGCAGGAATTTTTCCCAGTCCAGCCCATTGAGAAACAAAATGGAAGGAAAAATGATGCACAGGAGGCACAAACATTAAGGGATAGTTCAGACGTACTGCTCAAAAGACCTAAGCGCTACAACAGCCCCTTGAGATTTTGATCCCAGCACATCAGCTGTGTGGTACATCAGTAATCAAGTAACATTTGCTTTTCTCAGTGGGTTTCCCCACAGGGGTAAGTGTTAGGGTGCAAAAACAAAGCAGAATTTAAGTACTGCTTGTATTACAGCCCTGAAGAGACCAAGCTCTATACAGCAGAGCAAACGGAGGAGGAGGCATGAGAAATCAACAACCACCAAGGCAGCCGACAGCCTGCTCTAGCCCTTGCCCTGATCCAGTCAACGTAAGTAAGGAGAAGCGACAATGGAGGAGTTAAAGGCTTATCCTTTCCTCCCATGCTGTAATAACTCCTGCGAAACACAACTGCCTTAGCAGAAATGCGTTCTTCAGCAAGTTAAAGCTCCTCCTCCTCAGACTAAATTTCACCTGGACTATATATATGTAATTTAAAATTAAAATTTCTTTCCAAAGAATATAGCTTTCCAAAGAGTTAAAAATGAAAGGCTGGTTATTTTCCGGCACTGATGAGTGCTCAACTATGCCAGTTTGCAAAACAGCTGGAAATCTACACTTGGAAAATCAATCTTAAAAGCATGAGCTTGGTGAGTAGAGGCATCTTCTCACTCAAAGGAAAATACAATCTAACAAGCACGTGCCTAACACGGATGAATTGGGCACAGGGAGTGGGAGGAGCTGGAATGGGTAGGTCGTCAGTGCACTGGGCCAGGACTGGGTACTGCTCAGCTAGAGAACTGATTGGGTTTACTTGCCTGTTTGAATTATCTCATCCCCATTTATGACCTGTAATTTAACACAGCGGAGATGTCACTTGCAATAGCAACTGGGCTAGTACTCTTTGCAGCTCCGCTGCTCCAAGGAGAGAGTTTAACCGGAGCTAGCCCCTTGCTTGGTCAGGGAGTCCCAGAGCCAACCTCTGGAACCACAGGGCACACCAGGCGCTGCCCAGAGGCGGTTGCGGACAGCGCGTACGCTGAGAACAAGGCTGTCCTTGTGCATCGGTGCAGTACTGGGTGCTGCACCTCACCACAAGGCAAAAGGGCAAATCCTGAAAAGCATCTTGTGGGGACGTAACTAAGCACAAGAAGCCCAGTTACTGCTGTTTCCTAGCAGCCATGTAACCCTTCAAACAGGTGCGATAAGCAAGGTTCCAACTCCACTCCAGCAATCGCACGTAAAAAAAGACCTTTTCTTTTCTAGACACTGCTATATCCCTTTGCCAAATAAATCACAGACTAAGAAAAATCTTCCAAGCGCAACTTAAAGGGATTGCTACAGAACCCAGCAAACAGTTGGCCTCCTCTGGTGTGTCTGTTCCGAATCTTTTATCAGTTTCCTTTACTGCTCAGGTACCCATGAAAGCGCAGCGACAACTAAGCTTCCCCCGTGAACTGGTTGACACTGAAGCATTTAAGGTTTGCTGATGACCTTGCTTGCCCAAGTAGCTAACAGCACTTGAAAAGAAAAAGGTGTCAGATTAAAAGAAGAATCATTAATGCTACTGTTTTGCTACTGTTTTTTCAGCAATTTCTACTGCAGGTGATAAATGATGTATCATTTGATCAAGCGTGATCAAGGACCGCACCCTTCCAGCCCTGAGGGTTTGAAGCTTTCACAAGTCAGCAGTGGTCTGGTCCCCTCTGCCAGCTGGTGACACTGATGGATCAGACTGGTCCGCCATGCACCTTGCTAGTCTATAACCTTACACTGTGGCTGAGAGCCTACTAGAATAGACAGGTAACAAAGGGAAGGGCAAGTTTCTTATTCAGTCACAATCTCTCAAATCCTCCCCTCCCCAAATCGTTTTTTATGAGTTTGCTCAGTGCCCCTTTCACCTTCTTGAGGCAGATAAAAAAGGTATCATCTCCTTCAAAAACCAGGCTGCTGTTGGGATGAGCTGCCATTCCGTAAGTGGGTAACAGCAAGATGCCCTGACTGTGCCTATCTCCAAAAAATGACTCCAGCTTCGACTTGCCATACTGCTTGATGAGACTGGAGGCTGCTGTACTGTTCCCCCACCAAGAAAATAAAAAAAAAATACAGTGACTGACTGCATTCCTGTTCATTCTCCAGCACTGCGCTCTCCCACTTTGCATTTTCAGTCCAAGTCCTCACAGAAAGGATTTAATCTTGAGCCGCATCTAGAAAGGGTGACTAAACTGGTGTCTCCATGTAAAGCATCTTGCACAATAACTAGAAACTATGTATGGTGTAACTCCAGTAGGATTTTCTTTTTATTCTGCAAGGCTAGGTAACAGAAGTGCCATGTTATTATACACAAGTGATTTATTCAGATTGGATGGCACAGATCCAAAACCCCAGCTTTCATCAACAGTCTTTCTGAAGAACTGTGGAAAAATGGGCAGAGGCAGGAGGAAAAACGTAACTTTCCAAATTATCATAAAGAAATCTGCTATAAATAGGCTCCTAGTGTTACCAGGCTTTTAAAACCCCAGCTTTTTTCTATTTTATATTTCCCCTACAGTTCCATGTGAGCTCAAACATTGCTATCATTGCAGACCATTCAGCAGGAAAAAAATGTCCAGGGTATGACCTTTTGTGCTCACTTATGCCTGTATTCTAATACACCAGTACCATCTTAACAATGCTCAGCTGAGGCTTTCCCCCTCCCTCCCCTCTTTCTGAAGGGAAACAGCTCTCTGAAATAACTTGGGTTATTCCTCAAACAGGTCATCTTAAGATTATCTATTAAGGAAAGTTTACAGTTGGAACTACTGAAAAGCCCAGAAGCAGGAAAGACGTCCTCCAAATGCAAGTATCACAAACATAACATGGCAGGCAGATATCAAACCAGTCTCAGGTTCTGTCATACAAGCTTTGCTCTCTGGGATCAGCGCAGACACAGAAGAAAAGCTGAAACAATCCCACACAATACACCCACATGCACTGCCCACTGGGTCCCACTTTCCACAGCTAATGTGGCAAGCGTTGCAGGTCTGTGGCAAAACGAGCATTTCTCCTGGACTGACGTGGACAGTCAGATGGGACGAAATGCCACACATGACATTATACAGGGCAATGCTCCATTGCAAGCATTCTCTTTTCTTGACTTGGATGTTCAAAGCCATGCTTTTAGCTTGCATAGCTGAGATGCATGCACATGGCCATTAAACTATGCTGGTATGAAGCACAGCTTTTCCAGAGTTCCCAGGCCCACACTCGGAACAATGTCTGCACAATGCACCACTATTCCTTTACACCCTTGGGAACTCACAAAGTACAAAATGTTTTGGAGAAGCAGTCAGTCCTGTGATTTGTTGTCAAGCTTTCTCAAAGCCTAGTGCCTGACAGTACAGTCTTTATTAATTAAAAAACCCAATTCTCTCCTAGAAGGCAGTAAGTTCACGTGTACAACACCATAGGCCAATACTGGCTTGGGAGCTAGATAACAATGCTGGGGCAGGAGGATAGGGGAAAATAATGGGTTCTACACACAGAACACTTAGTTTTTGGAGATCCTGAGCTCCTTACCTGTGCATCAATAATTTTCTGCTTTGCATCGATGACAGCTTGCATCTCTGCATGATCCTTCTTCAGCTCCTCTTCAACTGCCATGAGTCTGATAAGCAAAAAGAGGTACAAATCAGGGCAGTTCAACAGTATTCCAGAGTGTTTCAGGTACTCTGGCCTGTTCATTTCACTCCTCCGATTGTCCTGGCTCTGCAAGAGAAGAATTCTGCTGCACTTGGAAAAGCTTGTCTATCCATCTGACACTCCCAATTGCCTAACCTTGTTAGTCTCAAAATGGACATTGCCAAAAATGCAACTGCTCTGAAAAGCTACTGCCCGAAGTACACATTCCAAACAAAGCATGAAGACCTGTTATAAGTACAACAGAGACCAGGGTTAAAAATGCCTACATCTTTTCCTTCACTGTCCTGGCAATCTGAGGCAAATTTCTATACCTGCATCTCTTTCTTCATCTCTAAGGCAGGATGGTATCAGTCCAGAGATGTCAAGAAGCAGCTACCTTCTTTAGCGTCAAAGAGAATACATGACAGAGGGGAGCTTCCTGTCCTATGCAGTCCCAAACTTCCCAAAGCCTCACCTGCTGATGATACTTTTCATCTGGCTGTCCTTCTCCTCCTGTTGCCTGCGCAGTCTCTCCTCACTGTCTTCCAGCCTTGACTTGTACTCCATCAGCAGCTTCTGCATTTGCTGCTCTTGCACCAGGAGCCGCCGCTCATACTCCTCCAGCCGGCGGCTTGACACCTTCAGGCGCTCCTTCAGCTTCGCTATCTCTTGTTCATACTGCAGGTGAAAGGAAAGAAAGAAAGAATCAGATGCAAAGGAAAAAGGAAGGGATCAGATCATTATGATCTGCTGCTGCTGTTCAGAGAAGGACATATTTTTTTTTTTCATGAGAAATAAATTGATAGAAGGAAAGGAAATGACAAGCAAACAACCATGGGTAACCACAGACAAGAAGCACGTAAGCTCCCATTGAGCACTGAGCTATTCCCATACTATAGGATGTCATTCTGCAGCGCAATTTAAGCAGTCAGAGGGGTTTGACATGGATCTTCAGCCCTGACTGGTAACAGCCCCAGTTACTCCAGACTCAGCAGTTCCCAGACAGAAGCTGCTAATAGCGCTCAACTGTAAAAATGTCCTGGGGTGACCCAACTTACAAAACAGACCAGTATGGGACCCAAATAACTCATTCTTCAGAACCTAATCAAGGCATGAAACCACATGTGAAGATAGACCAAATTATTCACTACAGAACAGAGCCTGTAAGTTTACTTGGCAGAGGTTTTGTTCTTCTACTTACTGTCTCTGTGGACAACCGCTTCTGCAATAGTGCAAGGAACTTCAACATATTCCACTTTGTTTTGGGTTTATCCACCTTTCCTAATAATCCTACATTCCCGCTTCTTGTCCACCAAACGTTCTCCTCCTCGCTCCCTGCTTTCTCAAAATACCAAACCTCTTACTAAACTTCATCACCATAGCAGCACATAGATGTAACCGCATTTGGGAAAATTGTATCTACTCCTGAAAATAAATATGCTTTAAAAAACAACAAAAAAAAAGATCTTGAATGTTTCTGGGTAGCCCAGAAACACTGACTACCTCCATGACAGGCATTTGCCTCAGGTGAAGCCCAAGACAAAATTTGAACGCAACTACTGATGAAGATTGAATTGCATTTAGAGAGCCTTGTACGATAACTTACCATATCCTAAGCTACTCTCAGTCAGGTTAACAATTGTGATTTTTTTTTTTTTAAATGGAGTTTAATGATCACTAAAAAGTTTTGCAAGCATAGAAAAATAGCAGTATGCTGTAGCTATAGTGTTGTCATAAAAAAATAATGACTTGAGCAGGATCTAATACACTTAGGCACTGTGACTCACGATGCACGTAAGTGCCAAATACCAGCCTGTAATGTACAAACTCTCAGCTATGTCAGTTTGCACCCATTTGACACGCTACAGCCTGTATGTTGGTTAATCTATAGCATGGAATACTGTACTACAGATGTGTGACAGCATGTAGAGCAGGAAGTTATGCCAATAAAACCTGTGTTTGAAAGCATGACTCTGTCAAAGCAGCACCTGAAAGTGGTTCTGAATTTGGCAGTGGGGGGGACAGGACTCACTGAGTGTCCTCAAGTCAGCTGCATATAGAATAAAATCTACCTTTTCAGCATGCTTGACTTCATCTGGATTCTGCTCTGCGTCCTCCTCTACTTCTTCATACTGTCCGTTATTGAGAACCCACGCAGCTGTCCTTTCCACGGGTGACATTGTGGCAGAGTCCACAGGCGACTGAACCTGGAGCAGAGATACCTGTAAGCATTCTTCAGAGAAACTACATACAAGTCAGTTTATTTGAAGGAGAAAAATGACCATGAATCTGTCAGTCTCAAAGGATCCCCCAAAATCTCTCTTGCAGAGGTACTTCATCCTCCCTTCACTTTGGGCCCACAGCACTTACTTTACTCCCTATAAAACCAATGCACTTGATAAATTTTTCCTCCTCTCTAAGCGAGCTTCTCTTTGGAAAAGTTCTTGTTTCCACACCCTGTTCACATCCACCTTTCCCCTCTGCCAGATTTTCAGTAAGGCTTTCTCAACCTGCGATCTCTCTCACAAAGAAAACAGAGTGACAAATCTTCGCTTGCAGCCTGTCCCGGTAAGACGGATAGGGTTTTTTTGGAGTATTGAGGAGCTTAACTTGGGAGCAGCTTTCTCGGCCAGGCTGCAGACAGGCTTTGCAATGGAGCACGGGGCCACACGGCTTGGCTATGACACAAAACAGCAGTACTTAGAAGCAGCAAAGAGGTGTAACATTATCACTGTAGTGCCTATCGGGTTTAGACGGTCTATTGCAGCACGTACACTCAGACAAGGCTGTGAGAGGAAGTCACGGCCAGCAGCGCTTACTAGGAGAACTGTAAAACATCACGAGAGGCTATCCTCTTTAAGGGAATCTGAAAAGGAAGCCAAGAAAAGAAACAAGAAACTCTCTGCCGGCTGGGGAAAATATGGCTTGCTACAAATTCCAAGCGATTTTCATGGACAAAGACAAGTTTATAAGCACAGGAATTAGCATAACTACCCCTGAAAGAGCAACGCTGTTTTAACTTTTTGAGAAATGCGAAAGATCAACTTCCCCCCTGCGCCCCCCCCCCCCCCAACTGTAGCTTCTTTTTGTGCTCAAGCAGCTCTTCAGCTCACTGCCTCGTTTCAGTATTGCACCAAAGTGAAATGTGCTCCGTAGCTGGGGGACTCTAAAGTCTTAAGTTTCCGAGAGGAGCTCTTTATGGAGGAGTAACAGCTTCTTTACATGTTTCAGGTGCGGGATCATGTCAACCTCCATTTCTGTTTCTCTTGTGTGGAAGAACAGGGCAGGCGAATGCTGCGTACGTCCTACATGAGCTCTGGGCAAAGGATCTGCCTGCAATGGGCTCAGCTGTCCTGAGCAGCGATAAAGACTCAGGCACTGGAGAAGCCTCAGCAAGGATGGGTACAAAGGAGTAGGAATGAGGCAAAGATCCCTGGTTTTAGGCAGAGGCCTTTTTGCTAGAAGGAAGTCTTCACAGCAGAAAGGCTAATAGTCCCTTTCAAGCGCAGTGTGACAGCTTAGCAAAGCTCCTTCCTTAGATTTTTTTGACGGTATTTGCTGTGAGGCAGCCCTGGCAAGGGAGACTACAAACTGTGTGTGGCTCTGCCACCAACAGACTCTTCACGGAGGTAAATACTTTGGCTCTAGGAATTGCTGTAAGACTTAGGAACAGCTATGGGTGAATAGTGTCACCATTCGTTGGAGTTATGGAGGACTAAGATAGCAGAAGGGTGACTACAAACTGTATCGCCAGCCTTGTAACAGACTGCTGTTCAGCAGCAAACCTTGCTACACAACCTTGCAAGCTGTAGGACAGAATATTCCCAGCAGCCAAACTCAGAAAGCCCACAAAGACCAAATAGATGGCAAGCACTTCACATGCTAATAGGTTATGAGTTACACTCTAATAAAGAGGGGGAAAAAGAAAAAGGCTACTAGGAACTTGTATTAATTCCCCTCTTTGCCTCTCTTCCAGAGGAACACACTGACATTTCTGTTCCCACCTACCTACTAAATGGAAATGGAAGGCAAAAAAGTGACCTCTCCCAGCAAACAAAGGGCCTAGCTCTATATTCAGAAACAAATGGGACTTGTAGAGAACAGAGTCTAATAATTATAACGCCCACAAAGCATGCCTAGAAAGAACATGCCCAGAAAGAACATGCCCAACTTCTCTTTTCTCTTTTTCTTTTTTTTAAATAAGAACAGAATTCCACAACAAGATTTGCAATTAAAAGGATGCAATGGAATTTGCCTCAAAAAAATGACAGCCACTTGATTTGGCACACAAGACATTTCTCAAGAGTATGCAGAAGGAAAGAACAAATTGATTTCCCTGAATAAAGTACAAACAAGTACTCTAACGAATCCAGTGGAAACAATTAGTATGGAAAGCAGAGTGGAAAAATAAGTAGATGCACATTGCCTACACGAGGGGGGAAGGAGACTGCCCCGAAGCCAGCCATAGTCGCAGGCATCCATGAAGCTGAATGTAAAAAGTAACTGGAGAAGAGGGAAGTCCAAGGCAGTCACTCTGATGCTAAACAAGTGAAGGTAACTGATTTACTTGGGGGCAGTCAGGTAATCAGCAATTTGAGATGAGAAGAACCAGGGGTTTGCAAACAGCTAACTGAACATTTCTTATAAATACACACAGAGCAGAAGCCACCCGTGTAAGGGGTACACACAAAGACTGGAGACACACCACCTATATTTTCTCCTCCTTACCCTAACACCTTCAAAGTAAAGCCTTCTTTGCATATTTGTGTAGGCACTTCCCGTAACAAACCCTGAGGAAAGGCACCAGCTCCCCAGGGATTTTGGCTAGGACACTACACAGAACCATACAATAAAACTCAGCAGATCATACAATAGAGGTTCATACTGGACACCTGAGAACTGCAAAGTGAGTTTATCCTTCAAATTTATCCTTGTTACTGGCCTAAAAATTTCCTACCACCTTCACAGTAGGCTTAGTTGTATTTAATATACTTTACCCATCAAGCCCTCTATGCCCAAATGTAAAACACAGGCTCCAAAGGAGGACACAAACATATGCACTTCAAATAATATGCAATTACTTTTTTTGGTATTACTAACTTGGCATATTAAGCTTCACTTTGTGATTCAGTGTTTCTGATCTCCTTGTACTTTAATGAACTTGAGGTATCAAAGTAGTTCTGAAGCCCTGATTGCTCCTGGGTTCCCAGGCATCATCCAGATTTTCCTCCTTTTGACTGTAACATTTGGGAGTTTGCCAAGAAAGCTACACCAACAGGGGTACCAGTAAAACCTTCGGCAGAGTAGGAGCTCACACTGGCAACTGAGTTCTTCTGCCAGCTTTAATTTACCTTACCAGCCAAAAGCCGCCTCCCTGCATAATCCTATTTCACCAGTGCTTCTGCCAACAGGACTACGTCAGCAAGGAGGATCATAACCTCCTGCTCCTGGCGGATATAGCTTCATCAGCAGCATGGTGCAGTCTCAACCTCAGGGGCTGTGACTTTCTGGAGCATAAGTCCTTGCTTGTGCCTGTGTGCAGAGTAGCATCCTTCCTAGAAAGTCTTGTGGAAAGCAGGAGCTTAATTTCCTTCTATACCAGGTAAGGTAAATCAAACATGACCATGTTTACCCTTACAGTGACCACAGAAGAAAACATTTACCCCCAAGGAATAGCGCAGGTGTTGCCTTCAAGAGCATCACCCTGCCTAGCTGATCTGTAGGCACTAATATGTTGTTTTTAAAAATAACCACCTTCCCTTTGACCTGCAGATCGAGACATTTTCCACCTTCGCTGTAGTGCCAAGCGTTTAAATACTCATTTTCTCTTTAGCACTAAAGTTATTTAGGAAAAGATTTTCATACACAGCAGATCACAACAGGATTTTTTTTTTTTTTTTTTAAGGTAAAGGAATGTTGGCTTTTTGACAGGAAAATCTTGAGTTGCAGTCACCTATGAACAACTGATAAAGTGCATTAGGAGTTAGTACATATAAGTACTCCTTTCCAGAAAGTGTTTGCATTATTCATAGTTTGGGATGATTAATGAAAAAGCCGTATTTATTTGGGGACCAGCAATAGATTGTTGCCTCATGGTGAAATATAGATTTCTCCACACTTACGACAACGGTACTTATTTATTATTTTGGCAGCAGTTTACTCTATATTTTATCTTTGTTTATTTCTGTTTTTAGGTAGCTATGCTTTAAATTAGCACCACAGGGCAAATACAGTCTCACGTGGTGACCTTAACTACAATTTGGAACAAAGCTTCTTCTGTTGTTTTTGTTTTGTTTTGTTTTTTTTTATTCAGGGAAATGCTCAAGTTTTGTTTCTTTCAGCAGGCTTGCAGCATGCTACCTTAGTAAATGGAAAACATTTTTCTTTAAATTTAGTGCAGAAGGATTGAAAAATAATAAGTAAGCTAGGCTTGCCAAGCTTGTAAGGGTAACAAGCATGACTATTCCTCACGCTTGCTACTGGCCACTCGCTTAAGTGCCAGTACTCATGATTCAACTCAATTCAACTCAAAGGTCAAAAAGCTTTGAAGGTCGGTGCAGCAATCAGCGAAACATCAAAGCAGAAAGCGCCTGGAAAAAAGGCTTTTCTTACCTGCTGCGTTTGTTGCCTCTGGATTGCCCTCACCTTTGGGACGGGGCTCTCTCTCGAGGACGAGGACTGCTGCCGGGACCGGCTCCCATTCTGAATGGGTTCAGTCACCATGGCCCCCGACACTCCCGACATGCTGCCCGTGCTCCGCAAGGAAGCGCTGTGAGGCAAGGACTGCGGCGCTTTGGCCCTGGCGCCCAGCCCAGCTTGGTCCATTTTGCGGATCTGTGCCTGGCTGCTGCTGTTCTGGCGGGGCAGCGCGATGGGGACGTGCTTATCCGGGACCGTGTGGCGCCGGGAGAAGTCCTCGCTCTGTGTGCTGCGTTTGGTGAAGTCCTCCATGCTGCTGTTGCTGGGTCCGCTAAGTTTGAAGTCTTCGCTGTTGCTTCGGCTCCGGGAGCTGGCGGTGCTCAGGTTCTCCAGGCTGGAGTCCACGGAGGCCTTCGGCATCGGCGGGGTTGGGTTGTTGAGATGGTAAACCGGGTTCTGGAATGACAGAGGCTGGAGGCTGCCCTGTTGGTTTAAAGCCGGGTGCAGAGGCCTTCTCACCTGGGGAGCGCTCTGGGGTGTGCTCTGAGTTTCCCACAGCTGTTTGATGTTCGCCACCTGTGTGATAGAGAGCTGGCTGCCGGCCAAGCGCAAAGGCACATCGTGCATTATAGAAGCGTGGTCACTGTGAGCCGTGTGAGGATCCTGGAGGTCCATGAGAGAGATGCTACGTCCATTGGGCAGGATGCTTTCCCTCTCATCTTTATCTGAGTAAGTCATGCTCTGGGTGGATGCCTGCTGAACCAACAGTAAGGTCTTGCCCCTAAAATATCCATCTACGTTTTCCTGGGTTGGAGACTTCAGCTTATGCAAGTCACTGTGGAGTGGAAAGGAATTTGGTTAATTTTTAAGCAGCCAAGACCCTAAGAGATCTGTCCCAGAGAAGTCTTTCTACCTCATTTAACCCCCCCCCCCCAACTGAAAGCTTCAAGGAACCAGATTTCCTTTCATGAGCTCTTTGTGTTCAAGTCAGAACACACTCTTCCTTAATTACCACTTATCTTTGAGAATTACGTTTGATTCAAGAAGTGCTTCATCTTTTTTTTTTTTTTCCACAGGTGAAATGCAAACCATTCCCACCAAACCCTTCCCCCTTAGACACTTCTGTCTCCAGCAAGACTCCGGAGGAGTTCAGATCCCATTTAACCCTTCACCAGCAGTATGTATCGCGGGGGTCTGATGATTCAACAGGAGCTGTGTGAAGGCTCCTGTAAATCTAGATGTAAGCTCAGAGGGCAGATGCTTCCACGTGACAAAACTGGCCTTTGTACCTGACAGCACAGAAACTACCCTGAGACCACAGTATCCAAGCTCTTTGGCAGTTCTGCCACGTCACAGCTTTTTGCTTCAGATTAATGGTTATTACAGTGTGAGAAATGCTGCACTAAACACAGTAAGGACTGTTTTTCCTATTCCACCAGTAACGAGTTCCACCTACAGCCCAGTTTTTTCATTAGCAGTAAAGAAGTGGACTGATCGCCAAAAGGAGACATTATGGCTGACTACGCATCCGGACACTCAGACAGGCAGTAAATCGCACAACCGGTTTTTAGCAGCTGAAGTCATTGACTCCTTAGGGACATGTTTGAGTGCCGGGTAAGTCAGAAGCTTCAGGTCTCCGGTGCCACCTTGTGCACCTCTTACTGGGACTGTGTATTCCCCGTTACAGAGGCCCAAGCTCCCCAGCTCCTCCAGCTGCCCCAGGCAGACAGTTCAGGTGATGAAGTGCTCAACTCTTAACAGGCTTACCAACCCCCTTATCCCACGTCTTCCCTTGAGCTCTGGCTGTTACATACCCATCAGTGGGGTCCTCAAATATCTTCTGAAGCCCTGAGGAGAGACTGCCACTGACGTTTGGACTAGAGCTGTGCTCAGTGAAACGCCTCAGCTGCTGCTGTATCGGCGTAGGGTTGGTCATTGATTTGGTGATATCAGCAAGAATACGAGGAAGAGGTCCCAGTTTTGCCACGGTCGCCTGTAGGAAGGAATTTTCACCCTAATTGGACAACAAGCACCGCGACATCCGCCATTTTTTTTTGATAACGATGCACAGAGGCGGAGGGGTGGAGGTGGAAGGAAGGAGGGTGGGTGGTTGTGTGCGGGTGTGCCAGGACCGTAATGCAGTGTTACGGAGCAGCGTAACCACGGCGACGAGATGGATGGAGGAGACGAAACGGGGTGCAGCAGACATTGAGGAAAGAAAAGGAAATAGAAAAGAAATTAGGATTGACCCCCAAAAATAAAAATCATGCTCAATAAAACAAAACTATTGCCATTCCAATGCAAAACTATCATGCAAAGCGGACTAAGTCCAGGGTGGGTGAGGTCAAAGTGAAAACTATGGTATCTACTCATTAAAGGGCATTCAAAGACTACAGATTCAGCTAGTGGGGGGAACTTTTCAGGCAAAGGGTGTCATGTGGTAAAGGAAATGCATGCCAACAGACAAGGGGATGCGGCATTCAAGGGGGATCATGAGAGAATTGCAAGGGTTGAGGGAGATGGGGAAAGGGAGGGTTTTCATTTCATAAGCCTTTCACTTTTGGCATCCTACACTGATGCCATCTTCTGTACCACCCTGTTACCAACGACTAAGGCATTCTTCCCTACCTAAAAGTGAAAAATACTGCATGAAAACATCAATAATCCTCATCCCAACATAATCACATCAGCCTGGGATTAAATGTGTAACTTCTTGTTCAAGTATGTCTTAGCTCGGTGTTGGCCAGGCCTAGGATAAGAGCAGCTGACCTTCCAGCAAGGAAGGCTGCTTGTTCAGGCTCTTTATCTTTCTCCCCGCTTTGGGTCACTGCTGGTTATATCATCTACAGGGCATCTTCAGCCTCTTAGGACTGCAGGAAGAAGGTGAAAGTGCTGGAGGTTTATAAGAAAGTAAAACTCCACTAGAAAGACAATGCTTTTTTCAAAGACATCCTTATTTTTCCTGTAAGCAGGTATTTGGTCAGTGTGGCTCCAGAGAAAGGTATCTTTATAGACACTTTCGTACAGCACTTCTTCTGTGTCTATTAAAATCTCTGAGGTGACTTCTCTCATCATTTCCCAGTCATTACCTACAATAAAGCAGTACTGCAATGTAACCTTACCCCTTATTTCTCTTTTTAGCAAAGCACTATACTGGCTCCCAAGGGCCTGTTAGGATGGATCCATGCCTCTAAAGGGCAAAGCAGATCTGCTGTGACAGTTTATCCAGGTCTGGCTCCTCCCTTTCCTTGCTGCCCAAGACATATATGACTGTTGAATTCAGAGAGCAGCTCGCAGTATAACTAACACCGAGTCCAAAGATCCATTTACAGTTCTAAAGACTGGAGCTGGGTTTCTCTTGACCTGACGCCTGACCAGCTCAGAGGGAGATGGCAGTACTCCCTGCACCAGGGGGTTTACCCCAATTTGTAGACATGGAGGATCTGGTCTTCTGAGTCTCACTTTGCCTGTTTTCCTGAGGCTGCTGAACTGTCTTTATAGCTGACTTTGCTGCCTGTGACATTTTGCATGTACGCTGTGTGCATGTATGAGGGAAAC
The DNA here is from genome assembly GCF_965231255.1 of Vanellus vanellus. Classification (NCBI taxonomy): domain Eukaryota; kingdom Metazoa; phylum Chordata; class Aves; order Charadriiformes; family Charadriidae; genus Vanellus; species Vanellus vanellus. The sequence continues at coordinate 50,981,671 of NC_138910.1, read as the reverse complement.
GGAAAAACAAGATCATATATTGTTATCAACCTAAGATTAACTAAGATTAATATATAATGCCTTTTTGAGTCAAGGACATTTCAATTTACTCTGATGCAACAAGCTCAGGCTTTTTTTTTTTTTTTTCTGTTTTAAATAGCGTACTGTGAGAAAATAAAACCCCAACAAATAACTATTTTGGCAAACCTTAATGCAATAAAAAAATATTAAGAGTGCATTGCAATTCATCTCACCTCTCCAGTTTCAAAAGAAAGAATAATATAAATGGAATATGGACAAAATAATGCACCTCTAAAAGTTGAAATATGGAACAGTTGCAGGCACTCGCCAAAAAATAATGACTTACAGCTCAGCTTTTCTGGGTCTTGTCAACTACCTTTGCTATCATAGTTTTAATGATTTTGGACCCTGCAAAGCCACATAGCTAAGGAAAAGCAAACTACTGCCTTCTCTCCTTCTATAGCTAAATGGAAGCAGTGCTTATTGTTGGCAATATCTGTTGCGATCAGCAGAACAGAATCTGGACTTGGTTTTTTTACAGGATAGAACTGAGAGTGCAACCAGGTTTTTGCATGGCATTCTCTTGTATACTAATAACTAAACCAAAGACTACAGAAATGAGAACATCCCAACGGGCTTCAGATCAGGTCTTTAATGAGAACAGTTCTGCCTGGCCAACACATTACTCCATCAGAGCTGCGCAAGGTAGGGCCTCACGTGCAGCAAAGTACCTCCATTAGCATCAAAAAGGGCACAGAAACATTTTCATTTTCTGTCCAAACACCCTCCCTTTTTTTGCAGCTCACTTATGAGAAAGGATCGGCTGCTCAGGGAATTCCAGGCCTACTTTTAAGTGCTGCCTTCTCCATCACTGAACACTCAGCCTCACTTAAGGCTCTGCAAAATGTTTGCACTACTGCTGAAGCCCAACCACTTCACATGCGCTGCTTCAGGCCTTGATCTGAAATCACGTAAAGAACAATTGTGAAACACCACTATCAAACATTCCTCTCAAAAGCTGTTGAATAAGTTCTCCCCAAAGCAGGCTTCAGCTGCTCCCTTGATGTTTCCTAGTGTTTACTGTTGCTACGATACAATCGCCGGATTCACCCTCCCGGGCCTCCAGCCTGCTTTACCTTATCAAGTTGGGACACAACCTCCCATAAGAGGGAATGCAAAACTGAGAGCTCTCTGCCCAGGTCGATGTAGCCCTCAAATCCAGGCATGTTTGAGATGGTATCTGGATTAGAGATCTCCAGGAGAAAACGCTTCATCCCTCCCCACTCATGTTCCAAAAAGTCATTCATGAAGGCCATATACTCTTCCTTGTTACCAAACCTGCAAGAAAGGGAGGGGGGAAACCCAGTCAATAACCTCCACATAAAACAGAGTACAAGTGCTTACAGGCATTTACTTAAATTCTTGAGACCTCCCTTTCTGAAGATTTAGTCTGGGGGCAAAAAAATTATCAACTTAAGAGATTCACTGCTTTCTTGGACTTACTTAAATACTAGTAATTTACGGTTCATATTACGATCAAGGGCTCAACACATCTCTACACCTTCTCTCTCACATCCCCCTTTCTCTCCTCCCCTTCTCTGCATCTCCTCTCCTGTATGAGACATGCCATGCCCGTTGTATCATTCAGCTGGGAATTTTGGAGGAAGTAAGGAGAAAAATCATGACCCTTAGTGGGAGCAGGCTTTTTTTCTTTTGATCTAGTATACACACTGACATGCTATTGCATGGCTCTTCTTGGTTTTATACTGTGTCCCCTCTACTGAATTCAACACAGTTCAAAATCTGCATGTGAAAAGAATTTATCTAGCTCAGCACTGAGGTGTCTCAAGGGGAACAGCATTCACATATAAGTGAGAAGTTTCCTCTTTTTCTAAAGCTGACTTCAGTTTGCTAGAGAACCAGCTGCCTGCAAACCTGACTGCCAAGCAGAGCTCTCCTTGCTCCATAGTAACCTGTGGTGACTTGCACCCCTAGAGGCACAGATTTCAGTTTTATTGCCACCACCTACTTAGCAAAATTGGCGAGATTCTGAATGACTTTAGCAATAAGTGTGAGTGTGCGAGATGTCCGGTCGTCAGGATACTCCTGCATGAGGCTAAAGAGGCTGGGGGACATGATAGCGGGGCACAGGAAGCGGAGGAAGAGTGAAGCACTGATCAGGCGTTCACTGATGTCCTGCTTGCCCCTGTTCAGGCACTGCTGCTTCCAAGATGCAAATACCTCCTTCAGCTCACGAGGAAATACACTGAAAAACAACAAAGCAGGAAATAAAATCTCATAGGCAATGAGATGCAACAAGTTGAACTGGTGACCAACCACCTGAAATAATTACCTGTAAGAAAACAACACCTGCTCTTTTTTTTTCCCCCCTCTTTTCTCTCTCTAGGCTAGGAAATGTCATTAGGTATCTATTCTTAGATCCTCATTTAATCTGGTCATAAGTAGTCTTTAAAGCATCCCTTGTTCATATATGTTAAGTGAAGCCATTGTCAGATACACTGATTTGTGAGCTAAGAACTACTCAGCCATCGCTACCCCGGAGCAAACAGGGCATTAGAATACTAAAAACAAACTGAACCAAACTGAACTCATCTCCATAACTGAAATTCTTATTCTGCTTGTTAAGCTCTCTCAGTATTTCGCCTGTGCTTCATCCAGAAGCAGAAAGGCCCTTCTTTCACTGCTACTCAGAAACAGAGATTAATAGAAATCTCTCTGCCAATGTTTTTTCCCTGTGATTTCCTGTTCAATTCTACAGATCTAAAGGGTCTGAAAGTTTTCTGTAGACATCAAAACTTTCAGCTTTTTATTCCAAGTTCAAGCTAAGCTGTTATCTTCTCACTTTGCTCAGCCACAGCTCAGTATCTGTTCCCTTGGCAAAGCATTTCAGCAGAAGCTTGTGTCAGGTACAGTGTGTGGGACTGGATCCCCTCAATTTGGGCACAAGTTCCACCTGCAATATGGTGTCATATGTAGGAAGGTAGCGAGGAAAGGAAACGAAGGCAGTTTCAGAAGATAGATGGGTCTATGCTACTTCCCGGCACAACTGCTGTTTTCTTATGTTCAGAGGAGGAATGGGCACCCTCTAAGAAAATGACCTAACGTGGGACAAGGGGAGGGGAGATGCCTCACCAGTAAGAATTGATAATCTTGCAGAAGGCCAGCTCACAACACATTTTCAGGTTGCTCTGATGGTCTGTTAATTCACTGGATGAACATTTGCTGGGATCCACTTCACAGTTTTCATCTGACTCATACAAAGCCTTGATAAACTCCCCTGGACAAAGGGAAGAGGATGACAAACCAGGGTAGTTACACGAAAAGCCTCCTTGACACACCTTTAAATCCTGCTTATGTCTCTCCTTGGCAACTGCCTCTTCCTCTCCCTGTGTCTGCAACACAGCCTCCAGACACCAGATGTTGGGGACACGACTCCTCCCAGCTCTTTCAGAGCAGAGCACTTGCTCTGCCAGATCAGACGGCCGGTGCTCTGATGTTTCAGCCTCCCGTGCCCTCGCTGCCCCCAAATATAGCCGCAATAACAAGATGGCTTTGCTTATAAACCCTGCAGACACTTCACTTAGAGCGTAAAGAATAGGATTTGACTTTGTATTCAAATTGTATTATCAACTATAAAATTATCCACAGTCTTAGAAATGAAGCTGTGCTATTTGTCTTCATAATTTCCCCAGGAAATGCAATTGACAATGCTATTTATTTTTACTACATCTAAATTTACCATTTTTTTAAATTTTAAAAAGTGTCACCTTGCTCTTGAGTAAGAGTAATACCTGAGTGACAGTAGATACTGCTAGTTTTCTCAAACTCTTTCATCAACACCTTACAACATTTTTATAGCCTGAATCTTCCAAAATCCTTTGCATTTCTGTCGTCCTTCTCTTACGGCATCACAACAGAAACGGGACACTTACAAAATCAGATGAAGTTTCCCTTGTTTGACATATTGGAACGAACTAATTACTAGGTTTCCTCCTACATATGCTAGCACACCAAGTGATTTTTAAACTGTTGTTCACTAGGAAAAACTCTTTTAATTCATTTAATGATTCAATGTCTTTTAAGTTAATCTCCACAGATGATCTTGCTGGCTTCAAGCTAACGCCACAAGGCTTGTTTGTGCATAAGGGTTTTTTTTTTTTTTTTTTTTTTTTTTGTCTTTGTTTTCGTAAAAACCCTTAAACACCTCCCAACCCCCTCCCCGAATCTCAAGTCAGCAGTGTTCTTGCAAGCAAAGCAGAGTGCACATTTTCTTAAGCTTTTTTTTTTTTTTTTGAGTCCAAAAAATTTCTGCTGAGGGCATCTAGATCACTTATTTGCAAAACTCCCGGCACCACTTCTGTTGAGCCAATTCTGTTTTAACTGTTGTTTACTGGATAATTTCTTTTTTTTCCTTAAACACATTTGAATCTTTCTCTTTGTGGTCCACAAGACCCTGCCTTAATCAAAAATTGAGATGCCCTTACAGATGTATTAACTAGCTAACACCAAGCGTAATGTTGTTAATCCTTTCAACGAACATGGCATCTGAGCAAAATGACATTTAAAACTTGACAAGAATTAGATGGCTATATTGTCACGAGCAATCTTGCCCTAAGCTACAGACAAGCTGGATGACCTTAGAGGGATTTTCCATCTCTCACGTCTATGATTTACAACCTTATCACTCAGCACCAATCCTCTAAATGATGTATTAGAAGTCATTAATTTTAAAATATTTTTATGTAATTATTGCACATTAAGGGGTTTGCAGTCAAATGTAATATACTGAATCCCATTCAGTCTACCAAAAAGCATAGTACAAAGTATTATGCTGCTCATTTCTCCATACCAAGCATGAGCCTAGGACTGTGACTTGTGTGCAGCGGTTCCACCCATGAGAATAAGGCTACCAGAACAGGGTCATTACACTTAAGAAATGGCCAAAATGCATATAATCACAGACCTGACTGTACTGACCCTTGGAGTGCTACTTTAGCCAACTATCTCCTTGATGAGTTGCCAGTGTCTGGGATTGCTGAGGACAAGCGAGACTGTTGGGAAAGCAAGCTGCTGCTTTTTTTTTTTTTTTTTTTTGTGAAAGGATGTGGTGTGGGACTGGGCTTTGGTCTGATCATGTTTCTCTTGTATCATTTTTCCAAAGCTTTCTTCATCCAAAAAGAAACAGGGGGATGGGTGGCTCATTGTGTAATTGTGGATAACAAAGATTGCGTGGAGTTGGTAAAAGCTCGCTGTAGCGAGGCTGTGAGTTTCTTTGGAAGAGAACGCACATGTTTTTGGTCCTCTTTATTGCAATATTAGTTGCGTGGACAGTAGTTCCCAAGGCAGTGGCTTATGACTACAGCAGAATCTTTTGGTGGAGAGGGGACAATAATACAATTATGAGAATCCACCCTGGCATGCAACCGTGGACATTAAGACCCCACAGGTGGAATGGAGTAAGACACCACAGATTGCTTAGGCAGTTTTAATGAGGTGGCAAATAAAGAGTGCTCTGAATCAACATAGCCAGGAGGCTCCCTAGACAGTCTGCATCTTGATCTCCTGCCCAGTACTGCTCCTCAGTAGCCCTGCAGGCTCACTCCCTCCGGCCGTGTTTGTCTAAGGATTTTTGTTGGGGCAAGGTACCATTTCAAAAGGTTAACAGGAGTGTTTATGAATTAATTGCTCTGAGGCAAAGGTAAGGGCTGAGCAAGTCTAAGGGTCGCTCCGGAACGTGCCAGCATTACCAATAGCTGCAGCTGAAGCATTTGGAAATGAATTTTCTTGTACTACCTGCATTCAACCCAAGCAGTAGGGTGGGCATCTCATGCTTAACACTTGTTAACACCATAGCTAACATTTGCTGTTAGCTACAACAGCAAGTGAAAGAGACTGACTGGAAACGCCCCAGCAATACGCACTTGTGGATGAGAACTTCGGCTGTCAACCAGATACCCCTGAGTATATCTAACCTCCTAGGTGGCGGCACTTCAGCCTAAAGTCAGTGCAGGAGCTTCTTTAGCATAAAAGGAGATCAGTGAAATATATGCTTCACATTCATTAACCCTTTCTGAAATCTCCACCTAATTGGATTGCACTTGATACCAGATTCAATCCTGACACAACACAAGGTATCAGTCTCACTTTCCACTGTTCAAATATGTATCAAAATCTCCTTTTTAAGCCTGTTTGTATATCAGATGGAACAACCACAGTTGCTTACAAATCAGTTATAGTATTATACCTCTTCATCCCAACTAGAGACACAAAAGAAGGTTACCCAGAGAAACATACTGTTGTGATACAAACTTTAGGAGGGACTCAGCTATATCAAATCAAGTTTGCCTTGCCTTGGGTGCTACTCCTGCAGGCACCAAAGAGCAGCTTCCTCTGTGAGGAGGAAGGGCATCAAGAGTAAGACAGCATATATTTTGCTGTCTGGATGCGAGACACCTGGGTTCAGTACTGAGGCAGCTCCTTCCCATCCCACGTTCCTACATGCATGAGGCTTCAGCCACATTGCAGACGCTGCAGGGTTAGTCCTTGCAACGCAAACAGCTGACAGACAGGCACTTTCTTACCTAGTGCATCGTGAAGATACTTTTGCCCTACCAACTTTAGGTATTCCTCAATAGCTTTGGTAGCAAGTGTGTTCTCCCTGAAGATCAAGACATCATGCTCCCCGCAACGATCTACCTCAGACATCACCAAATCCGTCAAGAAGTCCTGAAGAAAAAGGTCAAATGGCAAGAGGTTATTTTAACCAGACTCAGTCATACCAGGCTAACCGCAGAAGCCGAGAAGGAAGGATAAACAGAGGAGACAGAGGATTACTGAAATAGTTGCCCAGCTTGGGACATGGGGTGAAGATGCTACATGTAGTATGGGCCAAAGAAATAGCTAGGTAGGGCTCCTCTTGGGTTTATCATACTTATAAAATTATATAGATTACAAATTATAAAGGGAGAAGCAGAAGTCTCTTAAAGAAAACCTTTACAGACAAGTCTGTGTTTCAGTTTAGATCCTGAACAGAAACCCTCACCAATTTATCCATCAGTGGCTTTGTCTGCTGAAAGAAACTGTGATATATTTGTCTTTGAATACTGAATATTACATACAAACTTGGATTTAAAAATCCAAGATGGAAGTTAGGTACAAGTTCTTACGGCTTGGTGAAATTTAAATAAGAAGAATGGCTTACATCAATTAAATTCACAAACCAAAAGTGGTTCAAGATTTGGGGAAAAAGTTAACATACCTGCTGTGGATCTATATCTGAGGCTTAACTTGAACTGTATTCAAATGCCCAGGCAAGGACAATCAGCAAGTCTTGATACAGTGAATAACCTCTTGATATAGGCTCTCATTCTACAGTAATACTTACTTCCTGAAGTGATAACTTTATGTGAGTCAAGGACACTCAGCTTTTCACAAGAAACACTCGGCATTTTGCAATTTCAGCCCCAATAAAGTTCTCCAGGAGAGGAAGTATATTTCTCTCTCTTTTTTCTTTTTTTTTTTTTTTTCAACTGTTCAAAAAAAAAAAAAAAACCAACCAAAAAACCAAAACCAAAACACCACCCTGAGTTAGGGCTAAGTGATAACTGAGTTGCTGGTTCTGCTGCAAACAGCAGCATCCTCCAAACAGTTCAGAGTGCTGTAGCAAGGTTTCATAACCCCATTAACTACAGAAGTCATAATGCACTGCTAGCATGAGTGTAAAATACACAGAACAGATTATTTATGATAAATATAGATCAAAAATACATTTAGTACTCTTGGTTTTCAATCCATTATTGATGTTTCTTTTCAGCAAAATCTGAGAGAATTATTTTCACTTGGCGCAAACCGGGAACATCCAGCTGCGTCACCACCAATATAGTCTGAACTGGAAATGTACCCTCTTTGCAGCTTTAGGTTGTGGCAGACTAAGCTGCTCAACGCTGCCAGTAAATAGAGGTTCAAACGTTCAGGCGCTAGGAAGGAAAACTTATAACACTAATTTGTCTACCTGCTGCAGCTAGCACTGCAGGATTCCAGAGGCTGTTTTCCAGCAGGATTTCAACACAACCCTACAGGAGCTATCCCAGCTACCAGCTTCTCTTTATCCAACAAACAAGTTGGTAAGGAACGAGTTCCTATCACACGTTGTCATAGAGCACCAGCCTCTCCAAGATGTATGTCAAGGGGAGAACAGTAGAGAGTGGCATATGATTACGCAAACAGAAAAGGACCTTTTCCGAAGAGCTAAATTAGGCTGTCCCTTGGATGTTGCTTACGGCCATCCTTCCACATCTCTAACCTTCTAACTTGTGTTTGGTTATGCTTAACTTGCTCTAGCTGGCATTACTGGAGGAAGCTGACTACAGCTTGGTACTACTCAACACAACCACTTGGCAGCATCCAGATAAATCAATGCTTGTTAATGATTCTCAGAATTTCCCAAGACCTACAGAATATTCTCCCACAATCTATTTGAAAAAACTGATGCTCACACCAATTGCTGCCTCACAGAGGACCATCAGTGTGCACCCAGAAGTCCTAACAACATCCTTGGGGCAGGTGGGATCACCATTAACTGAGTATAGATTCTCCAAATGGCTGTTCAAATGCTGACCAAATCAATGTTAGCATTGATTAGCTGACTTAGCACTGAATCAACAATGGCACCCTGCTGCTCATCAGAGACGTATTTATAGAAGTAATTCTCTGTTTTACTAATCTCTTACTTACTTATCTCTTATCCTGTATCATGGTCTTAGAAATGCAGAAAAGCTTCCTGAACACTCAAATGCAGGCCCTAACTTTTCAGAATAACGTGAAGTTACATAGTCCTCCTGCTTATACTTTGTGCACAGCATCTTTAATCTTTCTATCAACTCGTAATCATTGTTGGTATTGTGTCTATCTACATGCCTTCCTAGTAGCTACAATTGCCCAAGTTTTTTCAAGTACTTTTGAGACCCTTTTCTCAGCCTGACCCCATCAGGCATCTTCTGCTGTTGCTTATGGTGATGAGCTTCCTAGTTTCTAGCTGAAAAGATACCACCTATCAGCAGTGAGAGGGAGTCGTTTTGACAGGAGCCACCTCTTCTTACCTTAGCTCTCCCAGTGCTCTGAAGAATGTGCACCAAAGCACAAGCCATCTCTTCCTTATTCCTTACACTGATCACAGGTTCCAGCACAGAGCACAGCATAGTGTAGTTGCTGGTAACAAACTCTGCAAATTCTTTGTATTGCTCCATGGGTAAGATGGTGATGGTCTGATAACGGGACTTTATCCGAATGGAAGGTCCCCCTGATTTCCCTTTGTTGGGCGTGGGCGTGCTGACTGGGTACCATTTTTCCACAAACTGGCGACCGGTTACACTGGCCATGGGAATGTTGACCAGGCCTACGTAATTGTTCTTGTCTTTTTTCTTCTTCTTCTCCACATCCTTGTAGATGTGAACTGTGATGCTGTGAAGAGGTGGGAGACCATAGAACTCAAAGTGCTCTCCCCAGAAAATGTTATCTGCTTTTGTTTTGCTGGTGGTGCGGGCAAAGAGAGTGTCATCAAGGCACAGCTCACAGAAGTATTTCTTCTTGGGGGCCAGGTCCTTTGCCTCAATAATCCAGAGACGGAGCACATTTTCAGCTCGACGGCAGTTGTCCTGTGCAGAAGAAAGAGCTCAGCTTTGATTCAGAATCCCTAAATATTGAACATTTTGTGTTCTAAAGCAGCAGCAAAGTGCTGCGTTTGGTGTCCAAGGCAGGGACAGAATCAGAATTTAGAATCAGATTCTCCGCCCTTCAGAACAGAATCTCTAGAAAATTGGACATTTTCTAAAGTACAGGCATAGGGTTGTCTTTTGTATGTCAAAGGTGGGGACTGGAACATTTTTCTTCTCAAAAAGCCATATTTGAAATGGTTTAGAAAACAAACACTCTGCACTGGAGTGCATAGCCACTCAAAAGCCACTAGACTGGCATGGCACGCTGCATAGTTTACTCTTGTGAATAACTCCAAGAGCACTGTTAGCCTGTCCCTCAAAGGTGGTATGCCAACTACGGAGGGGACTTATCAGATATTTCCAGCTGATCAATAACTTGACTCCCCTTCTCGCTCCAGCTCAAATTCCCTTCTGCCTCCCCCGCTCAAATCTGCCCCTGCAGTAAAACATGAAACCTATGAAGCCATGTCCCATCCTTCTGAGGTGCATGGTATCAGAAACCCAGTCTGAAACATCGTAAGCAGGCACTGGGGCAGAGATCAGGAAGCACGCCAACATGTATTTAGTCATTAAAGATTTGACCTACTGCACTCGCTAGAATAGTACACAGCAGCTTTTGATACACTGATGAGCGGACTTCTCCCCAGACTAAATTAATTGAGGCTGCATCTGTGGGAAGCCCTGGTACACTGGACTAAAATCCAATCATACCACCTCCATTCCCCTGGTAATCTTATTTCTGCAGTTTCTATTACCTTATTTGGCTGCACTGTTCTGCGTAGGTTTTCCATCCACTTGTCCCTCTCTGCTGCAGAGGAACAACTGAAGCATTTACTGCCGCTGGAGTAGGTTACCTGGAACATATAAAGAACAGGCTGAGTTCAGGCAAGCCTGGGAGACACATAAGAGGCTGTCAAAAGCAAGGAAGAAGATAAGCAATGCTTGAGCAACAAAGTAAATACGAAAAAAGTAGAAAACCAATATGGGAACCTAGAAGGCAGAAAGGTTAAAAGGCCCACAATGTAGAGAGAGAAAAAAAAAAAGTCGGTTCAAATTAATACAAAACTAAACAGATGAGGGGCACCAGAGGCTCCTCTTAAAGACTTTTAAGCAAGGCTTTAATCAACCGGTTAATTTATTTTTAAAAAACACTTGCTAATTGATCCATAGCTATTAAATGCTTGGAGTTTTCCCTGTTAAGTCCCAGAGGCAGATGATTTGGTTACTAACAGTGTAAAGACAGACAGAACTAACAACGTATTAAAATAAGGCAAAACACACTGGAAATGGTGTCTTCAGGAAATACAAAATGTTTCCACGCGTCCATATATACAGCAACAGTCTAAAGCAAACTGAAGGAGTTGTGCTCTTATCTGGGCCTGACACTCAGTGCCATACACAACTCTGCTTTCACACAGGAGGGAACCACCTTGGTTTCTTTCACGTTTACGTGGCCTGACAAGCTTCACTTGCTCTTTCCATTCATTTGTGCACACAATTAAAAAGCACTTTGAAGCAACAGCCTCACTGCTAAGGTGTTGCCAGTTTTTTTTCACTCAACTCCCCAAACCTAAGCAAGCTGGAAAGCGCTTCCAACCAGAAGAATGAGACTGAAGCGAACAGAAACAGTTCCTGGATACGTCCCGAGGGAGAAGGGCCTGATATGCTGGTTTTCTGCCAGAGCAGTTTTCCAGGTTGTAAACAGATCTTTGTTCCAGAAGTTTAGACACATCTGACTAATCCTCCTGAAGACAGACTGTCACCCGCCCCTGCACGACAGATTACGATGGCCTTAGACACATCTGAATAGCAGACACGAATATGCTGTTGGTCCTGCGAGCGGCAGGATGTGCGGCAGCCCGTGCTGAAACAGCAAGAGGATCTTTGCATCCTGCTCCATGGTGCAATGGGCACGTCTGCAGTTACGGAAGCTTCTCCTTTAGCAATCGGCTAACGGGCTGAGCTAATGAAAGGGTACTCTGACTGGAAATCACCTTTCTCAGTTATGGTATATTTTCTAAGTTTAATTTTAGGACAATTTGGAGAGGATGAATACACAGCTTATGAACAATAGTATGTTTGGATGATACATTTGCACGCAAACTACAAATGCTTAGATATTTATCAAATTAAAGAGATTTTTCGATTAGAAGACATAGTAGTTGTAAAAGCTTTCTCTCCAGTTAGTGATAGATGCCTTTAGCCTCGAGGACTTCAAAATCTCATGCTGGTTAGACAGCCCCCACCCAAATCTCAGGATAGCAGCGGCTGCTGATCTGTTCTCTAATTACAAAGTCACAGAACAGCGTACTGCAAGGCTTCAGACCGACTGACAGCATATAATCGGCTGCATGTTTGGCGAGCGTTCATTACCTCAAAGCAGAAGTCTTGTCCAAGGATACTGCTGTGTAGTGGTTTGACAAAGACTTTTTCTTCTGACCCGAGATCCAGGGCCTCCACGGCGCTGCCTGGGCTCAGTAAAGACTCATGGGAACGGGACTCTTTCAGCTTTGGTAATCCACGTGACCTGTAGGAGAACAAGGGGGAAAGGAAACATTATTTTTCTCACAATTACCAACAGAGTTGGCGAGATCCCAGAGAAAGCTGCAACTTGGTGTTTATTCAGAACAATTTCTACAATTAGACTGCAAACCTTATGAAAATAACATTAGGGCAGTAATCCCAGACTCCTAAGGAAAAATCCACCTACACAAGCCCAGGCAGTCCATTCCCACTGACCTAGAAATTGTAGGTGCTAAGCCATCAGCGAAAGAATGGCAAAACAAAAAGTTCAGAACTTAACTGCTGAACTGTAAAGAAACCCCACAGATAGTAGTAAATATTTTCAGTAATATATCCAAACCTATCTAGACTACTAGATAAATGTTATGTGTTAGCAGCAAAAAGCACACCAATCTCTAAATCTCTAAAGCAAAGCAGAATGATAGCTACTCTCATTAGAGCAGATGATTCCCCTGCAAAACATTTGATTTCTCTTCACATACAAAGTTGTTACACGAAAGTGCAAATTATTCCCCACTTCACAATGCTCAAGTCAGTTACCTACATTTAAATTTTGCGTTTTCTTCTTCAGCTGTTTCTTCCAGTTTTAACAGTTTCCGATTTTTTTGATACCTCCCTTCTTTTTTAACCTTCTCTAACACATATTGCTTCTCTTTTTCAGTTGACTGTCCTGTAAATCCCTGAGCTCTACTAGAGCTGGCATCCCCCAAAGGCACAGTACCTTTTTATCAAGGCAGTCTTCTCTTTGTCCCCACCAGTTCTTGAATACTTCTCAAAGACATATCCCTCCCTCCACTGTGCCGTAGCTTTTTACAACCAACAGCAACATTATAAAATGTGCCCTAACACTTTCTTTATTCTCCCGATTCGATTTAATGCAACGTTTGTGCGTAGCAGGGAGTTCTGCTGTCAAACAGCACTGTAAAACATGCTCAATTTATAGGTGACAGTGGCTTCATCTGTGCTCCTTTTAACTCGAAGCTGACACCTGGACTATAAGCTTCTGCAATAAAGTTATATGATACTTTAAGCACAACTAGCATTTCTACTTCAAAAGACAAACATGATCTGTACACGCATCTTATTCTTCCTCTAGCTGGAACTTAGTCAAAGCCTTCAGAGATGACCAACAAGGACGAAGAGCACCAAGTCCCAGCTTAGCAGAAAAGGAGCTGTTTACCTGGCAGGTCTAGATTTTTTTAAGATATTGAAACTCATGCTGGTCCCTATGCCTGTTCAGCGATCCATGAAAGTGTGTCCATACATACAGCTGCACATCCAGCAAGTGTGACTGAGCACCAAAACCAGATGTAAAAGTAGAAAGGCATCAGCTTTCTATACATTACAGAGAGAAAAGCCATGCTCTGAAACGAAGCTTTCTCACCTGTGTTTGTCCTCACAGTATTTCATCTTTTATTCAAAGCATCAACAGAGGAGTGAAAAGCACCTCTAACAGCTTCCTTGATTTTGAAAAGTAAGTAGTTTTTATATACTTCCCTCATACCTCTTATACAAAACCCTCCTCTTATTTTGTAACCTTAGCAAAATCAAAATTCCTCCTACGCTTGAGCAATCCTACATGGAAACAGAAAGAAAGAAAAAAAAAAAGTTTAGAAAAGGCATCTTCAGTACTTCTAAGGCTGTCTTCAGTACTTCTAAAGGGTTCTAAAGGGTAAAAACTTGGGTATCACGAAGGATACATGTAAAGCAACAAGCAGAGTTCATCTGACTACTCTTTTGCACAAAATGAAATGCAGAAGGTATTTTAGTAGATTCATATTTGATAAGATTTATTAAACAGTAAGGGAGAACTTTGTTCCCGTTTAATATATTGAATGACCTAGGTGGAGGCAGCAAAAACCTTTAATCAGAGGCATATTCAAAGACACTGATTTCAAATGCAAAACAGCAGCACTGCTACAAATGCGTTGGCTGCCCTGTGCATGTTTTGTTATAACAGGTTACAACAGCAGCTGTACCAACGCAAACCTAAAACCTCAGCCATGTATAATTGAACACTTGCTGCAGTTAAGGTAGGGCAAGTCTAAAATAAACACACCACAATACACCACTTTAATATCATCTCTGCAAAATCCTCTCTAATTTCTCCTCTCAAGAAAGCAATGCTGAGGTCACTTGGCTTCTGTCCCTATCCCAAACTCTCAGCAATTCCAGTTCTAACAAAGTACTTTGGTGCATGATGCAGGGGAGCTGGCAAAGAGCCTGCAGCCAACTCCAGCCTTGGCTCCTTGTCAGAGAAGGAAAGCATAGAGTGGTCGCAAAGAGGGTGAAGAGGAAGGAAAGAAAAATAATTACCAAATAAAGGAGAAAGAAAAAGAGATTTTACAAATCCCAGTTAAGCGGAGGCTGCACTTGGAGTAAGACAAATCAAGCACACCTTACATGAAACAATTGTACAGCCACTTAGCAGTGCATCCCCAAATCATAGCGGTGCCACATGTCACAGCCTTTCCTTTCAAACTTCGTTCCCTGGGCTACATCTCAGACAATAAATCCTGCCGGCAGAGGAAGAGAAGCACAAAAATCCAGGAGGAGGTTCTTCCTCAAGCCTTAGGTTACAAATTTCAGACGAGCATCATGCCAGGCAGATACGCTGGGGCAAGAAGAAAAGTCACAGCTGCACCGGTAAAGAAATCTCTCTCCTCCTTGGCTGTGCTCCCACCCGGCCCCGCGGGTGACACGAAGAGGCTCCTGGGTGCGTGTTGCCATGGTGCGGCCTCCTGTAAGGAGATTAGGGGGGGCCGGCAGCCAGGAGAGGCAGCAGGCGCGGGGAGGCCGCTCGGCAGACGTGGCAAAGGTGACCTTTCCAGAAAGAAAGAAGTCCCTCCTCTTCCTTTCCTACACTGAGTTTAAGGAGAGCCGGACAGTTAAAGATAGCGGGAGGGAGCGAGGCATCTTCCAAGAATGCCTCCGAACAGCCTCTGGGGACAGGGTGAGGGCAAAGGCAGGTACGCACAGCAATTGTACTCCTTGCCTCCACACCCCATCTCGCGAGTTAAATCTTTTAGTAGCATCTGTTCTGCTTCGTCGCGCACCCGACTAGTTAGCTTTGAACGTTTTGTTTTGTTTTGTTGCAGATCAGCTGCAGCACAGTTAGTTTTGTTGACTCAGGGTCCTGGGGCAGAGGAACGTCCATCTGTTCGAGCAATCCCTTGAAGTTACCATATTTAAAACAGCTCAATAAACTGATTAAGTGGCTTACAATTGGCACTTTATCTTTCACAAACACCACAGCAATGTTGTTAAGTTGTTGGTTAGATGCAACCACATGAATTTACAAACATAAGTACATGCATTTGTAAGCACCACGGTATATATTTCATCTATTGATAGATCTGCAAAGCAAATCATTGACTTGTGCCTAAATCAGCAGCATCCCAATCAATATAGGCAATAGTTATACAGAAATAATGGTTCTCTGCTGCTTTAAAGCCTCATCTGATATTCTGAAACTGTAAGTAACAATGAAGGAAAATTGCTCGCTGGCTTCCCCTTTTGCACAGAGGCACAGTTAATAAACCGATGCCACTAGCTTACTTCCCAATGTCCAGCAAAGGGGCTGGATTAACAGAGCCTTTCCTGTATTAGGTAGGAAGCTACGGGTAAAATGAGTATTGCTTAGAGTCTCTGTTAAAAGAGAGGTAATCCCAGAGAAGCAGATTACTGTAAACAGGAAGATCGCACATGCAGAAGGTGGGGGAAGGGTTGTTTGTACAAATCTGTTTCTGTTAAACAGCTCCATTAACAACACAAATCCTGTTTTAAATTATAATTAACCTCCGATGATCAACTTTTTTCCTGCTGCTTTTTCTATCTGCTACTACACAAAACAAAAACATTGCAAAGGAACAACACACAAGTTCAGAGCAAATAGCTACACCAACAGCACCAAACAATTCTTACATAGTTATTCTCCATAATTTCTTTCCAATAGGAAAAGCAGGTGGAGGAGGAACATGTCAGGGAACATTTTAAACTTCTCACCTCTTTTCACACGTTTTGAAGTACTGGTCTTCAGAGCTGCACAACTTCCTCCTAAATCAGAGCCCAGCCAATGCCCCAAACCACTGACCTGGCAGCAGCACACGACCGCTACTGAAAAAGATCTCTTCAACAACACCATCTTGCTGGGCCAACCCCAAGCTGACCCTCTCTCCTTTGCACACCATAATTCAGTAATTTTCCACTACAGCAAGATCTCAGTTCTAAGCCAGGAACTAGAAACCTCTGGCTTTCAGTGGTTGCTCATGGCACACAGCAGCCTATTAGTCAACTTCTATTATATTCTACTGTCTATACGGCACGTAGGATAAAGGGTTAAAATCCTAATTGCTTTGGTTATGAAGATCTCCTGCTGATTTTGACCTATTTAAAAGCCAACCTACAAAGCACAAAAGACTTTCAATTACTGAGCTTACCAGGGAGAGCACTATATTGCTTGGCAAACAGGCCTGTGGACATCAATAATCTAAAAGATAAAAAATAAATGTATAGAAATGAACTCCCAAGGAAGAGAATCCCATAATCTGTTTCCTTTACCGAAGAGGTTGTGAAGGCAAAGAATTCTGAAAAGAGTTTTCTGTTCATCCCAAGCATCTGGCTAAAGCCATGTCTCTGCTGGTCTTAGGTGAAACTGGACGTCTGCATGCTTCAAATAATTCCAGCACAATACCCGTGTGTTTAGAGACACTCCCCGAGATCAGAAAGTTGAATTCAATACTTAGCCACTCGCAGAGTCACAGGAGAGAGCTTGGACTGTAACGCAGGGAACTTTCTGCTCAGCGCTGCTATTCAAAATCCCAGCCCTGCCGAACTGGACCCTAACGTCGGCAACATCACCTGCAGTACAGGTGTGCTCTACCAGTGTGGCAGCATCAGGTTTCCCCGTGCAAGTGTTCATTTTGTCGGCACCACACCCCGCTTCGTTTTCCAACTGCCAATTAGCAGAACATCCTATTACTCGGTCAACAATTCTACAAGTCTAACCAGTTTCATTATTAATATTTTTTTATTTTTAAATCAGAAACTTAGGGTAACTTATTTAGACGCCAGTTCTACTCAACTGCAATTAAACACTGGCTTTTTTCTGAGCCTGTTGCTTTAGCCTTCCATTGAGATTCTGGTCTTTTCTTGCAAGGCCCTACCCAAAGCCTCATTGTTTGAATGCTGGATTTGCAAAGCCCACCCCTGCCCGCCTGCTCTCCCTACAGATCACAGCTTGTCTAACAGACACCTCAAACCGTGCAGCCAAACAGGCTGCTGAATTTCACAGTGGTGGCATTCTCCTCGCTCTACTGTCAACGTGGCCTCTGCTATTAACGTTTCAAATTCTTTTGTTTTGCTGGACCAGAGATGCTTAACCGATTCAGTTTCATTTCACTGCTGAGCGATTTCTAGGGGAATGCAAAGTGGAGGAGCCCGGGTTTTGCAGAAAAGCATCGGCTGTTAAGAAGGATGTTTTTATAAAGGGGCTGAGTGAGCTTGCAGGTGGGACAGAGCAGTCTAGCACCAAGGTGAAGGTTTGCGAGAACTGGCTTAACATTGATATCTCCTTCAGTTTTCACTGAAAAACAAACAACTGCATGGGGATTGAAAAAACTGGCTGAAAGAAATATGTTCACCAAAACAGGAGTGAGATGCCTCTCCAGAAACAAACCACTCCTCCCCTTTCCCCATACTCCAGTATGCAGATAGAAACAGATACGCTGAATGAATACAAGCTCTGAGTGAGTCAAGCCTTAATAACACATTGTGTAACAAGGATTTTTATCCTTACGTCTAAATCAGGGTAAAAATTACCCACCTTTCTTTTTTTGAAAATTGGCATTAAATTAGAATGAATGAACACAAAAAATACAGCAAGATTTCCTTCTATTATTTATATGATCTGTGCTATTTTCATACTGCAAAGAAACCAGGAGGGAGGAGCAAGAACTTACCGAAAGTAGAAAAAGCTGTCGTTTGAGCAGCGATACCGTTTCACCATGAACCCCAGAGCCATGGCTACTCGCTTCCCCGCAACCCGCCGGAGCCCATTCTGAGTAAGCACACAACCGATCCTGCGCTCGTCTACGACTATCTGATAATGCCATAAAATGACTTTTAGTAAAGCAGGAGGATTCCCACGTGGCAGTAAATCCCAACAGGGCAAAACCCTCCCAGCTGTCCGCAGAGCTTTATTGCAGTCGCTGAGACCATATGCAGCCAGTCTCAACCATCTTCGCTCCCTCACCATAAACAAAATCAAGGCAAGAACTGTCAGTCCACTTGGAAATACTCTCAAATTCCTGGCCACAAACCCAAAACATTTGGTCTGTCCTTTCAAATGTAATTTTCCTTAAATCTTTTCTCATGCTTTTTTACATGTTTTATTTATTACTGACACTGAGAAAATGTTAGAGACAAATGTGTGGGTTGAAGAGCTCAAAGAATGCAGTGGGAACCAGGCTAGAAAAGCTGTGAAAGATGATATGGTAACACAGTGCCAGAGAGCCTCATGGCGAGAGCTGTTGATAACCTGGCGAGATGCTGTGCTGGCCACACCTCTGAAGAGCTTTATTCACATCTGGCATGGGTCACAACCAAGCAGAGTCTAAGAGTTCTCATGTTAGTGCCTTGCGAAGACAAATCATGAGTTTTCAAGTAAAACAGACCACCCAGCAAACAACCTGAACCTGGAGTAACCGAAGTTATACAGATTGAGAGGGTGTGGATTCATACGGGACACCCTGATGCTGACCCACGGTGGACTTGTTTCTGGAGGGGCACCGCAGCTCTCTCCTGTCCCCATCCACTAATCCAGTCACAGTGGGTTGGCCAATTGCTTATCTCCATCCTACAGCATTCCTCAATCCTTTCTATTTTAAATCAACCCTGAGCATCCATCCTCTGCCACCATCTGGAATGGCATGCAGTGTTACAGTATCCCAATCCTCTGTCACCATCTGGAATGGCATGCAGTGCTACAGTATCCCAAATCCTGATGTGTACCAGGATAACAAATCTCCTTTAATTTTAATTTTATAGTTATTTATCTATAAAAATCTCCTGTTTCTTAACAGGATAACAAATCTCCTTTAATTTTAATTTTATAGTTATTTATCTATAAAAATCTCCTGTTTCTTAACAGGATAACAAATCTCCTTTAATTTTAATTTTATAGTTATTTATCTATAAAAATCTCCTGTTTCTTAACAGGATAACAAATCTCCTTTAATTTTAATTTTATAGTTATTTATCTATAAAAATCTCCTGTTTCTTAACAGGATAACAAATCTCCTTTAATTTTAATTTTATAGTTATTTATCTATAAAAATCTCCTGTTTCTTAACAGGACCCAAACACCTCAAAAGCATAAGAAAAGCAACATGACAGCGGCCACTATTTCCTTCTAATCCTTGCAGGGTTTTAATTTATAAAGCTATATGATACTTTCTTTGAAGGCAGGGCTCTTGTATTTGTCAGAGCAAGAAAAGGTAGATGCTATCAGTCAACCTGGCTCTGAAAACCTGTATAACACCATGACATCACCTAGCATCACCTGCTTAAAATGGGAAAGGACTGACTCACCAGGGTAGGACAGGAAAGTTTTTACTGCAACAGATCGAGACTCATACAGAAAGCAGGGAGAGCAGAAGGTGAGAGAACGGCAACGAATTAAGAGTCAGCTGCTATATGTTATCTTCTTTCACGCAGAAACAGTTGTCCCTGATTTGTCCCATTGGAAAAATCCCAAACAACAGCACAATTCTAAACACAAATCAATCTTTTAATCTTTTTAGCCTCCTCTTTCCTCCAGTCCATCTCCTCCCAGTCTACTAATCTGTTCCTCATCTTCAGTGCTTCATTCCCACATGGTTTCCAAGTTGTTTTTCCTGCTATTCTACCCACCAATTGCATTTTTTAGGCACCCTTAGATACAGAGCAAAACATATGGGAGGGAAGAGCGAAATCATTGGCAAGTTTCACTTTACAACTGAATTTCCTTTATGGTTTTATTTATAAAATACCATTAGAAAACTAGTATCCCTAACCATAAACTTTCAAAGTTGGTATATTCAATTGGTGCACTGTCCGATTAGAACACAAATGCGAAGAGAACTCCATTAAACCTTCAATCTTTACAACAAAAGGTAACAACAAAGTTGAGTAGTGCTGTTAAGTTATTTTTGGAAAGAAAGCATATCAGCGATTTGTGACCCTCACCTGCAGCACGAGACTTCAACCAGCTTGAGGTGAGGCTCATGCTTTTGAACAGCAATACTCATTTGGGCAAAGATTTATCTCCAAATAAACTTCAGGTCAGCTTGCTTTCCACATAGCTTGGCTACTCTCAGGTGATCTCCCTCGCCTCCAAACTGTGCCCTCTGTTCACTTCAGCACACATACCTCTGAAAGGAGGAAGATCACATGGACTGGTTATCAAATACGTTTCATTACAGTAGTAGCAAGCGACCGTATCAAGTCACAAACCCCCCAAAACACTGTCCCATCTCCTGCCCTACAGATGCAAGATGCATTGCTATAAGGCTAGTCAAACGAGGAGGTTGACCAGATTGAAAGTAAAGAGCGACCACTGGCTTGTCCCTGTCTAACATTCGGCACGTCATTGGCTTGCCGGGGCTCTGTCCCCCAAACCTCTATGTGCACTCTGCCATTGGAACTTCTCAGTTCATTTGCTCCTGGATCGTCCTTTTAAATTCATGCCAAGACGACTTGAGGGGACTGACAAAACAGACCAGCTGTGTTTAATGCCTTCACTGCATGCATTGGATTGCTTTGCAAGCAATCAGAGAAAATCCACGTTTCTTTCAGGTCTAGCTGACAATGCCCACACTGGCAGGGAGTAGATGGGGATCCAGTTTTAAAGAGAAGGTGGCTTTGCTGGGTGTAATATCATGTCTTAAACCAAAGCTAAATTTATTGGCTTTCCCAGAATGACAGCATTTCCCTTACACTGCAAAAGGAAGTAACAGCAGTCCATGTTCACCATGAGTACCACGTTAAGGAAAGACAAATACATTGTTTAAGGCAAAGAGATTTTTGCACTTCAAAACTTCAAGCAAAGTTGGTTACAAACAACGGTAAAAATGACAGGTACTTTGTCACATGGTGGCATTATTTAACATGCTTATGCTCACTAAGTTGCTTCTTATAGCCATGTTGCAACTCCCTGAAAATAGGGATTTATAACAAAATTTGACTCAAAACAAACTGGGTGGACATTACTAGGAGCAACATCATCCACATCCTTAGTAATATTTGGTAAGCAACAGTCATCTCTTTAACCCCTGAAGTTAACAAGACTGCTAACATCTGAAGCCTTGCAATCTCCATGATTTTATGAAGCTGCTTTTCAGATGGAGAAGAGCACCATTGATTGAAGCAGCACAGCATGACAGATACAACTAATGAATTCAACTCAGCTAAAGGAGAATGGAAAATGCACTAAACAATGTAAAATCACAGAAGCCTGCCGTGGCCTTAAGTACAGGGCAACCTATTTTTCACTCAGTCTAGTCTCCTGCTGGGCTGCTGTGGAATGTAACACACAGTAATGTTTAATGAAAACAATCAAGAGACTTTACAAATAGATAGGAAAGACTCTGCATATGAGCTTTGCTTGCCTCATATACAATCCGTTCCCAGCCTGAATTGACAGCCAGAAACTAAACAAGCAAGAATATACCAAATGGAGCACTATGATGGTCAGAAGTTACCGAGTTTTCTGAAAAACAGACTGTCTGTTCATTGTAGTAACACTGCAGTAACTATACAATCGACTGACATTAGCAAGGATTCTTAATGTACCTGAACTGCACCATACGTCTCTGTGTTTTGCCAGCGCTAGCTGAACTGATCTGCTTGCGCCAGCATAATCCCTCATATTGGCCACCGCACTGGTCTGTGGATAAGTATTGCTTGCATCAGGGCAAGTTTCTCTAAAGCTGATCAATCCAATGGTTTTGTATCATGAAATTTAAAGTCTGCGTCTTACTTGAAATAGATGCAGAAAAAGGTATTTGAGTCCATATGCTTAATCTGAGCTTTTCCATCGGCTGTTAAGAAGAGTAAAAGTTTTCAGTCCTGTGTCAGTGGTACGTTGTATACTAAATAACTTCTAATATACTAGAGTCAGCCCTCTCCTTGCTTTCATTCTCTGAGTACATATGCATGCTGCATGTAGATTTTGCAAAGTGCCTCTGGATGATTGGGAGATGCATTGAACCTTACCTGTCATCAGCATTGCGGAGAGATGGGAGACGGAAACTTGTGTTCCTGTCCAGTTTTGACTGACTCTTTGTCCTCTTGATGGACCCTTTCAGACGTTTACTGAAGAAGCCCTAAAATGAGAAGTTGCAGAAGTGAAACAGGGAAACTGATGCCAGTAATAAATCAATCAATGCACTGTCACTGAGTCCAAACTCAGCAGTGATTCCCGCTGACAACGATTACAGAACGTGCTGTATTGGGATTCCTCTGAGCTGGAAGAAAGGCAGGGCTAGATTGTCAATGACAGTTCCAGTATGCGATAGCATCAAATTGAAATAATTAGCAAAACTCACATTACAGGTGCACTTCAATGAATTCCAACTATTATACAAGAGACCCAAACCACCACAATTATCATTTAATAAGGAGTAGTCTTAGATATCAGTATTTGTTCCTAGCTCCCCTTTACAGGACATGGTTTTAATTCTTGGTCAGATAATTGTACAAGATGTCTTTTATCATGAGCTTGTATTGCACCCACAGTCGCACCCAGGTTGTCCTTTTTAATTTAGATATAGCAGGCAAGTCTTACAATAATTTGTAATTTCAATAGTCTCACTAGCCAGAATTGAAAATTTCAAAAGATTTCACATACTAGTGACTTCGGATACCAGTTCTGGTATTGTTTTGGAGAAAACCTCAACTCAAAAAATCTACCTGTGATCTAAAAATACTAAATCTTCAAGTAATCTGTCTTCTGAACTACAACTGGCCACCAAACAATCAGAGGCCAAAGACACGTTAGTTAGGCTTAGAGGGAGCCTCTGGGGATCATCTAGCCTGCCTCCTGCTCGATGTGGGTGTACTGCCAACACTAGGACAGCCTCTGACTTTGTCTAGCTAAGGCTCAAAAACCTCTGGTGATGGAGGTTTTACCACCTCTCCACACAACTCAGTCCAGTGCTACATTACCCTTCCAGCGAGACAAATCTTCCCGGTGTTCAACAAAAACCTCCCAAGTAGCAATCTGCAGCTGCTACCTCATTATAGGATCTGCCACTGCGGGGAAAAGTTTGGCTCCATCATCTTTGTTATTCCCCTCTCCATTGCAGTAGGCTGCCTTATATCGCACCTTAGCCTTTTCTTTCCCAGATAAACAAGCCCTCAGCCTCTCCTCATAGTTCTCTCCTTGCAGATATCATGAAGAGACACTGCTGTATTACCAGTAGTGAAACACGAGTACATCTGACCACTGATATACAAAGGGGTGTGTGCATGTGTACCTGTGGGGAAATCGCAGAAATATTTCAACACCTGCACGTTTGACTTTCTCCTGTAGCCCTCTAAATTACTTTGAGCATAATAAGCATTTTAAATAAACCATATCGTGTCAAAATATTTCCAGGGCTTGCAGACATACGTATAAATACATTCTTTGGCATGATCAAAGCAAATGCGGAGGTCCTTAATCCAATAGGATTAAGCAACATTTTACTGGCCGAATCTGTTCTGCTCCTTCACAGAACAGCTGCACAGAGCCACCATACCTTGTGCACTGCTCTCAGGAGATTTACCCAAACACACAAGAGTGAAACCACGTTTATTAAGAATATCATAGACTGGTTATAGGTTGGTAGAATTTGCTCAAAGTGAACGTTCTTTTGGTGCGGATTGAACCAGCAGATCTACAGCCTTACTTTAGTAAAAGTCTAGTGACAGTGACAGCCAGCTGGGGCCAGCCCCTCTCTCCCATCATCCATGTTTTGCTAGGATAGAAGTCGAGTACAGCTAATTTTGAACACATTCGCAAGGCAAGCCTCCACAAGCTGTGTTTGGGACAGGTGACAGATGTTGCCCACAGCTGCCTCCTGTAGTACAGAAATCAGCAAATTGGAGACAAACAAGGTCTCCTGTTCTTCCTATGCAGAACACCGACAAAGCAAGAGTGGTTTACCGGCTCCAGGTGACTCAGCCAGGCTGAAGTATGTGACTTGTTCACCTCTGAGACTCCTAAGAGGCCTTAGGCCTTCACAACAAAAGGCGACTTTATCTGTAATCTCATATCTTTTTCACCTCTTCAGGAAGAAAGTGACGTTTATCTACAATCGAACAGGGTGCTATGTAATTTCATGTAGGCCCCCTTTCCCACAAAAGGTTGGACCAGGCGGTCTTTCGAGGTCCCTTCCAACCTGGGCTGCTCTCTGATCCTACAGTATTCAAAGAAAAGGGCTATTGCTCTCTTCTCACCGGTGGATGCCAGGTTAACTGTTGGAAAAGACAGCAAAGCCCACATTGGGTCAGGCTCAAGACGTACACTGCAAGCTTCTCTAAAACAATTTTCCAGTCTCATATTTGCCTTTATCTTCCCATACTTTCAGTGCTCCCTTTGAAACAAAACGTATCCTCTTCCATTTAAACAAGCACACCCTTCAACTCCTCTCTACCTTTCCTCATTATGTTATTCTTGGTCCCTTTACGCTCACTTTTTCCCTTCTTCCACACAACTCGCCCCTCTTTGAAACAGCAGTACAGTTACCCTCATGGTACACACTGGTAGGTGGATTCTCTCCCTCCTCACACTCATTCTCACTCTGCTTCTTTTGATGAACAACGAAGCGAGTACTGCTTAGTTGTCAAGTGTAAAAAAAATCCCACCAAATCCACAGTTCCTCAGGCCCACACCCATGACATCTTCAGCAAATACAGCAAGATGGCCGGTCTCCTCTCTTCCACTGAGATTTAGATGGTGATATATTACTGAAAGCCTACCCATATGTGACGCTGGCTGTAGGATCTTTCCAGCATATGCAGATTGTCCTCTCCCAAATACTTGCATAGGAAACAACCTGCTCACACGCACCAGAGCCTGACACGTGCCTGTCCACGGGCAGCAGAGAGAAACTGGGATGCCCTGTGGGATGGTGCTGCAGGGGACAACGGAAAAGGGAATCTGTTTTCTGCATCTGAAGGTAGCGCTACATTTAAGGCTGCCCTTCAATTTCTGTGGCTTGCCAGCCAGCAGGCTCCTCAGGGGTGAAAGCTGCTATATTCTCCTGAAATAGGAAATAAAGTGGAAAAGAAAAGGCCTAATATCAAGATATTGCAAAAAAAAAAAAAAAAAACAACCCACCAAAACCCCACAAATCTACATAGCATGTTGGGGGAAAAGGTACTGTCAAAAGGGAAGAAGCGTTTTAGCTGTGTGTGCCATGCAAACTCTCTCCATGTTCCTGCACTTTTCTTGGTCCTGGTATTGAAAAAGTGCCTTTGAAAAACCTCTGTAATCAATAGATGCTCTTGGGCTTCTCTTGGGGCCATTGCTGGAATTCAAGTAGAGGATGTATAGCACTTTCAAAGGCACTTTCATATATTCTGACCTCTCAGCATAAAAGGTAACAAACCCAACTACAGGGATTCAGATCTGGTGGACCCTGGCTTCATTCCAGTACCTCTCAGGCTACTCAAATTGCAAACACGAAATAACGTGTTTTTCTCCCCTTAAGGGCAAATAAGACAAAGCTGACCCAATTCAACAGGGGTTCCAAAAGTATTTATATTGAATCATTCCAAATCCCACTTAGAGAGGGACCGTGAATATTCACTTTTGTGTGCATGCACAATTTAAAATTGGCATTGCTTTAACATTAGTAAAACATGTCCTTGTTTTAACTGAACATAGTGTATTCCCCAATGAAATAAATGTGCTATCTGTAGTTAAAACAAGGCTATCCAGAGTTGACCATACTGAAAAAAACCCCAAAATATTAGGATAAGAACATACCTAAGGATAAAAATCATTCAAACAAAGAGCGTATCTATTGGTCATCCTCAAAAGACTTGAAAATGTTTGCAATATTTGTTCTCTGCACCTTGTTGGCAGTTCATGCAGGGCCCAATGCTTACAGATGGACAACCTGCAAGCAGCATGAAAAATTTACATGTGCCAGAACTGAGCAGAGCTTTTCGACTTCCATTTGCCAAAGGAAATACTTTTAAATACTGAATGCAGGTATATAAAAGATGTAGTGATGAAAAATAAACTTCTATCTGCAACTATATTGTCTAACTAAAAGTTTTATTTCCTTTTCCTTCTACAGAGGAGAAATCCCTGCCAGTGCTAATAACTGTAGCTTGTACCACTAAAAAGACATCACCACCCTGACTTTTTTTCTTATTTTCTAGGTATTTTTCTAAAATACTTATTACAACACAAAATACACTGCTGTTTGGTTCTTATACCTAAATGTCATGATGTGTCTGAGCTTTAAGAATCATCATGGAATATTTTTAAAAACAGCAGGAATTTTACTGCTTAAACAAACAGCCTCACAAAAAGATGTAAACTTATTACCTCAACTGCCAGAAATTATGAGACTATGGTCTTAATAAAAAGTATGAAATATTTGGTAGGCTAAATCTAGGATGCAATCTGAAAAGATCAGTACTATGTAAATGCAGCATTTTAAGAGGAGTCCAGTGAGAGAATAACTGTAGAAGAATTGTGCCTTAATCACTCAAGAGACAGATTTGATGGTCCACACCTAATGGGACGAAGCTCAGAACAATTTTTCCTTAGAATCATAGAATTGTTATGGCTGGTGAAGACCTTTAAGATCATCAAGTCCAACTGTTATCTAACTCTACTGGGCCCACTTCTAAACCATGTCCCTGAACCACAGGTTTAGGGGAACCACATGTTTAGGGGAACAGGGAGAGAAAAGAGAGACAGGGGGAGAGAGAGAGCAAGAGCACACCAGCAGGCACTCAATCAGGCACGTGGAATAGGTTCAGAGGAGGTTCATCATCTCAGCCAAAAGCATCAAACACTGGGGTAAGAAATCCCAACTATACAACATCTAAAAATAATTCAACCCCACTGAGAATTCTATTCCTCTCATTTGGAAGTTAAGCAACTCATTTTTCTCACTCTGCCAAGAAGAAATTGCCACAGGAGAAGTGATAAATTCAGCAGGTTTTTGTAACTTCCCTCCATAGCTGCACAGGGAAGGTATAGTATTTTAAACTCGGGGATGGTTGTTGTTCAGGGCAGCTTTGGCTTTAGGAAATGCTCACTCCATGCCAAAGATGACAACTGTCTGTCCTTATTCTCGGTAAAGCAGCCCAACAAATTCAAAGACAGCCCAAGTATGAACTCCTCAACTCTGATTATTGCTCCCTATAGATGCACTGATTCTTCACTTTGGAGAGAACAGCCCATGCATAATAAATAATGACTTTGTTGTTTGGAAAGTGAAAGGTTAATTCAGCCATGAACTAATAAAACTATATATAACACAAATTATCCATCGATAAAATGCAATGGTATTAGTGGAAGTTTCAAAGCAGAAAAACTAGGGTAGAGTGGGTGACAATAAAGGTTCGTCTTATATACAGCGCTGTATTTTGCAGCGCTGTACCTACAGTAGGTATTTCTGGGGACAAACACATTGCCTTTTGGAGGCTTGCAATGCATCTTGAACATTTATAATTCTCGAGGAGCACTAATGCATTATTAATAACAGCAGGTGGGAAACTTCATTTACAGACCGATGAGACTTGTTCTCTCTGAGGGGAAGCACTGGATGGGTACAAAGATAACACTCAAGTGACTAGGGACGATAGGAGAACCGGCTCCCAACTACTCCACGTTGTTAGTACACGAAGCATTTTATTTCGTAACTTGCTCACAAGCAGCTATCAAGAAAAAAAATAATAAATTGTAGCCAAGTGAAAATGCTCTCCTGTGCCAGCAACACTGTAAAGCTGTAGGAAGCAAAGCAGCAGGGGAAGATAGCCAGGTCATAAAATGGAAAGATACAACTAGCAGGATATTCCAGGGATTAGGAGCAAACATGGTGAAGTTTACCATCCCCTGTAGAACAACAAAACCCCAATATAACTAGCAAGGAGGTGAACTTTGCTTATGAGCCCAGTAACACTCATTTTTAAAATATTAGCAGTGACTACCTTTGAAAAGGCTCTCAGACAGTCACAGAGTAGAAAAGGAGATGAAAACAACTACACATACACCTTAGTGGTAATACAAAGAACAAGACAGTGACTTACAACAGTCAAATTCCACCATCAACTCATTGAAGAAGCCTGGCACTATGTCACTGAAGAGGTGGTTTGCGCACAGGCAGACAACAATAAAAAACATGGTTGAATGTTTAGAACAAAGGATAAAGCACAATAAAAGTAAAGTGGTATTATGTAAATCTGCCATAGCTTTCACACTAATGCACCACTCTCTTCTGATCTTCTCATCTCAACAAGAAAACTAGAACAAAACAAAACTCCAGAAGTATAAACTGATTAAAGGCAGACAAGAGGGGGGATTTACAAATGATATGTTTTAAAGACTCGCTATTTATTTTGGAAACAAAAGCAAGAAGGGATTATAGATGTATAAAACAAATAGAATGGAAATTAACTAAGCTCCTCATGCACCCTGTTACATAAGAAAACCAAGGCGCAATTTAACATGAGAGGCAGCACATTTAACTGATTGTCAGGAGACCTTTTCTAATGCTATCTATAAATCAGCCCGTAGAATTCTCTACCACAAGATATTATACAGACAAATTTTTTCAGCAAGATTAAAAAAGGATTATGTGTTTATATAAGGAAGAATAACATATGTAGCTGCATTAGTCAGGTTTAAAAATAACAAGAGTGAGTAATTATCACGCTTCAGGACACAAGCTGATCAACAGCAAGGATCAGGAAGATATTTTTCCCCTGATGGGACAGCACTGCAGATCTGGCCAGATAACAGTTTCAACTTTCCAATGAGAAATTGCCTACTGCCACAGGAGGGATGTAGAATAGAATGAACAAGTTTAAGAACAGCAATAAGAAAACCAAGGAAATAGGGAGGATACAAGAAGAATACACTGATAATGTACTCTGCGTGATATGCAGTCAAAAGTACTAAAGGAATCAAATTTCCAAGTCACTGGGAATCATACTAAAAAATTCATGAAGAAACAAGAGCTACCCGATAGCTGGGGAGAGCTACATCAGCTTTTCAGATCCCAGTTCAGCAAGGTGTTTAGCATGGACGTGACTGGGAGCAGAGCCTGGCTGCCTTCATGGGAGCTACTCTCATCAGGCACCGGCATAAGGAAAGAGCACCCTTAAAAGCCGGAATTAATGAACGAAGGTCAGAAGTCTGTTTAGAGAACAACAAAACAACGTCGATAAACAATAAATATTATAAGAAACAGGTCACCTGAGTCTATCAGAGTGTTTAATCAAACAACACTTATCGGCTGCAGCCAGTGAAGCACGTGGAGAAGTGATGGCCTCCAGTCTACCTCACCCCGATTCCAGTGGCTGCATTTTTGTCTTTCCCTCACACCAGGAAGGAGGCAGTAATTTTCATGACCCTGGCTCTTTAGTCCCCTGGCACACAGCCAGTAAGCAGCCCAACACTTCAGAATACCTTTTGATAATACAACGTACATACTAATTAGAAAAATTAATGGAAATGAGCTTTGTCAAAGCTAGTAACACAAACCCGAGAACTGGCTGCAGGATATCTAAAAAGAGTAATTGTGACAAGTGATAAGGTATCAAGGTGGAAGAAAAGTTCCAATGGGATGTGGTGGGGATAGGGGCATGACTGCTTCTGTTTAACATCTTTGTTAGTGATCGGGAAGAAAAGTCAAACAGCACATTAATTACACTGAGCTATATTAAATTAGGAGGTGAAGCAAGGGCCAGGGAGGACAGAGAAATAGCACAAAGGGTTGTGAGCAATTAGAAACTGATAACACACATTCCTGTGAACTTCAGTACCAGAACTTGGAGAATCAATTGAAGAGAATTAAAAACAGAAGAGCAGGAAAAGTGATAAAAAGGCCAGAAGGACTGATTTGCAGAGGATGCATTAATTAAACTCTGCACAACTTGACTAAGCCATGATTTGAAGGTGAAGAATAGAACAAGTCGGTACACATTTAAATACTATTGAACCAAGGACAACTGGAATGTGATCAGTGTTTAAAGCTATATACATTCATAATTCCCCTACATTAATTGCAGAGGAATTAAAGTCAAGTTTACACTAAACATGAGAAAAATCTTCCTGCTGTTGAGGTCCACCAGACGGTGTCACAGACTGGATATACCCATCATCTGACTCAACTCTGAAGTTCGATGTAATGAACAAATCTGCATTGGCAGAAAGACATTGTGAAGGTTATAGAGCCTATGAACAAGATTACCCCAGAATAAAGATACAAATGAGAACTTTGTGAGCATCCTGGACATAGCCAATCACCCATTTGTGCCTTCTGGAATAATAGCCATCACACCTAAGCCATCACATCACAGGCAAATGATAAAAAATAAAAGCAGATTCAAACAAATGTGTTATAGGAAGAACAGAGTAGAGAGCGGAAGGAAAAATGTTAATCTTACAATAGGGAGGACAGATTTGAGCACAGCCAGTTTTTCATAAAGGATGCCACAATGCCTCACATTAATGTAAATCAACAATTTCATCTCTGCATTGGCGCTGACACAGAATTAAAAAATATGTACTTGGATGCTGTCAGGTCACATGGCCAGAAGAGATCAGACTTGTCCTAACCTGGCAGCATGACGGTAGCGGAGCAGTGCTCTGGAGAAGCAACAATCTTGCTGACTGCATAAAAGATGAGGCTGGGCAGCCGCGAGATCTCATCAAGCTTTGACCTTCACTTAGGTTGGCTGCATTGTCTTCTGTTCCATTTAGCAGTACTCTTAAAGAGCAAAGAGGCAGACAGTATTTCTATAGATCCAATTATAATCTTGACTAAAAACAAACCAAGGAAGTCAATCTGTAAGTATCAGTCTTCCCATCATATTCACACAGGGTTCCTATAAAAATAATTTTATTTACTTCGAAGATTGCGTTCTGGCTTTTCTATCTCATTTGCACTTGTTTCTTTGCCTCTTTTCCTCCCCTCCCCCCCCCCCAAGAGCTAGCAGACATGGATGAATCATATATTATTTGTAATAACAACTCACTAAAACCCTACCCCAAAGAAGGAAAAATTGGAGAGTGCAACATGAGCCTGAAGAGTGGTTTAGCAATTCCTCTCTACCCTGGCACTGCAGGAGGTTTGAAGATTTTGATAATCTCCTATTTACCCTGGTCCCTCAGTTCCAATGGCAGAGCAATGAGAGAATATGGTAGGTTGCCGCAGTGCTACCGGGGCTCAACAGTGAAACAGTAGGGAACGGGATGCACTGAGACTGAGACACTCTGCCAGGACATAGTGTGTGTGGGAAGGGAAAAGCTGGTTTCTCGCCCACCTATGCGTCACGATGCCTACTTCTAGCCAGTTCCGTCTGCCTTCCTATTTGTTCAGTCAAATAATATTCATTATTAAAAATATGACTTTTTCTATATATGCGTTTCTATAAACAGCACACATCTGTCTGTATGTGAGAAGACACACACTTCTTCATCTCAATTTTCCTACCTTTTGTGCCCTTCCGTTCTCTCTCAATATTCCTCCCAGATACACTTGGAAGTTGTCAAACGGCATTGAACACAACTGAACCTAGATGGAGACTAATGTTTTAACTGCAGACAAGAATATTTGGGGCAACTGGGAAGAAAGAGAAAGGACGAGCACCAAGAGCTCTCACCGTTGTATGTATGCCTTGTGCTGTGCAACGTCAGCATCAGCAAAATCCACTTTATTCCCCTTAGTGGGAGATAACCAGAACAAACACATTGCACAGACTGGTCCATGTAGTGGTTAGTCCTGAGAAAGAGTATATTTATAACTACTGAAAATCTATTTTTTACACAATAGTAAATTTAAACATGTGTCTTTTCCTCCAGTGTACATGCAGGAGGTAGGAAAGCAAATTTCCTGAACTTTACACATCAGCCCCTTAAAATAAATCCTTCATTGACCACTGCCAATGAAGAGACTACTTTAAAAATGTCTCGTCAAGGAAATGTTCGCTTAAAGACCATTATGCTGTTATGAATCAAAATTCCAGATGCTAAACAAATGCCAATTAGCAGTATTAAAAAAACAGATGCCTTGTTCTGAGTGAGTACCACTGCCTGGCGTTTGAAAGGAAAAAAAACCTGCACAGAACATGCTGGAAGCCACTGTCCTGTTGAGAAGACAGCTTTTAAATAGCTTTTCTGAGAAGCAAACTTAAAAAGCTGTAAAAGCAACTTATTATGAAAGTCTCAGCATAATTTTCCATCAGTATGGAAGAAGGTTAAGCTGTCCCCTGCCTTAAGCTGCTTTCTGTTAGAAATCCAAGCAGTGAGTAGAAGAGGTATGGCACAGAGTCAGGTCCACGGAAAGAATAACTGAGACAGCACTACACTGCAGCTGCCTATAGCCCTCCAACCTATACTGTAGGTGTCAATGTTCAGAAAAACAAAACCGCCAAGTTCTCTTATTATTAATCTCCTTTACATGTACAATAAACCCCTGACAAATAAAGATGACTTTGCGCACACACACAAATTTAAAGCCTTTACAGGCACCCCTCACATCCTTCACTTGAAGCTCTTCTCAGACCACTGATCTGAGACTTCCACGAGACACCCAAGTCATCTTACCTACTTCTGAGAGCTGGGAAATTCTTAATATAAATCAAAGGAAGAAACATGATTCCTCCCCATCTTATCATCCGCCTATTAGATATGTGCCAATCCACAAAGTTAACAGGGTATTTTATTTCAGTAGTTTTGGCTTGAGCTCATCTGTATTCTTAAGCAACCTGACTTCTAATTGCAGCTTGCTCTTTTTAAACAGATCAGAAGTTGACATGTTTTAAAACAGGGTGATCTCAGCCCCCACCTGCACTGCAACCTGCTTAGGAGTAACAGCATATAAATGGGTTATTCAGAGCAAAACCTACAAAGCCAGAAGACTTATCCCTATGAGAAAAACAGGAGGGTGCATTATGCTCCTGGGTATACAGGTGGCCAGGCAGAGAAAGAAGCATAATACCAGCTACGCGTGGCACAAATAGCTTCTAGGTTTTTTGCTGGTTTATGCCCAAGAAAGGCAGCCATGTACTGCTTCCTGGGCCTATTTTCCAGGGTTCTAAAAGCCCAATACACTGCCAGGGAAAATGAGAAACATTCTGTAAGGTTCTCGTTTTGAAAGGGAGCAAGAGCTAAGAAGTATTAGAGAACTATTAGAGATGAATTAGAGAAAAATTAAAACATTACTTAGAAGATAGGATCGACATCAAAAAAATTGTACAAAAACAAGGAACAAAGAAAAAAAGAGGCATATAAACCAAACAATACAGATAGTAATCAAACACTTCAAATAAGTAGCTCGCAGTTGTTAGACAAAGACTAGGCCCACGTATGTACACATCTGAAGGCTAGGGCAATTACTTATGGATGAAGATAAAGAAAACGGAGAATTTCTTACAAATGAAGATGAGAGCAGCTAGGACTTTTGAAGGCTCTCAGAGTTCAGAAATCGTCCTGGAACTGCGTGGACTGTGGGCTCACCATAAAAATCTCAGAATTTGACATAACAGAATATTCTTGTGACAATTTCACTTGCAACTAGACCAAGACCCTTTTTTCCCCCCAAGCACCACCCAGAAAACAGGTCACTGAAGTTGAGGATAGTTCATAGAATCACCAAATAGCTGAGGTGGGAAGGTACCTCTGGTGATTCTAGTCTAGTTCAACCCCCTTCCTCAAAGCAGGGTAAACTAGAGCAAGATGCTTAGGACTGTGTGTCCGGTCTGCTTTTGAATATATCTCCAAGCACGGAGACACCACAACCTCCCCAGGCAACCTGTTCCAGTGTTTGTCAGCCAGTTCACAGTGAAAAAAGGCTTTTCTTATGTTTAAATGGAATTTCTTGGATTTCACTTTGTGCTCGGTGCCTCTTGTCCAAAGAGCCTGGCTCCGTAGCCTTTATTCCCTTCCATCAGGTATTTATACACGTTGCTAAGATTTCCCTCTGAGCTTTCTCTTCTCAAGGCTAAGCAATATATTCTGCTTTAACTGCTACTTCAGATATTTTCTGAACTAGAGGAAAATGTGATTCATAGTCTTTCAATAGACACTAGAAGTTCAAGTTTTGCTCTGACAAGAAAGCCTTTACAGAAGAAATATTTTTCAGAATGAGGATAGTCAAACGTCAGAACAGGTTGTCCAGCAAGGCTGTGCAACCTGCATCCTTGGAGGTTTTCAACGCCTGACTGGAGAATGCCCTGAGCAACCTGATATAAGCTGGTCCAGCTTTGAAGAGGTGGATAGATCAGAGACTTCCAAAGGTCTCTTCCAATCTATATTATTCTGTGACTCTAAAAAGGGACAAAGTATGGATATGCAATATATTCACTGTTTCCCTAGTCCCTTTTTCAATTCCAACAAATCATGAGTTTACAGGTTGTTTTAAACACCATATATTTTGTACACTCTGACAAACCTTAATCCTTTTGTAATTTAAATAGCTCTCATTAAATCCTTGGCTGCTTTTTTAATTTATTCTTTAAATGACACAATGTAGGATTTAAAGAAAACCCAAGTTTCACGCACATTTGGATCTAAAGCAAGCTAGGAAGTGTGCGTAAAAGGGATGAGTGCTATCTAAACAAAGCAAGAACATATACCCTAAGGAACAGAAACGGTACTCTTGTCCATAGAGAATATACAAAAACCCCCAATGTTCGCTAGGTAATTCTCCTGTTTTTCCTCAGGTTTTAAAGCAGGCAGATTACTCGCCAAAAATAAAGAAGGGTATGAAAATACTTGCAATATTTAAGTTAGGTGCTTTAAACACAAACAAATATTGTTAAAAAATCACTGAGCACCTCATTTTAACTTAAGTGTTTGCCCTCAGTCTAATAATAGAAAGGCCTTTCTGCTCTTGGACACACTGACCAAAAACTGACACAGGCAAGAAAATCCGGACTCTAGCTGAAAAAGTCTCATACGGACTTACAGCCAACCAAATTCACGACAAAAACTGAAGAGCTAAAGAGCAATTAACACACCTGCAGAAATCTCATCAGCTTCTGAATAAACCATAAAGCCATTTCAATTTCCTATGTACTTCACTGGCATGAGGGAAAAATAACATGCTATCACCAACCTAAAGGAACATTTTTGCTAGTCAAAATTGAATATGCAATGCAATCCCTGGCGGCGACTTCAAAAGTATTTATATAGGTCGCTGCCCACATTAGCACTGATGCTTCACTATTTGCAACTTTAGATCAAGGCAATGAAAATAAGCAAGTTACGGATCTACCAGAAATCTCATTGATAATACATGACAATTGATAGCAATACCTCTTGGTCAACTGAAAATATTAACTGAAAGCTGTTGGCTTTTATTTATTTATTTATTTAGAGCTCAGTTGTAGACTGTGATATTTTAACCTCCTCCTCCTATTCAATGAGGAAAATTCCTCCTTTACAGGAAAGGCACACTTACTGGCACTTTGAAAGGAGAAGTATTTGAAGCATCCATGGAGTTGGTTTTCTCAGAGGTGCTGGTCCCGGAGATGCTCCGCCTGCGAGGAGATCTCTCTGCTGGGACCTCTAAGGAAGAGAAGAAAAAGAAGATGAATGGGTACCGGGGGGTGGGGAACAGTCAGGCTTAATGCTCTATAGGACAGACGCCTCAGCAAAGTTTCAAGTGCATTACTAAACTGCTGAATTACACTCACCTGTTTTTCTGTATCTTATTTGCTTCCTAAATTACAATGGCATTTCCACTGACAGATTCAAGGTTGTGAATCTGACTTGATTGTAGGCAATTAAAATAAAAAATGCTGGTAAAGATCAATACCCAAACATATTTAATATTCTAGTACTGTTTGTGAGATAGCATTCAGAGACCCTTATTTATTTTTTTATTTATTTTTACAGAAGCAATGCAGTAGTTAACAGATAACTAAAATCAAGACACAGAGAAGCTCAATTTTAGTCACAGCTGAACATAATTTGACAAAGGTCGAAGTTCAGTCTTATATGATCACACTACTTGCTCAAACCATGCAACCAGCAGACAACTCATAACTGCCTGGGTAATATGACATACATATCCTGCAGATAAAAAAAAAAAAAAAAATAGGTCAACTTCTCCTCATTCTGGCAATATGACCTTACTAAGATACGACTTTGGCATCTTAAATCCATGCAGACTGATCTGACGAGCACAAATATTCATAAAAACCACACTTACAGCTTTTTCCAGTGTAAATACTGGAATAATAGGATAATAAAGTATACACACTATTAAAAATCTCTACACACACACATACTGTACATACATGCATTTTTATATATAGCTAGATACATATATATATAGATACCTTTATCACAACTGCTGCCCATCTCCAGCTCAATTGCCAGACTTAAAGGAATCCAGCTTCACAAAACATCCCCCAACACGGGGAAGGAAAAAAATCACTTCCTAGCAGAAAGTCCATTGTTATCTTCTGAATCTTAAAGAAAAGGAGTAAGCCGTGACTCCAGAGAGTGACATTTTGACTCCTGCCGTTTTCCTTTCAAGAGACAGATGCAGCTTAAACTTCCATTTCTGGCCGCCTGGCCCTGGGGATCCGTGCTACTTCCACTTAAGAGAAAGCTGGGTCTCTCCGTTCCCCCTCCCTCCCCACAGCTTGCAGAGAGCAAGCCAGCGAGCGAGCAAGTGAAAAAGAACCACACAGGACTGCAGCTATTCAATCAATCGCTCCGACTGCACATCCTCATTAGTTACTTTCAGGCTATTAACAGACGCCCAACTGCCGGCTTCCCTCCGCTACAGAAAATTTCACTGTATATCCTGATTCACAGCAGCAAAAAAGGTTTACAGAGATAGCCAGCTGGTGCCACGAGAGCAGTGTTTTCCTCAAAATAACCGAAGAAAAAACGAGGAAAGCCTTCTTCAGGGATAACGTTACTTGTGATGCCTTTGCATACCGGATTTTGATTTCACCAGAGTTATAATACGTATCTCCCATGGATGCTTGAAGAACGACAAAATGGAGCATACTGAACGAGAGGCTAAGAAATCTGGACCCTGCAGTATTAGTGTCTCACACTGTAGATATTTATCTTTCAAAAAAGCAGACCGCTAACATTCAGCCTCTCAATCTGCTTGTAACCCTCGGTGGGGAAAGAACTGCTAAGAGGGAGAACAGCCCCTCCTAAACTGGGCAAACAAAGTCTAACACATGATTGTAGCTACCACTGGAAAATGGGCAGGGCACAGCCGCTCGCTGCCGACCGTGAGGACGATGCACAAGCCCTGCTCGCGCCGACTAGGTAAATCATGCTCTGCCAAAGCTGGCAATAACGGCGACAGAGCAAGATATTGCTCTAAGTCAGGGAGATTTCTCCTTCGGCTGGTGAGCAGCATCGGGCACTTTCTCGTACAGCTAAGGAGGCACCATCGCCTGTTCCGCTGCTGGAGGGTTACGTCCCTGCCAGGGCACCTTTAGAGAACAAAGCGCTTGGAGCAGGGCCAGCGCTAGACCAAGGCTTTTGAGTAACGGTCAGTCGCACCACCTCAGGAGCCTTTGCAGAGGTTGCTAGTTTTTATCGGAAGATGCGCTCTTTTGTACCGCCAGTCTCCTCCCCCCGCCTCCGCGAAGGGAAACTTATTTTCTGCAGCACCTGTAAGTACTGCTCTCCCAAAGAGAGCTGTATTACGTAGGATTTAAATGATTGCTTCTGCTGTTCTCACTGTAAATGTAATGAAAGCAAACAGGAGTGATATATTCACTTGGAACCGGGGTCTAAAGCGAGCACCTTTTATTTTACATCGAATAGTAATGCGTAACGTAATAGGTTTGGCTTTCTCCACTTCGCACACACAGGAAATCACATCAAAGCTGCTTCAGTAATTTAACACAGTCTGTTAACTTTGCTGAGTCATAAATGAAAACAGGAGCCTGAATTCCCCACTATTTTCCACAATAGGTTCTGCAGGAGAGGTGGTTTAGGAAAAACTTTAAGTTTAAACAAAATGGAGTTGAAAAGCTACGACAAGGAACATGCCTGGCTCTCCTTGCCTTCCTTCTTCCCCCCACATCTGCCCAGCAGCAATGCAAATTCTTTGCAAACAAACGACTAAGATTCCATCAGTAAAATGAGTTTCTTCTGTTCTCAGACCATCACAGAAGCGTACCAAATGGGGAAGACAAAATGAAATATTCTCTTCTGAATAATCTGAAAGACACCTGCAATGACCTAAAAATAAAACTACCTTTCCCTCTCTTCTCCTTCCAAAAACCAAAAGCAAATAAACAACGTGCTCAAGTCCCCGGGAAAAAGAAGACCTAGATATAGCAAAATTGTCGAGATATGTTAACTGGAAATCAAAAGCTAAAGCAACCTGCTATGATGGCCGTAGAACAGTATTTGTGCTGAGTCGTACAAAAAAATCTATACTGTCACCACCAGGCAAAAAATTAGACAGTTCCCTCCCCTGCTTCACAAGTAATGCTAGAGGCTACTCTTGCATAATCTTCACCTGCTGCAAAAATCAATGTACCTCTCATCGGCTTAGTATTAAATTACAGCTGCTTTCTGCATTGCTCACTCTCAGGCACCAAGGCTACAGATAAATCACATTGTTTCTATGGATAAATAATCTGAAATCCTTTTCATCCACTCTCAATTTCTCGGGGATAGGAGGGGAGGGTATGAGATGGTTGGGGGTACACACAGGTCTTCCCCTTTTCAACCTTAAAAAAATACTCCAGCAAACAAATGAGTTGTAAACATCCCCATGGGATACTTTTAATTTATCACCTTGTATATTGGTGATATGCAGTAATATTTATGTAAATAAATGTTTATGCAAATAAATATTTACACACTATATAGACATAGTCAGTCACAAATTAGCTGAGCCAATTACTCAACAACGGCAGATGCCTCTGAAGAGGGAATTGCCCAAGGATACAATGAAGGTAGGTCTCTTCACATCTTCATATTGCACCACTCTCTACCCTCTGCAACACCAAAGCTCGTTTTGTTGGCCAGAAGGCAGGTTTGGGTAAGACAGGCGCCACTTAGTACTATGAGAAGTGGTGATGATTGACCTCCTTTGAAGGCAACCGCCTTGGCCACCGCGGCGTAGCCTCAGTGACCTCCAGTCAAGACGGGGCTCCTGGACTCGATCTGAAATTCCTATTGCTGGGTGCTTTGGCCACTTGAAATCTGAAACCTTGCTGTTGTGGGAATTTGCATTCTACTGCGAAGAGCTTTTTCTCAGGGTGGGAGAAGTCAAGATGAAACAAAGCCCCCAGCTTTGCAGGAGAGAGCTTGCTACTCTATCTCCACTTTTCTGAATTAGAAATGGATTGGAGAAGGGCAGGCAAAACAATCAGGAACAAAGAAACATCCTCAGGGGTTAGGGTGAAAAGAATTAAGTTACCAAACTTGCAAATAAGGTCACAAAAACAAAGATTACAGCGGTGTCTGTGATTTTGCAAAGGGCAATGCAATGAAACTACTGCACAGTCTCAGTGGAACTTGCATCACGACTGTGGCACCTTCCAGACTGGGCTTGTGTTCTCCCAGGACTGGCAACAAGACCTCTAGATCCGAGTTCTTGCATATGAAGTCCAGGAGGTGACTCTAAAGCAGTCCCCAAAGGCCTACCTGGAGATGCAAAAAAGGGGTAAGCACGCTGGCAAGCATAACTCTTGTCTGTCATTACTCATGAGGGGCTGGTACTGGTCTCTGTCACAGCGAACAACAGACCAGACCATCTACTCCAGGCTGGCAGGTCCTATATTTCCGTAATAAAGTTCTC
This sequence comes from Vanellus vanellus, assembly GCF_965231255.1. NCBI lineage: Eukaryota > Metazoa > Chordata > Aves > Charadriiformes > Charadriidae > Vanellus > Vanellus vanellus. Next base: position 50,941,398 of record NC_138910.1, on the reverse strand, counting down.
AGCCTGCACACCAGGCTTTTATCAATCGTGACTTTTAGCAGGTCATAATAATCAATCAATTAAAAGTCTCAATCAATAATCAAAGTCACAATTTAATCAGTTGTAACTTTTAGCAGTTCATAACAACACATGGCTCAGCACCAACCAATTATCTGCTACAACATCCTTCGCTCTGATGTGCAAGAAAGATTTGGATTTGTGAAAGGCTACATTTACCATCCACTGAAAAAAAAAAAATTGTACTACTGACAAAAAAATTAATATTTCTTTCCCAAGTCATAGATTCTGTTGAGCAAATAAACAGGTAAATAATAAAATCTGTCCTCAAATTCATTCTCCAAATATCCTTACTTGATATCTTTGTATTGTCTTTACTGGGAAGAAGCCTTTACTAGGCTGCCAGTGTATATTATCTACTGGTTAGGAAAATAGAAGATATAATAGGATTTCAGGGACTGGGACTTCCTTTTATTTTGTCTGCACACATCCTGATATGATGGTACCTTGGTCTGTGACTGGAGGGCATAGAGAATATGATTCATAAAAAAAATTGATTCTTTCTGCTTCTCAAGTCTAGCTTAATTACAGGTATTTGGAAAACACAAAACCAGTTCAGTACAACCTACCCAGAACCGAGTGTTCCCAGGGACTGCCTCTCAGGTGCACTTGGATTAAAAATGTCCGCAGCTGAAACAAAACCAAACCCCCACCCAAATATTTTCACCCCCTTTATAGAGCTACCTTGGCACTCCCCATGAGAAAATGGTAATTGCTACTGGTCAGAGCATTACCTGAACAATCAAACAATCCTACATTTAGCCTCTAGTCTGAAGAAAGGATCAATAAGCTACACATACTACACCCCTTCTTTTTAAGCAAAATTTGTCATTGTTTTAAATGTTGTAGCACTCATGCAGCAACAGTAACCACAGTGGACAAATAATCTAAATATTTACCTTTTGTGTATTATATTTTAGAAATTCGTCTGCTTGGAGAGGTTATTATACATTTCAAATACAGTAATGCCTAGAGGGCTCTAACGAGCCCTGCAGCAGAGGTAGACCAAGTACTGAACAGACACCGTTTCTGTCTCAAACAGTTTACAGTCTTGAAACAAGGCACTATGAGAGCAGAATAAACCCTACACGGCAGTAAGAAGTACGTTAAGAAAACTTCCTTCCTACAGGAGGGAAGAAGTACATTAAGAAAATAAGACATGCAAATTAAGTAAGCTACCCTTCACGGGCCTCTGGGTAATTATTTATTTTTAAAATATACTTGGATGAAAGTAATTATCCCCAGATAAATAACCAAATCCTAGTGGGTGAAAATAAGAGTATCTTGAGGAAAGATTTGGGAAAAAAAAAAAAGAACAAACAAAATAAACAAAAAAAAAAACCAAACCCCAAAGTTATTGAAGATTTGTAAGAACAGGCAAGACAAGTGTGTCTCTCAAAGAGGACAGAGAGAAGACACCCTACTGGGGATGTGGCAGTGGACTAGAAAGGACTAAAGGATTTCAAGGCCTCCTTCAGCACTATTTTCTACTCTGTCAAAAGGCCAATTAGCCTTACGGATTAACCGCAAAAGAAATACAGAATAAAAACCTGCAGCACTTGACTTTTTATGACTTAGCATTTCTTTTACAAACACACTTGAAGAAATAATATGCTCAAATCTAAGCTTGGAAGAGTTGGAGCACTTACGGGTTTGCTGTTGGCAGCTGGTTTTTGAAGATGGTATTCATAGATGTAACCACCAGTGGAGTGGTTTACTACAAACAGAGATTCAATATTTGTTCCACAGACAACAGGAACTACAGAGCTTGTTTCTTAGTTTCCAAAGACAGTACACTACAACTTCTAGCTTGTAGGACAGTAAAACAAGCCCAAACAGAGATGCTGCCTTTCTACTCTGCTACATTTTTATTAGTTACTTTCATTGTGAGCTGCTGATCACCTACCACACTGCATAAATAACGCAGGTGCTTGTTTGACCCCGATGGTTTGGATCATATTGGGTGCATATATTAAAAAAAAAAACAAAACAACCAACAAACAAAAAAACCCAACATATATATATATGTAATTTTAAAAAAATGGGTTTATGTGCATGAGTGAATGTTCATCAAGTGGGAATATTCAGCTGGGGTGCTAATTCAAGTATTTTCATTCCAAATAAACTACTGTGTTGGGCCTATTAAAAAGGGAGCATCTAATTCACTTTTGGAGCCTTTTAAAAATAAATAAGCATTTCACCAAGTACAAAAATTCAACATGCTCCAAGGCAGTTTATGGTATATCAGTACAGCATATACATTCAGTAACAATATGGCACTCAACTTCGTTATGACAGAAGAGACTATTTTTGTCTGAAACAACCCTAAAGAGACAATGAGAGTGCTCATGTGACAGCACTAACAAGAAAGAGATGTCCTTGGGTGCATTCGCTATTTACTTATGGTTTCTTCTACCCTGGTGAAAATACATACCAGCTGACAAAATTAGAGACAGTAATAAAAAGCAGAAAGATAGAAAGCATTAGGAGATACATAAGAAGGTACAAGAAGAAGAAATGTCTGAACAGCCTTTTTCAGATGAGTATTACCTAATGAAATAGGAAGCCTCATATAAAAATAAATAAAAATGTTAACATTTTATCTTGGAGTAAGCATTCTCTCTCATTTTGCTCACATGGGGAGAATTCAGACTTGGGCCCAATTCATAGACTGTCATAAAAATGTAACTAAATGCCTGCGTTAGAAACTTAGGGTAAAAGCAAACTCAAACCCCCTGATTTAAGTCCTGAAGACCAAGTTCACGTTCGGACTAAAAACACATTATGCAAATTCTAGAGGCCACAACTTAAAGGAGAAAACTGAAATTTGCAGTGATAGCTTTTCCACATTTCTCAAGAAAACTAGACAGTGGGAAAGAAGCCACAAAGCCACAAGAAGATACATCAGAGAGAACGCAACCAAGCCCCAGTATACTAAAGCGTACAAAACCTACCAAGCCTGGAAAGGGAAATACAAAGGAAGCTCTGCAAAGCTCACTGGCTATAGAACCCCATCATCAAACAACTGCCAGATACCCATTATGATCAAAAACTCTCCCAGTCCATTAGCAGAGACTTTAAAGGAAGATACTGTGCTTTACTAGGGATTGAGTCGATCAGACAAGTCTTGCAAGATGATCCAGGTAAATATAAAAGATTTTTAATTTACAGACAGGTAATTCTGGTGGTGTTAGACACTTGCATTGTGCTGGCATATAAAAAAGTGTAATTGAATTAGTGCCCAGTTCAGAAGGTGCATAGCAAGCAACCTAAATGACAGTTTAAGTCACTTAAATGTCTAAGTCATTGATTCCTAAAGGACTTTACAGTCTGAAAGACAAGACCTATCATGCAAAGCAGATGAACACACAGACGAGGCTGGAAGAAAGGGCAAGAATATCATAGGAGATAATAATTTTTGGCTTTCAAGTAGCGATTCTCACATTTTCTTTTTGCAGAATGTTCTGAGGAAGCTGTATGTGGCATTTACTGAGTACAACATCAGCTGTTATTAGACATGCATTCGCTCTGAGGCAGAGGAACGAACCCCCCAGCTCTGCAAATGTGAGTCAGAAACAAAACATGCACGTCCCTAAACCGTTCAACATACCCTCCGCATGATGTGCGCAGCCATACAAAATTTGGAATAGTTGCCCCTTTTTAACCTCCTCGTGCATCAGCCTCTAAAACCTCCCTTAACGGTAGACTCGAGCCACAGCAATACAAATTGCCTCGACAACTGTGTCAACACAAAAGCAGACACAAGGAGCTACTGCACATGACCTGGAGATGCTGATGTCCTCGTTAGTTCCTAATGATCTTGGGCTGCCCCTGCTAATTCAAATTACCTTGTGTTTGCTGCAGAGAGATTGCACACAGACAATTAATGCAGATCAGCTGATGCATGGTAACTTGCTCCTGCAATGTAATTTGTTTAGAGGCGTATGACTTAGACACACATTAGTATGATATCAATATTTATTATCCTCATTATTAAACAACAGCCTTGAGCCATGTCTTTCAAACCCAATCCTTTTACTCTCTGCAAAAGAGCTGCGAATTGAGGCATTCTCAAAAAAGCGATCCTTTGCTCTAGTTATTAGGATATTCTCACAAGTGACTGGCTCTCGAAAGTATCAAAGCTCAACGGCTCTTGTTGTTCCTCTCAATGGGCCAGAAGGCTGCTCTAAGCTTCAGTACCTCTTGCTCACTATGGCAGGATTTTGCCCCTGAGCAATAAGAATTATTGTTATGAACACACAAAAATTAAAAATCCCAATGTACTGTAGACATCTGAGGCATGTCACTGAACCTTAAATATGGCCCCAGAGTTAAGACACCATTTGGGAATTGGTATCTCTTTAAGATTAAAAAAAAAAAAAAAAGATAATTTAAGTACTCGGATGCAAAAACTGCTACCTTAAATAGCTCAGCTTTGTGACACCCTTCAGACTCCAGGCTGAATAAATACTTCCCGGTGTTTCTGGGGTGAGATTTAGGAGGCACCTTCAGGATCTCTTGGTTTGGGACACAATAGGAACGCAGGAATATGTGTAAGTGGGGAAAACCAGGAGACTCTTGAAGAGCAGCACTGGTGCCCAGCCCATGTATGCTCTTGTTCCTGTTCACATCTGGTGTGATATTTCCAAAGAAGGCCACAGCACATAGCAATAAAGGGTCAGCAAATCAAAATACACTCTGTGGGAGTCCCTTATTTTCCTCCCACATTCCGTACTGTTCTGGACCTGATAACCAAGAGAACTGCTTAGAGAGACTAGTGTAAACTCTATCTACTGAAAAGCGCACAGCCACACCAGGTACCTGCCTATGGTCTGGATGAAGGACACAGAACTGGGGAAAAAATAGCATCTGGATTGGCTGTCACCTACTTGACTGACAGACAATGATCCATAATGGTGACTACTGTAATTTAGGGGGGACCGGGGAGGGAGGGGCGGCGGAAGCTATTATAACAAACATTATTTTAAATAGTCCATGGAAAGGAAAAGGGGCATGCATATCAAGCAGTCCATCTGAGGAACTCAGTACCTGGAAATTATCAAAATTGAAAGAAAACAGACTGCATCCTAAGAACAACAGAAACCATTAAGGAGAGAGATGGAATGATTTGTGGAGATGGTATTAAAAGAACAAAACCAAGTAACAACAGTTTGACATGGGAACAGCGTGAAGGGAAAGACGAAATAATAATCGGCTTGTATGTGTAAACACGATTTAAAACATTTTCAGCCTCTTACCAGTATTTACGCTGGACTATAAATAAAAGAGTAGTTTCAATTTTCTACCTGAATGCAGTTAAACTAACGTGTAAGTATTCAGAAATAGAGCACAGGATTGATTGTTTGTGCTTCCTAGATTTAGTTTCTAGGCTGGAGAAGTATCTGATCCCTCAGCTGAAATTTTTGTTCTAAACGCATCTAAACATTTCTCTTAAGAAGAAAAACTTTCAGCAGTCTCCTCTGATTTATCTTACTGCCATCACACAGTTGAGAAGTTAAGTTGTAGGCGAGCTGACAGAAACGAGTGGAAGTACACTGAACACAGTGATCAGCTGGTCAAATGGCACAGAGAAGAAAAACAGACAAGTAAGTAACATTGTTTAGTCCAGAAACGATTTTCTGCATAGCACATGCCCATTTATAACTTGACCTTTGCCTAATGTGTTTGCAGCTATTTCAAACAGATTGTAGCCAAGCTTAATTAACAATTGCATACCACTTAAAAGCTTTTAAAAAGAAATAACATCAGCTAACTGAAGGACTGAAGAAATTAAGCGCCAGTGAAAGTAGTAAAGGCTTCCCAGTAAAGTGTTAAAAAAAAATAAATAAAAATACAGTTAGTACCCTACCGTACCGAGAAACGAGAGAAGGCTTTTCTCATCTTCTGTGCTGCTATCCAGCCATTCGGCCACATCACCAGGAGAAAGAAGACTCATTCTCCAGCCAGAAAACTTTTCCATACAGAAAACAATAAGTGAACGAAGCAGGGTAGGAAGGGTGGGGAGGAGCTGATGGTCTTGGGATTCCAGTACTCCAGTTATTGTCTACACTGACACCATGAGAGCGTGATCCTGCCCTGTTCTCTCAACCCTACATCTGACAGCCTGTACTGACAAAGCAGGTATGGGTGGGAGCAGTAAGTGGGATCTGTACTTGTTGTCCCTTTGTGTCAGGTTTCAGTCCAAGCAGGAACAGAAAGAAGGCAAAAAAGGGGAGCAGGGGAACCCAAGGTTTTAAAATCCAAAAGAGGTAGCAGCTTATGGCAGAATCAGTTTAAGTAAAAAGAAGAAATAGGTCTCAGTGCTGAAGAAGCACAAATAATTCAGCACAATAGCTCATCAGCTAAGTGTAATACATCCCTACCATTCCTTACAGTGTTGGCTTTGTTTGTAGGCTCAGGTATTATGCTTTATGCTAAAAGAAAAAAGAGCAAGCTTAGAGGCAATTTAAATACCCTCCCCATCACTGAAGAGCCTGCATTCCCCTGTTTACAAGCCCCTTCCTGCTCCAAGCTATTATAACAGCATCCCAGCCTTTCTTACAATGAATTTGTTCATGCAATGGCAGGTTGATCAATCTGTGAATAGGAAGCTCCCACCCCTCCCTCTCCCCTCCTCCTGCATGGCGGCAGCATTGATCGGCAATAATGGAATCTGCTCTGACTGCCAACAGCAGCATTAGAGAGAGGGGAACTGCTCCTCTTCATCAGCGCGAAGCAGCAGTCACAGCCCCGCTGGGCTTCAGCCTCCACTGCAACAGGGCAAATGAGAGAGAGGTAAGGAGAGAGCAGCGTTCTTGGGGGTTCAAACAAGTCAAACGCTAACGGTCGGTTATTTATTTAAAAAAAAAAAAAAATAAAAAAAAAGAAGATAAATGGGAAATAATTCTGCTCTGTCTAGACAGCGAGCTTGCTCTGCGCAGCTTTGCAATGAGGACTTGTCATTGTGACTTTATGTTGGGTCACATTTAATTGTACAGGATTTATAGCATATGATTTATTCTACACAAAAGAGCATTTTACAGGTTTACACATGCATGAGCAGAGACGAATCCCGGTAAGTGAGGGACTCCTGGGCCCCACAAATCAAAATTGCCTTTGTCCTCAGGGGATGGAGCTGATGCTCTGATCAAACTGCACTCTTTAAAGAGACAGCCACCTTTTGTTCACCATTTTCTGAACCTGTTTTTATTTTAAATAATTTATACAGTTGCCAATCCCTGTTACAAACTAGGACGCTTGCTGACCACTGACTAAAACCCAAGCCAAAACAGCAACAACAAAAAGCCATTAGATCAGCAAAGCAAAGAATTAGATACCGACCAGCAAACTAAGAAAAACAAAAAAAAGAGCTATCAAGTCCCAGCAGGGGAGAAAATTCCAATTACTAAGACAAACTGTAGCAAGTATTGTTTGTGCAGGACAGATATTTTCATAAAACACCTGCCAAAGCAGGGCAGATGCTATACAGAATTCACCATTAATGAGGGAACAACACGGGACAGACAGTTCAGGAGTGAGATACCACAGCAGCATGGAAGACTTAGCTGTAGAGTCCTCCTGTTTGCACTGAAAAAGTTCATCCCTCCACCCCCAATATGAACAGAGGGATAAAAAAACCCAGAAACATTTCCTACATAATATAAAATCTAACAATAGAAAGACAACAGATACATTTCCCATCTATGCAAAAATAGCTGGGGTTTATTTTTGACAAAGTGAGCTTTTCCAATAAATTTTACTCTGTGTGTGGGAGGATCACATTTTGTCCAACTTCTACAAGTTGAATCTTCTTTGAGTTAAGCCTGTGCAAACTGATGACGTAAATCTCCTTGCAGTAAGAATGGAATTAAAGAACTTTTAGAGAAAGGATTAGATAACTATTTTCTTCTACCTAGTTAGACAATATGAAACAAAAAATTCACCTCCGGCTTTTACTTTTCTTTGAAACAAATACAGTGCCCAAAACAACCTGAGTGTCCTTCCATTAAAAACTAGTTAACTATCAACTCCATAAATAATAGGTTCTGGAGAAAACAAAGTTAAGAGTATTGATTTCCCATGAATGCTTACCAATTTTGCATCCTTTCTGGGAGTACAGATTGTGTACAGATCCTGTTTTCCTCCCTTAGCTGCCTCATCTTATATCATAATTTAGCTTTATTCATCCCTTTCAATGCATTATAATGTTCATGAAATCAGGGAAAGTATATTAAATATACCAAATATGAAACTGGCTTATTGAAGTATTTTAAAATATGGAAACATAAAAAACTTTGTGAAAATTACTTCAGTCAGGAAGATGTAACTAGGAACTGAAATGGCATTAAAGTTTTTCATATGCAGACGTCTCCTGTGCATTAACATTCCTGGGGCAACATACAGAGGGGGGGAATAACCTGTATAAATACTTCCCTACTATTTATCTCCCTTTTGTGTGGTTTAACAGGACACAATATCATGCAGGAAGCCTGTCTGCAATGGACTGTCAGAAGGTGGAGATACGCATCAGAACAAAAGCATGAATTGAAAAGTTCTTGTAAGTCATGAACACACACCCATTAGAAATCCAAGAAATTTAAAGCAACAGATGCAGAAGAACCACTGACATTTAGAAACACCAAATCCATCAAATTTAAAAAGAAATAATGATTACAATCATCTAACCTGACTTGAAACACCTTTAGAACATCACCCAGTGACTCTCATCCATTCATTGCATTATTTCTAGTTGAACAAAGACAGGTCTTTCAGAAAAAAGGACATCCGATTGTAGACACACACTGCAAAGACATAAAGAGCCAGCCTGTTCCCTTGGGAAGCTGTTCCAAGGGTTAATTCCACTTGTGCTTAGCGATTTGCATCTCCCAGCCACTGGGCACTGGTTGACATTTGTATGCTTTGAGACTCGCCATTATCAAATTCTGGCCTCAGAAATGTCCTGCCTGTTTGCACCCTTTGAAAACCTAGTTGCAAACAATCACTTCAAAAATATCTTGAAACTCCTCTGTAGCATTGATTTTAATTTTTAAACCTGTTTCTGCGCAAGAAAACCAAAGATTAAAGTTGCTCCACAACTACAGTTCCTACAGGAGGGATGTAGTACTGGTGTCCTACTAGAGCTTGCCACAGGCAGAAGAAACACTGAATATCTTATTAAATTTGTCTTGTTCCACGCTAAAGCAGGTCTTGGGCTCTAGAGCTTACCAAAGCCTTTCAGAAAAACTCTTGTCCAAATCTTCTAGGACAGCCAGTTTTTGTGATAAGCTGCAAATAAGCATGACAGGAATATTCAAAACATGACTAACTTATTTTCATGCTGTGAGACCTACCTACACTGGAAAAAAAAGTTTGTTGAATCAATGCAAATATAGATACAAATTGCTCTATTGACCAGAGTAGAAGTATGCAAAATGTGAAAATAAAGAAAGGTGGGAGAGATCAGCAAAGTAGTTAACAAAAAAGCCTCCAAAACCAGGAGTGAGAAGTAGCTAATCTCTGCCTTGAGAGACTGATGTTTTCCAAAATTAGCACCAGTAGTCATACAGAAGAGCAGATAAAAACAGGACAAAACTCCTTCAAGGAGTTTGGGTTCATCTCCCTCACCCCTCAGTTCCAAAAGCAGATGAGTCCACAAAGCTGAAAATTAAACCAAGCCCATATGTTTTGGAACCTCTTATATAAAACTTGTGTACATCCCCAGCTGGTAATTCTTTGCATTACCACCAGCGAATGGGCTTCTGCTCCTTTCTGCAGTTGTCAGAAATGTCACCCTCCTATAGTTCTGATTCTGAAACCTATGAAGTTAAGCAGCTTTGCCATCCCGTGGATTAAAAAATTAGCATTCTTGATAAGTGAAACTGCACAGAAGCACGAGTGCTCAGATTTTTCTTACACGAATTTTAGTGAATGATAATTCATAATATATGCAAATAATAGAGCACAGATGCCTTCTGATGCAGATGCTTTGTAAGCACAAAGTCATGGTAGTATTATAAATCATAATGTATTAATGTTCTCTGCAGGAGGCACTTACAAGAAGAGGAAAAATGGATCTTACTTGCACTAGGGACAGACTGATGGACTGATTGATGGATATTGCTATAGTCAGTAGATGATGTCTTCACAGCAATACACATTAGACATTGTAGCCCAAGTCATTCTTATTAAAATGTTTTACAGTTAATTTAGGATTGAATAAAGACAGGATATTTGCGTACTTGAAAAATGAAATGCCAAACATGAGCACACTGGGTAGGGAGAGGGCAAATTTTTTTCCACAAAAACCAGGCAGAGACATATGAAATAGCTTATCGTGGTTGCAGCACTGGTTAATCCACAAGAAACAGTAAACATCCGCTTGTCCAACTCCTGGATCAATGTCATATGTACTAGACAAAACTACTCATCTCTACACCTGTCCATTAGAAAATAAGAAAGTTATCCGAGTCATTTTGCCCCAGAAAAATGCAAAGCTGTATTAACTTTCCAATCCTATTCAATGCCACAGCACAGAACAAGCAAGCTAGCTTGATAGCAAGTTTCCCAGACATGTAAAAATGTCAATTCTATATGCAAAAGGCTCTGTTTCCGCCATTAAATAATTTTAAATGCCTATCTATAATTAAACTAATTTTGCTTTGAGAAGCAGTATTACAATATAACAGCCTCCTAACCACGCTATAATCTAGTTCGAGAGCATCCAGATGGAAAAGGCCAAGTAACTCATTGTGTATTATGGAATCATGGTAGAAGGATTCACAATTATTTTGTGACATGGATAACTTTTTGGCTTAAGCTACATAAGCAAAACCAGCGTGTCATACTGTGACACAATCCTATGAACAAGCTATGAGCAGCAGAACAGAATCATTCTGTTGCAATGTAAATCAATAGTAGATTTACATCAGACATGAGAAGATGTGGACAGCCCTGTGGGAGCATGGCAAAGTACACAGAAAGCCTTATTATCAGACAAAAAAAAAAAAAAAAAAAAAAAAAAAAAAAAGATGGACTCATGTCTCTCTCTCTCCCTCTCTCTTTAAGCCAGTCCATTCCATTGTGGAAAGTGAAACCGCGCTGATGAAGTACCAGCCCACACATACACATTATCGTCTAGTATTTTATCCTTTCAGATTGCTTAATGAAGTGATTTTAGCACAGTCAGTGTTCTTTAGCACTCACCCTCAACAGCTCTCATCCAGCTGAAGATGACCACCTCTACATGCCACAGCATTGACGCGATATTACCTTTTACCAGGGTAATAGTCCCCCTTACTTTCCAGAGTGAACACCTCTAGCCTTCCAAACCCAGCTGAGTTCAGAGGCATTAACCTAATGGTTACCCAGGAGGGAAGCAGAGCAAAGAATTTCCTAAATAACAATTGCTGGAGCAGTGAGGAATCCGGGGGTAGCAAAAGCTGTACCTGCTGACAGCCTGTAAATATAAATAGGGACAGAAAGGCTCAAAATGAAGGTGAGAAAAACAACAAACCTTGAAGTTCTGTAGTATATAATAATACAGGCAAGAGCCCCCTTGTACAAGTGACATTTTAAATAATGTCAAGAAGCTATTTCCACACTTAGTTTTGACAGGGCATCGGAGACGAACAGATCAGCAACTGAAATGCAAAAATAAACTAAACCCAAAGGGGCTAGCCTTTATAAAACTCTTCTGTGCCCACCGAGCCTCCCTAGCAAAATCATTTGGCCTCTTGGCTGGCTATTCATACGTCACCTTTATGGAAACCGAGCAGCAAGACCCTACCACAAACACTTCAAAAATGGTTAAATACGTAAGTCTGGTCATGGGCCTCTCAGACAAAATTCACTTAAGTCAGTCTACTTGGACACAAAGTACGACACTTACCAGCACAATCTGGTGGAATTAGGAATCTAATCAATGCTTCAAAATCTTTCCTATAATAGCAAGCTATGGCATAAGAGACCTCCTATTACATTGTGTTTCCTTGATGCATATGAACTATTTTGAGCATATACAATAATTTAGAACTACAGATGTGCTTTTCAGGTTAAAGAAAAAAAAGCTGTCAGAAGCCTATGAAGCTACTTGCTAGGGAGCTGAATTTTAAACTACTTTTAAAATGCATCTTCAATTTTTCCATAATATTTTCCTCCTGAACATTCTAACACGACATAAACAAAAGTGGCTTTTTTTAGAAGGATGTCTGCCCCAGTTCCCTCTTTAGATCCCAGTATTATGTTTTCCTGGCAAAACTGATGCAAGACTGTAATGCTGTAGGGGCTGGAGATGAATCCTTCATGCTGCTGACTGTACCTGCCCACAAAATTAAGTCTTGCTGAGTCTAAGACTATACACCCCTATAATTTTTTCCTCCAGGTTTTATTAATAAAGAGATGCTTGAGGAGAGCAGGAAGACTGCGAGTCAAACCATCAGTTGAAGATCAACAGAGTGAAACATGTACCTGTACCCACATCACAGAGAACATCCAGCATTGTACAAGAAAAGAAAATTGGCTCTATCTAGAGGCCGAGGAGGTGAGCACAGAAGGAACCATCATGCTGCTCATGTACAGAAAGAAAGATGCAGTCTTAAATGATCTTTAAAAAAAATTACTGTAATGGAAGAATGGGCAAATTACCATGATTTTTGGTTCTTGGACATGTTAACTCTAAGTAAGCCAGTTCCAAAAATCAGAGGAACTAGCAAAGTTTTACTACTATAGGTCAAACCGTCCTGTTATTGTTGTCCACTTTCCCCATGGAAAAAATCTTTGTCAGCATTACAAAACAGTGACCCAACCAGAAGCACTAAGAGCTCTGACACAAGCATTTCTGCTGGGGAGAACTGCTGGATTTTCAGAACTTCACTGATGAAGCAACCATAGCGTTTTTCCCCATTTCCACATGAACATAATTACATTTTTGTACTCAATCCAACTTCAGGTATCCTCAACATAGCCAAGGGATTCGGCTAAGTTATGCTGCTAGCAGTATGGTAGTTTGTAAGTATCTATTAATGACTACTCTAAAAACATTAAGCTAATTTAATACCAAATTAGGGCCAAGACATTATTTACAGTCATCTACTCCGGAGTGCCTTTCCAAACTGTGAGCCATATGCCTCATGTAAACAGACCTCTTGTATTAAAGTATGAATGCATCCAGCTATATATTTAACAAGCCGTATGTAAAGACTACTTAATTTCTGATGATGGTCTTCATGCGATGACTTTTTTCCCAAGAATGTGTTCATGAAGAATACCTTCTGTATTCTTTCCCTCCAACCAAAACCACTGGGTGTTCAAAACAAAAAGGAGACTGAAAACATGGAGCTGTAAAAACAAAACAAACCCAACACTTTCCAGATTTGCCAAGCACAAGGATTGATACGGAAGCCCTTGCTCAGTAACACTGTGAAAATGACAGCGTGAAATGAATCTAATCTCAAGCACTTCAACTTTAAAAAAGGACTTCTGAGCTAGCATCTTTGCTGGAAATGTTACGTTAGTTCTAAAGTTGTTTCACATTAGAAACGGTACTTTAATGCTAAGTCTGAAAGAAAAATTAAGATGCCCTGAGAGGTGCTAAACCTTCAAGAATGGATAAAGATCATGAAAAAGTTCAACATTCAGGGTCTGTTTCCCCCACCCACTGAGCCCAGTTATATCACCTGCTTCACACATCTGAAGATCCAGCCCAGAAATCCAAGAGCTCTTCCATCTTTTAAAGTAGTATGAAAGCAAGATGGGGAGTGACTTCTGACCTTCGATACTGGGAGGACTGAAATCATCGGTATCTCAAGTGGTATCAGCATCACACTTTTTTCTGAACAAGAATTTCCAAGAAATGCAAACTTCAAATATAAGTACAGCTTAAACTTGACAAAGACGAAAGTTAACAAGAACGAACACTGTTTTTGTAGAGCTACTGGAAGGAAAATAGTGTTTTGGAGAAAGCGAAAAACAAGTACAAATATTTGCTGACATTAAAAAAAAAAAAACCAAACACCAAAAAGAAGCACAGCTTCCTTCCTTCTATTCCCCCTGACTTGCATCAACCAGGTAGTCCAGGAAAAAAAGTCAACCTTTCCAAGCAAGGAAGACCCAGGTACAGCTCTGCTGGCTGTACTTCCAAGTCTCTCAGGTATTAAGAAGCAGGAAAAAAAAGTAATTGCCCAGAAACCACACTGCAGGCAGGCAGTAAGCTGAAGCACCTGCTCCCCCCTGCCCTGGCTCTAAAAGGCATCAAAAGTTTTGCTTAAGCAGTTCAGGTACAGCACCACTGCTGTTTTACAGACAATCTTCAAGGCCTCTCCGATTTTATCTGTTCTAAATCATTATAAAGGAGCTTTATTAGAAAGACAGGCAAGGACAAGCACTTAACATATGATGGATTTATCAGAAATTATATTGGAACACCATGGAAAAAGTATCTTTTAACTAATTCTTCCTACTGCTTGTAATGTAACTGATAGAGACAATCTGACAGGTTAGTACTATCCTCGAGGACTCAACTGCTCAATCCTTTGCACTTCAAGATGCTGATGTGCTAGGATTTGTCAGAAAGAGAAATCAAGCAGGCAAGTTTTTGGGGAAAGGGGACACCTTACACTAAGCTGTCCTCCAAGTTGCCATTGGGACAGCGATGCACTTCCCCATGAATACTGCGGTCAAGCATGGAAAAGGAAAACCAAAAATTCTTGCTCACCCCGCAGGCCACATATTTTGCACAAGTCATGTCTTCACAAGTGCTGAATTTTGCCCAAATTCAGAAAAAAAAAAAAAAAAAAAGGCAAGCAAAAATAATTGACTACGGCAGTTTTGTCAGAATACTACCATCATTCATGTTGGTCTCTACTATTACTTTCTGACCTACTGTTTTTCCTTAGGCATATACTCTCAAGAGCAGGGAAACAGGTAGGAATGATTTTTCTTATTTAGATTAAATTATTTGGATGACATCTCCAACAAGCAAACAAAAGAAAGAACAACTCAGTGGTGGCTGGGGTTTGGGTGGTGGTTGGTTTGGGTGGTGGTTGGTTTGGGTTTTGGTGGTTTTTTTTGCCTTCTATGATTAGACACGATCACATAGATAATAGAGAAATACAATTTTGAGAAAACCAGTTTCAGACGAGAGAACAAAACATTTTATCATTCAGTTAGCAACATTCTGGTGCCATCAGAATGCATAAGACCCACACAGATGGCTTCAAAGTCTTTTGGGAAGCGATTCAAGAAGATTGATATACGATATTCTACTGACCATATGATTTCTTAAGCTTCTGGTAAGATCACGCAGGAACTGCAACACCATCCCATCGACTTATTTACCATCTTCCTACAAGGTTCAGTACAAGGTAATAGCTTCATGTATCACTACCACGAGTTCAACGTGCTTGTTTTCAGCACAAGCTAAATACCAGCGGTTCTTGCAGGGCAGGCTTGAGGGTGCTGGGCCAATAGGGAGCTTTACTCCACCCTGAGGTCACTGCTTGCTCCCTTTATATGTCAAGAAACCGCAGCTTTGCCGACATCATCAGGTGGGAGTTGAACTCTCCTTGATTGGCACAGACAAAAAAAGAAGGAAAAAAAAAAAAAAAAGACGACTAATTCACAATAACCTACACCTCTAACACCAGATAGTAAGACAGAAAACCACCAACAAAAACCTGTTAAGTGTCTCGTAGCCCAAAAGCACGCAGCTTGCACTTACCAGGTATGCAGCAGAAAAGCAGAAGCATTCTGGAGAACGAGTGGTTATGACCAGCAATATGATTTCCTACCCCTGCCTATGAATCATGTGGTCTCCCTCCCTCTTACTACTCAGTCCCACCTGTGTTTACAGGAATACTCTGTTAATCTCTATGTAAGCATCAAAATAAGGCAACTGCCAAAGCCCAAGGCCTTTCCAAACACTAAGAGATCGGTACAAGAAAGGCAGTACACGGAGGGTTTTTTTCATCTGTTTCCAAATTAGGGACCAAATTTAGTGGTGAAGCAAGGAAACACAGCAAGGTAAGACACTGTATAGTTTAGGGAATTTTTACAAGGACATACCAAGTCCTCCATCTTGTGGACACGGGCTTAATTTCTGACTGATGCAATATCTTAAAAGATTCTTCTTGGACACTCTGGTGAGAGTTCCCCTGGAGAATATAGCTGACATTTTAGAGTGACCTTAGGACATACCAACACAGGACTTAAAGAGCATGAATTCTGTGAAAGATGGCATTAGAATTATGCTGTATTTCCCAAACTTGGCATTTTTTTCCTGTAGCCATTACCCCTGGAATCAAACAAACGTAGAGACAATTAAAGCCTCTATTCTAGAAAAAGGACCCGCCTTTCACAGTTTGAGTGCAACTGAGCTTGAAATCTGACTGAAGCCTACTCCAAAATGGATCCAAACAAACATCAAAACTAATAATTAAAAAACAAACAAACAAACCAAACCAAAATCAAAAACACACACACAAAAAAAAACTTTACAATCTCCTCTTTTCTAATCCAGAGTTTGCATTTTTGAATGCTTGTGGTTGATGCCACTTTTGAAGGTTGCCCAGAGGCCTGCTCTAAGCAAAGGCGTCAGTGGAGCTGTTGCACTCCTCTGGCAGGCATCCACATCACCACATTGCCCTCCTGAAGTCCCTGCCGAGCATGCTGCAGGTGCAAGAGAAGAAAAATGCAATGTTGTGTGTCATAACAGCAGATCCACTGCCTGACTGAGGAGCAGCACTGTTCAGCTATGGCAGGAAACTCCATACAGACTCACCGTAGCTATTCGTGGCTGCCATCATCTGCTCCGATAACCGGCTATTACACAACTTCGCAACCCAATTTTTGTGGTTATGTTTACCATGACAACTTCGGGACCCTTTCCCATTAAATCTGTAACATATATAGTCGAAGTCTGTTGACCATTTAATGTGTGGAGATGATACTGTTGAAACTGTAAGCACTGACTGTAGTTGCATCATTTGCTTCCTGACTTCTTGTGCAGGTTTCCCTCTCCCTTACTAGAAGCAGCCACCCATATATAGAGAAAATTAAATGGAAGGCGATCATTAGGTCTCCCTTCTGCCATTGGCCCAGTTTCAAATCCCATCATTATTAGCTCTCCTAAAAAACATTCGTGCTGTCTGATGCCAATTAGCCAAGAAATCTAGATAAAAGGAAGTATTCCCTTTGTGGAGAATTAAAGCTTTGAAAAGGTACATACCTCTACAGGCTGGAAAACGAATCTGCCTCTTGATGCCAACGAGCCATTTACAAATGCCGTCCATACCCTGTATTTTGCTGCATCACAGGATTCTTTGACTTCCAATACTACATAGCTGGTGCAATACTTACTCCCAGATATCAGAAAATGGCAAGGAGCCGGTCAAGCCTCAGTATACCAGAATGCCCCTTCCTCCTCCTTACATACAAATGGGGCTGATTAGTTCCCATGAGCTTTAAAGAGCCATGACAGATCTTTCTGACAGAAGTCACCTCAAGTATTCATTACAATTACACCGTCTTCCCCTCCCCACAGATTTTTAGAGAGAGAAAGAGCGAGAGCACCCACAGAGTATGGGATAAAGCTAGGCACAACATGAAGAACTGGCAGGAATGCAAGTTGCTGCTCACGTCTGCCTTCCAGAACTCCCCAGTAGTGTATTTTTAATTTACTACCCTATTAACATGTTAATTGTATGAAAGAGCCCCCAAAAGAGACAGGAAATTCTAAAGGGTACCTCCTGGTAACCACCTCAAAATCACCTAAATGAAACTTGGAAGGGACCAGGATTGTGTTGCTTTGAGCTTTTCTAATTAGTTTGCCAAAAGTTTGCTTGGTTTTGAAAGAAACACATGTTTGTCCAAAAAAAGCTAAGGCAGAAGGTTTTCATTTTCTGATCATGTAATTCAAATACAGCTGCAGAACAACCTCATTGGTTGAGGCTAACAAAAACAGTCTCACCAAGTTAGCAAATTAGTATTCTCCCTGGTCTACAGACGAGGAGGAAAATGACTAACAAGGACTTCAAAATCAGTACCTATTAAAGGCTGTTTCCAAGGTAGAAAAAATTTAACACAGGAGATTCCATTCCTGGTTTTCTTAGACAACGTTTACTGACTTTGTAGCTACTGAAAATTGTCTAACTATATCAAAAGGCATGAAATTTAAATGCTTTCCAGCTTGCTATCACTTAACAATACATTTTAAGACAAAAGCTGCTAGAAAAGCAAGCCACATTACTAAGGCAATGCCCTTTATATTGATTGAAAAGAAAACAAATCCTATTGTTTTTATGAGCAACCTGTAGGATTCCCTGAACTGCTTTGATTTACCATCGCTTGCTGGAGGACAGGAAGCAAGGTTGGCAATATCATATGCCGAAAACATCACACAACGCCAGCCACAAGTAAACGCTGAAAAATATTCCCAACAGTGTGCCCTTGAAGAATGATGTCTGGCCTTAACCAGAAATCCAATGTCACATAAAAACGTACTGACTTATGTTAGGTAAGTAAAGGCTTTCAGGGAGAGGGAAGAAAAGTAAACCTAATTTAAGTAGCAATAAATGAGATCTTTAACTTTGAAAGCCATTTCAAAAACTTGTTTCTCATCTTGACATCTACATGATGTTTGAATACTAACATGTAATTTCTGTACCAGTGAGCAGAAAAGTACCAATAATTTACTTTTCCATTAATCACATTAAATCTATGTAAATATCTCTTTAAAAACCTGTGTATAAAACTGAAATAATGAAGACTTGATATATACATGCAACACAGAAAAAAAAAAACCTTAAAGTTTCTAGTTGCTTTAAGTCTAGTCACTTTACATTTCCAGCAAAATACCTATGTGCCTCCTACGCAATCCCGCCTCACTGGAAATACTGCAGCCATACAGTCCCCTATTTGCACGGACGGTGTCAGGAGGGATCTCACCTGTGAACTGCATTCTGCGGTAATCCTAATACCTCTACCATGATCCTGCCACCATGCCAACCAGAAAGTCAGCGTAGCCTCTGCATACTCCTCTCCCGCGCTCTGTTTTCTCTGCCTCAGACGGTTTGGAATGCAGAAAAGCCAGAGCTGAAGCCCGTCAAGCGCAAGCCTCTCTATTCAGCTCCTTGGCTCGAGTTGAACAATAGCCGCCCTTCGGTCGCTCGCCTTCCCTCTCAGCGTATGGGATGCATGCCGTCCTCCCTGCAAACAGCGACATAATCTACCCAGGATGGGTAGACACTTCATTTTTCCTGTCCCAAGGGAGGGTGGGAGAGCTGAAAGACAGCGCAAAGCACTCAGGGTGGGGTAGAAGGGGGTGTGGGCAGGAGGAGGCTCCTGTTAAGCAAAAACACATCCCATGCTGGGAAAATTTGGGGATTTCAAGCAGCTGACTCCAAGTCTAAAATCAGCTACAGGGAAACTTAAGAGGCTGATACCACTGCATACTCTGTCTGGACTACAAGAAGCCAGTCAAGATGAAAACATGGTTTTGTCAGCTGAACAAGGAAATATGTCTGAATGTGTCTGACAAAACTGCACTTTCTTTGAAGACGTTACCCCACTTCAAATGTTGCTACAGCTTAGGAAATATGCAGTTCCAAAAAAGCCCCAGACAGTCACTGGAACAAACAATGAACTTTTCTCTCCCCCTTTGTTTCCTGCACTGCCCTTCTCCCGCCCCCCCCCCCGCCCCCCCCTTTAAATTCAATCTAAGATCTATGGCTTTGAAAGTGAAATGGTGAAGTCTGATACCAAAAGCCTTTTCCTGAGCTCTGTTCTTTTTTATTTTAGAAGTGCTGAGAGCTGAACTTCCAGGTATAGCATTCCTCTAAAATAAAAAGACAAAAGCTGCTCTTTAAGGCACAGAAGCAAAACCTACAGTTTGGTTACTGCTGCCATCATAATGTCCCTTATACATTATAATGCCCCTGCTGAGAACAGCGTGTCAAGTTGGATCAGTATAAAAGTCCACGGTTTGATTCCCAGCAGATCCCACCTGCCAGCCAGGGACCAGAGCAGACAAGCACACACACAAGAGGAATGCAAAGTTGTTCAGCCTGTTGCTAAACAGGCTAAAATTGCTCACGAAGAGCTAAGAAGCTGCATGCTCTCTACTCCCTTCTGCAGTTCTTGAGAGAGAGTGCACACGTGTGTGGGGGGGAGTTCAAACATACCTATTTTACTCTAATTTTGCCACTTGTTTGCAACACAATAATGTCCTCTGATTCAGTCCTTTTTTTTTTTTTTTTTCCCCCTCTAATCCCATCTCCTTTCTTCTTACTGGATTACTTAAAATTACTTTCTCTAGGTTCTCTTAGAAAAGAACAACCTCCCCACACCCTCACAGTGTTTCTCTGGGAAGAAACAGTAGCTTCGGTCACCCTACCCCCTGCCAAGGCTCACGTGAGAAATCTGCGTGAAAAAGCACAGCGCAGCCCTTGGGAAAGAAACTTGTTGAATGTGTGCTTAAACAATACTGACTGCAATATAAATAATAGAAAATGATAATTGCTCCCTCGCCCTCTAAACCCAATCACTAAACACCCAGAGGCCTCGCACCAAGATTAGCACTGGAAGAGAACAGCAGCTAAAAAACCAGACAGCCCCCCAAAAATCTGTCACTAGCACCAGTGTGAAAAAGAATAAACAGTCTCGCTAAAAGACAAATTGGTTTGACCTGCTGCTTAGAAATGCCTAATTACCGGAAACCGTAGGGCAAAACGGTCTCATGATCTCAGTTGAGCCAGATTCTGCAAAAAAGCAGTAGCAGTTTGTAAGTGATTGCAATCTCCTCTCTCTCACCATCCTTGCTCCGCAAACAACCAAATACTATGGTAATTATATAGAACACTTCATTCCAGAGCACTGTACCAACTACATTCACAGCACCACAGAAAAGCATCCCTCTGGAGGGTGGAGAAACATCAGTCAATTCACGTATACCACAGGGTGTGATAGAAAAGACGGAAAAATTAAGGACTGGGACATTAAAGTTAGCCTGTATGTCTCTTCAAAGAGTTCTAATGCTTTTATGGCCAAATCCTGGCTTTTTTTCCCTTTCTTTTTTTTTTTCTTTTTTTTTCTTTTTTCTTTTTTTTTTTTTTATTTTTTTTAGGTTTGTCTGACTACATTTCTGGTTTTTGTTTCCATGTTTTGCTTTTTCATTTCACACCATTTAGGCATCCTCTGTTTTTAAAGCAGGTTCAAACAGGAGGGGTAAACTTTGGATCCAGCTCTGAAATAAGGCCATTATCTGCCTGTTTCTTCCAAAGAAGACATTCTTAGTGACTTGGGAAGGTTCAGTCCTGGTATCTATTTTTATCAACCCTAAAACTTGCTGTACCAACCTCAAAATAAGATTTGTGAAATGCTGAAGGAGCTCACCAACTCAAGCAAATGCACCTGCTGAAGGCTTAGGAAGAGATAGTGAATTAGGAAGATAGAAAAAAAAATAAAAATCAGGAGGGGAAAAAATGCAAACCATACCAGTACTTTGAAGTATTCTAGAAATCTACCCAGTTTCGGGAATTTGAAATGCAATTTGTGAAGTCTAGGAATAAAAGTTGTTTGCAAAAGACTGTGACACTGAATAAAGGTTATAAAAAAATTCTGATAATATTACCTGGGCCTTACCACATGTCTTTTGTTCAACTACCCAATCTTCTGACAAACGTAAGATTCTACTCATAAAAAAAGGCCTGTTGAATTGGAAGAACAAAAAGTTGCCTCCCAGTATCTCAAGAAAAATGTCAGTGCAATGAATTAACTAGTTCCTGGCCAGCTCTGCTGCCTCTGTTCAGACCTTGCCGGGAGGCAGTGCAGGTACCAGGCACATTTACAGCTTCTGTCTCTGGAGACGGCTACTGAAGAAACATATTAGCAGAGCAGAAGCACTAGAGCAAAATAGATAAAAAGAAAATAACAGAGAGTTGGACCTCTTAAAAAAAAACAACTACATTTTAAATGTAAATCCATTTCTTTTAGTATAAATCATTCATAATTAAAGGTGAGATGTTGACTTAAGTCTATCTTCCTATGATCTATCTGAACTACTTAAAATTAGAAATACGTATGGGAACACTCAGCTAGCAGAAGATTTTTAAAATGCCAAATTACACAGGGAGAGAATCTACTAGAAAAGCATTTTAATAAACATTCTCTACATATATCCAGCATATTCCAGATCTGTTTATCTAAAAAAACAGTTGTCTGTATTCAGCAAAATTTCCATTACTTAGTCTTATGGAAAGGACTCAATTTAAAAAGCAAGAAACATCATTAGGTTTTCTAACATCTTAGAGCACTTATAATTTGAATAAGTTTCTATTATTGTAATATGTGCTGACTATTGCTTGTTTATCAAGAAAAAGTACTGAATTCAGCTCATAGGCCTGTATTGATCATGTTACCACCAAAAGCAGGCGGGAAAAGTGATGTGACACGAAAAGGGTATTTCAGTGCAGATCCTCCTTTTCCCCACAAATAGCCGGACCAATGGCAGTACGAAGGAAAGCAGCACTTTCCCCATGTGCCCATGTATCCAGAGATGCCACACCAAGCCCCGGCTGCTCTGAGGTACCTGTACAGGGTGCTGGTGGCAAGGCGCTGCCAGCACCAGTCTTTCTGGGAGGAGTTGCCAATAAGATGGCACGGTGGTCGAGGGGTTGGGAATGAAGGCGTGAAGTTGGAAAAAGGGGTGGGGGAAATTTGTGTTTTAAGTTTTGTTCCTCCAAACTTATTTGAATTGGCAATAAATTAGATTAATTTTCCAAGTCAAGCCTGATTTTCCCGTGACTGTGACTGGTAAGTGTTTTCCCTGTCGTTCTCTCAACCCACAAGCCTATTCTTATTTTCTCCCCTTGTCCTGTTGAGGAAGGGGGTGATAGCGGCTGGGTGGGCAGCCAGCAGCTGGCAAAGGTCAACCCACCACCACATGCTTCACCAGGAGCAGGAATAAAACATCTCTTCCAAAATTCAGTGTCTCTGGAATCCAACAAAACCCATTTTCTTAAATCCTTCCTGCTTGCTCCTGGGTGGAATGGTTAAAACCTTACCCTCACTGTCAAAGCAAGAGTAGAGCACTAATCCAATGACGATAAAAAGTGACCAGCCTCTGGAGGCTCCATGAGGGTTTCCCAGCCTTTAGCCAGCAATCCCCAACACCACCTGCAGCCAAAGGGTGACAAAGTTGGCTGCAAAAGCAAAGCACTCCTTATTTGTACAACACTGGTATCTTTGGGTCAGCAAGGTTGGTGACCACTGCTCTAGACTTTCCTGCTGCTGTTTTAGCCCATACGAGTCACATAACAGTGGGAAAAGACCACCGGTGAGGAACAAGTGAGAGGACTGAAGTTTTCAATGGTCAGTTTCTCACCTAACCTACATCAAACTCACTGAAAAAAAAGGTTGCTAGTCAGTTCCGTCCTACGTGGAAAAAAAAAAGCCAACCAGAAAACCCTTTCAGTTCTTCACTGGGTAATGAACAAGATAAAGCAGTCTCAAATATGCATCAAGAATTATTAGCTTGTAGCCAAAAGCACTTTACTGGACATTGAGTTGAATCTTAATGGACACTAATCACTGGTAGAATGTACAGTCCTCTCCATCTCCAAGGCTTCTTTTGGGAATCGGGGATTTGCTTGCGACACAGAGGTGCCTGTTAGAAGAGTTTCTGATGAACTCCAGCGGAGTTCAATAGCCCACTTTTCCTCTGTGGCTTTATTATTTTTCTTTTAAGTAAATTATCTCTCTGCTGTGCTGAAACATTTTCGTCTGCTTTGCAGATAAAAATCATGGTTATAATTCTTTCCTCCCCTTGTGCTATGAAAGAGTGATCACTTACAAAAGGGGTAGCAGGTTAGCAAAATATCCAGTACATGTTTGAATAAGTCTAATTTAATATCTAAGTCACGTCATATATTATCAACCTTTTGATTTATGCATCAATAAAAAGTAGTTCACCCACAGGAGGTGTGTCACTGCCCCAGTGAAGTGTAAATATCACAAGATGGCACAGGAAATACCGAAAACTCCGCTTCTTTTATTTATTTTTTAAAAACTCTACTTGTCTACTTCCCAGAGGTATTGTGGAGATTAATTAGCTCATGTTCATAGACTATTTTGAAGGTATAAGAATATTACTGCCTGATAGAAAACAAATCTCCTGAGGTCTTGCATGGAAAAACCCAATATATAACTGACAATGAATTTCTTGCCCCATTATAGCTTTCTTAGCAAGTTCTGCCATCCTCAACCAGAACTAATTATAAGGAAGAAAATCCCCCAAAACTTTGGATCCTAGGGCAGCAATGACAAAAAGTTCTTCAGCACTTTTTTATGCAGATGTACGAAAGCCTTTCACTGAATACCTTCAGAGACATTTCAGCAGAGGCAGCCCAGTTGCGCAGATACAAACCTGCCAAAGGCCACAACAACAATCCATAATGCCAAAAGGATTTACAGGTTTTCAGCACTCTAGAGATAAGATACGTGGCACCTCACCGATTATTATAGTCCAATACTAGCCAACCCTCCTTGTCCGTATTCGCTTGTTATGAGAATGTCCAACATAACAACAACAGGCAGAATGTATGCTGAGGAATGGGGAAGGTATGAGAGAAGAAAAGACTGGTTCAAACCTCCTAGAAACAACACATGACCAAGGAGGAAAAAAAAAAAAGCAGAAGTGACAGTCCCCAAACTTCATTAAAATACAAAAATGTGATGGTTTTATTACTAAGCATAGTGCACTTATTTAAAACAAATCTATTTAAAGGTTGGACCAGATAATCCTTGAGGTCCCTTCCAACCTGGTATTCTGTGATGGTATTCTATGGTTCTATCTCTTTTAAAGCTCCTGGAAGCATGACTTGAATGGTCTTCCAAAAGGACTCCACATTTTTCCCCACTTTTTGTACAGGCTTGTCCATCAAATACTGCATATGTATTTTTCTTGTTTTGAAGTTTGGACTGTAAAAAGATTACAGAAACATGAATGCTACAGAAGTGGATGAACTTGTCACACAATGTATGCATAGCTAGCATGAGATAGGGAACTGAAGGCTATGCCTAGGACAGAAAAATGTGCAACCCTAATAAATAGTTTTCCAAAGCAAGGCATGACTACACTGCAACTATGTGCCCTAACTGCAATGCACGAAGACATACCAGAAGTAGGTTCAAGTAACAGAAGCTGTAAGAGTATGAGGCCACAGAGTTCAGTGGTGGCAGAAGTGGGTAGTAACACAAGCTCTTCTGAAAAATCTTGCACAGCCCTTGTTCAAATCTCTGCTGCCTTGACTCCACTGGCTAGATCAAAGCTAACTCAGAGAGCAGCTTCATATTACACCCGATCCACTCTAATTCCAGGCTGCTACATGGCGTGACCGCAGAAGTATAAACAATTTGGCTCTCCTACTGTCCTTAAGCAACATGCTCCCACCATCTCCTTTGTGTTGGAGCCACCACATGGCTGCAGGGTTATTCGGAACATCTACCAGATCAGATTCAAAGGTAACCCATCAACACAACATGTATGTGAATATGATTGCGCTGCATGAAGTCGAATCGATTCACCTGGCAAGCGTGCGACAGAACTGGCACCAAAGAGGGAGTGAAGCAGGGAGACAAGAGTCTGCACACCCCTGCGCAGTGGGGAGAACTTTGTATATTTAATTTCATACAAACTTCAAGCTAGATGCACGTAATCCAATTTCATAAGTGTTTGAATTTTCGAGTATCAATTTATGCTAAAGCAACAAACTGAGCAGCAACTAATTCCGCAACCAATACCAAAGTCTGAACCACATTTAATTACATCAACGTTTTAAAATTTAGTTCAACAGTTCAAATTAACTCTAGACAAGACTTAAGATAAGGAAATTCAGGCTGTAGGAAAGAAGGTTAATTTTCCATTAAGTGTAAAGCTGGTTGTTACTGAAGGAAAAAAGGCAAGTATACATGGTTGGGTGAAGTGTAATTACTTTTTGCCACAAGATCAAACAACTATAAAAGAAAACCTACAAAATTTAACAATCCACAGTAAGTTCATGCATGATTTAAGGTAGATTCCTCTAAAGAATTTAATAAGTAACTTTTTGTTGGTTTTGAGAAACTAAGGAAAATGATAGCTTCCTTCATAATAAACTGAGGTCTGGTTTGAACACAGCCAACAAATCTGCCCCAGATGGTCCAAGAGCTACCAGTTCTTAGCAATTACTACATTGGACAGCATGCTCTACTTACCAAGTGTTCTTTATACCCACATCACAAAATTTTAAAATCTCTAACGCAATTTTTTGTGTGTGCTGGAAGTAGCAGGCAGGGATGTAATAATACATTTCCAAGGGGGAAAAAAAAACCCTAACGGATTATGCGTCAATACTAGATAGTTAAGATTATGTGTTCATACCCCTGTTAATCTCTGCTCTAAAAAGGTTTAAGATCTAAACAGATAAAATTTGCTTCATGACGAAACTTGGCTTTCAGCACAGATGATCTGTGTCCAAGGGAATAAAGTTTCAGCAGCATTCAGAACAAAACAAAATCCTTTGGCTTTGCTTGTGTTATAGAAGAAGAAAAAGATAGCAGCTTGGCAATTTTCTGTATACAAATAACTCCAATTGCCTAGGGGGAATGTCACTGAGATCCAGGCATTCTCTTTGCTACATCTAGCTTCCCTGGAGTCAGTTTTAATTTCAAGCAGAGTTGCCCAAATTCTTCTCCCTTCCAAGGCAGGCAAATTACACTGTACATTGTCCAAATTTCAGATTACTTCAGGGCTTTTCCCAAAGTTTCCTAATGTCTTTTGTGGATGCAGAAGATGGCAGGACACTTTTCACACAGTAGGTGTTTCCCTGTGTAGCCTGTTGGCTCTTTAATGATGCCCAAAAGCAGCTGTATTTCACGGGAGGTTTTTAAAAATGCAACTCAGTTTGCATGTATTTGCATTTTGGGATAGAACATGATGAGTAAACAATGTCATCTAAAGACAGTTAAAGTTTTAGAATTTCAATTGATCTTGGCATAGCTACAATCCCTACTAGTCATACCCAACAGTCACAGCACGAGGAGATCATGACCCAATGCACTGGACAGTGAAGCAGGCGAAGGATAAAACCCTCATTTGTGCTATTATGCGAGCCAGAGGCTTCAGATCTCAGATCATGAAAGGCTCACCTGCACGGGTTCTGGCAACACCGTCAGGTCAGGGCTGAAGCACAGTGAAGAACAGAGCCATGCGCCTAAATGTGCACAGTACCCACCTGCAGCGGATAAAAACACAGCCAGTTCTTCGGACACCACCGAGCAGTGTCAAAGCACACAGGCAGTGCTTTCTGCACTGATCTCATTAGAGTATCACCTTTCAGCTCTTGGGGACCTTTCAATTTAGATTTTTGGTACAAAGCACTTGCAGGTAAAAAAGGAAAAAAAAAATAATTCCCAAACCACTCATGGAGGGTTGCTAATTTAAACAAAATAGGCAATGGACAGTAATGCATCTGACCCTTTAGACTCCTGGGTCTGCATAAAGGAGGATGCGAATGTCTCACATGTATATTTGTGCATGTATATACAAACACGCTTGTGCAAGCCCAAATTGGGCAAACCCAAAAAGCTGCAAACAAGTCAAGTCAGCACATCTGAATCCATCTTCCTGCCAGAGATACTGCTATTCAACACACCCCTCAATTTGAGGGCTAAACCCAAAGCCCTATTTTGCATCCCTGCCACGCATAATAGTTGACAGGAGATGGATATTTTGCAGACAGGAACACAGTGAAAAAGCAGACAGTGCTATTGGGAAAATTCTTTTATCAAGACACATCATAAATCCCTACAGCTGAGATACAGGGAGTTGTAAACTGCATTTTTTCCATCCTCACTTGCTAACAGATATTCTTTGTAGGCAAAGTTGAGTGGTGGAAGGTAAAGGGACAGCGCACAGTTTTGTTAGAAGTCCATTATTTCAAATTCCTGCATCTTTCCTAAGTAAATCTTTAGTGAATATGTAAAGATTGGTGCATTGCAGATTCTTTTGACCAGGTCACAAACAATCTCTCTTCTTCCAAAACAGACTGTCATCCCCGCCCCTGTACAAGCAGTAACCCTTTTCAGGTATTCATCTTAAACCTTACTGCACAAGGATCATAATTATGTGGTGAGCACAGAGTAAATCTATTAATTCTTTCATCACAAAGTACTCATTCCAACAGGAATACACAGAAACTAAGGCTCAGCTTTGACTGTTTTAGTTGCAAACAACCTTGTCTTAGAAACAGCAGTTATTGAAATAACCCTAGAAATCTTTTCAGCTAACGTCTGTTCTCTCCTGCCAAGTTTTTACCTGAAGGAAGATCACGGGCTGTGCATTTTCTTGGTGCAATCGTCCTCACGTAGGACGGCTCAGCAGCCGCTTGCAGGAACTGTTGCAAGAGGTACATACCAGGCAGCAATGAAACCAGGTGTCGCTTAACTAATCTTCTGTTGCTCCCTCCATTTCCAAGCCTCTGGACATAACATTTTAAAACAGTACAGAGGCAGGATTTCTGCACAGCTAACTGGTCACCTGATAGCAATACAGTATGGATCTGGCTCCAAAACAGATTGGTGCTTCATTTTTATCACTTCTTCCCTTGTCTGCGTGACCAGAGATTTTTCTGAATGCAGTGGGACTTTTACTGAAAAAATGAGCTTGAGGGAATGCAAAAGGGGGGATCGCTAAGATGAAAATCTATCAACTGTGTAACTAAGCCAGAGGATCAGGAAGTTAAAAGTAATATTTGAAACTCAAAATTCCATCTTCACCAAATTTCAAAACTGTACATGTATTCACCACAGTGCAGAAGATAGATTTCATTCATTAGCTCTAAAGTACACTCCTGAAGTGGTGTAGAGATCTAAAATCAATTTTAGCAGCCTCTGTCTTTCTGTAAAAGGTAGCAATAGCTGCAGTTGCTTTGAAACTCAGCCCTCTCACTGACATGCTTAACTTGAAGAAATTCAGGTTTGAAAAAATGCAACTTGGGTGATTTACTACTGAGCGAGAATGCCAGATAAGGTGCCCACTATGTAACAGTTGTGTGATCAGGAAAATGAGGGAGCCTAGGTTCCTATCCATTTGCCTTTTGCTGCTTAACTCCTAACCAGAGCACACACATTGCAATACTGTTTTCATTAGAATTTGCCCAGTCTCCTTCCCATATGATCACTAGGCCATGTATTTTTATGAAAGCTGTAGGAACTCAATACCTCTGAGACCTTTCTCTCTCTCTCAAATTCACTATTTGTCGGCTGGGAGACACAAATTACCGGAGAAAGGGGGACGCAGTTTTATTTCATTCAAAAAACAGACTGAAAACAACCAGAGAAGCCTCTGCACAAGACAAGTCACAGTTGCTTTATGACAACAGGCAGATACGTACTAGGAAGAGAAAGTCAAAAAGGGATAGAAAGTAAAACAGAGGAACAGTGAAACACTGGTTGTAAGGAACCTCTGGAGGTTATCTAGTCCTATTTTTCACCCAGAGCAGGGCTTTGTCAACACCTGATAAGGTCAGCTGTGGCTTTGTCCAGCCAAGCCACGAAAACCTAGAAGGATGAAGTTTCTCCAGCCTTGCTGGGCAACCTGTTTTGGTGCTGTACCGCCCTCCTGGTGCCAAACTTTCTCTTAATCTCCAATTCTGAATCTCCCAAAGTGCAATTTGTGGCCATTCTGCCTTGTTTTATCATCTACCAGTATTGAGAAGAATTTGGCTCCATTATAGCTGTCTGTCTTTCAAGTAGCCATAGACTATCGATCAACCCCTTAGCCTCTTTTTTTCTTGCCAGCCTAAACAAGCCCAGCTCTCTCAGCCTCTTTTCATGGGTCACGTACTCCTGAACAGAATGACCTTGGCAGATCTCTGCTAGACTGTCTCCAGATTCTTAACATCCTTCTTCAAGCAGTGGGCCAAACACTGGACCCAGTATTCCCAGTACGTCAGCAGTGCTGAGTACAGGGCATCAGCATGACTTCTCTTCCATTGCCATGTTAGTGGTCGCAAAGGCAATCTTTAGAGACACTCAGAGAATGGCAACTCATCAGAGCACGGGAGATTCCTCCCCAGGGGGAAAAACAAATGATAACAGTAGGTTGCGTGGGTGCAACTGTACCAAAGGACAGGGAGAAGACCTGCAGAACCAAGATAGGGGTCAGCAACCGAGTAACAGCTATTAATGCTCTACAGAGAGGACTAAGGCACTAAAGGCTAGTTGGTGCTCCGATGAAGCGAAGATGACTCCAGCACAAAACTTCGAAAGATGAGCTAGAGAGCTATGCAAGGGTGAATAGATATTGACATGCAGTAGACACTGTATATGTAGAGCTGACTGTGTAGAAGCACCTAAAAGGTGTAAGGCTTGCTTACCCAGATTGTCCTCAGTCTTGGTGGGTATTCTTTCTCCAGCCAAGAAACTGGAGTATATTTTCAGACAAAGCTAAAAGGAAGGGGAAAAGCTAAAAGGAAGGGGAAAAGCTAAAAGGAAGGGGAAAAGCTAAAAGGAAGGGGAAAAGCTAAAAGGAAGGGGAAAAGCTAAAAGGAAGGGGAAAAGCTAAAAGGAAGGGGAAAAGCTAAAAGGAAGGGGAAAAGCTAAAAGGAAGGGGAAAAGCTAAAAGGAAGGGGAAAAGCTAAAAGGAAGGGGAAAAGCTAAAAGGAAGGGGAAAAGCTAAAAGGAAGGGGAAAAGCTAAAAGGAAGGGGAAAAGCTAAAAGGAAGGGGAAAAGCTAAAAGGAAGGGGAAAAGCTAAAAGGAAGGGGAAAAGCTAAAAGGAAGGGGAAAAGCTAAAAGGAAGGGGAAAAGCTAAAAGGAAGGGGAAAAGCTAAAAGGAAGGGGAAAAGCTAAAAGGAAGGGGAAAAGCTAAAAGGAAGGGGAAAAGCTAAAAGGAAGGGGAAAAGCTAAAAGGAAGGGGAAAAGCTAAAAGGAAGGGGAAAAGCTAAAAGGAAGGGGAAAAGCTAAAAGGAAGGGGAAAAGCTAAAAGGAAGGGGAAAAGCTAAAAGGAAGGGGAAAAGCTAAAAGGAAGGGGAAAAGCTAAAAGGAAGGGGAAAAGCTAAAAGGAAGGGGAAAAGCTAAAAGGAAGGGGAAAAGCTAAAAGGAAGGGGAAAAGCTAAAAGGAAGGGGAAAAGCTAAAAGGAAGGGGAAAAGCTAAAAGGAAGGGGAAAAGCTAAAAGGAAGGGGAAAAGCTAAAAGGAAGGGGAAAAGCTAAAAGGAAGGGGAAAAGCTAAAAGGAAGGGGAAAAGCTAAAAGGAAGGGGAAAAGCTAAAAGGAAGGGGAAAAGCTAAAAGGAAGGGGAAAAGCTAAAAGGAAGGGGAAAAGCTAAAAGGAAGGGGAAAAGCTAAAAGGAAGGGGAAAAGCTAAAAGGAAGGGGAAAAGCTAAAAGGAAGGGGAAAAGCTAAAAGGAAGGGGAAAAGCTAAAAGGAAGGGGAAAAGCTAAAAGGAAGGGGAAAAGCTAAAAGGAAGGGGAAAAGCTAAAAGGAAGGGGAAAAGCTAAAAGGAAGGGGAAAAGCTAAAAGGAAGGGGAAAAGCTAAAAGGAAGGGGAAAAGCTAAAAGGAAGGGGAAAAGCTAAAAGGAAGGGGAAAAGCTAAAAGGAAGGGGAAAAGCTAAAAGGAAGGGGAAAAGCTAAAAGGAAGGGGAAAAGCTAAAAGGAAGGGGAAAAGCTAAAAGGAAGGGGAAAAGCTAAAAGGAAGGGGAAAAGCTAAAAGGAAGGGGAAAAGCTAAAAGGAAGGGGAAAAGCTAAAAGGAAGGGGAAAAGCTAAAAGGAAGGGGAAAAGCTAAAAGGAAGGGGAAAAGCTAAAAGGAAGGGGAAAAGCTAAAAGGAAGGGGAAAAGCTAAAAGGAAGGGGAAAAGCTAAAAGGAAGGGGAAAAGCTAAAAGGAAGGGGAAAAGCTAAAAGGAAGGGGAAAAGCTAAAAGGAAGGGGAAAAGCTAAAAGGAAGGGGAAAAGCTAAAAGGAAGGGGAAAAGCTAAAAGGAAGGGGAAAAGCTAAAAGGAAGGGGAAAAGCTAAAAGGAAGGGGAAAAGCTAAAAGGAAGGGGAAAAGCTAAAAGGAAGGGGAAAAGCTAAAAGGAAGGGGAAAAGCTAAAAGGAAGGGGAAAAGCTAAAAGGAAGGGGAAAAGCTAAAAGGAAGGGGAAAAGCTAAAAGGAAGGGGAAAAGCTAAAAGGAAGGGGAAAAGCTAAAAGGAAGGGGAAAAGCTAAAAGGAAGGGGAAAAGCTAAAAGGAAGGGGAAAAGCTAAAAGGAAGGGGAAAAGCTAAAAGGAAGGGGAAAAGCTAAAAGGAAGGGGAAAAGCTAAAAGGAAGGGGAAAAGCTAAAAGGAAGGGGAAAAGCTAAAAGGAAGGGGAAAAGCTAAAAGGAAGGGGAAAAGCTAAAAGGAAGGGGAAAAGCTGTTTTAATTGTGTGGTTCCAGACACTTTTGTCAGCAACAGAAGTTAGTGTAAGGAGTTCCTGCCTCCTCTCCTCACCTCTGGCTGCTTGTTTGTATTGCAGAACCATTCCACCAGAGCTCCTCATTTACATGCCATGTTAATATTTAGAACAATTAGATCAGCAAAGGCAACAACCAGCAAGCACGCTAGCAGTTCATGTGGGTAGAAGGTACAAACTATGTTTTCCCATTGATTAGACCAAGTGACTGGATACAAACCAAAATTTCTCAATGCTACTGACTCAAGGTAAGG
The DNA here is from genome assembly GCF_965231255.1 of Vanellus vanellus. Lineage (NCBI taxonomy): Eukaryota > Metazoa > Chordata > Aves > Charadriiformes > Charadriidae > Vanellus > Vanellus vanellus. The sequence continues at coordinate 50,908,632 of NC_138910.1, read as the reverse complement.
ACAAAATGAAAATTTGCAAAGAGCATCTTCACCTCTGACCCGCTTTCAGCAATCTTTACTCAAGAGCCTTCATATTCAGCAGTCATAGGCTTGACTGAGAAAAAGCAGGAATAACTTGTTGAAACAAGTGAAACAGTCTTCATTTTCTTCTCAGATGACTTAATCTCCAAATATAAAAAGGAAAATCCATCTGCATCAACATGAGTCTTCCTAAGCATCGGAGAATCTCAAAAAAACTATCTCTGATGATGTTCTTTCTTAATATTTTAAAAATAAATCAAAAAAAAAAAAAACCACAAACCCCAAACCATTTCCTCACTTTCAATCCCTCCTGATATTTTCACATATGCAGGCAAAAAAATCTCTTATTAATGCTGTAAAGATGCACCCAGATGCCAGAATCAAAACTTTTGCTACGTATGCTCCTTAACAACTCTCATTTAGTGTGAGCAGGTGGTGAGAAGGAAGCAGAGTAAGAGAGAAGAGGATTATTTTGGGAAAGGAAGCAATAACTGTTACTAGTCTGTCAAACAGTATGAATGGTGGAAATCTGAATCATGCTTTTACTGTATGAATGGTTAATTCCAATATGCTATTATAAACAATGATCCTTTACAAGGGATGTAATCTCCCTAACAGGAAAAAATACACCTGTTAGATAAAGAGCAGGATCTGAAGCAGAACTGGAGGCAAGTACAAGAGATGGACCAGTTTGAGTTTTCTTCCTCTTACTTCTTCCTATAGCATTTAAGTGCTGGTCTCCAGGGCCAGTATCACACTTCATAACAGAATTAGCCCATTGAAAGTAACACTGGAAAGAAGAATGAAAGAGGCTGTCAAGCTGGAGTTAGGGAGAAATTACAGCTACATTTTTAGCTTCCCTGAATGGAAGCACCTCTGGATAAGTGCTGCCAAGATGAAATCCTAGCAAGTAAATGACATATTTAGAGTGTGCCTATTCACTCACAGAGGGCTATTACTACAATGATACAGATTACATAGCAAGGAAATTTCATGGCACGAGACCACCTGAGGAACCTGAAGTGCACAAGTCCACGGGACCCGAGGAGATACATCCACAGGTCCTGAGGGAACTGTCAGATGAAGTTGCTAAGCCACTAGCCATCATATTTGAGAAGTCATGTCAGTCTGGTGAGGTTTCTGCTGACTGGAAAAGAGGAAACATAACCCCTATTTTCAAAAGGGAAAAAAGGAAGACCCAGGGAACTACAGGCCATTCAGTCTCACCTCTGTGCCCAGCAAGATCATGGAGCACATCCTCATGGAAACTATGCTAAGGCACATGGAAAAGAGGAGGTGATTTGTAGCAGTCAACATGGCTTCACCAAGGGCAAGTTGTGCCTGATAAATTTGGTGGCCTTCTGCGAGGTGTTACAGCAGTAGTGGACAAGGGAAGAGCAACTGGTAACATCTACCTGGACTTCTGCAAACCAGTTGACACTGTCCTGCACGATATCCTGGTCTCTAAACTGGAGAGACGTGGATTTGATGGATGGACCACTTGGTGGATAAGGAACTGGCTGGACAGTAACATTCAAAGAGTTGTGGTCAATGGCTCAATATCCAAGCGGAGACCAGTTATGAGTGGTGTTCCCCAGGGGTCAGTACTGGGACCGGTGCTGTTTAACATCTTTTTTGGTGACATGGACAGGGGGATTGACTGCACCCTCAGCTAGTGTGCCGATGACACCAAGCTGTTTGGTGAGGTAGACACACTGGAGGGGAGGGATGCCATCCAGAGGGACCTGGACAAGCTGGAGAGGTGGGCCCAAGCCAACCTCATGCAGTTCAACAAGACCAACCGCAAAGTCCTGCACATGGGTCAGGGCAATCCCAAGCACAAATACAGGCTCGGCGGGGAATGGCTGGAGAGCAGCCCTGCAGAGAAGGACCTGGGGGTGCTGATTGATGAGAAGCTCAACATGAGCCAGCAAGGTGCGATCGCAGCCCAGAAAGCCAACCATATCCTGGGCTGCATCAGAAGAAGTGTGGCCAGTAGGTCAAGGGAGGTGATTCTTTCCCTCTACTCTGCTCTCACGAGACCCCACCTGGAGTACTGCATCCAGCTCTGGAGCCCCTAACATAGGAAAGACAGGGACCTGTTGGAGCACATCCAGAGGAGCGCCACAAAGATGATCCGAGGGCTGGAGCACCTCTCCTATGAGGACAGGCTGAGAGAGTTGGGGTTGTTCAGCCTGGAGAAGAGAAGGCTCCAGGGAGACCTTATAGCAGTCTTCTAGTACCTAAAGGGGGCGTACAGGAAAGATGGGGAGGGACTTTTTACAAGGGTATGTAGTGATAGGATGAGGGGTAATGGCTTCAAACTGAAAGAGGGTAGATTTAGATTGGATATTAAGAAGAATTTTTTCACTTTGAGGGTAGTAAGGCACTGGAAAAGGTTGGTCACGAGAAGCTGTTGACGCTCCATCCCTGGAGGTGTTCAAGGCCAGGCTGGATGGGGCTTTGAGCAACCTGGTCTAGTGGGAGGTGTCCCTGCCCACAGCAGGGCAGTTGGAAGCAGATGATCTTCAAGGTCCCTTCAAACCTAAACCATTCTATGATTCTATGATATTTAATGGATGGCTTGATGATAAAACTCTGTATACAGTGTACATTCCATATACGAATGAAGAATATCAACACTAGAAACAACCCCTCCACTCTCTGCAAGCCTAGGGCAAGCTCCTAAGCTAGCAGTAGACGGTGAGTATCCTCTGGAGCTACAGTTTTTAAATAATCTTTTTAGTTTTCACTGTTTAAACAAGTCACTTTCTATCTTGTGTTTTATCTTTGTGTCCGCCCCTCCGGCTCTCATTCGAGGGTGACCACAGCGGTTTCTGTCTGTACAGAAGGGATGGCTCAGCTGCTCCTCTAACAGCTGCTGAACCATCACAAATTACAGCTTACTGTACTGAAGTATGTGGAAATTGGTGTCTATCTTAGTACATGGGACTGTAAACCATGGTGGTTCAGCAGCTGCTTCACGAACAGCTGAGCCAACCCTGCAGCAAGGGTAAAAATGAAAGAGACAGCAAGAATGTCTACAACAGCCCTTGGGTAAGGCACACTTGACTCAATGCTGACCTTTGGCGAGTTACACATCTCTTGCTTCAACTTCTCAGCTGTAACGTGGGTTGTTTCTCTCCCACACACTTCCTAGGAATGGTGCTACAAGGATGTGTGCACAATGTTATAAAGAATGCCACAGAAATTTGCAGAATGGGTACTACTGCTGATTATGCAGAGCCCCTGAAGAACATGCACTGTTCCAGTTGCTCCATTAACAAAAAGATTGACTTCGTACGATACTCCTGATGTTTCATACAAGGTGTAACTGTAGTGCTACAGATGAAAAAGAGTTCCCTGACCCGATTCCCCCCTGCCTCCCCCCCCCTTTTTTTTTTTTTCCATCAATCGGTCAATCAATCAAGAGGTATGCCAAACTTACTTAGGGAAAAAAAGCCAATGTCATTGCTATGCTTAACCTCTGCACTACATCCAGCCCTAAGGAGCTCATCTACAAGTAGTAATTTCAGGTACCGTCATAAAATGCAACGCCTGCTGTTGCCATGTTATGCACATGATTGCCTAGGACAAGCTAGATATTCTTATCAGCTCTGCATAGCAATTTCTCTACTAGATATTTCAGCTGCCTCTGCTGCACTTTTCAGCTTTTGGTGACCATTCCAAAGCTATTTTAGTCCAGTTGTTATCTGCACTGCTGGTGATACATTCTGGCTGCCACCATCCGTTTCTTTCTCTTTATAAAGTTATTCAATGGTTTCCTTCACTAGTTTGTCCTCTGGCTCAACAAAGAATCACAGAGTTTTCAGAGTTGGAAGGGACCTCTAGAGATCATCTAGTCCAACTGCCCTGCTAAAGCAGGATTGCCTAGAGCACATTACACATTACATTCACTGAAGCTGGTCTCCTCGGCGAGAGGAGAGGAGAGAGGAGACACTTTGACACAAAGCTATTCCCATTGTTGTCTATCAACCAACTTTTTCTATTAGCAGAAATTCTGTAACCATGATAAGAGACATTTCTAACCAGGATGTGAAAACAAGGTAACAACCTAGGGTGCTGCAATCAGAGATTATATATAACCTTCCCTCCCACTTAGCCTCATCCTTCCTTACAGTATGGGCACTGCTTAATTTTTCACCAGCTCATGCCTTTCTTCTTCCCCTCCCACTGCATGCCCACTTCCCTTAGCTACACACCTTGTGCCGTTTATATTCACTACAGTTGCAGGTCTCATATGGAGAAGACCATGTGGATATGAGTTTCTCCTGTACTTTTAATATATTCTTGTCAGGCGTACATCAAGGAGCACACTATAAGATGCCACACGCATCTAAAATTGTAGAAAAATACATAGTAAGGCATATACCCAAATAGCACAGTCATCTGTTCTGTACAGCAATTCAAGAAAAATGAAGAAGGTTATAAGGTTACATGTAAAACCATAACACTGGGATTTCCAGCTATTCAGATGCTCAGTGAAGTCTAGAAAATCATCTACATGTTTTTTGCACATGGTATAGAAAAAGAAGGCATTTAAATCCTAGCTTTTAAAGGTCTTTCTAGCTTGCAAAGCTGCAAATAACATTCCTTGCCTAGTGCAGACTGGCTGCAAAATGATTCTTCATTATCTCACTAGCCACACACCTGGAATAAGTACTTTGCCTGTAACACTGTGTAAATGTGTTTAATACTGGTTTTAGTCGTAAACAAGAATGAGTATACATGGCAAAACAAGATGATCATTTAGAGCTGCATTTGAAATGCCACAAACAAATCCAGTAAGGTTTCTGTTTATGCCACTCATCCCCATGTATTTTGCAGTTTTCCCTCCTAAATCCCTGCCCTGCCTTGTTTCTTTTCAGGTTTGTAATGCAGGAGTCAAACAAAACCAAAAAGAGAACCCTATCTGCCTTCTTCAAATAAGGAAGAGTTAAGTAGTGTTATTGGCAAGTACAAATGAATAAGTACTACAGTTGCAATGTTAATTAACTATCGAGAAGAGTGGGATTTTAATGACGTGTGTGTAATACACTCACAGAATAAAATTCCTTGGCACAGAAAACAGCTGAGCCTGTGAAATGAAAAATACCTTACCTGCTATTCATTTTTGATAATGATGTTATCAAGGCTGCTTTACTGTCTAGAGATGCCAGGCTGCTTTAGTGTTTAGAGACGCATGTTACTTTTTTCCTCATAGCTCACTCTGCCAAGATTGATATTTTTTACAGCTGAACTAAGGAAGAATTGGTCCTAGATCTACCAGCCTATGCCAAGGGAAGCATAGGTTTGGAATAGGAAGAACAGTTCACTTGTGTGTGGTTGCTGCCTGCCTTCACTCTTCCTTTCTTCCGGAAAGAATTGGAAAGATGCTCTTTATGGAACCACAGGTGGGATGAAATAAAAGGTGAAGCAGGCCAAATCTGGGCTTGGGAAACTACCGCAACAGAGCTTTTGTCTGTCATTTTTAATACCTGCCCTTTCTTTTGCTTTCCCTAGATTTCAACATGTATAATTATTGCCAACAGCAGCAAGCAGTTGGTTGGTTCTTTTAGGAACTGCACCCTGAACAGGCATGAGGTAAGTTATAGAAAAACCTGTTATCCAGTACTCGTTATGAAAATATGAAGCAAAGGAAATTTCAGAGAGACTCAAAGTGAGGTAAAACATAACCACCTAACAGTTCTCAAAACCAGCGGGAACCACTTACAGCTATCTGCAAAAGCTGCATTCCTGTTGGCCTGCATTCAGCAGCTCTCAGTTGTAAATCCCAGGGCTGTCTAGTAATCTTACAAACACAGCTACAAACCTTCCCTGTGCAGCAACAGCCCAGCTTCTCTGCTACCCCATAACAACTTCACTGACGCTTGGATAAATCCTGGAAGTCATTTTGCTGGAGGCATTTACAAGCAATGCCACGGTCACCCGAGCTCCATCACCACCTAGCTGCGACGCTACCCACCTCAGCAGGCTCCTTCGGCAAGGATGCTGCCCGGGAAGCAGTGCCCTCTGATACAGCTTGCAGCTATAAATTAAAATCAATTTGTTGCAGCCAAGTTTTCGACTTACCTAGTTTGGTGGCCCCCTCTGGTGGGTACTCGGGGAATTGGCCCTCGGAGGGGACACTCACTGTCCGGCGCAGGCAGCGCCCTTTGGTAGTATCCGCCGGCGGCTCTTGGACCCCATCGATAGGCACCTGCAAAAAAAGGATGCCGACAGCTGTTAATTTGCCACCGGACCACGCTGTTAATATGCCATCTTAATAAGAACTTAATTTGCTACTCATCTGGTGATAACTTTTCAGACGCAGTTAGGCGTGCCCGGCCTTACCACGAAATTCCTGAGGCTCGGGCTCAGCGGGAAAGCACTGCAGCAGTGAGGAGCTTTAGTGCACGCAGGAGGGTGCGCAGCCCCGAGAGGGCTGCATGCAGGTGTGCAGGAACCTGTGCTCCAGAGGTATCAAGTCACAACACAGACGACCCATCTAACAAGGCAATCCTTCTGCCTTTCAAAACTGGTTCTCCAATGCCAGACTCATTGCTACCCAGCCTTGCCCGCTTCCACACTGGGCAAGTCGGGCAGAGGCTGCTGGTCAGACGGCTACATGCGAAACTCTGAGATTACAAAAGCGTTTTTGCAGTCTCAGCACATATTCAGTGATCAGCTACGGCATGTCAGAGAAAAACAGACATTCTGCTGGTCATGTTGGGCACGTGGAGAAAGGGGATACCTTCTATGATTAAGTCAAACTCATCATAAAAGTGGAACCTCAGAAGGCTCTGAGAAAGGCTTGGGGTCCTCACTATTTCATAATAATAAAATTCTGTCCACTAATTCTCTTTAAAAGTACTGAATGTATAAAGATCTTGTTTCCCTTCTGAAATTTTGGCAGAACTTGACGCTTTAGGGTTTGCTCCCCTGCTAATCTTGCCCTTAAACACCTGACTGGATGACTACATTTTGCTAGAGAGGTGCTTATGATGGAAGAAAAGTGATAAATTGTGTTACCTATAACTACAGCTGCAGGGCATTTAGACAACAGCCAAGACCTCTAAAAGAGCCTACGTGATACAGTCTCTTTGTCCAACAACCTGTATGTCTGGGAACAAGAAATGAGGCTGATGTACTCCTAATCCAATCCCAAAAACACGCACAAAAGGATTTGGAGGATAAGGAAGAGAACCCTACTGCTTTATGAATTTATACGCACACCTTTGTGCATCCCAATTTTGTTTACATGATCAGCACGGGTTAATTCAAGCATTAGTTACTTTGCATATAGAAAGTCTGCAGAGACAGACAAAACCTTCAGACCTGCTCGCCAGAGGTGCAATCCAAATTACTATCCCACGATAACTACTGTTTCCTTGATTGAGTCACTACCAAGGGGTGGGCACCCGGGGCCAGTACTGCCTTATACAGTATTTCTGGGCCCCACGTGCCCCAAAGAAGTGGCACAGAGCAGGGCCAGAGGTGGGATGTGATGGTTGAATAACAAGTCCAGATAGTGCTTCCGTGTCTCAACAAGAGGACACCCCAGTCAGGGACTTAAGAATTCCCTGAGCCCACTGGCCGGTCCAAGTTGCTTGTCCGAGGAAGCCATGCCCTGTGTCCTGCTGGCCTGCCTGATCATCATGGTTATGACCATGGTTTTGTAGGTCTTTGCATGCTCAGATATTAATGCATGCTCAGTACCAGTGAATTACTGGATTTGCTGTCGTTTCAACCTGGATGATTGTGCTACTGAGTTACTGCATTTCTTGTAACAACCCGGATAATCATACTCCTGATCTGTATTTGTTACTGCAACATCATTTAGAGATAAATTTTTTATCACTACAGCTGTTGGTCTGGTGTCTGTTACTCTATCTGGAACCTGTACTTGGTGGGGACGCCTTAAACCCTTGTATTCAAGGGTTGGAAGAAACCCCAGGGATGAGGGAGAGATGCAGCATACAGGGGCTGGAAGTAGGCACAACCCCTCAGTGCCCAAAACATCTCAGCGCACTTTGGCTTCAACAGTACAACTGCGATACGTGCAGTATGGCAATTTATTTTCATATAGCTATGTAAAAGAGAGCTTGCAGCTAAAGGAATAGAAGCCCCTGTCATATTTCCTGTACTGCTTATCCTTTCATATCTTCAATCATCTCTGAAAACCAAGTATTAATAGCAAACAAAAAGATATTATTCATTTGTACTGAAGGTTGTAAAATATGTACAAGATAGCGTACTATTTTAGAAACAGGCTGCACTACAATGGCTCTCACAAACTAGTTCTGGCATTTCCTGACTTTTAAGCACTTAGCATTCTCTTAAGGTCATTTTTTAATGCTATTTATTACTACACCAGTCTATTTGTCTCCTTCAAACAGTGCTCATTTTTCAAAACAAGTTTCCCAAATCCCTAGAGGTTATTCTGTCAAGGCTACTTTGCTGGTAGGCTTTTACAGCAGCTCCTTTGACGAATGTGCGAGGGCATATTAGGAAAGTAAGCAGAGACTAATTTTGCTAGTTTATGCCACATTCATTCAATCAAGATCACATATTAGATTTTCAGTTTTCATCTGGAGGCTCCATGTAGTCCTACTCCTTTCCAAACGCTCTCCTCCTCTACCACCTCTTCTGCCTCTCCTGATTTCCTTCAGAGCATTTTTGGTGGGATGCTGCAAGCCGTATCTCCAGAGTAGCTACTACCAGTGATAGCACCCTCCTGCTTCTGCACACCTTAAAAGCATCAAGCGACTCTCCTTTCTCAGTGAACTTGTTGCACCTACACCTAACTGCTAGCTCTATATCAGTACAACTCCTGTGGGGTAGACTTCCCCACTATTAGATTTTTTTTTTTTTTTAACTAGGAAACGAATACAATCCCTTTTCTTTTAAGTACACCTCTTCAGTATCTGCATGTGCTTTTGGACATGGGATTACAGAAACATTCTTTTAATCCACTGACACGAAAAAAAGCACTACTACCACCGTGATAGCAGCGTATATGAGAACAGCGATGATAGCCAAGAAGATGCTACGGATGTACTGACTTGCTGCCGAGGGTGAGGAGGAGAATAGTGATTGAGGCCAGGCTGTCCTCTTTGTCCTTGGGAAAAGCAAACAGGCTGCAGCACACCGGAGTCGGTGTCAAAAACAAATCTTCTGCATACCAGAGATAGGATTTATCTTCAAAGAGGAACTGAGCCATTAACAGAAAGACTGCCTGAGAGCTCAGGTCCTAATTCTGGGTCACTTAGCCTTTTGTACTTAGCATTTACCCAGACTAGGAAAACATGGTTAGGCTGCAGACTGAAAAAAGGTTCATCGGTGTAGCTATGTTCATCTACTGCAGTACACCAGCAAAAGATTGGTGTGGACTGGTGTGGTAGCATATTTATAGTGGCTTGGGAAAAATCTGATACTGCTTATTTCACTCAATAATCCTATAAACTGTATAAGGAACAACACTTTAATGCTACGTAGCTTGATCAACACCAGAGAATATACAAACATCCCACAATTTCATGGACAAGATTAAAGCAGCAAAGTAGCTAAAAAAAGATTCCCCCTAAGTCCGACTTAAAAGTGCTGCATTATTGTAAGTAACATCCCTCCAAAACCATAGTCTGCATCTATACTGACACAAAAAATGAACTAATTCCAAGCCTTCAGGACCAGTATTTACTGCTTAGCATAAGATCAGTCTGCTCTTAAAAATACAGCTTCATAAACATGCGACAAGATCTCTGTCAGCAGCTCTGCATCTCTCTGGGCTGGACACGTTTTCAAACAGGTATATAAATCGCTCTGTGGTAGGTCAAATGGATTCACAGATTGGGTGGGACCGAAATATAAGCAAGTGCACAACTAAATACCATGTAAACAACAGGTTAGACACCCTCAATCTTCCCGACCTTCCTCCAGCCCCTGCCATTCCAGCAAGCAGTTCAGCAAAAGATCAAAGAGAATGACAAAGTCGTGCAGAGTCAGGACTCTACTGGCAAATTAGGCTTTCAGATTTATTTTTTTTTTTTCCCCCTCCAGCTTTGTTATCCTGTTCGTTGCCCTGCTGAGACTTCACCAAACTGGGAATCATCTGACCCTGAGCCGATGTGCTGAAGCTGCTGGTTCAGGGCTGGACTCTGAGCAGTGTAACTCTGGGACAAGAAGGTATGTAGGGACAGTCCAGATGCTGACTATTTTGGCAATCTTGACAATTTTAGTCACAGGCCATGTTTCGCTGGCAAACTTCAAAGTTTAACCAGGACAGGTTCAGAGCTTGGACTCTAAACTCTTTAAAAGCGTCGCAGCTCACCTGCCACTGAACAGGCTTTTTAAGTATAAAAAGGCTATATTTGCAATATCTAGTAGTTTGATGATGGAGAGATTTCAGAAGAAGCAGGAGTAAGAGCTTTACAAGCATTTAATACCTCTTAAAGGTAAACTGAGCTAGACTCTTAAAAAAAAAAGTAGGAAAAGATGTTTCTTCATCGCAGATAGATTTTTGGAGACTGGAAAGACTGATTCATGACAAAAACTTGAGAACTTGCAACCTCTTCTGAACTAATAGTGAGAAAGTTTGGAATCATGTCAATAAAACATGTTAAAAAATGTTAAATAATTAAAATTAGTTTTTACCTTCCACAAGAAAGTTAGAAACTGGTTAGGATTTTGACATAGAAATCCACTTTAAAAGTGTTGACAACAAACATTTCTTTGGGCTTTTGGAAAATAAATCATTCAATTCATTTGGGAATTGAAGCAAATCTGGGTTCAGCTTTGACAAACTCCTATTTACAGGTAAAACATATTCGCTGTAAGATGCCAACTTGACAAGTTTTTTGAGAATGGCAGAGAGTGTTTCTGAAGAACCTCCCTGGGGGACCCATGCATCAGTGTCTGCTCTTGCTGTTTTCTCTTGGGATCACCACTGTCACTGCACTACTGATGTCAGTCACAGGAGATGGAAGAGGAGGAAAATGCATCAGAGATGTCCTGCTACTGGCCTCTGTCACCAGCACCAACAAGTAGTAGATCTCGTCACAGTGGATGTAGGTCTTTACTGTCCTTTGCCCTTGATTAAAAACACCTCCAAATCCAAGAAGAAAGATGAGGTTTTGGGTGCAGGGAGGAAAAAGGAAGAGTGTAACACAGTGAAAACTGTTCATCTTCGTTTCCAGCTGAACACAAAATTAAAAGATTCTGCAGGACAGCAGCCAAGTTACAGACAAAGACTAACTAAAAAGCAGCCCAAAATCAGATGCAGCCATTTGTCACATCCCTCATGAAAGTGCTGCGCAACGGATTATCTGTCTGAAACGGCTCTTCATAAACACTAACTCATTCCCTTTCCCTGTTTAAATGGCACTGATTTTGCAGACGCTTTTACTGTGCCCTCACAGCTCTTACCCTATGGAACAGGCTTCACAAACAATGAAAACATCTATGCCTTCCTGACAATGGGAAACACTTCCTTGTAGAAAAAATACCTGATTTGTAAGTGAATCAATCTAGACCTGTTCTCCTAGTCTTAGATGATGCTGCTAGATATTACTACACCATGATATGTTGTAGTAATTGCACATCTCCTGTCACTCATGACTCCTTATTTGCTAAGTCGTCTCTCATGTCCCTGCAGGGATTCATTTTCTTTCTACCTACTTTTTAGGCATCAATCTCTTCCCTTCATTAATAATCTTCATTCTTCAGTCTCACCTATTTTCATTTTATAAAGTTGACAAGGTGTCAAGTAATTAATATTTTTCTACTCTGCACAAGGTGACACCTTCAGACTATTTTTGTGTAAGTATTTACAGATATTTTTGGATCAAGTTGTACCTCAAAAATTTCTCTGATTTCCGACCTACTCCTGTGCTTGCACAAGAGTACAGCGCAAAAATCTCTCCTGCACATACACTATCAAACTGCATTGACAATAAATCCATAGTGGTGGGACGTTGTAAACAAAACAAAACAAAACAAAAAAGAGAGTTTTCCTACTATGTTTATTTTTCTGTATTGTTCCCTCAGTCTTAAAAATCTGTGCAACTTATAATGCTGTATTTTAAGAGCATTAACTGAAAGAAACCAAACTTAGCATTATACCGGAAACAATTAAGACATCTTTCATTTGCCTGTTTGCATTTTGTATGTTTTCCTACTTTTTGGCTTTGACATACATACTTGCATAATGATTTTACAAAGCGTTATAAACATCAAACATTTCCATTCCCTTTCAATTTCACACAGGCTAAGCTTCTTGCATTTTTATTTCATGAAGTAACAAAGCAAACGCACAGAGAATAAAATGAGATGCTTCAGACTTACAGTTTTCAAGTTACACCAGCCTTGCGATGAGGCAAGTGCTCCCTTTCAGCTGCAAGGGCACTCTGCTGTTAACATCTCTTCCTCCTTCCCTTGCACCCGCCCCCTTACTGATGGGTATCATTTTGTCCCTCATGTTGTTTCTAAGATCCTCTTCAGCAGTCCAAAGAAATTCTGACCTACCCACTCTGTCAGCAATTTCCATGTTCAGAGCAGGAACCTCTCCATCTTCAGCTTCCTGTTGCCTATCTCACCTCATTTCACGTTATCAAAAAACCTCCCCCAGCATCACCTTCCCAGTAATTTTACTCTAAACATAATCTTCATTTTTCTTCTTTAAGCAACCTCCCTCTTCCTCATTCACCTGGAATTTTGCTTAGGCTCCCTGTACCTGTGGTCCCACCCATGGGCTTTTTTCAATTCCCCTCCTACATACTTTTCAATCATTATGCTCTTCCCAAGCATCTCTCCCCATTGCTGCCTAAGGCCTTTGTTCACTTTTCTAGATCACATTTCACAGAGCCTCTTTCAACTCTGAATGACTTGCCAAGTAAAATTTAACTGAGTCTCCTCCCCTTCCCTTTCTCATGAAAGCTACAAGGGGTACTTCTATTTCAGAAAAATTAGGAGGTGCAAATCCAGAGTATCAGCTCTGTGTCTCTCTCTTAACTAGCAGTTCTACTCATATGTTTTGCGTTTCTTTAAGGGCTCATATGTACGCTGCCATGTGTACAGACTCAGAAGCTTGATTAAAACAACCTTTTATTTTCCTACAGGGTACTCATGACTCTGCAAGGAGTTCCATTTTTCCTTTTGCTTGAAGTAGCCCCAAATTACTTAAAAATCAGAATGGCAAATCTGACTCCAGCTACTAGCTTCTGAAACAAATCGCATTATCAGTGTGTGGAGTCACACCTGCACCAAAGGCATGTCTGCTTGGCCCATCTGCATGCAGCATTTCCCCAAACAAGTTATTGCTCATTGTGATAGTGCAGGCAGGCTCCTTTGAGAGCACACTGCAAAGATTTACTCTACTGCTCGACTTTTTGGGGGTAACTGCTATACTTAAAACCCAGGCTCTGTATAGCCTGATATTGAATTTCTCCAGCTTCTGACATAAAACAGAGCATATTTAAACATAGTGTATAATTACTTAATACACTCGTGGTACTTAAGACTTCCCATATTTAATCCTCAGGATCTAAGCAAGACTCATCTTACTCCCAGCAAAATGCTTTTAACTGTATGTGATAGAAGAAATTAAGAACCCGTAAGTGCATGATTACCACCTTCAGATAATTATTTGTGATAAGAGCCAGTGTTGTTTTCAATTACATTTCTTTAATGAGATGCATCCTTTTAGCCCCGCTGTGCTGGTACAGTACAGTTTTAGGAATAATTCTCATATGTCTTTAGGTTTCTTCAGTATATACTTTAATTCCTTAGGTGACAGTCCTGTCAGACTAGAAAAAGAATTACATAGTAAACAAACATCATGATATGGGCCTTCCATTTTCCATGCATTTGATCACCTCTCCTACGCATTACCATTGATGTTTTTCCCTTCTAATAACTCAAATCCTTCTCTAAACCATTTCTTCCTACTCTCCCTATGCAACGAAGTATTTCAGCCCTTGTAAATAAACTGGATCATAGCTGAAGATGATATTTAGTGCAAATCAGAAACAGGTCTTATACTCTCAGCCTATACACAGCCATGCACAGAAGCTTCAAAAGAAAAAAAAAAAAAAACAACAAAAATTCAGGTCATCTCCAAATGCAGTAAACCGTGGTATTAGATGCAAATTCATGGGCGTTTATATGTAATAAAATCTATTTCAGTAACCTGAAAACGTTCCTATTGTATAGCTGCTCCCGAAACATTTATTTTTAAACAGGGTAAATCTACAGAAGAATAATTAAACAAACAAACCCAGGAGCGTTATCAAATGCTTCTAAAGCTCATGTGTTCACGACAGTCTCTAGACATCAAATATCACAAGAAAAAACATATCATGGCATAGTCTAGGAGAAAGGACTTATCAGCATTTGTTTGTTCAGCGTTTCAATCAACTAAAACATGCCTACTCTTTAACCATATTGACATTACCTTTACGGCAAGGCACAATGCCAAGTACTACATGCTATATGTACACACACACACACCCCCCACAAACACGGTAATTTCATAATTAAAGCAAAGATGGTTGCCATAGTTTTGAGTATCCATGCCAAGGGGCACCCAATCTTCCTTGCTGCGTTTAGCAAGAGAGAGGGCAAACCTTCGTCTCAATCAATTTACTTTGTGACTACAGCAAGGATGACTGCATTGTGTCAAGGTTGCACACACCTTCTTGGCCAGCACTCCAATTCAAATACAAACAAACCCCTTTTCCCCCTACCTTTAGCGCACTTTTCCCTACCTTTATGTCTGCACTGATGTGAGGAGGTAGTCTTACATAGCTGTGGTGGCTTTAAATTACCATTAAAAGCAGCAATAACATAGGAAGATGTAGTGGCAGACTTAAGCACAGGCTGTAAAACTCCAGGAGGGAGTTCTGGATGCAGACAGTTTGCTGTCACCTCTTCCATGCAACCAGCATCTGGGCCAGCTGGATTGTAACTGCACTTACAGAATAGGTTAGCTCCCCTTTTCCACCCTTTCACTAAACTTGTCAACAAAATAAAGGGGAGATGAATAAAAGCTGCCTTCTTGTTTTACCAATAAAGGCCAAAAGGTAAATCCCGAGTGGCTGAAAAGAATTTCTCTCACCTCTTTCTCCCTGTTGAGCAGCACCAGCTGACTGTCTGTCAGGATGCAGTATTTCCTCTCCCATGTTGTCGTTTCAGTGTAGGGGGACTGGCCACAGGACAGTCTGTGTGTAGGTGGTCCTTTCACATCTGCGAAAAGAAAACCGCGATGCCAGAATCATTAGCATGTGCCATTAACCACCTTCTTTGCTTCTGTGGTTCTGCAGCTAGATGCAAACCAAAACTGCAATCTGTACTTAGCAGTGTCTGTTTCAGCATACTAAAAGACAAAATGCTAATCCTGAGAGGCACCCATGTGGAACGCTACGTAAGGTACAATATGAATACTTATTTATCTATAGCATGACTTACAAAAATGGCAAGACTGAGATGAATATAAATGTCTTTGTCAAAGACTGAAATATAATCCAAAAAAAAAGACTAAGAGCTCTCATGCAAACTTCACCTTCCCTCCATTCCCTTCTCAAAAATGTGGTTAAATGGGTAGCACCCTGAATGTACCCTAAATCTTAATAAACTAGATTATTTGAGACTAAGGATAGAGAGACATAGGAATGAAAATGGGGAAGGCAGGCTTGAAGAAGGAAGGAAAAATCCAAAGGAACGGGCATTTAATTGAGAAGGGCTTACAAGCATCTTTTGGTAGGGAAGCTACTTGATTAAAGTGTGGCAAATAGGAGTCTTCAAACATTTTCATTGAGCCACAGCCACTATAGTGACAAAAACTCAAACAAACAAAAAAAAAAAAAAAAACCCAAAACCCAAACAACAAAAAATCCCAAACCCAAATCCAACCTGTTTGGTCCCCAGCGCTGATCCTTTAAAATTTCTTTTAAAATCAATTTCCCTTAAGTCTCTCATGCTTGAGCTACATATCACATTGAGCCTCTCACTACTAAGAAGTTTTCTGCAAGACTGGGAAACATGAACATGAACAAGCACAGCAGACAGACAGAGACTTCACTGCCAAGCAGCCAAACTCAAAAGCAGAGAAAGCCGTGGAGCAGCAAGGTACTCTGTCAGTGCTACGAGATGATTGGCTACAACGAAGATCACCCTAGGAATTCAAGTGTGCAGTCCACTTATAAAAATCTCTTTACAGGAGACAGAAATGCTATATGAATAGTAGAAGGGACGTCTGCAACAGACCCATAGGTAGGCACCATTTATACAAACTTAGAAAACAGTTTCAAGTCGTCCCTTCCTCAAGGTTTAAGATGAAGTTCTGGTTGCTTTGTAACATTAAGTTTTGGGTTTGTCTTGCACTCTAATTTTATACAATTTTACTTGCACTGTATCACTCAATACGTACACTGTAGATTCCTGAACTACCTCTATGTGGTTTAAAACAGACACTGCAAAAAAAATACAATATCGTCAGGGGCTTGCTGTGTAATAGTCCAGGATCTCCTTCAACTATTTTAGGAGCCCATTAGGCAAAATGAGTGTTCAAAACCAAAGTGCTTTGTAATGTTAGCTTCATTTTAGCACATATACACCCCCCCCCCCCCCCAAGTGCTTCCACAGAACTAAGTACAGATGCTTCTTGTAGCTACTACCCAGCTTCACCACTAGAGGCCAGTGAACGCTCAAACACCCAGCATCTTCTCGGCGGCAAGGAAGAGCACAAGCCCAAACACAAGCATTAGAAGTTGAGTAATGAACCCCTCCAACTGACTTCACTCCTTGCAGACCCTGTGTATGCCAAATCCCACCTAATTAGTAGTAAAAGCTACAACATCCTCGTGCTCTTTTCCTGCACATAACAACAACTTTGTCTCCACATTGAAAGGAATGCGTCAACTTCTAAAGCCAGAGAATTAACTTGAAAACCGGCTTTCAGTACCTAGTTCAACCTCATGTTGCAGCAGGATTTTTGTGATCATTTAGAAGAATGCTTGAAACACACAAGCTGAAAAAGAACGGGATTGCATGGCTCCTACTGCTCTGAAAAATAATGAGATGCACCTTTGCTCCCATAATTTCAGATGCGATAATTCAGGAAAGAAGCTGAGATTCAGAATCAAGCTCCGCACTGTTACCTCTCCTAACAAAGCTCAGTTTCCAATAGTGACAAGCAATGCTGTGTACCTCAAAATTGCCCAAAACTCTGCTTAGGCATAAGCATAATTAAGGGAAACCACCACAATCTCTGTGAAGCAAAAATGTATTTGTGCAAACTCCCGGAGCACAACAGACTCTCTCACAAGTTATGTATTTGCCCATCTTACAGACATCTACCCTCCAGGTAGATTTTTGGCATAACATCAACTCACACATTTATCATAGTGTACAACCAAAAACCTAACCAGGTGCAAAATAAAACCACTGTTGCTCACTTAGACCTTGGTTTCCCAAACAGCAGCACATGAACCCTACCCGCACCTAAACGAGACAAACCTCTGAGCAATGGGCTGGCAGAGGGAAGACAAGCGAGGAGGATGAAGCCACGGGCCCCTTGCATATGTATGCAACAGAAACATGAAGACCAGAGCTCTGGGGATTTGGTCTCTTGGGTAATGAAAGCACATGACACATCACCGAGGGGAAAAAAGGATGAAGACGTGCCCCGTCCTGCTCACATGGGTGGGCTACCAGCAAGAGAGTGCCTCCAGCTGCTATGCCGAGTGTAACCAAGTAAACTATGTTTTGAAGTGCCAGTAGACTTTTTCATGGCAAAAGAAAACTGTTCTTTCTGAACTATTAGCTCCAACGCAGAATCTACAGTCACGACTCACCCAGCCCCAAAAGACTTTCTCATTAGAATTCCTACAAACTACGGGCCTTGGCAGGATACCATCCAACTGATCTATGGGCTGCACAAAGGAATTAAAGAACAGAACGACTTCTTCCATTGCAATAACAACTCCAGGACTTAACTGAGTCATCAGGCGCTGCGGGCCAGCCACGACTCTGCTGCCAAGTGGGTTGGCTACGTCAGAACAGCTTTCCACAGACTGCTGGCAGAGTAACATGCCATCTCGTTGTCTGGAGCTGTCAATCACCACTAAAGAACATCACAGCATTAATATTTTGTGTTTGCACTGGTATCCTTTTGAACACATGTCCGGACAAAGCCCCACCGCCCCTGCAGGCTGACCAAGCACTCTCTTCAACAAAGAGGAGCAATTGCAAGCTGTTTTTCCAATGTATCAGATCCCATAACTTCAGTCCTCTCCCCGAGGCTGACGCTGCAAGCCCATCTCATCAAACAGACAGAAGCTGAATACATGTTGCAAGAAAACTCACTGCAACAAAAATCACAGTGTAGCTTTGGTACATTTGTACCGTCTATTTAATTATTTCTCAGCTAGCCTTCCTGCGTGGTTGACCTCTTTGGAGCCTCTCGCAACAGCTGTAACTTCAAAACTTATTCTGAAGTTATGTTACCAGTTTAGACTGAAGACTCTGGACTTTACACAGTATCACATATACACACTCGGTCACTTTACAAACCCTGTTTGGCTTTCCATCTTCAGTTTTCATTTTACATTCTTGGCTCCAACTTTTCACGTGAACGTAATAAAACCCACCAACCTCTTCCATTAATGCCCCATAAAACTAATTTATCACCACTGTTTGAATTGCTGGGGAAGCGAATGGCAAAGAGTCCACGTGTGACTAGAACCACTTACACTTTTGGGAAAGCCTGAAAGCCAGGGCTATCCTTTCTCACTTTGGGGCTACTGTCTATCAACTCATACAGGAAAGCTTGTGCTTTGGAGGGTAACTCACTGATGCAGGTAATTTGGACAGGAGTTGAAGGAGACATCAGGGAGGTGTATCTGAATGCTCCGAGTTTGCAGATGTTACAGTGTGGCTTCTGTAGCCACACACCTAAATATGCAAGTTCTGGTGACAGAAGATTTCTTTCTCTGGTCTGATGCAATCCTTTCCATTCCGCATCATTACAATGAAGCATTCAAGCAAGCAGATCAGTTAGTCTACACACAGGATTAAAGGTCATGCCTTATGTGCCTTCAAATGCTAATATCAGTTAAGTAACAGCTTGGAAAAAATCCCCTTCTCGGTACATCCTCCCCAGCTGAACTGAGAAGAGCATCGCTGCCCGCCTGCCACATCCGACATAGCTGAAGATTTGAAGCTGCGTTGTTTTTCCTTGGGGCTCTGAAATGCCATTAGACATGTTATAAATATCCACAAAGCTCCCTTTCTCTCAGCCAAATGACAACTTGTACCTTATTATTCTTTAACGACAGAGCTTATTTAAAAAAAAGGAGGGGAAGGAAAAAAAAAAAAAAAAAGGAACAGTTATGCCATAACCACATAAGAACAACAAAAAGTGTTGACTGGTGCAGGCTGAGGGAACAAGGAAAGAAGCAGCCAGTGCCAAGCTGATCCCCACAGAAAGGGTAAGACATTTTATGAAAACTGACGGCAGTTTAGTAGTATTTAGGGAGTAGTACTAGTGCTATCAGATGGGAACATTTCTGAATCTTCCATTGCAAGTATGCAACAATCCTTTTTTTTTTTTTTTTTTTTTTAATTCGCAAGTGGAGAATACTTTCCAAAAAGCAAGCAACGGGCAGAATCAGAAAATTACTTCCAAGAGATGACAGGCGTTACAGTGCCATTTAGCCCCCAATGGCTTTTCTACAACCAGAAGAGCAGCACCTTCGCTCCCCTTCAGAGCTAGTGAAAAGGGCAGAATTAGCAGAAATCAGGCCAACAAAACATTGAAGGTATATTCATGCCTTCAGTCTCTTTACCAAAAAGCATTCTCTATCTACCATCAATAAAAACGCAAAAATAAACCTCCATCCCAGTGATGACAAGAGCACCCCTGGCATGTGTCAAAGCTCCTTTTCTGAACCACACTCTTCCTATGGTGAAATCAAGGGCTTACTGAAGTACTTGCCAAATTTTCGTTAACTTTATTAGGGTCGTATTCCATTCCTAGTATTTCCAATAAGGAGCTGCCAAACAGCTGAGTAACTAATATAGGTGCCAAGTTTGTATGCAAGGAGGATTTTTTTCGCCCCTTGAAGAGAGATTAATAGAAGCCCTAACACCTTTTGACAACAGGTCTACTTGCCCAATTGTCAGTGTTTCCATGGTATTTTATGTACCTACCATAGAGACAGGACTCGGAGAACTTTAGGTAAGCACTGTCATCTGAGAGCTTGTCAGTACCCCAACCAACCCAGCTGTGCATATGCAGTTCAGTTTCAATAACCATCAGTTTGAACCTTTATCGAGCCATTGAACAGAAGCTGAAACTTCAAGCCTTGCTATTGACATGCAGCTTCAAAGACAAAAGGCAATTTAAAGACCTTCACTAAACTTATACCATGTCTCTGAAAGCTGATGAAGCTCATGATTCAAGGGAAAGATATGGCAGAGAGCAAAACACACCACGTCTCAACATGTTTCATTCCCTTAAACCTGCATCTTGTAATAAGGCAGGATTTCTGCAAAAAGAAGTCACTAATGCGAGTGAAAATAAACAGCAACAGCACAGTTACGCGACATACAGCTGTGTATATCCGCAACTATTTGAGACAGCTGTGTGACATCCAGATGAAGATCTGCAGGATCTGGATTTAAAACAGAGAATTCAAGCACCGCTGGCCTGAGAGCAGGTACAGGCGTCAGAGCAACCCTGGCTTAGCTAAAAGAGGGACAATCTCTCAACATTTACACAGAGCAGATGATGACAGAGGTCAGTTACAGAGGGTCTGCTAGGAAAAGCACAATCAAGACAACTTCCACTTTCTCTCATGCTGATATATATAGCTTTTGTTTACATTTCTGATTTCTCAAACCAACTCCCAGCCATACACAACAGTTTCTGATCCAAGCAGGACTGTAGACAGGCACTATCAGAAACAACTGTTCAAAGAAAACCTATCATGATGCACAAATTCACTTGGCAGAAGGAGGGGACACTCACCCTCCAAGTTTGTACGGACAACCACCACAATGTCCCAACACAGAATATAAACCACTCATGACTAATCATATAATATGATAAGGAAAATTCAGCACGGGTGGTAACACAGAGACGCACAGAGAAAACATGACGCTTTTAGGGTTGATTAACTCTTCTCTGAATCACAACACACTTAGAGATATGACCAGTACATATTATAGAAATAAACCCATTAATCCTGCTATTTTACTTCAAATTGCAACACAGGCAGTGACTGTAGGTTTTCTAGGAAGCTTCCTGTAGCTACTGTGAGATACGGCATTGCTCACTTGCCCCTCTAAATCAATGTGTGGCACAGCTCTGTTTCAGTTAAGAGCTACCTACATTTTCACGGTCAGCAACAGATCCCTCTGGCGAAGCAGGTGTTATTTTAAGTGTAGAAAGCATGAGCAGATCCTTTGGGATGAGAAGCACGTTATTTATGTAGGATGTTATTACAGAGGTATCTAGTGTGAATTATTTCTGTTATATTTAATAGCCCCACTCAACAACTTCATTACATGTGCAACGACTAGCCCTCAATTCAGCTGAATCCAGTTGCTCTCCTCCAGCAGCTGCATGCAATGATAACCAAATTCTTGTATGGAAACCTAATATCGTGAGTAGGAGGTAAAGAAAGCTTAGTCAAACCATCAGATTTCAGTGATCTCAAAAGCTCTCACCCCAACTGGTTACAGCCAAAAAGGTACCTGGAAAATCCATTCTACACAGAATAAAGCCATAAAAGGTTTAAGTAGGTGAAAAAGGTATTCTAGAAGCTGGCAGAAGCCATGACCAGCACCATGACTTTCTCAGATTCCAATGCACTTGGCACTGTAACATGAATTCTTCACAAGATCTTTAACTTTTCTCATATAGGCCAATCTTGCCAATCTAACCTATTAACTCTCCACTACTCTTTTATTGAGTGGCAGTGATCAAGCAGAGTCTAAAAACTGGTTTTCCATTATCCCAGTGGAGAACCTCATCAGCCACAGACATATTCACATAAAAACTGTTCAGTCAGGTGCAGTTTTCATGCCCCGTACCCTCACAGAAATATCATTGTGGCAATTTTTACGCTTATTGCATGTGCTTCCATTTCCCTACCATTAGTATGCTAACTATAGGTGAAGGAATCTCTTCAAATTTAGAGATGAGAAGTCTGAAGGTATTGGCTGCTCACTGCTTTGAGTTTTTCCCCCCCCCTCTCTGAATGAGGACCGTGCATCTCTTCAAACAGAAAAGGGCATAGGTTTTTTTCCACGAGCTGCTAGAAGGCTTTGATCTGTGATGGGGTGGGAGAAGGGTTGCCTTTCTGCTCTGAATTTCTCATGTGCAGCACTCTCACCTCAACACAGAGAAAGCAAGACTAACCTTTAAAGTTGGAAGAGTGGACATCAACATTTTGTCAACTACCAGGGCTACCAGCCAGATTCTTAAATTTCCTACAGACTCTCTGCATAAAAAGAAAATGTAAAGAGCAATTTTTATGTGGGAAGGACTAAGCCATCAGGTGAGTGAACACCTAATAGCCAGCCAAGTGCTGTCTCCTTTGCAACCTGCAGGAGACAAAATACAGAATGCTCCCATTCCACGTATCTGGCATCTCCCAGAAGGATGAGCTCTTGCTGCCTCTTCTCTCCGTTGCTGACATCATTCCCACCCCTTCATTCCTTCCCTAGGAGAGATTTGACTTGTTTGTACAAGAGACGGCCGGCAGTGAGCAAGGTACAGCAGGCTCACTCCCCCAGCTGAGCTCCCAGACAGCTCTGCCAATTTAACTTGGTCCTGAGTCAGTACATCTGCCCTATACTTGCAACGTCGCCACTTTGCCTATCAAAAGCTCAGTAGTTTTCACACCAAGGCTGAGGCTTTGGCAGAGATCAGCCAAGATTTTTCCCTCTCACTTCCCTATAAGACATGCAATTCAAGACCCAAGCCATTCACAAGACCTGTGCTAACACATTTACCACCCTCAGCCCCCAATATTTGTTAAAAGGGCTCAGTGTTTCCCGGTACCCAAGCATCCTGTGGAAGCTCGAGAGCACAAATTCAGTTAGGCCACAACCATGCGAGCAGTTTCACTGATATTTTCTTTTCAAAGGGGAAAATCATGGAGTTGTTCCAGAAAAGAAACCGCAAGTCTTATAATCTTACGAGTAGTTTAGCAAGCAGATGCTGAATGTGCCAACAGTCTCGAGCTTTCTTGCAAAGACCTAAAAAACCAGAGCTAAGGAGCTAGCAGCAGAAGCAAGCAAAAATTAGGCATAAAGCTAAAATTGGCCTGGCACGGTAATTCTGATTAGAAAGCAGAAAGTTGCACCAGCTCGCTGTCACTGTGCGGCTTCTTTGAGCAAAAGGTGTGGGAGCTCTTAATAGCAGTTTAAAGCTGCCAATTAGCTTGAACACTGCTGAGCTCCTCTAAGCTTCTTACGTGCCGCATAGTCGATTGCTAAACTTACAAAGGGTAATTGATCCTCGCTTCCCTCGGCTGCACCTCTCTCTCTGTCCCTGTTCTCATGGTCTGTACCCAGCCAGGTTCACGAGAGACAGCGTGAAAGATGTATCTATCGGGAGACATCAGCACCTTCTTGAATGGATGGGTGCCAGCACCCTCAAATCATGCAATCATCTGCACACTTCGTAGCTCAACAAGTGGAACCAGAAAGCACAACCCAATCAAGGTGGGGACGTTACAAAACACGCAGGTGCGCTTCATGCTCAAGCCCAGCTTCCCGCGTGCGCCTGCAAACAAGCAACTCATTGTGCAGCCTTGTAAGTCTCATGACATCACAACAACAGAAGCTGCTATCTGTGTAAAAACCAATTTGGTTCCCAGGATACTTACGATTTCAAATAACCCGCAGTTGCTCAGCCATCGCTGTGACCCTTCCTACAATACTAAGCAGGTTTTCCTTCCTTTTTATTCAGTTCTCGTCCCCTGCCCAGGACCACTCATCTTTGCTCCTGAATATTAAGCACATTTTTCTCTCACAGTTAAATTCCCACTTGGCCTACAAAACGCTTCGGAATCTCAAAACAGAAATGGTTATTACAAACCTGAAGAAAGGATTATAAAAGATTACATGCCCCTATTACATAGCTGCCAAGTTTGGAGAAGATTCTCAACTGACACTTCTCCCTAAAGCAAGGAGAGGCTTTCGTGAGAGGTTTAGGAAGCGGAAAATTGAGAATAGCAGAAAAGTTAATTATTCGTGGGAGAAAAAAAATCTGCCGTTTCTCCTCTTAATTTATGCACAGACCTTTTCTTACCCAGTTCTATATCCTTCCCTCTGTTCTTTTCTCTAATGCTTGCTCTCACCAACTCCTAATCTCCATCTTATAGCCTCTTCAGCACCGAGCATCCAGACTGGGCTGTTCCCTCTTAATTCTTTATTCTTTGCAGCAGTGCAGGAAGAAGACTAGAGGAAAAGCATCCTGAACTTAGAAAGGACCTTGGCTCAGGGCAGCTGTGAAAAAAAACAAAAAAAACCAAAAAACCAGAACCACCAACAATTTAAAAGCAAACTCTGCTCAGTTCCTGCACATTTTTTGGGTGCACAAAAAACACACTAGTGTACTTGCGGTCAAAACTAAACATACATGTACCACAAGCAGTGCATGGATCTTGGCAAAAGCACCATGACCAAAGGTTCCGCCCCTACAAATAGCTTTACCCCCTACCCTTGCCAATGAGGCATCAACCAGCTGACAGTCATCTGTCACAGACCAGTTTCAAGAGAGAAAGACCCTTCTGCCACAGAGGAAGATACGGGAAGAGCAAAGGTGGAGAAGCATTTCTGTGAGGACAAGAACAAGCCACAGGAACAGACAAGGTGATGAGATAGTGACCACAACAAGTTCAAGATGAACGACTGAAAAACAAACACACCGTCTTTCAGGCTTTCACGTGCAGTTTGAATTACACCATGCAGGCTGTTTCTTTTAGAAGCTTTCATCTTTAGCCTTCCTTCAAGAAAACTAATAGATTCATTGTCACTGATCTGAACAATCTCAGCCCCATAAACTTAATTTCTCAGAGCCGTGGCCGGATTGTCGAATATCCCTTCCCTTAAACCTACCTCTACAGAAACACAGCCTCTGTGGTCTCCAGAAACAACCTTCCCTGTGTGTGGCAGTTTTCATGACGAGAGAGAAGAAAAGGAAAAATAAAGAATAAATAAATAAATAAAATCGCAAAGCTCTTATGTGATGCTCTCCCATAGCTAGGAGTTTTAAATGCTCGGTGACCCTGCCATCACTGAACAGCCTGTTGCTGCTGTACTCTTAGCTATTTTCAACCTGAGCATCTCTTGAAGACTGAATATACACATGAGCGATTGGGTTCTTTTTGGGGGTTTGGTTGTTGTTTTTTTTTTTTGCCTCAACACTTTTGGGAAAAGAGAATATAGGAGTTGGGACCACCGCTGACATCTCAAGACGGACGAGTTTATTTCCCTTGTCGAAGGGAGAGTTCACAGGACACTACAATCTGCTACAACTGTGTGCATTTTTTTTCCCATATTATCCAGGCCATTCAGGCATACAGGCTAAACTTAGCTCTCTTATTTTAACCACTTAAAACAAATGACTTACTAAGGGACCACCTCAAGGGATTAAAATATAATGTAAAAGAAGCCCTCCAGTACTCCCCATGCTATTTAAAAAGACTCTTCCTTCTGGCATCTTCAAAATGTTTTCAGAAGAACCTGGAACCAGCTATTACACACTGATTCGTTGATTTGACCTACTTAAAAACAAAACCCCATACAAAAGCAGCAGAACACTCCCCTTTCCATTTTTCTCCCTAACGTCTGAAAAGTCTTCATGCATTTCAGTAATGCAATGCTAATATACAAAGGACTGGACTTTTTTCGTCCTTTAAAGATGGTTCAGACACAAAACTTTAGAGGAAGGAGACCGGATCTTACATAAATGCAATGGGGATTCTGAGCCATATTTAGATTTATGCAAAGAGATGTCTTGTTGCAAATAATCTGAGTCCCGCATTTAATCCAGTACAGCGAGGTAACGACCTGTAATACCTCTTTTAACAGCTCTACTCTTTATCCTTTAGTTAAAGGTTATATGAGGTTAGTTTCCCTTTGTAATTTAACCTAGATGTTGTATCTGTTTTTAGGGAAGGAAAGCTGGCTTCAGGAGAAAAATCCACTTTGGTTAAGCATAAGGAGGTCACCACCAATTTGGTCAAGGCAGGACACCGAGTTGCTGGCTCAGACCAAGGCTCTGGAGCCTTCTGACTCAGAGCGCTTTGCTCTCCTTATTTCCGCGTGATTTAAATATTTGCAAATCAAAGCTCAATTCTGTTCTGAAATTTCAGAATACAGTGGGTGATTTCTTTCTTCTTGCCTCCCCTATATGATGTTGAAGGAAAATAACCGTGAAAGAAAGAGGCAACATGGGAAGAAATAACAGTGTCAGGGCAGAGAAATTGCAAGTGCTGAGCTAACATTGTGTCAGGGGAAATTCATTCTTGTAGGCCAGGTCAGTTTGGACATCTTAGCCATGCTGACATCAAGGCTCCTGAGATACGACCAAAACAGGTGGGACAGGTTTAATATGCTTTTGGCAAACTGAAATAAGCATGATTAATATATCCTTTGATGATGGGCTAGCTAATTAAAAGGATCTGTAGCTAGGGTGCAGTATTTCAAGTATTCTTCAACTGGGTTTTCCCTCTACTTAATATGTTTCCAGTAAGCTCGGCTATGAAGAATAAAGGGATCCCACATCGACACCCCAAACACCTAGACCCCACACCTACTAAGTTTTTCCTCCTTACTCCTGCTACGTTTCCCAAAACCTGCAAAATATAAAGCTTGTGAGGACTAAACCTTACATTATTTACTATGTTGGTTTTTTTTTTTTTTTACGTCATTTCTCTGATGCTTAGTGGTAATGCCACAAGTTCCCTAAGCGCAAACACGCACTTGTTCCCAAACGTTTTCCCTGCCATATGTTTTGTAAACTGACATCATGAAGCCCCCCCAGCCCCCAAGCCCCCTTCTATCAGAAGAGTAAAGCCACAGGTGCTCATCTCCAAAATCCTAGAAGGAGAACAAATGAACCCAATAAGGATAAATAACCAGTGGAGAGAAAACGTCTTTCCTACAGCAATGCTAAACAGAAATTTATAGGTCACAACCTTGCAGAAACAGGCCTGATAACATCTAATTAGCAGTCCCGCTGCGCAACTGCATTCTGTAACAGTAAATCCAACCAAACCAGGAGGAAAGGGAGAGGGGAATCCTATTTATATAGTAATTTTCATCCAGTTTGAAGAGATTTGCTTTATGGTACTGTTCTGTGGGGCTCCCCCCCAGTAGGAACAATCAACCCACACAAGTGATTTTATGAGTTACTACTTAAATTCATTTCACTCCTATTGAGAAACAATTTACAGAGGCAGCAGATTTTTATTAATTAATTTATTTTTAAATCAAAATACTAAGAATTCTGTTTGCTGCCAGAAGATGGGTGGAGAAGGTAAGGAAAGTTCACATACCCAAGAGACTATTAACTAGAACCAACTTGGACAATACATTTGAGAAGCATTTCCTTCCAGCTACTGTAGATAGCTGTCCTTAGCATGCCTTTACTTAAGCAGCCAATTTTCCACCACCGAGTACAATGAGATTTCAAAACACACACGAAATCAGAGTATAAACAGACGCAAACATCCACTTAGTGATATAACAAAAGAAAATACAGGGCAAAAAACTTGAGCTTCTCTATTTTCTGCCCATTATAAAATATCTTGGCATTTCAAACATCCTCCATTTCACTCCCCTCCCCCACTCCTATTTTTTTTTTTTTGACGTGACAGTATTATCACAAAATACCCTGCTTAGCTGTCTTTGCAATGGTGTTCTTGAACAAAAACTCTTTCGGGGGCTTGAGGGATAAATTTCACCGAATATTATTACACAGGGAATGGTGTTTCAGATGAAACAAGCAGCAGCAGTACAGACAGCAGGAGGGAGTGGTGAATCAGGCAGAGCTAGTCCACACTAGCAGTACAAAGCAAGAACATTTAAAATACGTATGAAAATCTTGTCACAGACAGCAGAAACGACAAACAGATGAGAGGCAGTACCAAAGAGTGGTACTGCTTCAAGAGTTTTACTTTGTTACAGACAGACGGTGCTGCTTCCACATCATTAGAGCAGGATGGTACCCTACCCCCAAGCCCTGATGGATGTCAAACTTATTTTAGTAAATCTCTGGCGATAAAAACCATCTATGGCATCTTGTTCATTTCCTCCTTACTACTTAGTTTGCCAAAAAAATTAAGCTCTGCTTCCCTCACCACATCTACAGACCAGTACTATTTCAGTACTATTTGTTTTGCTCTCAGTGACTAATGATGATCATGCACATCCCCTGTCTTTGTAAGAGACTCCTAACAACAGGATGAGAACTGACAATGATATCTTGGTACCTGGGACCAGTTTTGCTAGCCCTGAAGCAATCAGACACGATGATGATGAAGAGAGAAAAAAAAAAAAAAATCTGTTGTTTTTTTTTTTTTTCCCCCAAACTCTCCTGCGATTAAAATCCATTAAAATGCAAACAGGCTTGAATTTTATTTTATCCATCAGTGACCACACTTCACTGTCCTTGGGCTATGACTGTCTCTTTGTGAATTCTCTGCACATTAGAGGAGTCAAGCTCCAGGTTTAGGAGCAATCAATTTAGTAAACCTTGCTGAATATATATGTGTGTATACATTTTATAATGATCTCCATTTTTCACGTTGATTTACATTGATCATTGAAAAGTACATTCAGTTTCATGTTTGCTCATCTCTGCATAAACAAAGCAAAGGCTGTTAGGTATCCAAAGACAAATGAGACATTACAGATGTAGACAAAACCTATCATCACCCCGAAAGCATTCCTCTTTGAAATTATATA
Source organism: Vanellus vanellus (assembly GCF_965231255.1). Classification (NCBI taxonomy): domain Eukaryota; kingdom Metazoa; phylum Chordata; class Aves; order Charadriiformes; family Charadriidae; genus Vanellus; species Vanellus vanellus. The sequence continues at coordinate 50,879,628 of NC_138910.1, read as the reverse complement.
GCTATGCAGAAGTTATTCAGAGTGGAGATTGCTATATGTGTTTTCAATTCAGCCTGGGTCTATTTGGGGCAGGGATGGAGTCTGATGAGGCTATTTTCCCCTCCACATGCTTGACAATTCAGAAACATATGACTCAGTAAGGATGTTTTTCTTCCCCTTGCATTCTACGGTTTCAATTTCTCAGGATAGGTCTCCTTAGGTTCATACATCTAAGTTCATATATAGCATGCCTACTTGGGGTTTCGCCATTGAAATAAATGCATCTACATCCATTTGAGCATGTGATTCCCCATCAAGTACAACCACGTAAATTAGATACAGTTAGTGCACCAGCTGGGTTCCTATTGCACAGGACTATTTCTTTCTCATCTGCAGACTTTGTCCCCTTTCGCCTCAGCAGAAAAAAACACCCCGTTTCAGGGACATACAAGTCTGGAGTTAGAAATTATAGTTTCCACAGTAACAGTAGGAAGGTGTCAGATGTCTGGGCACATATGCTGCAGAGCGCAGTGAGGCTGTTGTAGAGCTACATCCACCAAATTCGAGACCTTCCATATGCAGGCAATAAATTGTTTTGGTTGCTGTGCAAACACAAATTTCTCAATTAGTACATTTAAGCCATTCATGTCTTTTGTTAAAGTAACTCAAAACTCCTGCTCTACACATAGAACTCCTCCCAGACAAACCCAATGGCATTTTACAATTATATTCAAGGGCCTTCACGCCTGTTCATAGACACGTAGCATTCACAGAAAGCTCAGAAGAAAACTCCACAACGAAGAAGGAAAGACGTATTTCCTGTAAAGAAGTTTTCCCCTTTTGCAGCTATTAGACTATATCTAAGCAGGAGCTAATGACCTGTCATTATAACGAGCTCCTCAGGCAGGATTTGTGGCAACCTGCATTGAGCTGCCTGCTGCTGTGGATAAGCCAGCTAAAAACTACCTTGTTAGCACAGCTAAAATAGTGGCTGCAGCCGTCAGGTATCTGTATGGGGAGGGGGAAAAAAGTAATTAGCAGCGCTGGGTAGACCTAGAAGCTAGTCCAGTCTGGAAGCAGCATGGGGCAGTGCCCGAGTGGAGATGCCCGGTTATCAGCAGCGCAGGGCTGCCCGTCTCTGCTACCCCCCAGCTGCCCTGCCCTGACTTGCGCTCACCAGCACCCGACGAGCATGTAGGAGGGCACCAGCCTGATTTTGGACACAATCTAGATCAAGACAATTTTGCACCATCTTTTACTGCGGTATGTTGCTTTGCTTTTTCCTTATTATTATGTACACTGTTATTCCACTGACTTTTCTGAAGTATCACAGCGACTAGCTCAGCAATTTCTTTTAGATTGTCTTTTAACAGTAAAAGATAAATAAACCTCTTAATGCCTAATCCCACAAAGTCAGGAGGGCCTCACCTCCCACTCTGCCAGAGTATTCAACACTTTCTTAGGTGTCCCATGCTTTCTACAAGTCTTCTGGATAAAAGACTTTTACCAATACAGGTCTTCTCTAACATTGAGACATGGCAAATAAGAGTCAAATCTTCATGTGACAGTGACACATGCAAGTGGGGGTGGAAAGTCACAGTCAGAAATCATGAAAACCAACGTTGAAGCAAATTATGTGACTCCAATGTTGCAGACACTGAACGATTATTTCTTCCTCTCCCATTCCTTTTCAGAACTTCCTCCTATTTTCCTTAAGAATCATAGAATGGTTTAGGTTGGAAGGGACCTTGAAGATCATTGAGTTCCAACCTCCCTGCCATAGAAACGGACACCTCCCACTAGACAAGGTTGCTCAAATCCCCATCCAGCCCCATCAAAATAAGTCTCTGTACCATTTCGTACTACCTCAGTAAAGGAAAAGACTGTCATTTCAAGACATCGGTGGCTTGAACCCCACTCATTTTATCAAGTTTCAGGAGGGCTGACTGGAAACCCACCACCAACCACACTGCAGCCAGAAGCCTGCCCTTGCTAAGCACCACGTGTTCAGCAACTCCAGCCTGAAAATGCTAGCGTCTTAGCATATTAAGCACGCAAGTCTTCATTGCTTAATAAAGCTCGCAGAGGAACTGGTTACTAAGACAGGCTATTTATACAGGACACAGCCAATATACTTGATCAGTAATGTAAAAAAGGCGCTGCTTGAGCGGTGATGACTGTAGGCAACTGGGAGCTATTCAGACCTGTGTATTTACCTTTTTCCCCTCACATGCAGCTCATTCAGTGGCACTACCTGGAGAGGTGTCGCTGACAAAGCCTCTTCTCATGTACAAGTGCAGCCAGAGCTAATAGGAGTTATGAGGTAGATGGAGACACACAGCAAGAATTTAAAGTTTGGCAGATTTTTCTGTAGTAATTTATCAAAACTGCTTGCCAAAGGTTCTCTGTCACTGAATGACCGTTAGAGGAAAATTGCTCTTAAAAGTGATGACATTGGAAGGGCTTTTATTTTTTCTACAAAAATGCATTGTAAACCCATAGATGTAAGTAGAAGAAAATATATAGCAACCTAGATGAGGACAAGTGAGACGCAGCTAGAAGTAAGACCATATCATCACAGAAGTATGCAATAATCTCTGAAGATTTTAAGGTTTTACTCAGGAATATTTCAAGTATGGGATACAGGAAAACGCTTCTGTTCCTATAAAACATGCAAAACCAGCAGAAGTCAGACATAAAATGAATAAGCAGGTCTGCTTACAACTTGCCATTGGACTTGCCAGTGTACTTTCTTGCATTTCACTTTTTAGAAAGAGGGATTCGTCCCTGACATCCCCCTCCCTGACGAGAGGAGACGGAGGATGAGGAGAGTCAGAGAGCTTTGCAGAAAAACCCTGTATCTCCAGAAGTAGAATTCAAACTTCATCCAAAGACAAGAAACTATTAAACCAACACATAACTCTGATCCCCTGTGTCTCAAACCTATAGACAGCATCAATAGCAATGTGTGGTGATAGCTGACAAATATACACATCTGAGCTGGAAAAGTGTGTTTGCTCACTACCTGTTCTCACATGCTACTCAATAATCTGGCTCCTCTCTGCATCGGTTTTCAGACAAGTGGTTTTTGAGAAGGATGCTGCTATACCAAATGCCCACATTAAAACAACCAGCATATTCCCTATAATGAATAAAGACAAAGACTGCCTGCTCTCTAAAATATAAGCTTCTTTGAGAAACTAGCTATTTCAGTAATTTTTTTCACCTTCTCTGTACAAAATATTTTTTAACTTGACTTGAACAAGTGGTCCCATTACTTGTAAAAAGCTCTCTCGCCCACAGATGACCAGATGTCTGCCTTCAGCTTTCCTCATAGTAAGAACAAAACCACGCAGGGGACAGTCGGTTTCAATGCTAACATGTCAAGAGTTTCATGCATTAGCCTGTTGTTTACATAAACAGCTTCCTTTAAACAAGTGATGTTTTACAGGATTAGACTCTTCTGGAATAAATACTTCATAAAGAGTCTCTTGAGTTAACTACCACAGAGAAAGTATCACCACAAGAAAGCATAAGCCTAAATGATAATACAAGTTAATTAGCTAAAGCGAGCAATCGAGTAACTCTATAGTAGAGAAATGGTACAAATAAGAAAACTAAGATAATCTTGTACATGTTCGTTTACTTGTAAAATGCCATTGCTTGAGCCCTAAATCAGACACTGTTAGCATTACAAATCTACACTATTCATTATTTGGAAAGAAAACAAAGACCTAAATCCCAAATACTTTCCTTTGCATTTGTTATTTCAAGGAAAAAAGGGTCAATATGCCTAGGAAACGCTCGTTGTGTAAGCATGTGGGCAATTTTCATCTCATGCCAAGTTCCATTACAGGCAGCATTTGTGGAAATGCAAACCAGGGAGCTTTGCCTGAAGAAAATGTTACCACAGCAGAACTTACCCTCTTGCTACAGGCTCTAAATGTACGCGTCTACAAGAGTTAAGATTCCCATGTCCAGCGTCGAATAAGCTTAGCAGGAACTGAGTCTGCCAGGACAGCTGAACCACTGGGTACAGTTCCCCTTTCTGCACGTGGCAACAGCTGCGTTTTAGGCCTATCTTCAAGAAGAACACAGAATTTTGAGAAAAGTCTAACACAGTTTCTTTCATACTTCCTAAACCTGGGCTCACTTACCTCTCAAGGGAAACGGCAAGGACCAGCTGCCCTCCTGGGCTATGGGGTAGATGCTGACATGCCGCAGACACCCCCCAGACCATAAGCATCTCCCGCCGTCGCCCTCCCAAGGATCCTGCCCTCTTGGGTCCTGCAGCTGTAGTTTCTCTTTCCAGAGATTCAACAGTCAAAACATGAAGCTCTGGCCAAAGACTCCAAATCCAACTCCAAAGACTCCAAATCCAGACATAGCTCCTCCTCTGGAAAGCAAAGACCATTTTTCCTCCTTCATCCACTTCCTTTCAACCCTGTCTGGCCTGTTATCAAAGTAAAAGTTTCTCCCACCAAACCCCCAAATCTATTTCACTGGGAGCCCTTTCTCCTAATCTCCATACTTTCACTCTTGGCTGCCTCTAAGAAAGCTGCATCTCTTCAAACCCCTATTGCTCAGCAAAGAAAATACAGGAGACAAGACGTCTCTAGGACACAATTACCCTCTCCTCAGATAATTCCCACACAGTAATTTCTCGTGTTCGAGGTGATCACAGATAATATTCTTGCATGCACCAGCTGTCAGCCTCCTCTGCACAAGCAGCATGAAGTACAACATCCCAACAGTCCCACGGATATGGACCACAAAAACAACAAAAAGCAACCTGGAATGCAAGATCTTGTTATTCACTTGCTGTGATTTCATGAGTCAGAAAATAGCTCTTACAAATATAAATGTCCTCATTCATCCCACTGAATGTTAATTTTTGGATTCAGACAAAATGGTCTAGAGATTAAAGAAATGAAAATCAACAGTCAACACTGAAATGAGCACAACTACCTGCTTAGAGACACCATTCATCAAGCGTAATTAAAACCAGATAAGCGTAATTTTATTAGCTTCAGATATTATAGAATCATAGAATTGCTGAGGTTGGAAAGGACCTTTAAGATCATCAAGTCCAACCATTAACCTATCCTGACAAGACCACTTCTAAACCATGTCCACAACTACCACATCTACCCTTTTTTTAACCACCTCCAGGGACAGCAAATCCACCACCTCCCTGGGCAGCCTATTCCAATGTTTCATAACCCTTTCAGTGAAAAAATGTTTCCTAATATCCAATCTAAACCTCCCCTGACATAACTTGAACCTATTTCCTCTTGTCCTATCACTTGTCACCAGGGAGAAGAGGTCAGGCCCCACCTCTCTACAACCTCCTTTCAGGTACTTGTAGAGGGTGATAAGGTCTCCCCTTCAGCCTCCTCTTCTCCAGGCTATACAACCCCAGTTCCCTCAGTCGTTCCTCATAAGATTTGTCCTCCAGACCCCTCACCAGCTTTGTAGCCCTTCTCTGGACACGCTCCAACACCTCAATGTCCTTCTTGCAGTGAGGGGCCCAAAACTGAACACAATACTCGAGGCGGGGTCTCACCAGTGCCAGGGGCATGATCACTTCACTAGTCCTGCTCACCACACTATTCCTGATACAGGCCAGGATGCTGTTGGCCTTCTTGGCCACCTGGGCACACTGCTGGCTCATATTCAGCCAGCTGTCCACCAACACCCCGAGGTCCTCTTCTGCTGGGCAGCTTTGAGCCACTTGGCCCCAATCCTGTAGTGCTGCATGGGGTTGTTGTGACCCATGTGCAGGACCCGGCACTTGGCCTCATTGAACCTCATACCATTGGCCTTGGCCCATCGGTCCAGCCTGTCCAGATCCCTCTGCAGAGCCATCCTACCCTCAAGCAGATAGATAATTAGCCATAGATTATGGCTAATTATTTTTGTGTTATGTTCATAAAAATTCAGCTGGATAGTATTAGCCTATTGAGCACATTAAATGTTGCAAAGCTTCGGATGAACCAGGCATGGCTCACCAGCAAAAAGAAACAGGGTGCAGGGTGGTGGGGTGTTTAAGTGATACCCAAAGCTGTCAAATGCCTGAAACGCTCTCCTGTGCATCCCCATCCCCCTGCAAGTTTTGATATACCATGTAACACAATATTTACTACCACAAATTCACACTACAGTTTAAAGAGACAGACCAATACTAGACTGGAACGTGTTATTTTCATAGTTATAACTCTACAAAAAAAACTACAGTCATTTTAATGCAATGTAGGGATTAGGTATAAGCAGCTATCTTGACTCTGTTCTGACAATTAAAGGTGAATGAGTTTTAACATTAAGACTACACCTTGCAGTGAAACACAGGGGATCACAGCAGAAGGCATGTAAACTGACATTTGCACAGCACTTAAACGAACACATTAATTACAGAATAAGCTCAATTGTGCAAAAGCTTCTCAATAAAAAATCCATTCAAAAATAAACTACTTAAGAGCAAAAGAGATTTGGGGGTGAAGGAAAATGAGTCAGTAGAAGCACTTCTAAAATGAGAAAGTGGTTTTAAAAACATGAAAATAGAAAAGCTGCTCCAATGAGTAATAAATACTAAATTCCCTTCTCAGACAGGAAGAAACAGTTTTGTATTTTGGGAATCGCTGAGAGAAACTGGATGTGCAACTGCCTCAGCTTTAATTTGAGTTATAAATGTGAAAACACAAATCTCTAAATAAATTTATATGAAAATATATAAGAAATAGAATTAAATTAATCTAGACTGTAAAGATATTAAAAAGAACATAGAGTTTGAATAACTTTAGTGCATTATAAAAGAACAAAAATCAATTCCAGAAAAGCAAGGATATAAAATATTCTCTCTCACTCTAGGCACAAACAACTCTATAAAATGAATTAAAGCATGAAATCAAAATTAAAAAACTGAAGAAACATATCTTCATCCAGGTGAAGAAAAATAAAGAAATAATTCTGAAGTGTCTTTATAAAAATTGTAACAAGAGAGTGACTGAGAAAGCTAAATGCATGGTAAATAAAAGAAATCGGTGTTTACTCTCTCCCTCCCCCAAACCAAAACAGAGATACCCAGGGAAGATATAGGTAATTGATTCTACTGAAGAATTATTTTGTCATCAATCTACAATGTAACTTGCACTGCCCTGAGATCCAGATAAGAAGGAACAGCGAAATAAATGTTATCTGAGAAGTCTCTCACAAACCCATTCTCAACAGTGTTAAAGGGTCAGTGGCAATACTCAGAAATAATAAAAAAGATGCAGCAGCTCACCTACAACCCTTGGATCCAAGGCTTTGTCTGCACAGCTCCTTCCCTGTTTCTAACAAAATCATGGTATGTTCACAATCAACAAGTTTATCAGAATGCCAGTTCTTCCTCAAGCTGATACATTTACTAGAAATTAAAATATTCTTAGATTTCTTAAGCTATAAATAATAACTTAACAGTGAGTATAAATCCTTTTACCTTTAGGCTTTGCATATGTTAATGTAAATGCTGGTTCAAAATGCCTGACTCTAGAGGTGGTTAGAAGTCAACACAAATGCACCAAAAGCACTTCATTCACACCCAAACCCAGCCCAGGCTTCTCCTGCAAAGACCCACGCAGCACACTGGGAAAGAGCTCTGCTCTTCCCACTGACCATCCACTCTGTCGGTCCTCTTTCTCCTAAAACCCACACTGTAGTGTTGCAGAAGGCACGCCACACGCATCGGGGAGCCTCTGCATCCTGCCAAAGCTCTGGGCAGAGCCAAAAGAGGCAGCTCTCCAGAGGTTCAGCATCCTTTCATCACCAAAGAAGATGAGTGAGTCCAACCAGTTAGGGATTGCTGCAGCCAACAATTGATGAAGCAGTGTCTGAACACGCTTCCTAGGTTGTGAGACCGACTGGAAAATATTTACACAGATTTCCCCCCCCCCCGCCTTTTCTTTTTAAATCCCACTTCCCTCTTCAAGTTGCCAAAAAAAACAACTGATCCTCTTTTGGGAGGTAACCATTTCTTGACGAAGGGAACTGCTCTTCCCTAGGCTTAGAAAGATCAGTAGTAAACTCCACCAATCGCTACACGAACCAGCCTCTCCAATTCCGGTGCTGAGATGAAGAAAAACTCAAGAGGCCAGGTAAGGGTTGGAAGGAAGATAATGTTTTAAAAAGTTGATAATCTGCAAGTATTTCGGAGGAAAGTGGAAACACTTTTAATAAAGTGAGTTTCTGGAAGTAAAAGGCTTGGCTCCTTGGACAGAAGGAAGACAGAAAGCATGCCTCCAGGTTCTCTTGGTTGAACTCCAAAGCACACCTCTCCCACAGTGTATTTAACAACAGAGAAAAGGTCCTCTTGGGTTTGGGTCATAGTGACAAGAATTTCTGTCCAAACAGACGTATCCTGGGAGACTTGCAATGAAGCTTTTCCAAGTTAAACTGTTCACATGTTTTGGAGAAACCATATGTCTCACACCATCTCTTGGCTAGTGAAGTGCCAGAGCACTTTTACCACACACTTCAGTTGCCTGAGGATTCCCAAATTCTGCTTTTCTTGGAGAGGAAAACATAATCCATTTTCTTGGATTTTTCCTTGAACAGTAGACAGGACTGGAATGCAGATATAGGAAGATAACTTGTGCCTGCCTAAGCACTAAAACTCTCAGTGGACAATTTGGTGATCTCCCCCATGGAACTTCTGTCTGGTATTTGGAAGAAGAACAGAAGATTTGATCACTTCTGAGCATCTAGACTGCGGTTGAAAAACATCACATACTAGATATATTTCTCTCACCCCTTTTGTCTCCAAGTTACCTCCCTCAGACCCGAGACCTAAACCCCAGGAGCTCACAAGTTCTGCCACTGTTTTATAAGGCCTCAGCCTACAGTACTGTGTGGGACAGGAGACTCTGCCCAGCAGCTCCAGCTAACTCTGGCAAGAGCAGCTCTTCTTTAAGGAAAAATAAAACCAGTGGTAAGCAATTAGTTGTCCTATAGCTATATATCCCACATCGCAGCATGTCTTACAGGGTGAACTAGTTCTTTTAAACCTAAGCTGTTGTCTACTTGAAGATCAGAGGCTGAACCTTTGAGAAAGCAAAGGCTGAAAAGAAACTCCGCGGAGGTATCCATCCCACCAAAAGCTCCGTGGTCCCGCGACAGCAGCTCAAGAAGGACCTGACCCTTTCAGGCAATTTTGTGGGTGACTGCATCAACCTTGTTTCCTCAAACACCTTCCCAGCTACGACTTCCTCCCTCGAGAGAGTTTGACTTTTAATCTAGAGTCCCATTGTTTTTCTCTCAGTTCCTGAACTGTGACTCTCTTTGCAAAACCAGTTTTGGCAGGCTCAGACAGAGGTTTGTCAGACCCCGAAGAGCCAAAAGACTCTGTTGTTGTCTCATAACTGACATGAAGTATTGACCAAGTGGGGACTTGTCACAAATAATCCTTTTCCTCTGTTTACTTTTCATGCTACTAAAAGCAAAGCATCCCAATAACCTAGTCCACTGACAATACTTATGCGTTACAAGAGAACCATTCAGTATCAAAGTGCACCAGAACAGAGGAAAAAGAGGAACTCCAGCACGCTCTGCCCTTCATATACTGTGAGATTTTGATCCAAAATGCTTAAACACATAGAATACCTTCCCAATATACCTTGCTGACATATATTGGTGGGCAGAAGAGACCAAACAGAATAAACTGTCCCAAGCAATCTGCAACAGTATTTCAGTCTCACGGGAGGTCTCAACAATAGCAGGAGCCTGCAGTAGAAATCTTTGTTTCTAATGTGAATGACTAGAGAGGAGAGAAACAACCAAACCAACCAACCAACCCACCCCTTAACGAGAAGCCTTTCACATAAAAAAAAAAAAAAAAAAAAAAAGTAGTTCTATTACTTCTTGGGTTTTTTTCATTTATCCCATGCAATTTAACAAGCAGCATCAAGCCAAATTCCCATTGAGAAAGGTCTTGGAGGAACACAAATCAGTGACTGTACATAATTAAGTTTGAACAGATACAGTCCTTCTTAGTTATTTCTTCTCTTTGGCCATTTGTTTTGGTTTTAAAGCAATGTGACTGCTTCCAGTAGCAAACATAAGCCTGTAAGGGACATTCCACTGTGACTGAAAGACTGAACACCCTTGTAGACAGGGTATATTCTTCTTTCGCTACTAAGCTGAGGTTTTTTTGAACACTGATGACTTGTCCAGCAGTCTCAACTGGATCCAGATGCTATCAGGCTTTTAATACAATAATCTGGAGGACTCTGGAAAGTGCTGAGGTTTTACAGAGAAGGAAGGTTTATTTTCGCTTTTACTACAAAAACTGTGTTTTACTACACAAACTGTGTGGGGTTTTTTCAAAGCCTTATCAGTTACTTGGTTCAGGCTGGGTAGCCCACTAGAAAGTTACAGGAGAGACCGAGAGAACAGAAGTCAAGATTCTCCCCTTCGCCCCCTCGCTCCCCCCTTTTTTTTTTTCCTGCTTTATGAGTGTTGTTATCAGCAGGGCAGATTTCAACAAAATCTTGGACTGGCATCTTGCTGACCTCAATCCCAGCTGGCTAAACCTTTGCAACACTGCTGTCCTTGGCATCTACCAGTGAGCAGATATCAATTTAGCTGGTTGATTACAAAACAGTGAATCTGGTATGAGGAACTAGATCCGTTCCACTGTACTGAACGCTGTTTAAAAGACAGCTTTATTTCTGTCTCTCCCTAGTAGTCCATTTACAGTAGCAGGCTTGATATCTCAATCAGGGCACTACAACGCCACAGAGGCTACCGTGCTTGCAGGACTGCATAGCCCTCACACATGCGACTGCTTCCACCAGATGATGTTTGTTTTAAAGGGATCTCCAAGCTTCTGAGCACACACCAAAACATCTCACACCACTTCCTTATTAGGAAAGGCCCTTTTTCAGTTACCATTTTTAAATTAGGATAGAATATCAGAAAGTCACTGATACCATGTTAATAAAACTAAGTTAAGAAACAATTTAAACAACTATTGCATGTCTCAAAGAATGTCTCACTATACTCACCTGCTACACAAACAGAAGTAGAACAAAACAAAGATGAGTTCATTACCTGTACTCGAATCAATTTGATTATCATCTGTCTTCCCTTCATTTACTGACTCACTGCTAGGCTCTTCTTTCCGACTCATTATCTTTGAAAAGCCACTTGAGAGAGAGGAGAAAAAGCCACGGATGAAATAACCTTGCTGTTCAGAGTCCACCGAATGCACGGCTTGCAGGAATGGCTTTGCATTCCTGTTTTCGATGTGTGGCACAGGTTCAGACAGAGATCGGTTGAAGGGAACCCGAAACGGTCTAGTCCTTGCCTGGAAAAGCGCCTCCGTTGGGTCTTTGTGGAGATCATCAGCACTGGTAGCATCCACTCTTGCAGAACTTTTGGCAAGACTTGGATCATTGCATTCCCCTTTCAGGCTGCATGAGCCCTCTCTTTTGCTTATCCTCCAGGGAAGCCAAGGATGCGTCTGCCACCTGTATGCTCCAATAGGTTTCTCTGGGTCAGAACTCATTTGTTTATTCATCTTCTTGCTTTTCATTTGGTGGTACCAATGATAGTCCTTTAAGGCAGCAGTGCCAGCATCTTGTTCTGACAACGATCTTCTGAAGGTCCTGGGAGAGAGACCTTTTTTGAAAGCACTCATTTTCCACTCCTTGAACTTCAGCTCTTAACTTACATTCCTTGTTGCTTAATAGTCATATAGCTGTAGTTCCTCACTCACCGTTTCAAAGCCCCGGTCACTTTGTTCACCCGTTGTGAACTGCAAGTCAGCAGAGGTTCTTTCTGAAGATCTTGAGCATCAATCCCAGAACCGGGGATTTCTACATCTCAGCAAGAAGGACGTGCCCTCACCTACAGCAAGTCAACTTCTAACAGCACATGAAGCCTTGCTAAGCTTGCTGCCGCTTCCTGCGCAGTCACATTTCTGCACCAAGCTTTCAGGAAATGACTAAAAGAGCCCAGCCATGAAAACCCACAGTGGTGTTCTGCGCCAATCACACTTCACTTTTTTCAGTCTACATTAAAGATTTGGTTAAAAAAAAAACAAAACCAAAACAAAATGAAAATACTTCACTCTAGAGTCACAGCAAAGTCTCAGAAAAGTGTTAAAAAATTGCAATATTCAACTGATAGTCATGCATATTATGTTCTTCAGTTAAGTAGTGAAGTATATAACCATATATATATATAAGTACACAGTAATACACAAAATAAAGACAATTCCTAGAGTTTATATTTACCACAGGTATGTCGTATCACTTAAGAATACCTCAGAGTTGCCTTTTAGAGAGAGGTAAAATAGGCAGATTCATCAGAATCGAGTGCTGGAAGCCCCAGAGAGGAAGGCAAAGGGGAGGAATGGAGTAAGGAGAGAAAACACTGCAACTTAACGTAGTGAGAGTGTAAATACACCAAAGGGAAATAAGTAAAGGGGAGGAGAAAAGGGACAGAGAGAGTGGGTGGGACTTCACCAAACAGACCAAAGCAAAGGGAAGGGGGGTTTGAGGCATGATTGTCTGGCAAACAGAACAGCACAGCAAACAGATCCCACCCCACCCCCCTCCTCCCCTTTTAAACAACAGAATAGGGTTTTATTTTTATAAATCTAGTTGGACTATGTGAGATGGAAAAAACAGTCCTATCCGTTTAACCAAGAGAAGAAAAAAAAAAAAAAAACAACTTGCCTTCTCTACAATTTAAGAAACAGCTGACTATTTTAAAAATCTCATAACGAAAATATCTGCTGGTGAACTCAGATCATGCTTGCCAAGTTTTAGACCAGAACACTTAAATCTCAAGTCTACTCAAATCCCTGAAAATAGGGGGTTTATAATGGAAACACTGACAGACCCTTGGCAATCAAGTGACAATGAAAACTACTTCCCTAGTTAAATAAAATGATAATCTGGTCTGGCAGAACAATAAAGCTTAACTGACCCACTATGGGATTTCGCCTTTAAGCTAGGCTGAATTCGTCAGCCAAAGTACATTCCTGACAATTGCAGATGCAAAAACTTCCTTACTTATATGTATATATGGTAAAGGGGTATCATCGCTCCCTAGAACAGGGATGGAGTTACCCAGAGATTCCCATCATGCAGAGAAATAATTTCCTTATTCAGTAGCATGTTACGTTCTTCAATTACAAGCAACAGAAGTGACTATCTATAGTCACCACATTCAAGAAGTTACAACAAATAACCTCAGATGCAAGTACAGCTCAGACATTGCAATGCAAATTCTGCATCAAAAATAATGATGCTGACTCTCGTGCTTTGTAGGAAGTCATACTGCTCAAAGCATGAGTCTTGAATGACAAAATGTATCTAAACAAGAACTCTGCTACAATTTTCATCCAGAGAAATAGTCTCCTCAAGGAGGCATGAGGAGCAGTGAACGCACGCAGAGATGCAAGTACTCCCATCGTGAAAATTATAGAATTCACCAGGAAAAAGTTTGCTGGCTCTTGTTTTCTGTTTCTTGATTGCAGGGATTGCTGATCACCCTTTGGTGCAGCCTATCTGGTCCCACAGACTCGCACGGGTTGAATTCTTCTCAAGTAATTCTCAAGTAATTCCTGACTTGACCTTCATCCACTGCTAGCAGGTTTTTTTTTTCCTTCTTGATCCCTTTCAGCAAGCACAGAGGCCTGAGAGTCCCTGTTTCTGAAGGCTGAGGCAAATGCAGCATTGAGGACCTCAACTTCAACTGGGTCTGCTGTACCTAAGATCACCCACTCCTCTCAGCAACAGGTCCTCGTTTTTCTTGTTGAGCCTTTTACTACTAATGTGGCAGTAGTGCTTTGAACAAATGCTTTCAATTAGTCAGTCTGGTAAAGTAGGCTTTATGGAACTTCAGAAATAAGTATAAATAAATACAACAGACAACAATGTGGTTCACTCTAATGGCAGAAGCCATAATCAGCAGAGAAAACTGAGAATGTGAGGTAGGTTTCTGGTCAGCTCTGTAAGCCTTGCTTGTACAAGTTTCCACTAGCACATCTACATCTACTTTTTGGTTTGGGAGCACAGAAGGGCAGGAGAGGACAGAAGACGGAGACAGACAGTGTAGCAACTGAAGTCCTCCTGGGATGTGCTTGCTGTAGATTTCTAGCACGCTTTCTAACTCCTGTTGAAATGTAACGACCAAGCTGAGCACTCATACAAACAGTGCTTTGAAACAGCTTTTTGAAAGCACTTATCTGCTGTATCAGAGGACTTGATATGACCTACAGCAATGACTCAACTCAGATCATATGACACCAGCTGCATCAACGTTATTCTGAAGTTGGGATTTAGCACAACAGCACTATGGACAGAATGACTCTTTAGGCCAGACACTGATCTTTGCACGAGGACAGATATGCTCACCAGTTCATCCTAGTTCTCTTTTTCACCACCATACTGTGGACACCTGACTGTATGGAAAGATCATTTCATCTCCTTCCCAATACAGCTTGCATTACATCAATCACTGACTTCCACAGACCACCCATTTCAGCACGGGAACGCACAGAAAGATTAACCATGTATCAGGTTACAGCATGAAGCAACGTGCAAAACCAGTTATGGGTTAACTTCTGCTTAAAAATATTTTTATTGGTGTGGCCATGGGTTGGACCACAGTTCTGTACAGAATTAATAACACAGAAAAAGACAGGCTTCAATAAGCACTCAACATGAAGCCAGGAACATCAAAGTCACCATTTAGTTTAAGCCTGAATAACGTTCAGAAGGGTCTTTACTTTTGACTTTTGATTTCACTTTTGATTTCATGTTACCACTGCTCAGACGAACACACTTTGTGATCAAAGAAAACAGTCATCCAGCTGCCTTCACTTAGCAGAGATTTCACATTGTACTCTACAGAGGGTAAAATGGTCTTTCTCCAAGTTCTTCTAAAAACGGTATACAAGGCTTGCATGCTTATTGACATAAAAATCACTGATACACAAGTTTGCTTAGTCTACAAATAAGACAATTCTTTTAAATTGCTAGCCTGGGCTTTGAGTCAAACTAGACTCTCTCTTCCTTACACACATCATCAATAGCAAAGACGATGCCCAAACAAAGCCTTTGTCTGCACTAACCCGATGCCACCGAGTTAAAATTGGTCTCACACGGCTCCAGCATTTCTTGTGTATATATAACGCACAAGAAAGTAATTAATGTAGTAGAACTTTCTCCTTGATCCACAGTCGGGTTACTCATGTGAAAACCCAAGTCCTTTCAGAGCAGCAGTTCATCTTGGGAAGCATTTACATGGTTTTGCTATCGTAAAGAAATCAACTTAACAGCAATGACTGCTAACATATTGGTTATGCGAGATCTTTAACCATACAGAGCCACCCACTCAGCTGTCAGCAGGTAAAATAATTTCAGTGGAAGAAAGGAGCTTGTCAATTAACTTGAGAAAATCTGGAATATTTTCACTTACACCTCCTGTTTTTAATATCTACTGCATAAAAACGTGATTCTCAGCTAGCAAATTTTCCTCAGAAGAAGTTTTTTTTTGGTAATGTTTGCAGTTCATTGTGCCAAATCATTCATTTAGCTTTTTCAGAAAATTACTATTTTCTTCCTAACAATCCAGTCATTTAATCATCCAATCTGACATGTTTAACAGCATACATTTCACTGCTCCTAGATATTTAAGTAATTTATGCACAAAATGTAGATTTGCTACATTGGAATATAACTGTATTTCAGCTTTAGGATTATATTGGGAAAACAATCTTTCTTAACTTTATAACAACATTTCACAGAAAATGTACACAAGCAGCATTACATTTTCACCAAGCATATGAAGATTATTCTTTGGCAACGGCATCCTGCGTGGGTAGTCCGCTCTCCACCATTTGGCTTTCCAAAAAACTACCCAGCCCTGCTGCATGAAGCTTCAGAAATTCCTCAGAGTATCTGTTGTTTAATAAATACCACCAGCCAATTAAAAAAAAAAAAAGAAAAAAAGGGCAACACCACAAAAACACAAATGCATCATTGCCAAGCAGCTGGAGGAAGAACCTGTCTCTGATGATAAAAATTAATGTTTAATGCTCGTTCGCTCTCTGAAAGCTATCTAGTGCTTGAGTAAAGGCACTACAGTGTGGACAATTTTAGTTCATCTTCAGCATAGCTTATATTGAGAAAAAGATTAATTGAAACCTCCCATGACTGAACTACTCCATTTTAAATTAGTTTTGAACCAAGCACAAACTTACCAGCTTCTCATTTTTTAAAACATTTGCCAGGACATGGAGGAGGAAGGAGGAAAGAGAAGAAAGTTAAAAAAACAAACAAACCAAAAAACCAAAAAAAAACCCAACCAAACAAAACCACACAACAAAAAACCCCAAACCCCACACAACCACCATAACCTACAGCAAATCCTGAACATTTATTCACTGCACTTGGGTTTTCAACCAAGTCCCCTTTTCTAAATCATAAGTACAGCAGGTTAAGATAACACCACTTCTGAGAAGATCCCAGACTAAGTCCCCAACTACCAGCCATCAAATGAGTTCTTTAACGTGTAGAAGAGTAAAACAAATAGCGCCTTGCATGCTCCCCAGAGAAACCAGAAGGGATGCAGTCAGGCAGGGATCCTCAGTTTTGTAGCCTATCTCCCCTTAGCTCCTTTCCCCTTTAAAACTAGTCCAACGCTCACTGCAGTAGAACAGATCATGGAAGAGTAATCAATATATAAAGCAGAAACCATCACAAAAGTCTTCCAATTGACCCAACTTGACATGTAGCTAAATAGCACAGAAGATGAAAGATTTTTCCTTCCCTTTAAATTAGAGACTTTTCAAAATATTAAGTTTTGTTTATGCAAGGCTAAGTAATTAATGACCTAACATCCCCTTCCCATCTCCTATCACCAAGATGCATCTGTTTCCCCCTGCAACATTTCCTGCAGGTGGATATCACTTCTCCTCGGCTCAGCGCAGACCAGTGCACCTGACTTACTTCACCGCTTAATATTTAATGCATGAAGTTATGCAGAAGACAAATGAAATAGCACCTTAAAAATTGTTGCATTTGGGATTAGAGTGACTGGAAGAGCAAGGCTTGCTGGAGTTTGGCATCAGCATGGTTGGAACACAGATAACTTACCGAGCCCAGATTAGAGATCCTGACAGCAAAGCTGCCCCGCATTTATCTGACAAGCTTTGAGCTGGCAATGCGTACCAGTGACCACACAGAAAGCTCACCTGTCCTAGATAAATCAACAAGGTATGTTATTTTCACTATCACTATGCAGAGAATAAAATGCATCCATGAACAAGCTAAATGGTGATACCAGCACATTCAAATGCCAGAGAGCACCTCATTTTCATGATCTGGAGTTTCTGTACCAAGGTGTGTTGTGTTGTACAGTCACTGCCCCGCGTTTCCAAGCTCTTTACCTTTCACTATAGCCAACGCTGCAGTGATGCAGACTGGTTCATGTCGGCATTTGCAGTGGCCTAGTATCTGAAGGCAGGTACTGAAGATTTTTGCCCTCAAATTCTTCTGCTACACTTTCTCTGCTGATACAAACTCCCCACTTGAAAGTCTCCTGGCTACACTTTTTCCATGCTGTTCCCGTGATCTGCACGAGAAGCCACTACAGCCCTGTCAACTGAGCAGAGCAGAGAGAGACAGTAGAAATTTATGAGATGCCGGGTTTTGGATGGATGCCAGGAAAAGTTAGCAAGAAAATCCCATTTCAATACATCGCAAATAAACCTGTACAACAGTGATGCCAGATTTTAATTTCACTAGCAATCTTTTGTTGTTGTTGTTGTTGTTGTTGTTGTCGTCATCGACAAAACACAGCTCATGCCAAGTTTCAAGGGCCATAAAAAAGTACTTTTAGAAGGTAGCCAAGCACGTGTAGAAGCTAAGCAAGCCCACACACAGCTGCGAGCAACGCCACCCTGAGCCAGCCAAGTCTTTTAGCAACATGCACTGGTGCAAATAAACAAATGTATAACCTGAAGGTAAATACTCTGCCAACTACTTGGTAGCACGGAAAAGTCGTAACAATAAAAAGACCCATTTGTAGTGAGTGGCGGCACTTGCCTCAGAAATTTGTAGAGATTTACAGGTTTCCCTAAGGCAGGTAAGCCTTCAGCCCTGACCTGCGACACAGCTGCTCCCGCAGGTCTGGCTCCTCCATGGGCTTACCACCGTGCCGAGCTGTGAAGCCACCGACACGTAGAGGGGGCTCAAACTGAGAGGAAACCCTTTGGAGCCACAGATCACCATCTTCAGCCCCTGGAGAAAGACAAGTGAGCTGACCTACCTCACTGACAATTTTTGCAAGACCATCCTTCAACTATATGAATAAAAACGTGCTCATCCCTGCTCTGACATCCATTTCTTCATGATTTCAGGTTGGTCTTGGTACCATCTGAAATATTATACACAAGCTAGTGATTAAGGTTCTTAATGATGATGTTTTTTATCAGGCAAAATTACTTTTCCCTTACCCCACTCCTTTTCCAATTGAAGTGTTTTGGATTTCTTTTGGGGGGGGGAGGAGGAGGTGCATTATTCCTGCAATCTTAAACAGGGGTTTACCAGCAAAACAGTTTTATTGCTAGATGTGATCCCTGCTTGCATCAAATCAACAGCAGCTTAAACATTACTAAGGGAGGAAAAATAGTCATAGTATATAGGCATGTTAATAGACAAACATCTCAAAAATGGTCTTGGTAACTATGCCCAAATAGCAGGTGCATATAGTCAAACTTTCCAGGCTTTATTTTTAATGGAACTGTAAAGGAGCACATCCTCAGTGAAGACTGTTGCAAACACAAGACATACCAACCCTACTCTCCACCAAGGATATTAGGAATTGGGTTTATAATTTCACTCTGTGCATTTCTTTAAAAAATTACTTGCTCTGACTCTGCTGACCTTATTTTGTCTTGCTCTTCCCTATGATAGAGTGAATAAACTATCTTTATTTCACCAACTCCTTCACGCAAGACTAGCTCTGTAGATACATTTTAAAATGTAGCTTCTCAAACACTGGAAATCCCGCTGTAAGACCAACTGGCAGCAAAAGATAACCACCAACTAATTGACAATACTCTCCAAAATCACTGTGGATCAGTGCATTCTTACGGTATAAATAGGGAAAAAACTTCAACAACCACCATAATTATAATTCTTGTATTTACCATATAAACATAGCAAGTAATAGAAATACTCTGTCTGCTGTCATGACTCTTACCCTACCTTGCTGTTAAGTAGCAAAACTTTGTGGTATCTCCAGTGGAAAGATGGGTAAGAACAGGACATCAGCAGAGAAGTTTTTCCAACGCCCTGTGCCAAGCACTTACCCATTCTGGAGTCCGGTTTACTGCTAGAAAATGCCGACAGGCAGACTTGGGGGTTTCCATGGCCAAACTTGCAAGACTCTTTAAAAGTCCAGTCCGTTACAGGAAAGTGAACGATTAGCTCACACTAACCAAAACATACTCTGAAGTATCTAACACCCAAGATGTTTGATACGTAAGGAATCTATGCGTGAACTGAAGGAACATGAGCAAGTAAACTAAATTTTAGAAATCACCAAAGATGCGTTTGAGTTGCTGGTTAGTTTTACATCCAGTCTGCACAGCGGTTCATTACAGCTTTGATATCCAGTGGTGTTTCTGCCTGCTAGACCAGACTACAAACAGCAATGGTTTGAGAACCTGCATACATGACAGCATTAAAGTGTTAGCCATGGAGATGGGCACTGGGAGCTGGGCATACAACCAACCAGGAGGAAGAATTTACAAATCCAGAATTACTTTAGGCTCTGAATTTAGGCAGGAAAAATCCTTGAGCTGTATGAGAACTAGCCTAACACCCACCTCACAGCCCCTCCAGAATGTTGTATTAATATTAGCAAATTAAAGTGCAATACTTGACAATAAATCAGTGATGTATAGGAGTTTAATATTAAACCTTCATCTAAATGGAGAAATGGATCACGAGGAGGAAAAGATGAAATATGCCAGGATCTCAAAATATCAATAGTTTGGGATTAAAATATTCAGTACCAGCTTGGAAAGATGGTCTGTGTTCTAGTTGCTGTAGCACTAACTACTACACACTGCATGGGGAAAGTGAAAGAAACAACCAAAAGAGAAGGAAAAAGAGATGAGGGGGAGAAAAAAGAGCAGTTATTAAATTTAAATGACCTTCTAACCAGAAGAGTTCTTTCTCCACAGGTTGTCGGGAACAGTCTTGAATCAGTGCAAAAGCCAAAAGACAGGGACAGTGATGAAGCGCTGAAATGAAAACGTACCGTCTGCCAGCCTGAGACAGCTGCGAGTGCAGCGCCAGGGCTGGAGGAGATTTCAAAACTGGCAACAGCGTGCAGAGCCAAAAGATGAAGCAAGGTGACCTGCAGGCACCAAACCAGCACAAGACTGGGGGAAAGAAAGGAGCACACCCTCTTTGACTGAATCTGTATCTGTGTTTGTAATTTAAAGAATGATGAAAGATGTCCACTGCAGGACACTGCTTGCAATAATGCCGTCTGAGAGATGAACCTGTACATCCTAACACCAAGCCTGAACTGAGAATACAACAAAACCCCCTGAAAAGTTAATATTAAAATGTGTCTGATGGTAACATGTACAAAAGAGGCTCTTCCAACATGAGAAAGATATAGAATAATTTCAACCTTTGAAGAAAGAGGAAGGAGGGAGGGGGAGAGGGAAGGAAGATAAATTCTCTTTCAGAGACTATTTAGGGAACAAATTTGTGACATATGCACACACCTTCTCACTACAGGACAAAAAAAAAAACAAAAAAAAAACAAACCACACACACAAAAAAAACCACCAAAACCTGGAAATTGTGAAAAAGGATTTGCACAAAGCACGAGCCATTGCACCCCAGACAGAGTCCCCAGCCATGAAAGCTGTCCTTCTGAGGAGTGCTGAGGACTGCTGTCTGTGTCAGCCGGACAGGGAAGGTGAAATCCAGTCCCTGAACACATAATAAGCCATGCCCACGACACAAGCACTTCATTTCTTTTGTGTCTTTTCATTTCTTATTACTGTACCAGAGATGACTACTCTTTCAAGTTCCAAAACTACTTTGTTTTTGTTTCACTAGGTATGAACGCAGGCTTACCAGATGACAGAACGGCCTATTTCTGAGGTCAAATCCTTTCCAAATTGAGCATGCAAAGTCCCATTTGTAAGTCTGCCCAAGCAGCGCTTCCAGTGGACAGCCACTGTTCAGCAATTTCTTTAAACAAAATCAATATTCTCAATTATTTCCATTGCAAAAATGGAAATTTTAACCAAAACGTTTAACAGGACCAGGAGAAAATCCAAAACAAAACCACCCAGAACTGTATGCTCTTGCTTAGAGCAAAATCCTCTCCAGTTGAAGGTTCTTAAATGCTTTTTATTTAAATCCTCAGACAGTTTTGTACAAGCCTCTTTAGGGTGCTATTATCACAGCTATCACACCTACAAAGAAACTAGCTTTCGGAAAGAAGCCACTAATTGCCCACAAAACAAATTACTGCCAGCCCTGTGAAATGACCTGCCGATGTCCAGCTGTGACCAAGGTCATGGGAGGCTGCAGTTTCAGTAAAGACACTTTTGTCCCACCTTCTCTTGATGTGCAGCTATTGTCAAAAAAGTTACTTGATTAAAATATTCCTCCTTAAGGCATTCATGTTTACTCACTTCATCAGTAAAAGGGAAAATAAGCAGTTATTTGCTAATTTTACCTTGACCACCCTAGCGCTATTAATAAACCATGCTCCATCCTCGCGGAGCGGTGCAGAACTGCTGTGAACAATAAAGTCCGACTTTGAAATTGTATCTTGACATTTCAAACCAACCTGCCAGCAAGCCAAAAGTATTTGTTCTAAATATAAAACACAAAGCCACGCTGGGTTTTATAAATACATAAGCAACCACCAAAGCTAGACTAAATTAATTAACATCTGTATTCCCATTCCAATAGACGGGACAGCACTCGTATGGCTTCACTTAGTAACTTATTATAATCTATGCCTTATAAAAAGGTTTTTACACATACGAAACACTCATATACCAGCACAACATAAAATCAGGATGTAATCAAATCTCCACAGTTTTATGTACAAAGCCCTCGGGACTTCAAGCTGCAAAACTGAACGTGAATAATTGCATCTATTTTCTAATAAAGACCATGTGCCTCAGGAGTCAAGTACACAAGTTTTCAAGAGGTCTGCATAATATTTTTGGAGGTATTTCTACTTCAAATAAGCAATCCAGTTAAGCAGAGATAAACATGCACACGCATCAGTGACCTTGTTTAAACAATGCACCAATTATTGTGACAAATCTGGCTGCCAAATCTAAATATAGACTTTTAGGAAAAAACAATGGAGTTTGAGTATGAGACAGACTTCTCATATTTACTGTTTACCTAATTATCCAAATGAATGTGCAATTTGGCCTCTCTCCCCTTTTCAGGCTGCATGACCACTTTCCCCACTCGGAGCCAAGAGAGCTCTGGCTGTTACTGGAAACGCAGCATGATCCGGCACATTTGATGCTACAAGTGCACTTTGGTGCAATTTCAAACCTTGCATCACGGTTTGGGTATGTGCATACTCTGCTTCCCCCAGACAGCCCCATGCCTGACACAAGGCAGATAGGTACCGCAGGACTGAGTCACAGCCACAGAAACAGGGATTTTTTTAAAAAGTGTCATTTTTTTTTTACATGAAGGCCGGGGGAAAAAGGGGGGGGGGGGGGGGGGGGGTGGAGAAAAATCCCGTTCAAAAACCCACTCTAAGTTTCCAACTTCGGGTGCCCAAGCAGGAAATGAGGGGAGGAGGGGGAATGAATTAAAAAGGAGGAGGAGAAAGTTCTTTTATTCAGAGTTATATTTTTAGACTATTACTAGTTTTGTTTTGTCACTGTGCTACAGAAACTAGACCTGTGTGAATTAATGCAGCATTATCCTTTCTAATTTTTGCTAAGTCCATGCTGCAGTATTAACCTAATCTTCTTACATGGGACATGGCAGGGCATTTGCCTCCCCCCACCCTGTCCCACTGTGGCTGATGTTTTTCCACCACAGATATTCCTTACTACACCATACATTCCCGCTTTTTCCAAACCACGCAGGAACATGTAGAATTTACCCCTTCTGTGTTGGGAAACAAAATCTACATGCTGAGGACACTGAACCTGAAATCTTTATTTGTTTTGAAGCATACCAAGGTAATGCGATTTATAACCACGACGTATGGGAAGGAACACTGCTGAAATGCTTTTCCTTCTTACTAAAAATACTCATGACTTAAAGTGCCTTTGCCCTTCTTGATCTATTGATATTTATAAAAGTAAACCTCGATTTTGCTGGGCAGGCTGAGGCTAGAGGTGAGAAATCTGTGCCCGCTATTCCCCACTCTATTTTAGTTCATAACAGTTATGTAGCACATTTAATATTATTGTTTCAAAACAAGTTAAAACTAACTTGTAATTTTTCAGCAAGTTTTTCTTCCCAGCTGTCATTGCTAAGGTTATTGTCAAACTATTTTTTTTATTTCCTTTCTCCATGCTTGTACAGCACAGGCCAAACCCATTTGCGACTTCCCTCCCTAGATGCAAGTTGCCATGCATAGATCAATTACACAGAAATACAATGACTTACAGTAAAGAAATCATTTGGGAAAAAAAAAAAAAAAACACCCCCCAAAAAAAAACAACAACAACCCACAACCCATATGGAACTCAACTTATTTATAAATATCTTCAAAAAGGAGCCTGGAAACATTCCACCCCGGGCTGGCGATGGACAAGGCAGAAGAGGTGGGGAACGGCAAGGGAAGAGGCAGACAGAACACAGATTTCTGATTATTTTTTTTTTGTCTAAAGTTTTGTTTTCTTCTTTCCAAAAAAACAAGAAAGGCCAGGAAATCCTCCCAATTTGGCATTCCCAACACCACCACGTTAGAGGAATTCAAGGCCTTCGCTTCCTGTTCCCTCCTCGCTTCATAGCAAACGAGGACGGAGGAGGACAATGGTGACGTCAGATCTCACAGGGATGCTCCAAACAGAGAAAAAGGCCCATAGGTCAACTCTGCACAAGCTTGGGGTTATACTATTGGTTTGGGTAACATGCAACTTCTTATCCTATACTAATGCAACCCTTTTTTTAACTACGAAAACCCAGATCAGGTCTTAAGAGTCAGTAAAGCTTCTCCTACGCTTCTCATCTCTAAAACAAAGATTAACTGGCCAGGCCTCCTGCAAAAGTCAATGAGGCTCTCCTCTTATCACCACCAGCCAGCAGAATTTTGGGGTAGAGATGGTTAAAAGAGAAGGAAGGATAAGAAAACCCCAAAGCTCAGAACAACTCTCCCCACCTGCAACCCCCCTCTATGGGGGCAAGGGGGACAAGGACCCAGGCAGCTTTGCTCCTGCTCCCACCAGACATGGAAAAGCAGAAAATGTGGTGAAGCACACGTAAAAGTCTCATTTCCAACCC
Organism: Vanellus vanellus; assembly: GCF_965231255.1. Classification (NCBI taxonomy): domain Eukaryota; kingdom Metazoa; phylum Chordata; class Aves; order Charadriiformes; family Charadriidae; genus Vanellus; species Vanellus vanellus. The sequence goes on along the minus strand of NC_138910.1, from coordinate 50,855,122 downwards.
ATACCTCGGGCTCTGGCTTCAGAGCGGCTATGCAAAGCTCCTGCCTTCCCGTATCCCAACGGCAGAGTGAGGCGCAAATAGCTTCGCACTAAAAGGTGCTGGTGGCACAGGATTAACACACAATTTTGACACTCAGTGAGAAGTCGTGTGGTTTTGCCATCATGCAGTTGGCATGATTTCCAGCAATGGAGGCCAAAAATCACCTCTCTGTATAAGTGTACATGCAGGGACATGAAGGCAACAAACCAAAACAAAACCGCATTTGTCCTCTCTGAAACGCTGTCAAGCTATCAAGTGCTTCTTTTATCTTGTTGACTGTCTAAAATCTGACAGAAGAAAACTGAGTATTACTCTGGAATAAACTGGAACAGAGGAAAAAAAAAAAACAGGGATAAGTAAGAGCTTATCTTCTTAAAATATAAACCCCTCAAGGAATATAATTTGCTGCAATTAGATATAAAAAGACAATCCTCAAGATAATCCTTAACAAATCACCTTAAGCGTTTAATAAGTTGTGGTTTGGGGGATTTTTTTAATGCATGTTTAAACTGACCTGTGTTTTAAACTGACCTGTCAAACCTATTTCTGAACTTCTCACAACTGATGAATATGGGAGCCAGAATAGAAAGTCTGCAAGACAGGTTAGTTTCTAGGACCGCTGAGATAAATATTCTAAGCCTATTTGTCGAAATAGTTAATTCTTAAACTAGCAAGAAGTCTCAGGTCTCAGCTTGTATCGTTCATAAGTTCACTGAACTTCTACAGAGCATTACATTTATCTACCAGACACAGCGACATCACCATGGGAAGCTGAGTATCCTGCCATCCAACTTTTTGACTCAGGCTCTCAGAGATCAACAAGAAATTCTTGATACCAAACTGCTTGAAAAGAGCTGATAATGCTGTAGATATTTACTGTCCTACAGTAAATACACCATCGCTTTTACACTGAAGACAGGTTTAATTGTTGATATTGAAAATAATCCTTACACACTCTTTAGATATAAAAAGTTATTTGAACAAGCTCTCTTTTGAGTTTCCTAGTCTTTCCTTTCTGGGTCACTAAAGTTTAGACATGGGCTCTATTTCCTGTGCACGGAAGACATGAGCTCTTTTTTCTGTATTTTCTTACTTGCTTTGTTCCATACACAGAAAGATGTTCCCCAGCCAGCTGAGAAGTGGAATGCTCTGCTCCCAGAGCAGATACCATGACTCATTGTCTACTCACAAGACAGGGTATAAGATCTCCCATACCTTCCCCCCAAATCCCTACCATTTTGCAAACTTTCAGTGTGCCTAAATTAAGCGGATTTTTGTCAAGTGAACAAAAATTGACATGTCCTGCCAAATGACTATATCACGTTCAAATCTTACAATATACAACCAGTTTAGCATGTCTCCTAATGGTTTGGGTGGAAACTCAGGTACGCAGAGACTGAGTTTGCAAAGCTACAATGGTCAGCTTGACAGAAGGAGGATGGTTAAGGCCATCAAGTCCAGAGAGAATCAACTTGATATTTACTTGTGCATGCTGAATTGCAGAAGTACAAGCAAATACAAAACTCATTGCTCACACCCGGCTGCTGTTGTAACCTGCAGAATTTCTGGCTATGAGGTGACCTCGTGGGAGCGTTTTGTTTTCTGAGCTGTTTAAAACCTTTCACTTTGGTGATTGTGGGTTTACAGCTTCACAGTTTAAGGTGGCACATCCGAGGAACCTGTAGCAAAGGTGGGAGAACACAGACAAATACCTCTTAAACTTTGTTACTGAAATCAGTCTACAGTGGAATTTCAAGTGTATAAAAAGTTTTCCAGAAATAGTGCAAGATTAATAGAGAGATGATTGCACATCAATTCCTTATTCAGAATAGTTTTGTCACATTCACTGGGAAGAGTTGGTTTTGCTCCTGTCCTTCCTTCTTCTACCCTACTGGGTTTTTTCCTTTTTTTTTCCCCCCCAGTCACTCTCCTCTCTGCTCTTCCTGTCAAGTGCAATCAACTATCAAGCACAACCAATAAATCATAGAATCATAGAATTGTCTAGGTTAGAAGAGACCCTTGGGATCATTGAGTCCAACCATTTACCCTACTCTACAGAGTTCTCCCCTACACCATATCCCCCAACACCACATCTAAATGTCTCTTAAACACATCCAGGGATGGTGACTCAACCACCTCCCTGGGCAGTCTATTCCAATGCCCCACCACTCTTTCTGTGAAAAATTCTTTCCTAATGTTCAGTCTAAATCTACCCTGGTGGAGCTTGAAGCCATTCCCTCTTGTTCTGTCATTAATTACCTGTGAGAAGAGACCAGCACCCACCTCTCTACAGTGTCCTTTCAAATAGTTGTAAAGAGTGATGAGGTCTCCCCTCAGCCTCCTCCTCCTCAAACTAAACAGTCCCAGCTCCTTCAACCGCTCCTCATATGATTCTTTTGCTAGGCCCTTCACCAGCTTCGCTGCCCTCCTCTGCACTCGCTCCAGCACCTTGATATCTCTCTTGTATTGAGGTGCCCAAAACTGGACACAATACTCGAGGTGTGGCCTCCCCAGTGCTGAGTACAGGGGCACAATCACCTCCCTACTTCTGCTGGCCACGCTATTTCTAATACAAGCCAGGATGCCGTTGGCTTTCTTGGCCACCTGGGCACACTGCCGGCTCATATTCAGCCGCTTGTCAATTAGAACCCCCAGGTCTCTTTCTGCCAGGCAGCTTTCCAGCCACACCTCCCCAAGCCTGTAGCGCTGCATGGGGTTATTGTGGCCCAAGTGCAGGACCTGGCATTTGCCCTTGTTGAAACTCGTACCATTGATGTTGGCCCAATGATCCAATCTATCTAAGTCTCTCTGTAGAGCTTCCCTATCCTCCTGGGAATCAACACTCCTGCTTAACTCGGTGTCATCTGCAAACTTGCTGATGATACACCCTCTGTACTTATCGAGATCATCAATAAAGACGTTGAACAGAATTGGTCCCAACACTGAGCCCCGAGGCACATCACTTGTGACCAGCCACCAGCTGGATTTAAATCCATTGAGCACCACTCTTTGGGACCTTCCAGTCAGCCAGTGCTTGATCCAGCGGATCGTATGCTCATTCAGGCCATGTGAAGCCAGTTTTTCCACAAGAAATGGATTAAATCACACAAGCTTTCCTGTTGTATTCACTGTATTTTTCACAGCTGAACAGTCCATACCCACGCCATTCCAATCTGTAGGGATTTTAGGAGATTGCATATCACTGAAGTTAACAGCAGAGTTCACCCACCTGCACATTTGCTTTCAGTCCATTTTTGAAAGTCCTTCTTATAATCATGACTCTAGAGTATCAAATGAATTACAGTTCAATAGATTTAACAATGCAAAAAAAAAAATCTATTCCAACACTAATTTAAATTTTCTCTTTTTAACATTTTAAAGTTGACAATGAGAGGAATATTAAAATGAGCGCCTTAACTCCTTTACGACTAAGATCTCCAAATTTTATACTAGATAGTTAAGGGAATTTCTGTATGAACCAGAATCTGGCAATTTCTGGGTAGGGTGGGGAGAAATCACTGCTCTCACATTCTTCTTCTATTATTAAATGCAATATAATTAAAGGCAAGGATCCCTAGTAAAATAACTGAAGCCAATCACCACAAACTACACTACTGGGAAAATTAAGCAGAATGAAAAAACAGTGCAGCAATACAAAAGAGATTAGTGACACACAACACAATATCTCAACTAAAGAAAAAGTAGGAATAAATGTATACTTAAAGCTCAGAAGTTAGAGCCAGGAATAAGAAAGGAAACATGACATAGAGAGGAAGAGGAAGGGAAGGAAGAAACATGTATTTATTATCTCAAGATCTTAACTTCAGGGATTCCAGAAGGAGTAAAGAAGCAGCAAAGAAATTCCACTGCAGCTTCTTCTGACACAGATAGGTCTAATGCTGCCATTACCTGGCCATAGAAATTCAGCGACTGATACAGAGCTCTTGAAATCCAACAGCTAGAAAGCTACAATTTAGCAAGGATAGTTATTTTTGAGCACTTACTCAAGAAAAAGCTGAATTTAGCTCAGAGAAGAACTAGCTGCTGCCTGTGATTGTCCCAGAAAATAACTGGCGATGTCAAAAGATTTATACAGGGACTTTTAAAGCTTTAAAATACACAGACACAAGCAGGAAATTAATGTTTGTACTTTTTCTGACTAGCCTAATTATAACTTTCAGCCCCAAAGCAACTTTCAGTATTAACTGAACTCAAAGTTTAAATTCACTCTTCTTTCTACTTAAACTATCATCTAATTTGTTATCTCCTCTCAGGCCCTACTAGGACTGGAAATCTCATTTTCAAAACTAATTCTCTCCCTTTCTGCTCTCTGATAACAACCCTCAGGATTGGAAATTTAATCACGATAATAGCAGAAAATACTGACAGGTGAATGTGAATGCTTTAAGTGTTTACACCATCAGTGATAATTGTTTATTTACATAGTGTTAGTAATGGAAAGCTGGTTAGCAGAAGGCAAAATAGCTCCATGTCACAGCTGATATTACAAGTACCCTCTGTGAAATTAGGTGGATAAATATGGGGAAATTAAAAAAACTGAGTATGTTCAGCAATTATGATAATTTAACATGCATAACAAAACATTTAGAAAGCCTTCCCCTACTCAGAATTACAGTGGCTTTCCTCTGGTATGGCTTAATTCAGTTTGGAATTAATTCTTTGGAAAAATTCAATTGATCACTAAAAAAATTGGTCCCAAAACAGTCAGGATATCTACAGCATGTGATGGAGTGGAATACACAGATCTCAAAAACTCAGGAATGCCCTTGACAGAATGCTCTCTCTATTGAACTCTCAAAGTAAAAACACAGAGAGGATACTAAAGAGTATTATTAGTCCAGTTTTTGAAGCTGGTACAACTACAATGTAGAACTTGTACTTATCTTGTGGAGAATCTAAGCTTGAATCTATTGCAAATCTAGAAAGGAAAGCCTGGTCTGCAGAATTGTCAGAGAATATGACTTGCAATCCAGGAATAAAGAAATATCCCATTTTGTCACATCAGAGAGGGACTTCAAATTTACTTCCGCAAAGAAAAAGTACTATGGAACAGTACAAGTAGCCTTGTTGCAGTCCCTTGGTTATTTGTAGTGCAGATACAGATATATAAATAACAGGAAAAAGTTTACTTTTAATACAAGGTCTTTTTAGAGATAATATTAAATGATTTATTACTAATGACAACTTTGCTTTTTAGAGGTTAAAGTGTTTTCATTATCTCAAAAAATTAAAAAGAAAATATATATTAAGTTCCCAATAAACAGAAATAGGAACTTATACACACTATTTAAGATTTTGTACTTTACACTGTTCAATTTCCTCTCCCTACCACAATTATCTGTCTGCAGAGGAAATAACACACAACACTCTTTGCTTAGGTAGAAGGTTTATAAGAACAATGAATATACAAGGTAATGCCACATTATTTTTAAACAGATTTATCTATCTTTCCTTCTGGGTTTTTGGGGGGGGGGGATTTTTTTAATTTTTTTTTTTTATGAACATTAAAATACCTTCTGAACACAGCATTCTGATGGCCGTGACAGAAGAATACATTACTAAATCCAAACCAGACTTAGAATATTTTTGACACCTGTACTGCAAGATTTTCATTAAGCGAGTTGCTTCTGTTAATATATATGTTCTACAACACGCTCACTTGAACTGGCAGCATAAATGTCACTGCACTTATGTGATTAAATTAATACCGAAGATCCCTTAGCCACGGCGTTCTGATATGACAGCTTAGCGGGTACTGCCTTTAAAATCAGTACTATTTCATGTATGGCCATTTACTGTAAAGGTCCCCAATGCATCATCCTAAACAGTCTGATATAAGATATTCCTCATGCTTAAAAATAATAATCCTCTGAAGTACTGGAGATTCCTGTTAGACTACCATTATTTACCTGCCAAAAGAAAGTAATGTTAAAATTACCTTCAAAACTGTTACTTTTCTGCTATTTAAGAACTTTTATGTGACAACTTTAACTTTCATTTAACAGCTTCTTGCATCCAACATCACCTTATACAACCTTCAGATGACATGGCAGCATCGTTTGTGGCGATGCAGCTGAAATAATGGGTGTCATTTCAAACACTAACTAAAAGAGAACATAACATATAGTTAGAAAATAAAGGATATTGCTTAGGTAAGCCCTTCTTTATAAGTTTTTGCTACTTTGCATTTTAAGTTTTCCGTACAGTTTGTGTTTTTATATTTTTACAAAGCAAACAATGATGTTAAAGAACAGGCAATTTCAGTTGACTTAAGTGCCTCTCCAGCTAGGGCATGGCTTAAGCTAATTTCAGTTTATCTCAAATCCAAAAAAAAGGTTTGCGTTTTCTCCTGCAGTTGTAGACCATCAGACAGGCAAATTAAACAGTATTTTAAAAGTAACAGTGATCTCAGGAGAGGAGAGATAAATACAATAGCATTTGTTAAGCTGGCAAAATGCCATTTGCCTATATTGACCTTGACTTTTTATAACCTTTTTGTTTTAAATAGAGATCAAAACCTTAGGATGTTCAGTTTCACCACCACTTCATGAAGTGTTCACAAATTCCCTACCATAATCAACCTTAAACATATTTATACAGAGGGGTTATTAAAAAAAAAATAAAAAAAATCAACTGTTTCTAAGTAAGTGGAATATAACTGCTGCTGAAATAGCCTCTGCCCATGTCTATTTTTATACAGAAGTCACCACTGAGAAGTCCCATATAAAGACTGATGTTTTTTCATTTAGTTCATTAATCCTGAAATCTCTGAAAGCTGCTTCCAGTTTTTGGTGGCTAAGCAAATGCATAAATTTGAAACACACAAACCCAAGATCACTTGCAGAGAGCTGATAAGTAAATCTCTCACTAGGAACTAAGAAAGAAAAAAAAAGATTTTTTTTTTAATGGCATGAAAAGAGTTAAATAAAGAAGAGTGGTAATCAGACACAGACCCTCATAGTAAAGCCAAAATACTCATCAGCCTATTTTACTGCAGACTTTTCTTCTGCCAGAATTACACATGATAACACAGAATAAGGTATAGATCTATATTCTTGCTGCTCCCCATACTTTAACACAGGAAAGTAAGTACTGTAAGTGGTTCTTTATACTTCCTTATAATGTTTCCTTACTGTGCCATTTCTTTTTCCATCTGACCACTCACTGCAGTGTTCCTTTTATCCAGGCACTAGTATGAAGATGGGCAGGAGGCTGGGATTATAGAACTGAGGTCTCAGCATCCAACCTCCCCCAAGTGAAGAAAAGCAAACTGGCTTCAAGCAAACACTTTCCCTGGGGCAGAATAAGTGCTTGTATTTATACATCCATCCAAATAGTTTTTCAATGGGTATGCCTCCTCTGGGGTCATCCTCCCACCAGCTGTATTTCATACCGCTCTCCTTAGCATCCTGAACTTCCTATCATCCTGCAGGTATTTAAAAAACAAAACAAAACAAAAAAAAAAACCCAAAACCAAAAAACATTTAACACACATCCCCATAGTGTAAATAATGAGGTTTACGTTTAAAAAAACCTCTCCAAAGATTTTGAAATCATGCTTAAAGTTATCAAGCCAATGCTTATTACATGTTTCCCTATTGGCTATGTTTCCCTCATCAAAGAATTGTGCTTTCAAACATCGATGGGCTAAAACTTCTCTGAAGAAATCTGTGCAAGGTAAATGTATGCTCTAGTCATTTAATATCTGCTAGACTTCTCTACAGCCCTGACCCCCATGTTAATTCTCAGACTGCCTTTTTTTTTTTCCAAGTGAAATTTCAACTAGAATCATTCCAATCTCGTTATCTCTCAAGCAAGGAAATATTATTTATTTATTTATTTATTGTTACTCAGCTTCTTTTTGTAAAGACTGGTTATTTTGCCCAAAGTCCCAAGTTATTTACAGAGAGATCAGGGAGATCTCCTCTTCAGTTTCCTGTATTTGTCACACCAGGTCTGTCACAACATAATCAAGGAGATTACTCAGTTTCAAGTGATATCTCCGTTTTTCCTAGAGGCAGAAATTCAGGGTTTCTAAGAAGTCTTGAGTGAGCGACGAGAGACTAGTAAGTTTAGGCTAGAAGGGAATAGCATTTGCCAACAAGATCTTTTTCCCATCAAAGGCCAAAGCAATACTTTGCACATCCAGTCCATAACCTACACAAGAGACGCTGCTTAATCTGTGTCTGAACTGTCCCCTCCACAAATACGGGCCCAGTTGCAGCCTTGGGAGAGGTTAGCGATAGCCACGAAATCACATAAAAGTCCTATTTTGCAAGAACAACTTTTCATTAAAGTTTATACATTGACAAAATTGGCACTTGCACAAACCTTACCACACATGGCTCAAATTATGCCCTCCTGCCCTTACCAAACCCTGGAGCACAGAGAAGCCGCTCTGCTTGGGGAGGGTTGTTTCAGTCTCCGATAACTCGACAAATCGGTCCCAATTAGCCCAAGTTATTGAAGAGCCTTCTGCCCTATTAAAGATTGATTCACTCAGATATGCCGCTGCAAAAATTGTTTCCTGCTGTGGCAGTTTATGATGTTTGCTTTGCAGAACAGCAGCATGAGGAAAGGACAAGAAAGACACAAAGCTAATAAAATCAATTCCTGAAATTTGAGCCGGCCTCTTAAAAACACTCACCGGTTACACTATAATCACACTCTATAATTATTCTAATTTGCACAATTAAGAGCTGAATAAACACCATAAATTTAAATGAAAAACCCCAGGCACAGGCTGGTGATGCTACTGCAGTGTTTTAAAATGCAAAATATACAGCACTGCTCATGACGATTTCTATAACCGCTGCAACACGAGAGCACCTTACTGAAATCCACTTAGGTACTTACCACCAAATCAAAAGAATAAAAATAAAGCAATAAAATTGTTCCTCCTACAGCTTATTAGCATTGTTTTCTTCTCAATCCTATCTTTTGGTACAGTCACAACTGACACAACAGTTTATATGCTCCCGAGATGCCTGTCTCCTGCAGGCTCCCCACTCCCCACAAAACCTCCCAAATTAAAAGCCATCCTACTTATATGGACTGCTGCTGTTATTTAGCCAAGCTAAGGCAGAAATCCCAGGGCAGGCTAAGGAACAGACTTTAAAAGTGACTATGCCCCATAACTAGCACATCTCTCTGGATAACCATCTTCTCCACGCACAGAGGTCTTGGCATTTGTCATCTCACGCTGGAAATGGCAGATGAAAACACCACCACTACACAACAGCTCTCTCCCCGCTACCGTGTTTCTCCTTCTAGGTGCCTAAACCAACACCTTCTGATCAGTTATCTTTCCCATCAGGCAAGATGTTTCTCATACTCACCACTGAATGGCTTTGTCTGCACTAGCACCTTCCTCATCAGGCTCGCCATACCGGAATTTTTACCCACGTTGTCTAAACCTGCTCAGGACCAAACCGGGTGGAAGAGTTCAAAAAAAATAAAAAAGACCGCCTGCATCTAGTCCCTGCGTCCCTGACGGCCCCTTGGCTTTTTCTGCCGAGGCTGCACAGCGTCTGGATGAACAAGGCTGAAAACACACACACACATACACGTGTGCACACACACGCACAGGAAGCTTGGAACAGAATCAGTATTAAACGTACCGACTTCCTTCTTCATGCTCCAGTATCTCTGCTGTAAACAAGCACTGCATATTAGCTAAGCCAAGCCGAAAAGTCCAGCAGAGAAGGGACAAAAGAAGGGAGTGGCTCCTGCAAGGAATAACTATTTTAAATACACAAACATCTTCCCATCAGATTAAAACTAGCTTTTAAATTAGGCAAATTCTGAAGCCATTGTTGTGACAGAATAACTCAAGACAAACAGGAGACGCTGCTTCCTCCTCTGGAGAGGTCTCCTGGAATTCCAGTACGAAACGTCCCGCAAGCTTTCCAAGTGCCTGGACGGAAGACCTGAGAAGCGTTCATGTCGCTCCAAGGACAGAAGGCAAAGAAGGAGGAGGCAGACACAGAAACAAGCTCCAGAAGAGGCACACCAGATGCAACTGCTGCACCTTGCAGTGTAGGTGCCATGAACAAGCAAGGGAAGGATGCTTAGCTCATGTCTGGGTCAGACGATGCTGCTGGGGCTACCAGCCCTGCCCTGCAAGCCAGCCACCAGCTCTCGGGAACAAGGTCAGCCTGGCAGGAGTGCATATGTGTGCAGGGATTAGGCAGGAGTCAAGTGCATCCTCTCCGATGATGTTTCGTAAACAGCCTGCTTGTGTTTTGAGAGATCTCCACCTGTGTCAGGTGTCATGCAGCTTCAGGCTCCTTTAGTCTTCAATGGGTTTTCTCCACTATTTTGAAGGATTTAACTCATAGCAGCTCCACCTCTGAGCAAACTGGAGAACACACCACCAGCATGCATCAGACATGCCACCAAACCCTTTTGCACAGACCCAGAGGGCTCTAACATTTGCCTCACTGCTGGCAACAAACATTCTCCTGACGGGTAAGAGAGAAGGCAGGTCAAGCTCTCCTGACCCAAAATGCTCCAAAAGAAGACCATGATGGCTTTGACTTCTCCACTGGATCTCCAGCAGGCCCATGCACTTGGCAGGCATGATGAGCAAGGGCAAGCAGAGCCCATGAGAGAGACAACAGTAGCCACTTCTGCCTATCCCTGCCCTGACAGAAGTCCTACTGCAGACTGTGCCAGGCTGGGTGGCTCTGGAGAGCATCCTACCTGGACTGCAGAGGGAGCAAGCCAGACACAGACCACTGCTCATCTTATCCTGTTGCAGTAGGCTGTAGCAGCAGCCCTCCAAACCTGCCAGCCTGCTGCCATCAAGGAGGCCAGCTGTGTCCAAGCATCCTTGGAAGAAAAAAGGGAAGATGGACAGGGCAGCTTTGGTCCATCACCCAGGATCAGCCAAACAGTGACCATCCTCACCCTTGGCCGGGACACAGCCATAGCAGCCTTTCTGCTCACAGCAGCCCAGCTGCTGGAAAATGCAAGTCTGGTGGACTTCTCCCCAACCACCTAAGTAGGAAAGGCTGAGATACATGTGGCTTTGCAGCACTAGAAACTTTTCCTTGTATCTGAAAGTATACCGAAGTTATAGTTGTTCTTGGTCTGGGATCTTCTGCAGCCAGTATCTTTATTGATAACATGAATGAAATAGTGCCTGACCACTGTGTGGTTTCTCAAACTGAGTTGCACAGTGGCCAGCACAGAAGGCTGAGTGAAGGGAAGCTGGCAGCTTGGCGATACTTAGCCCCAGGATGATAAGAAGTGCCTGTCGGAAAAAGCTGCCATCTTATGCCTTTTCAGACAGATGCATGTTATTTATCTTTCTATCAAAGACCACTTATCTCATAAAAGAGCTTTATTACATCTAAGCTGAAACTGTGAAAGATCTGTGACTATTCAAAGGTCCTTTTTATTACCACTTTGCAAAGTTGGCTACTAAAAGATCTCCCATTTTTTCTTACTCTCTTAACACAGCAACAGCAGATTCCACAGTTCCCTCCTTCCCCTCCTCTTTCCACTCTGTCTTTCAAGATAAACCAAATTCTCAAAAAAGTAAAGTAAAATTAAACTGCTGCTATCCCTTAAAGCATGTAACTGCGAGATCAAGGGGTTGGGGTCAAAAAAGAGATAGAGCTGCTCTTAAAATCAGAGACTTCACATGAGTCTTCCCAGGGCACATGGGACAAGTTTCACAACAACCTTCCACATAGAGAGAAGTCCAATTACAGAGAAGCAGGGTGGCACGGGGCAAGCAGTGTGCAAGCCCATCAGTCTTCTGCCAAAGGGCTGCTGCTTCTTGTTCCACTGTCCAAGCTTAAAAAGCGACACTTCATTACAGAAGAACTGAACACAGTTTCATTTCCATTTAACCAGAAACAACGTGCTAGCACATAAGAGTTTGACTGAGAAAGCATCCCTCCATGCTTGTGTCCCTTCGCTTGACCAGCAGCAGCCATCCTGTGTGCCACAGCCAGCCTGTGCCCTGCCAGAAGTCTTCATCCAGACGTTGGCTCACCTCTCTGTCTTCTCTCCTGACAGCTCCTGAGATACTAGGCAGGAAACTGGTCAGGCAAGTTGCTATTCTGGCAAACTCCACTCTGCTAATATACCAAGAAGGGCCTGTGATCAACCCCCAAACATGATGATAGAATAACAAAACAAAACAAAAAACCTAAAACATTAACTGTCTCCAACAACAAAACGTGACTCCACATCAATTGGATTTAAGACTGCCCAGCCACACAGACATATACCACGCCACAGGACTGTGCCTGGATGCATATGTCCATATACATGAGCAAATCCAGGGACAGTGCAGGACCATCCCCAATCTCCTAGAGAGCCCTTGAGAGCTCCGGAAGCTTACCTTGTGACCAGCACCAACACCATGCAATTCCCTTTTGGGAAACTGATCTGTACACAAGATAAAGCGAGGTTCATGTAGTCCAATGTGCCAGCTAACTGCCTTAATACAAGTGTTTATGTGCACATCTACCAAAAGACATCCAGAATTTCATCGTTCAAGTGTAATGAAATCACTGCTACAGTACAAAACACAAATAATTTCTTTAATACACATCAGCCAAAGAAGGCTTCACATTAACGCCTTCGTCCCTGCCAAGTACTGAAACAACTACAGCATGAATATTAACAGGGGTTCCTCGGCAGGATGATGCAATTATCACGGGGAATCTCAAGAGACACAGCAAGACTCTGCACGATGCCTCAAATTTGTATCAGTTTAAAGAGTGATTACTTCAGGCAGCAGAGGCTCCTCAGCCTGGTTACGGAGGGGGTTCCATGTAATAAAATAACAAGCCCCAGGATGAGACCGCTTGGGAGCAAGGGAAAGAAAACATTGCTGCTTTCAACTGCATTCCGGAGTCTCAGCTCTTCATGTCTTCAGCAAGGCAAAAAGATGATAGCAGTCCTACTGCTTCTCACACCCCGTAAGGAGGAGAAAAATTGTCTTGAATGTGGTATCTATTTAAGGTGATATAAAAAGAGGAGTTTGGTCAGTTCACCCCTTCAAGAGGTTTTCTGGGATAAACAACACTGTAACATACAGACAGGAATGAGGAGAACGAAGAGCAGCATACAGTCTTCAGACCAGCAAAACCATGCTCAAACATTTCCACTCCCTTTGATTTTCAACACCACTTCCCCGGTATTAGGGGTTTCACCTGTTACACACCACATTTAATGGTGTATTTTATACTTCTATGGTGAAAGCCAATTACAGCTCCTCACCTGGTTCCAGAAATATAAGAAGCCATGCAGCTCGCGGAGCTGAGCCTGCCCAGGTTTATGGCTCTCTCGGCAGCTAGGATATTCAAAAGATATTCAAAGGTTTAATGCTTTAGTCTAAAGCTTCAAAAGCAGCACCTTAAAACTGGGCACCTCCCCTCTGTTTGCCATGTGGATTACAGAAAGATGTAATGAAAACTTGTTCATAACAAATATTAAAGCAATCATATTTTTAATATTACATATAAAACCAGTACTCAAAATTTTTGCTTCAATTCCAACTATACTCAAAACCATATAAGTTACAACTTTGGGTAGCTAGGATATATTTTAAGTTTGGGAACTCATACATTTATAATATGTGATTCTGTATCAAGACACAAAAAGGGTGTTGTGATTTCAGGTCACATTTGTATTAAGGATCCACTAGCACCTTCAATTTTACAAGCTTTACCAAAAAGGAAGGACATCCTCTCCCCACCCTTGAACACCCCTCCTTCTATAGACTCTTAAAAAAAAAAAAAAAAAAGAGAAAAGTTGACACCCAGCACAGTGACCTGATGTTTTCCATGCATTTACCCTCTGATAAGCACACAAATGCCTTCTGCTGGGCGTTTTCCCTGTTAACCTTCCTGACCAAAAACATTAATGCTCAGAAGAAAACAGAACCTAATGCAGTAGGTAATGATACTAAATATAAGCAATGAGTCGAATCACTTTGTTTCTCAGGCGTTCAACTTGACAAGTAATTTCAGAAGTTCAACAACCCATCCCCCGTGCAGACCCTGGAACAGCTGATCAATTCTCATTTTTACTATTTTTTTTTTTTTTTTTAAGTGAAACGTACTTTTAAAAACAGAATTATTACAGAACTGTGAAACAGATGCAGTTCAGGCAATTCTTTATAACAGCCGTTTTACTATATCACCAGTGACCATATAAAAAACATTATTACAACTGGCATAAGTAAAGAGAAAGGAGGTACAGAAAAAAGCACGCAGGACAGGGAATATCCAGGAGATGGCTGTGATTGTTTTCAGAGAGCTCCTGCCATGGATTTGGCAACGAAGCCACGGGATCATAGCATGCACTGTTCAGGCAAGACAGATTAAATTGGCTCAGATGGCCACAGCCAGGTACAAAGCTGAGCATGCAATGGGGAAGCCTGCTCCCCAACTCCACCAACTCTAGCAGAAGAACAGGAAAAGTCCAAAGCTTTCAACCGCCCTTGAAAGCAAAGTCTCAGGGCTGGCAAGGTGACAGAAAGCCAGCAGGAGATGCTTCCCGCTATGCAAAGGACAGTGGGAGGCTGCTTTTGAAACAGAAAAATACACACTTTTAAAAAAGAAGAGATTAAATATCTAACAGTCAAGTCAATGGAGGAAATCAATGATGCATTAACAGTTTTGATCATTCTCAAAGTATTTACACAGTTTGCATTCACTGACTTTCTTACAAAAAAAAAAAAACCCACAGACGAGACTTGCTGGATTAAAACAAACAAACATTCTCATGTCCATTTTTTAAATTTATCTCTACAGATATTCACCAATTACCTCCCACCCCTGCAAATTGTGCCCAATATGGAAAAAGTAATCCACGTTAAAAATTCAACTTTTTAGGCTTCTTCAGTACCGCATCTCTCTGCACATTAATGAGGAATCAAGATATCCAAAGAGTACTGAGACTACATGGGAGATCACTATAAATTTTTCACCAGAGATGGTCTTTCTTTGGGAGCAGAAGTATATTTATTTTCTATGTCTAAAATGCCAATAGCAGCTCCATGTCTCTGGTTTGCTTTAGCAAAATTTGAAACAGTGAAAATATCAGTAACTAAAGGCACTATTAAGTGACAACAATAAAGGTTTACAAGACATCTATAGTAAGGGGGGAGGCGAGAACCATACACTCTTCCAGAAACGTGATAATAAAATGACTTGTCTTCTTGAATCCAAGATTTCAAAACCAAACATATCTAATAACTCTTGACAGGATGAAAAAACACTGTAAAAAAGTTGCAAACATGGAGTCACGCTTTTCTGCATGCAGCATGAATTCCCTAAAATAGAGTCCATTATTTCATCTACATTTTGCTTTCTACAAAATCAAATCTTCCACCATCAGCTTGGCAAGTTCTCAGTATGGGGCTGGGGTTCATCCTCTCCTGAACAATCAAGTTCCCCATGGCTGCAGAGGTCTGAACATGTGTGGTACAGTCCTCACTGAGGTCATCTCAAAGCATCTGGAGGAAAAGAAGGTTATCAGAAGTAGTCAACATGGATTCACCAAGGGGAAGTCATGTCTGACTAATGTGATAGCCTTCTACTATGGCATGACTGGACGGGTGGATGAGGGGAGGGCAGTGGATGTTGTCTACCTTGACTTCAGCAAGGCTTTCAACACCATCTCCCATATCATCCTTAGAGGGAAGCTTAGGATGTGTGGGTTAGATGAATGGACAGTGGGGTGGATTGAACAGTGGCTGGCAGATAGAGCTCAGAGAGTTGTGATTAGTGGTGCAGTCTAGTTGGAGGTCTGTAACAAGTGGCGTTCCCCAAGGGTCAGTACTGGGTCCAGTCCTGTTCAATATATTCATCAATGACCTGGATGAAGGGATAGAGTCTACCATCAGCAAGTTTGCTGATGACACTAAACTGGGAGGGGTGGCTGACACGCTGGAAGGCTGTGCCGCCATTCAGCGTGACATGGACAGGCTAGAGAATTGGGCAGAGAGAAACCTCTTGAAATTCAACAAGGGCAAGTGTAGGGCACTGCATCTGGGGAGGAATAACCCCATGCAGCAGTACAGGTTGGGGCTGACCTGCTGGAGAGCAGCTCTGTGGAAGGGACCTGGGAGTCCTGGTGGACAACAGGATGACCATGAGCCAGCCAAGAAGGCCAATGGCATTCTGGGGTGCATAGGGAAGAGTGTGGCCAGCAGGTCGAGGGAGGTTATCTGCCCCCTCTGTTCTGCCCTGGTGAGGCCCCATCTGCAGTACTGTGTTCAGTTCTGGGCTCCCTGGGTCAAGGACAGGGAACTGCTGGAGAGGGTCCAGCAAAGGGCTACCAAGATGATTAGGGGACTGGAGCACCTTTCTTATGAGGAAAGGCTGAGGGACTTGGGTCTTTTTAGTCTAGAAAAAAGAAGATTGAGGGGGGTTCTTATTAATGCTTATAAATACTTAAAGGGAGGGTGTCAGGTTGATGGGAACAGTCTTTTTTCAGTGGTGCCCAGTGATAGGACAAGAGGTAACAGGCACTAACTTGAACATAGGAAGTTCCATCTTAACATGAGGAGGGACTTCTTTACTTTGAGGGTGGCAGAGCACTGGAACAGGCTGCCCAGGGAGGTTGCGGAGTCTCTGACTCTGGAGACATTCAAAACCTGCCTGGATGCCAACCTGCTCTAGGTGAACCTTCTCTGGCAGGGGAGTTGGACTAGATGATTTCCAGAAGTCCCTTCCAACCCTGACCACTCTGTGATTCTGTGACTCCAAGTGCCATCTTGTCTCCATTTTTTCAAACCCCAGGGTTCTTCTGCCAAACAGGTCTCCCTTTCTTCTCCAGCAATGTACCTCCTTTGGACGAAGTCCCTTTCTCCCTGAAGCTTCTCTTACCTATGCTTGCATAATTCATAGTAGAAAAGAGGAGAAAAAAAAAATTTAAAAAAACGAGGACAGGAAGATGAGGCCAGGTCCTCTGATAGAGGGATGTGGCGGTCAAGTACAGGAAGTCTAGAAGAGGGGATCTCATGTCTGTCCTTGGAGAAGCAGTTGTTGGCATCTTGAGAGCAACCTCAGCAGCTACAGGTGGTCACAAAACAAGTCAGTCTGTTACTGCGTGCAATTGCTTGTTCTGCCTACACACAAAACCTGCAAGGATAAGGCAAAAAATCCCCCCCAAAATATAAGCTTCACTGTGACAAGTGTTTCTCACCTCTAGCACAAAATCCTTGATGAACAAAATAGCTTTGCTGGAGTTTATCCAGTATTTCAAGGTGCACTAAATAAAAAGTCTCTAAAGAAGAGTGAGGTTTTAAATTCTGTCAACGAAAGGTTTTGATCAGGAAGAATTTGCAGATTGTTCTCTCCGCTCTCACTGCCCTCCCTCCCCTGGGAGACAAGACAATTTTCTGCATAAACGTCCAACGAAAGACGTGCTAAAGATTGCTTTTGAGTTGCAATTTGAGCCAGACAATAAAGAAAAAAAAAAAAAAAAGAAAAAGACAAAGACAAGAAGCTAAATTCAAAAGACGGGAAATCTGAAGCGAAAGATGAAAAAGAACTGCACAAATTATGCCATTGCCAGTAAAGGGGGAAGGCCTTTGTGGCTGACATACAGCCATGTGTGCCAGCCTGGCAGATCTCAGCATCAAGGAGTTTTCAGGAGCGTAATTGCCTCCGTTAACTGTTGAGTGAATAACCCAGAATCCAGACAAACAGGAAATTTATTGGAAACTGAATGAGAAACAGCCAGTGGTTCATTCTGCCAGTTAAAGTGCTTTTAAATGAAATGAACAATGAAGAGATTACAGCTTTGTAATCAAACCACATATTTAAAAGAAGCGAGGGAGGAAAGTAGGGAAGGGGGAAGTCAGGGAGACTGAGGGTGGGAAGCTAAAAAAAGATCAGATATCTACAACAGACTAAACGGGGAGAAACCAGAAGAAATGTGACTTTTTGTCTTTACATATTCTCTTGGTCCTCACACATGATTTTGCAGTCCTTAACCGAGTACAAACAGATGTACATAAGCTGGAAATGGACCTGGCATCTCTCTAGAAAGACAATTTTGGGGTGCATATAGGAGACAGAAGTGTATTCTATAACCCTATGTTCAGCACAGGGAGGAAACACTGTCTGCACCTGCAAAACATCCATCACACTTCTGATTGCTGTTACCACAGGCCTGTTCCCAGTTCTTGCCACTGGCTCTGCTGGGAGGTGAGATTAATGATTTTGTTGTCAGCACCAGCGCAAAGAAACACACATCAGACCTCGCCTTACCCTGCGCCCCTCATTTCAGAAGAGGGCCTCCTGCCAAAGGATGCTAAAAAGACAAAAGAACAAGTGTTTCCTTACATACCATACTTATTGATGCTCCACATAAAGAGTATATAATTCACTAGTATGCTAATAAATTACCTGTTTTATTGTAGGATATCGCCAAGTTCAAATAACAAAATAGTGCTATTACTGTGTTAGTAAACTACCTTATCTTTATAAATAACAACACATGCAGTTTTGAAAGTAACTGACACTAATTGGAGCTTTGTCTACTCTGCACAGAAGAGACTCAAAGGTATCCATCTCCCTCATTCTCAGTCACCTCCCAGTGACATCAAAATTAGTCATTTGCAGCTTTATTGATAACTCTTGAATTCTGGAATAGGTTTACTGCCGGTGTCAATATCTTATGAGGAGGAAGCAGCTATTAATCTTTAACATTAAGGTTTTCTTTACCAAGAAGGTCAGCCAACCAAGCCAACCATTTTTTAAAAACCTTTCTCAACACATGACAATTTGTCTCCCTCTCACCTGCTTAAAATAATTGTCCTGGCTCTTAAAAAATTAAAATACTCCCCTAGGTCTTAAGGTTAAGTTCTAAAAATGCAAGAGGTACAAGCCCTTGTGCCTCTCCAGCTCCCATGCTTATCACCTTTCCAGGCAACTGCCTCCTTAAGACAGCTTGTGGCCACCAAACAGCATCACTCCTCCACAAGGAGAGAGTCCTACACTGCATGCACCCCAGCAGATGACTCAAGTTGCTCCTCAGTACTGGAGTATCTCTCTACCCTCCACCTCCAAACCTTCAATAAAAGGGAGTACTGAGCTCTGGAGCCAGTGTAATAAGGGAAAAAATTTTGGTTGCAACCAGCTGCAATACTGGTTTAGGCATATTATGAAACCGCACCAGCACATAATAACCAGAGCCGCACTCAGGATGTGGTCCACAAAAGGGACCGTGGGCTTGCAGGAGAGGACAGTGTGGAGACACCCTCCACCTGGAGCAATCCTCCCAGCAGGAATTTGGCAGCATCAGAGAGGCCTGGCTGCTTGGGTCCTCCTCCAGGACAGCAGAAGAAACTGGCTGGTCTCTGCCTTTCTCCTCCCAGGATCTTCCACCGCAGACCAGACATTTTTAATCGCTGTGACTACATATGAGATTGTACACTTCTGCAGTTGGCAGACAGCTGCCAGAAACCCACTCTTAATCCCTAAACTTGAGCATATTTGTAAAGAAAACAGAAGAGTTCAGAACCACATGAGAATCTTGTAATTTGCTCTCCAAAATAACCCTAAAAGCCCATGGCAATCCACGTGCAAAGGAATGCATTTTTCCTCACAAAACCTCAAATGAGCATTTCAGTCCCATGTTATCATGGGAATCAAAACTGCCATTTTTGAAAAATCATGGATTTAAACATTGACTGTGTGAAAGTCCGAATACATATTTTAATGAAGCAATTGTTTTTCCCTTAGTGGAAAAATTGTTTTCATTTTTTTCAGTTGTTTTGCACAACTCTTCCTCATCTGCTTTCCCAAAGAGATCTTTACGTGAGTATACGCACACCTCTGCCATGGGGCGGGCACTTGTATTTTAGAGTAGGTGAGAGGAAAAAAAAGCTGCAAGATATTGTTGCCCAAAAAAGCAAATCACATGTTCACACCAGATTTCAGCTGTGTTACTAAATGAAAATCAGTGAATTTCCCCCTCCTACATGGTTGTAGTCCTGGGCTTTTTCGCTCGAACTACAATTAGTGGCTACCTAGCAAGAAGAAAACCCACCAAACTTCCTCTCTTTCCTCCTCTTGAAAAGTTTTATCTGGAGACGGTGAAAGCATGAAGCAGGGGTAGTATTTATGAAAAAGATGCTCATTTTACTGAAGGAATTAGGAATATCTTTATGCATGACCAAGTTACCTTATTTATTGAAGCAGAGTTGACTCAACCACTCATCGCTTTCTTGTGAGTGCAGCTGTGAGTCAGTCGGCTGAAAAACTTCAGGGTGTAGCTGAGTGTTATGCTGAAGTTGCCCAAGTTTTTCTAAGAGGGAATAAGTCAGACATTTGACAGGCCGTTGGACCACAACCAGTGGAAGCAATACGCAGCCAAAAATTTACTTACCGAGATGGAAACCTTCCCCACAGGTGTAAAACAGCTTTGGGATACCATTTTCATGAAAGGCAAAAAGGCACTTTGGACCACCAAAGCATGGTTTCAAATGCTAGTTCACCCTTGACATGTCAATAACGAGCAAGAATAATTCGTGCAAAATGGTTTTCTGAAAAATGATTGTTTTAAGGAAACAAGGCCAGAGTGAGAGAAACCCATGAGTCCTCTCATGCATTTTTTCTCCAGAATAAAGTACAAATTTGGAAGTTGAGTGAGGGCACAGTAGAGATTGTCCCCTTGGCACAGAGAGAAGAGAAGGCTTGGTCTCTTAGAGGCAACTGCTGAAAACCTTTCTCATTCTCCCATGGACTGAAAAAGAGCACAGGTAAAAGACATCCTAAAGAACCTCACTATCAAAAGGATATGAATTTTGATGTAAAAACCAGCAAGATGGCACGCTGCTCCATGTGGGGCAATGGCAAGGAAGGGAAGCACACAGACAAAAGAGACAGGATGATATACACCAAGAATTATACAAGAAGGAAACGAGAGAGAAGAAAGAAGAGAAAGAAGAAAGCGAGACTGGTTGTTTTGGGGGTTGGGAGAAGAGATGAAATATAGGAAGTGGAATAAATGAAGTTATATAGCTGTTTCTTTCCTATAAAACCATATGGGACAAGATCATACAGGTATTTTTCACCTCAGCTAATAAGCACATATCCTCAGGCTAGTAAGTGCCAGGTATATTTTTCCAAGGACTTGAGGAAATACTCGTATTAAAATTAAAAATAAAAGGGAATGCTCATTTAATCTGCTGTGCAATCTGAATGCTCACTTATAAATGGAGGGACTGGAGACAATGAGAAATTGCTAGATTACACAGTCCTCTGCAATGCAGTTAGCAACAGCTGAGGGGTAAAGTTGGAAAAACACCAACAGACTTAAGAATGCCAAATTAAGTTTGCTTGCACAGTTGCTGCTAATAAAAACCACAAAGCCTTTCTCTCGGTCCTCGCACTGCCTCATTCATACTGTCCATACCGCCTCATTCATACTGCTCTGTAACGCCGAAACGGAACTAAAATGATAGAAAAAGCCTCAGAAAAAAAAAAATCCTGTCTCTAACACCACCAGTCTTTCCTGCAGTCGAGTGAACGGAGCGGCTGCAAATACAGCTTCATGTATGATCCTTCACCGAGGATTTTTGGTGAAGCCCATTCCTGACACAAGGCGGGAGTTAACTCATTACCCCAAGTGCCAAAGACAGCAACACACGCATCCCAGCAGGAGAGGCACTTCAGCTTACAGCAAAACATGTAATTTCAAGCCAATGAAGTCATGACACAGAATCAGACAGGAAAATATTTTCCTACTATCTCACGGATAAATGGAACTTGCTAAAATTTATTAAAAGGTCTGTTGGGAGCTACGAAACGGTTTCTTCATTTTCTAGAGCCATAAACTCCTCGCCAAGCATGAAGGGTTGTCCTGCAATTCAGAGAGCAAACGTAAAGTGATAATGTGCACTGAGCTACAGAAGCTACTCTGTCAGAGCTCGGTAATTACATGAACGAACTGATCTATTAACAGAGAGTCTAAATACAGCCCCCCAAGGGGCTACAACTCAATCAATGGTATTTTGAAAGGAAACGTTGCTATTGCAAGGCAACTGGGATGGCAGAAGGGAAGAGTAGTCATGTGGTTATCAGCAATGAGAAATTACCTACTTATGGAATAATAAATCATGCTATTAAAAAAAAATAAATTTACACTATAAAGAACTTCATTTCACACACGCCACGTTTAGAAGTACATCAGTTAACTCTAATTTGCCTTTTTAAAGCAGATTAGCGATAGAAATTCTCAGCTTGCAACTAAATCGAAGGATTTCCTAACCGCATTAGCAAAGTAAAAATCACAATGCTGCACGTCGTAACAGTTTCATTGTTGTGAAAATGACTCTGATTTCAGAAGGCAGCTTCTCTCCCCACTAAGGAGAGTGTCAGTGAGTAAGGAAGATCTGTCAGTGAATTACTCAGACCAACAGCCCTTCGACAGTTAACCCTACCAGCCGACTCTCCTCCTCACGGGGACAATTACTACTAGAGTGCCATGCATTTTGTAGAGCAAACTAATCCCAAGAGCCCCCTAATAAAATTCTGTTGTAGCCTAAAGAGTCATCCTTCAAAGAAACATATGTTCCTGACTGTTTTCTTGTGTAAATGACACTGTAAAACAGGTATTTACCTTCTCGGGTCAAGCTTACTGAAATTAGTCACATAAAATATTTGCATGTTTGCTACAACTTCAGATTAATTCAATTTTATCTTGGTCCTACACTTAAAGACCACGATTCTGGAGAATGGAAAATATTTAACTTTTCTAAAGAATATAATAATTTCTTCTTTTTACAAGTAGACAGTATATAGATATCATCAAATCTGTGCGTTGCTGTCATCCCTATTTAAACACTCTATACTGACCTTTCACAAACAGCAGTCCTACTCGCATCCTGGACATGTTAGATTGCTCTGTTTTTCTAACAGCAGTTAGAAAAAAGGAAATGCTTCTCCATTACTCACCTCTCCCCGTTACAACAGGGAGAAAGGAAAAAAACACCTTCCAGGAGCTGCTGTATCTATAATACATGCAATTCAACACACAGGAAAAGCGCTTGTAAGAAGGAGGAGGATTATTTGCATGTAGCAGAGACCAAGAAGTCAAAGAGCAAACATGAGGAAGGCTGCGCAGTCAGCGATGTGATGCTGCATTCCTTGGAAATACTATCATTTTATTACCCCTCTCTTCAAGGAACAGGCAAAGCTGCAGCACTTGTGAAGATGAACAAAAGGAAAAAGGGATAAAGAAATGAAGGTGTGGCAAACAATAGTCAAAAACAAGATTACTCACAAAGAAACTCTCATAAATAAACATGCGTTGTCTGCTTTTTATTTTGCACTTTTGCATACCTCTTTGCTTTTATTTGTGCATGTTTGTTTTTTCTTTATAAAAAAAGAAAACTGCACAAGCTTGGACTGTGTCTATGAAAGTGTAATACTGTATAAGCAGTGAACAGCCACAGGCCAACAGTCAGCAACTTTCAACACAGCTGGCATTAGGGATTCCACAGACTATGGCCCTTTTGTTACCAGAGCTGAAGGACATCAAATATTTATTTCATTTGACTAGCACATGTTGCTGTAGCGCACTTACATTTTATGCAATCTAAGCTTTCAATCGGTTATAGAGAGGAAGCTTTTAAAATTTGTATTTTTATATTTCCAAAGGAGATTGAAGATTCAAACGTTAGTCTACCGTGGTAAACAACCTGAAACGATTGCTCTGGCGATATGTTAACTCTCTAAAATTTTTAATCATTGGGTTCACAGTGAAGCAGGATACTTGAATTATTAATTGCCTTTTTTTTTTTTTCCAATCAACCATTTTTATCAGATTCGCTCCAAAAGAAAACACAGTGAAGACAGAAAAGCCACACAAGAATATATTTAAAAGATCAGGTATGAAAGGAGTAACAACAGGTCTTAAAGAGAAACCTTTTCATTTCCCACACTGAGCAATGCTGATTGCAAATAAAACCAAAAGTTTAAAAAAGAAAAACATTGCTATACACTGTCAAGTGTTACTTTATGCAAACTGACATCAGTAAGAGATCTGCTGAAATGCCAAACTTGGGGCTGTGCTCATATACCCCAATGCACCATGGAAGCTGGTGTTTGCAAAGGAAGAAGCTAGTGCTCCACTCTGTATTTTCAGGGGGGAAGACCACCCTAAAATCACTTCCTTTCAAACACACTCGGTCTCAACTAGGGTTTTGAGTAAATAAAATTATAAACAGAAAGACCACTCCTTATGTTACTGAGGATGACCATCTCCACACGTAGTTAATTGACACAAGGAAGCCACAATCATAAATTATGCTTTTATGATGCATGATTTTCCTTTTATCTTTAGTTACGCTGTACCACCATCCAGGGTTCTTTGGGAGACTCAAACTCCGAGATCCAAGTGACTATCTTACAGTCCGTAAGGCTTTTGTCCCTGCAGAACACAAATCCTCAAGCTTTCAGCTAGTCATCCTTGTGCCAAGTCCAGCTATTTTGATCAGTACACAGCATCCCTCCAAGACAAACGTACATAACACACGCCAGATACCCATGTATGGGGTATAAAGCGTAAAAGTCACAAAGCAGGACATAGGCATGCATTAGCATCTAGTCTACAAACCTTTCAGGACTACTGCGACTTAGGAAATTATAATAAAAACAGTTTTATTCAGCAAGGAAAATTAAATCAGATATACAGGAGGCTTTCTTGTCTTGTTTGCTATTTAGGCACTAAATCTAAACTAGGTTTGATGTATAAGACTGAATCCTGCACGTGTTGTGTTCATAAAGTGCATAAGGAAAATCCTGACTTGAAAACTAAAAATCAAATTCAAGATGGTTATAAGCATGAGTGTAAAACAATGAGGACAAGGAAGAGAAAGGGACATGAACATTTCTCTGAGGCTAAATATCAAGGCAACTGTCCAGGGAGTTTCTGCTTCGGTGAAATCCCTCCTCAGCGCAGAGGAAAACTTCAAAGCTAAGCTACCCGTCGCTGAAATTCTTCAATTAAATTGGAGCAGGTACTTCGAAACCAGCTTCAAATTACAGAAATTGGCCCTCAAGGCCAATTGTTGTAGAATTACTTTATTTAAGTAATCAACAAAATAGTAAGACTGGAGAAAAAGTGACAAGAGCAGCAAAATATCCTACTTTTTCTAAAACAAACAAACAAAAAACAAACAAACCAACCACACAATCACAACACAACCCCCCACACTTTAGCCTTCAGAATTCATCTTTCTGCCTGCCATGAAACAATAGGACTCTGTTCTCTTTGTACCCCTGACATGTTTTATTTCAACCACCACACCCAGTTCTGGGAAGGGCACTACGATAGCCGCTGATTTGTTTGCAAGATGGTGCAAGGTGAAGTCAAAGTTAATGAAACCATATCCTGTTTAATTTATTAATTTTATTTTTATTTCACACTAGTAAACACAGAGACAGAATTCACTTGTATGTGTGCTAAAAGGAAAAGGGTGAAAGGGGTAAAAAGTTATCGTATACTAGCCACTGTTTAAAAACCTAAATAACACTAAAAAAAGAGTGTAGCAGAGCTCATGAATAACGACGAGCAGCTGCAGGCAAAAGAGATGGCGCAGAGTCCCTTGGGATCCGTGTACTCTCCGAGTTAACAGGGCACAGGCTATGGCAGCCCAGGGAAACACCGCAGCAGAGCTTTCACCACGCTGCCTCACCACTGTGTCTCAGCCTTAATTGGCACGAGCTTCAAAGCAAGGAAAAATTCTTTCCTCCATACAGTCAAGCCCCAACCTTTGCAAAAATCTACAATTGACGCGTTCCCTACTGAAGAAGAGTTACAAGTCAAAAGTCAGATTTTATTTACACAGCTCTGATGGTTGTTGGGTATAATACCCTGAGCTTATTTTCACCAACGACCTAGATATGATAGACAAATTATACTGATGCAAATCCAGACTACCTCAAAATAAACCGATGTATGCACTGGGGGCTGTGTGTGTATAATGTATCTTTTAAGTTGTACACCACAAGGTGCATCAGATCCTTTACCTAGACTGAGGACCTGAAGAGGATAAGCAGATATGTTCTAAAAAGTCCGTTGAGTGTTACGATCACCAAGCTGGCCACTCGGCTAGAACAATAAAAGGATTTCAGCCAAATGAGCATTACTTCCTCCAGACTGTCTTTTAAAAATTAAACTCCGTAAAGATAACAACAGTCATGCTCAGAGCTAATTATAGGAGATACGTTATAGTGGCTAAAAGTGCTAAAAAGAGGTGGTGGGAAAGGAAGGAAGGTAGCTCAGAGGAAAAAAAGAAAACAGGGAATGGCAAACCAGTCATGTGTCTGTCACGCTTCGCCTTTATGCAATGCTCGCAGCGAGATGGAAGGTAGGAAGCACATACAGCAAAAGTCCCAAACCCTGATAAGTACTCAAAGACAGCGTTTATGGGGCTTCAGTCTGCCACATGCAAGAAACCAACAGAAGTCTGAGTAATGCGCAAATTAAGTGGAAAAAAAATGAGGAAAGCTTCTCACCCTGCTTTTTATCCCAACTGAGATCGCAAGGGGAGATTGGAGAACTATCCTGCTCCCACACTTGAACCCAACTTGCCAAAGCCCAGCCTGGACAGTGGACAGGTACTAGGCCATTTTATTTTAGGCTGCAGGAGAAGGCTGCCCTCAGCAGCCTGTTGAGCTTCTATTTGAGTAATAGAAGCAATTATAAACCTGAAGAAATCCCAAAGCCATCAAGCCCCGTGAAGAGCAGGAGACCATGCTGCCAGGCTCCTGAAGTCACCGGCATATGAAGCAGCTGAGGAAGAGCCTCATTTTCACATGTAATCGGCACTTGCATTTTCTTGTCTTATGATTTTCTTTCTAACCCTGTAATCAGATGTTTAGCTGCTACTTTGACAGTACACATACCACTTTTTCCTTCTATTCCTAAACTTTGGCTAGTAAACAGGTGATCCAACAAGGGCAGACTACTCATTTCTTTGGGAGTAGCAAATTGATGAACGGAGTAAAATTCACAACACCCTTTGCCCAGCGCTAAAGCTGGGGTTAGTACCTTTCCTCCTAGGACGACTGGCTGTGCCTCGGACCATTATCTTTGGGGAACCACCTCCTCCCAGGATCTGCAAGTGACAGAAGAGATGATAGAGCAGTCCCTGACTCAGAAAGGTTCATGGCAGCTGCCTACAGCATGCACGTGTGCCTATGTACAGCTCTGTCTCACCGTCCAGAGAAAAACATACAAAGCCTCTAATTAATTAAGCTTTCCAATGCAGCACAGCATGCGCATAAACTCTGACTCACAACAGTGACCTACAATCCTCTCAAACTGATCACAGGACCCGACGCAGACTTTGCTGTTCAGGATGACAGCGCTTGCCCGTACCTGGAGGATGCAGAGGAGTCCGGCAGTGTGAAATGACCATGGAAATGACTGATGACTGGGAGGAGGGGGGGAAGCTATTTTTTCCCCATGCAAGTGGCTGTGTATTAATAACTTCTCACCCCCACCCCTAACAACTGTCCTTATTTAAAAGATTCCTCACAGTTGCTACAAGCCAGCAATAAAGTCGATATAAAAGTATTGCAAAAATCACTGTAACAAGAAAAACTGTCAGCAGAAAAGCTACTGGAAACCTACAGAAAAGGTTTCATGCTTATTCATGCTAGTTACATAGTAGGATGGTTCTTCCCCTAATATTTGTAAGACCAGCTTGTAAAACTGGAAAATAAAGCTTCTCCATCTGTGAAATCAGTACAAATATCAAAGACTCATTTTTAATCTTTCCCAAGCTGAAATGAAGCTCTGGTCCATGCTAGCTAGGTTAAAAAAGCAGCAGTTTGGTTCACTGAGGATGACTAATCAAACGGTACAGCGTTCAGACAAATGCACGTCCCCAGGCTGAATCACGTTATCATTTCTTATTTCCCACAGGGGGAAAAAAAAAACAGTGGTCGAGAAAAGCAGGGAAAAGGAGTTGGGATAGGCATTTGATCACAAAATTAAAACTCAAAATTCAAACAGACACCTCAAATTAAGACAGAATTTGTTCATAAACAAGTCTTTTTGAGAGACAGGGCAGTGCCAGCACTCCTCTGGGCCTGTAAGTCAACTTGCTCGTTTGTTCCCTGCACTTTGTCTCAAACAGCAGGTGCAGCCAGGTGGAGTATTGGTACAAGTCCATGATAAAATGCCATTTATCTTCACAAATACTAATATTCATCAATTCCTCCTGCAGACAAAACAATAAATGTTTGCTTCCACAGATGGAGGGAAAGTTATTTAAACCGTGATACTATTCTAGTAAATCCGAGACAGATGGGCCAGGATTCAGGGACAACTGAAGTTGCTGTGTTTATGATAAGGGAATTAGAGTGACAGAAAGCCTCTTGCTGGGAAATGTGGGGTCTGGTAGATTTGCATTCGCTTCATAAAGAAGGCGAATGCTCTACAAATACACTATTCAAGGTCAGTGAGCCAGAACAGTTTGGAGGTAGTGGGTCAATCCTAAAAGAGGGCACACAGATTTCCAGGTAATCATTCTACAAAGTACCATTCAGAGTCCAGCAGTTCACTGCAAGCAAACCTGAAATTAGTTTTTGACATATCTTGTTTATCTCTCAGTGTCAAGAAACAAAGAGTTTGGGGAGAAGGAGGAAAGTGGGAGAGAAAATCCCCCAATCTCTCAGATCACAAGAAAGTGAGGAAAAAAAGTATCCCATGTTAAATTTGAAGAATATTGTTCTTTTGCATATTAATAACGGTACAGAGTGTTTGCAACCCACCAATACCAAGCAGACACAGAGCAATTAAAAATTTTCCATCTCATATAATCAAAATAGCATTCAAACGAAGACAGGATTAAAACATGTTTGTCAGTCTCTAACTTGGCTACAGGTTACTGTAGATACACTTTTTTTTTAACCAGCAAAGAAAGAGTCAAAGGTGTTAACAGAAAATTGGACCTGGTACCCAGTGACCAAGGAAGCAAAATTTATCCACTTCAGCAAATGTTGACAGAGCCATTACTCAGGCAAGGCTTCAGATAAGTCACTACTAAAGTCTTGAGCCCCAACAGTGAACTGCAGGGGTCCCTGCTCTTGGGTCATCTACCACAGCTGATAATACACTGGAGAAAAAAAAAAAAAAAAAAAAAAAAAAAAAAAAGAAGAAAAAAGAAAAGAAAACAAAGGCAAGCTCGCATACACTATTACTGCAGAAAGTAGATGCACACAAGCTATATTAAGAAGATGTTATAAAACTGGCATTTTTCTAATGAGCCTGCCTATTTTAATGATGCTATCTGAAAGAAGGACCAGATTAATAAGGCTGCAGGGCAAAACAAAGACATAAAGAAAGCAATCATACCTATATTAAGTAAGGCAGCTGCCAAAACTTACTCAAAAAGTTTAACTGGATAAGTAAAACTACAGTAAAATTTAACTCAAGTAACCAAGTTTACTGAACAGAATCTATACAATTTCAGGCATAGCAGCAGATGCTGTGCATCTTGTTTCGATCACACTGTCAGTCTGCTCTCTAATTATGTGCCTTTAAAAACAGACATCAGTGATCGGATGCTTACTGAACTTCTAACTTCCCACTTGAGAAAAAGCTTAGAGCATGATAACAAAGCTCATGTTATCATGAAAGCTCATGCTTTCTCACTGAAGCATCACCCTGAGAACTCCAGCCTCCTGATTAATACCAGCATCAGTGTTACTAAAGGCTTATAGTTTGCAAGAGGAAAGACAACCCTTTTTTTTTTTTTTTCCTCATATGTGGATGTATTTGGAGTAAATGGGGAGGAAGCTGAGATACTGCAAGTTGAAACTAAGGACAGAAAAAACATGGCATGAATATGCATTGCACAGCTTAAAATAAGCACAAAATGTTGCTTCCTGATAGTCAGTTTTCGAATCCAAGCAACTTCTGTCTGCATTGGCCACTGGTATTTCTCCACATCAGGGAGGGGAAAAAAAACCCCGACATCTCATTCCAACAGGAAATGAGGCTCAAAACCACTGAAATCAACAACTTAATATTTGAGACTGGGGAGGAGGGGGGAAGTATTATTATTGGTATTCCAAAAAGCGACTTTTTAAAGCGCATTCACAACTCCACATGACAGCCACTGAGGCACATAACACCATCCAGAGGGACAGGGTCAACAGCCAGCGGCTGCTTCCTACACCAATTGTTAAGAAAATTTAAAAGGCTGTAATATTTGTATGTATTATGCCTTCCCTGATTCTGTATGACAAAATTACAACTGAAATAAAATGGAAAACCAATGACAGCTCAAGTTTAGCAAAACAACATTCCAAACCTGCTTTCGTCACATCTCCTGATTCTCACTGGTTGGTGTGACATGCCAGAAATAAAGGAGCTTCTTCACGTAATTATCGTGTCTCCTACTGCTTTATCTTTGTCTTCCTCATAAACACTTTTAACCAAATGTAACACTGCTTAAAATGCCAGTGCAAGAAGCATTTCATGTCTACAGCAAAACCTGTTTCTTCTGGTCTTATCAGTATTTTCATTAGAGGTGCTTTTAGCTCCTATCTTCCATCTTTACTGCTTGTCTCCATGTTGATGTTGAAACACTTTTAAAATGTGTACCAGGTCACAGGCTTGCTATTTTTCTTCCTATTTTTCAAAAGTTCCTTAGAACTTAGAAACAATTTCTTCCTGCAGCAATGAACCTGTTCCTCTTTGCATTGGACTGGAATTCCAAAGCCCTTTTGTTTACTTCCTCATTTGCACACAATCCTCCCCCTCCCTTTTTAAAATCATGCAGTTCTGGGAATACATAATTTCTTAACAAGCTGCCACTGAGAAGCCTGAAGATAGCAGTATTACTGTCACTTACCAGCAGCCAAATAGAAGCTTCAAAAAATGAAAAAAGAAAAAAAAAATCAAAAGCATATCTAGATTTTGCAGTTTATTCTTAGTACTAATGGATGTTATCACTGCAAAAATGTCATACATTTTATCAATGCTTTATTTCTATTAAAGAGGTTTTGACAGGAGATTTTGACAATTATTAAATTCTCCTGCTGCAGTTTTCTTAGGTCAGTAAACTTAACTACTGCACTTAAAGCATCTTATTTTAAAAAAGATGCTTGCTGCCCCTCACAAGCCCAAACAGCAGGCAACAGAAGGGCCAAACGAAGGATGGGAGGTGGGGGGGAACTGAAGGTGGAAAAGAGACAGGTTAGAAAAATCAGTTTACATACTAGAATTCATGATTAAGTCAATATTTCCTGGGAGATTTTAATTTGATTTCAAATGCTCATCTAGCCTTCCAATAGACAGCTTGCTAGATCTCTAACCAGAGAGCCGCACCTCTTCTACTTGCTGACAACTGGCTTGGTAAAGCACGAGACACAAAAAAGGCACTCAAGGCAAGATGACAAATATCCAAAGCTACCGATGGGAAAGAAATTCAGGAAGCAGGAGCGTTGAAAGAGGTGGGGTAATCATGCACAACATACTGAACAGGAGATTGTTGTGGAAAACTGACCCATTAAGTAAGACAGGATTTGGATGCAAATCAAGGAACACAGTGGATGTATGTTATGACCATGCCTGGATCAGTACAGTATTTTTTGGACTTTTCTGGAGAGGTGCTCATGAACTGTGAGTGAAGAAAAGCAACAGCAGAATACTGAGCTGCAAGACTAAGCCTAAGTGGTGTGGACAAACTGAAACTTCACCAGCTTGTAATAAGCGGGAAATAGTTTTGGGGTCTCAGCAGATCTCTAATCCCTACCAATTTCTGCTCTTAACAGTGTCCTGCTGCTGCTTTCTAGATTCCCCCAACCTTTCAGCTACAGCAGTCAGCAAACACAAGGCTTTACTTATTATTATAGGCAAATAACAAAAACATACCAAACAAAACCCTACACAGTGTAAGCCTTTTTTTGAGGTGTTGGACACTAGTCACAGCAAGCTATTTTTCAGACACTTGAAAGTTTTAAACAGAATGAGATGTGATTTTTTTTTCTATTATTTACTATCAAATACAACTAGAAATAAAAAAAAAAGGAAGTCTCAGTATTCCTCAAGTATTTTGTGGAAACATCCCAAATAAGTGCATCGAGAGAAACTGCTGAAGCAGCATAACCTGGAACATCAAATTAAACTGGAAATACCTATAAGCATTCTTGTAAACAGATCACGCGTGGATGACGGGGATAAAGGCTGCTATAAAAGACCAGATAACTTACTGAAATATTCAGCTGCTGAGGATATGAGGGATGGAAAGGATATTATTAAAATGTTTATTATGGTAATAAATAGAAATTAATTTGAAAAAGAATCAGCTCCCACTACACAAGCCTCATAATGAGCTTACAGCCTAAACACTGATGCTTTGTCAGATTAAGCATACTTTGCTTCCTTTGTATTTTATGATGTGATGTAGCTACATGCTTTTTTTTTTTCTTTAGAAGACGTCTCCTTCAATATTCTATTACCAGGGAAATAGGGTTAAGAGACAGAAGTGTCCGCCTTTGAAAGGCAACAGGATTTAAAAATGAACTGAGGGGGAAAAATATTTAGTTATCTGTTAATACTAGACTTTTTTTTTTCCCCTAAGAAAGTTAATGTCATTTTACAGTTCAGAACTTGCTGGCGTTGGCTTACAGAGATAACAGGATTTACATGATCATGACAATTTTTAAAATACCCCATCACTATTACTAAATTTTACTTGTCCTGCAGACAAGTCAACGCAATTTTCTACTTGTCAAAGATGATAAACCAGTT
Source organism: Vanellus vanellus (assembly GCF_965231255.1). Taxonomy (NCBI): domain Eukaryota; kingdom Metazoa; phylum Chordata; class Aves; order Charadriiformes; family Charadriidae; genus Vanellus; species Vanellus vanellus. Next base: position 50,822,302 of record NC_138910.1, on the reverse strand, counting down.
GTCTGGTGACACTGACAGGTGGATTTGTCAAATCTCCATTGAAGTACTTTGGTTTCTGCTTTCAAGCTGCCTGTGAACTCCTGAGAGTGTAGTAACACAATAGAATGACGCAGGGATTAGGAAGAGTTTAGATTTTTAGGGCTGCTGCCCATTTCTCCATTGGGTAAGCTTTCTTGGTATTTTTCTTTCTGCTTGGCATTTTTCTTTCTGCTTTACCATTAAAGTGGGTGTACAGCATCCAGCTGCTGGGTTTTACTCTAGCACTTCACCCACAAAATTCCAGTTAAAAGCAGAACAGTTAAAAACACCCATAACCACACGCTGCATTTGAAAATACATTTTGCTTATAAATACAATTTTCTCTTTTCTTCAAGACAGGAGCACACCTTAGGAAAGATGAAATTAAACCCCATTTCTTCTACCCGCTCTGTTTGCCCCTACAAGCTACTCAAAAGAAACAAATGGTATTTAAAGTGAGAGGGGAAAAGCAATGGCAAAGGTGTGCAAATAGAAGCGCATACCTTGTACCTACCAGACAGAAAAAATGTCCATTTACTTACAATAAAGGTGGAAATGTTCCAGTGAAATACTTTAAGTACTGATGTTAAATAAGATTGACAAACCGTCTAACACAAATTGCTCCCTTTTTAGCCCTTCCTTCACAAAATAAATTAGAATGATGTTAACAAGTTGTTTAGCCTGTACTTCTAAAACAGATGAAATTGTGCTTAAGAGTCCATGCAGGTGTACTTCAAAGACTAATTTGGAAAATTAACTAGCTACAGCTAAAATATATAAGAAATTAGAAAGTGCAGAAGAGGAAATGTTTTATCCTACTACCCACAGAAGTAACACCACTTGGGTACGGTGCTTCTCCATCAGCAATTCCCCAGTGGTCTGCAGCGAGCTTCCAATGCTCTTGATCCAAAGACCAGACAAATGCAAACAGAAGCTCACATTTAACCAGCAGATATGAAAAGAGGAGAAGCCTCAAAGTGAAGCCCAGAGGCAATGTTTCAAATTGAATCCTCCTCCTGAGCAAGCAAGCCTGTTGGTGAGGCCTCTCCAGGCACCAGTAAGCACCACCTCCTCCTCCAGACCTTTCATACAGACTTTGGAGTAGCAAAGTGGATCCTGTTAGTTGAGTTTGGCCTCCAAGGCTTGCTCTGCTCCATCTCCAGGACACTGCAGGTACAGCCTCCCTGGGTCTGGCAGGTATTATTATTACTGGCGGGTATTATTATTACTATAAAGCTCAAAGAATTAGGAGAACCAACAACAAACGGTTTTTCATCTTGCCATACAAAACATGAGCTACTTCACAACAAATAGAAGGCAACCCCCCGCTCACAAGCCTGTTCTTTATTGGAAAACCTGAAAAGCATAAGCTTTTGCATTTTATTTTCTCTCTCTGAGCAAGGAATGCCAAAGAGCTTGTGGGTTTGAGATAGAGGATTAGCATTGGTTTTACTGTGTCCTAAGATAACATTTGTACCATCCCTCTAAATTTCCATATTAAATCCTCAAAGTAGAAACACAGCATAAGGGCATTTTTACATCATTTTGATAGCAAGGTAGTTCATACTTATACCTGAGCTTTTCAAAAGCACATCCTTCCTCCTGCATATTGCACTCAACACACAGGAAGTGGGGAAAAAAGGCATTTCTGGCCGCTGACAAAGCCTGAACAAACCGCCTGGCAGCAGCATGCAATTCACTGTATCCCCATTTATCCAGGGGGCTGAGTCAGAGCTGTCTTTCCCCACTGTAAGCAGGGAGGGTGGAAATGATGACAATCTGCTTCAGAGGCTACCAGATGAACTAAGACATTTGGTATTAGTGTAACGCAGACACAATTCTAATTCTAATAAAGTCATTTATTGGAGCTGCTAAGTGCAGCTGTTCTTCCCCTGTCTTGCCACCCACACTGTACTGCGAGCAGCAAGACAGAAACTGAGGGGTGAGGCAAAGAAACCAAGTGGGAAAATGAAATAAATCATTGGGAAAACAGCTGGACAGTAAAAATGGTCAGCCCTTAGGCTGGAGTACTACTCTAGATCCTGCTGTTTTACATTATCATTAACTTGAACCTAATTGCCATTTGGATAAGCAAGCTACATTTTAAAAGACACACGTAAATTAATCTGCAGTTATTTCCAAAGATAAGCTGCCACTGCAATAATACTCTTGCCAGAGAATCCAGAGCAGAGTTGCTCAAAGTCTTTAGAGGCAAAAAGTTTTGTTCCTGGATGTGCTGTGATTTCTTAAGAAAAACTTTATTGAGGATTTCTTCCTGGCATGAATAATTTATGTCCCTTGATACTCTTAATATTAGAGAAACACAATTATGAACAGAGCAGGAGATAACTCTTTAATTTTCAAAGTTGCTCCTAATTCAGGCTGCATTTGTACTATTGGAGGGGATGGTGGGGGGGGAATCATACTATCCACTCTCTCCCCCTTTGTTGTCAAAGGAAAATTGAGCAAAGCATAGAGCCAGCCAGCATTTCTTTCAATCCTAAACCAACAGCATTCAGATTGCAATATGGGTTCAAAGAATACAAAAGGGGAAAAAATGCAGAGGAATAATACCCACAATAGCTCGTCAGAATATTAAGGAGATTGCAGATTGTCAGAGCTCTGGAATTGGATGCTGATAATTCATCAGAGCTCCTGCTCAGCTTCCAAGCGACAAAATGCATCTGCACGTGTTGGGGGAATAGATTTGCATTTGTTGTTTCCTATCTGCTGATAAAGGGTAAGATTAAAAAAAAAAAAAAAAAAACAACAAAACAAAAACAAAAAACTTAGTAGCTTTCCCTCACAGGTGCCAATGTTTCACTTGCCTTGCTGGTTATTTCAACCAGAGAAAACGAACATCCTAAAAAAACTGCAAACCACTAAGATCTTTCACATGCCATGCCTCTGGGCTAGGACAACCTCTATAGGCAGCTTGCTTCTAACAAAAACAGCACCACCACCCTTTCACCCAATACCCTGCTGGCAAGAAATGGGGAGAAATAGCTGGTCTATCCAGCAATCTACTGGGTAACACAGCTTGCCACCACGCTGCAGCTGGCATTCACAACATTTGCTGAATTGTTCATTTTCTCACCAATCATACACAGTTCATTTAACCTCAGAGTCCTGGTAATGCTCAGCCCAATGCCCTAGGCTTGCCTTCCAAGGCAAGAAACTCAAATGCAGATACTTTGAGCTACATTTTTAGCCCCTCAGACTCTTTCTTCCAGCACTCGTTTTACAAGCATACTTTCACCTCACGTTTATACCAGCACACATGCCTGTATCCAGTTAAACATGATACAAAGCAAGGAAGGGAGTGAGGATTATTATTTATGACAGTGGGCTACAAGAAGAACTTTCTCCTCAAATGCCTTGCTACCTGCACCACTGGTGAACATCTCTTGCTAGTTTAAGTTCTTCATTTGCCTTCTGTGAAATGTTTTCCTAATCAGGTTAAAGGCACTGCACACCCAACACCAGTGGAGTGAAGACAAGTTCATCTCCAGATCCTAATGGGAGCTGGACATCATCACCTTTGTTGAAATTCCTTTGACATTTACACACACACAAAAACTATTTCCCTCATAGCTTTCTTTGCTGTTCCATGCAAAAACTGTGCAGTTATAAAATGAGCATGCTATTAACTGTAACAGAAACATACACACCAAAAAACCCATCTGGCTACACTTTGCTGGAAGCCAAATAGCCATCAAGGTTCCAGGAAAAAGACTGGTGTGGATTTTTTCTTTAGGGTAACTAGTGTTTATACCAACATGACACCCAAGTGAAATAGGGGGGGGGGGGGGAAGGTGGAGGGAGGGAAGCAGCAAGTCTTACGCGATGATGATTACAAATGCTAAGCTATGTCCACTTTGTGAAATTACAGAAGTGAATTATTCTTTTCCAATGATATATAATACCTGGAAGTATTAATCCCTCCATAAGACTTAGATAAATGCTATGTATCTGCTGAAAACTGCACATCTGCATCACATTAACTGGTTTTTAAAGTGTCTCCACAAATAAGTAAGCACATACCTCATGCCCCAGATAAAAAGCAAAAGCACCACTAATTGAAGAGAGATACAGCAAAGCCTCAAACTGAATCACCACTAGCGGAAATTACAGAAAAAAACCCACAAGGAGCAACGCAAAGGAAGAATACCCCAGAATGAGTAAAAGGACTAAGAACTGGGATGTTCCTTCCTCCAGCTGTGCAAGTGCTTAAGTAATAAGCACATGACATACTGCTGGCCCCTTGCAAGGACAAGAGGCAAACGCAATGCCCTTATAGTCACAGGGCTAACCAATTCAATCATGAGTAATGAGAGCTCCAAGGAAATACAGGCATTTCCCTCCCTAATTCTCCAAACACCCACCCTCTAGGGTCTCAAAATGATTAGCAATGGGGCTTAGTAAGGAAAGTACCTAAGTTGCATTATCTGTCCTGGGTGTAAGTGGAAGGCCACTCAATTAGTCAGGTTCCATCTACTGGTATTAAAAACTGGCTAGTGAGCTTCCAGCATTTCTCATGGAAGGCACTTCCTTTTGGAAGGGAATGAAAAAAAGCAATATTAAAGCAGCGAACACAAAGTAGGTCACCAAGAAGCCACATCAATGAAGTCTGGAAACAAAATAGGGAGGGATACTGTGTCAGCTATAGAATCAAGCGGTTATTATAAACGGACATCAAAAGTCCAGCTAGAACATTTTGACTGGTAAGCCATTTCATGGATGAAATATAAGTACACAGTAAGTGATACAATATAGCTTTTCCTTTGTAAGTCTCCAGCAAAGCTACTATATTTTTAAACATAATTGCATCCTTTTTAGACCTAACTCATGATAACCCTTCTAAACTCCATCAACAATAGCAATCTTGACAGCAAAGATTTATGCTATTCAATATCAACCCCTCCAACAACCCTCTCTCACTGCAGTTTTAAACTTTGGGATGAATCTTAGATATGTTAGAGCCATCTAGGTACAGACTGATCTGGAAACACATGTGGTACTTATGTTCTACAACTGAATGGGTAAGTCAGCCAAGAGATCTCATGGCCTGGGCAGCAGCCTAGTGGAACCTCAGCTGATCCCGTGGAGTTGGCAAGCCTGCTATCCAAGGTCGTCAGCCTGAACACATGGTAAACTAGGGTCCATCAGTCCACTTTCACCCTTTTTCCTAAAATGCTAGTGAAACATCAAAGCTAATGTAACCTGCAATAATAGCAAGTAGTTTCTCAGCAAGAAAGAAGTAGGTCAATTTAATTTTTGGCACTTGTTTGTAGGAACACCTACCTACTCATATGGGAAACTACCTTAACTCTCACTAGAGCACTTGCGGTGTCCTGGGCTGATGTTTCAAACCCATCCTGAGAAGAGAACCAGACCATTGCAAGGAAAACAGTTAATATCTCTTGATAATAAGAGCTATTGCACTTCAGATTCTTCATACAGACAGGCCTTATATATTTTTTAAATGTTTAAATCAGAATATAGGACTAAAGACAATCTCCTGCTAGTTGCTAATAGAATCATATTGGTTGGAAGAGACCTTTATGATCACCAAGTCCAACCATTACTCTAGCACTGCCATGTTACCACTAAACCATGTCCCTCAGCTTTACAAATCTACACGTCTTTTAAGGGTAATTCACAGTTGCTTAGTGGCTCATATATGTAAAAATTATATATGACTGGCTGCCGCCTCCTTCTGAGCACCAGGTTAAAGGTGCTGAGAGCGCTATTAAACCCAAATTACCTAAAACGTACAACCTGAGATCAATGAAGCCAGGTTCCAGATAGCTTTGAGACACCAGGCTTCAGGTGAATGCTGCTCTTACACTAAACATATGCTTACCACTGATAGAAAACTGTCTGAAAATGCAGTATGGCTATTTTCACCCTCTTCTATTTTCTAACACAGAAAAAGCAATGTGTTCTGACAAAGAAATAGCAGAAAGCAAGTTTTACCAGTATAGGGAAGATTAATGCCTTTTCATTCCACTTAGCTGTTTAACTATTATTACTGCATTCCTCTCAAATTTTTTTTTTCCACCAAAGTTTCAGACATATTTTCATTTTTACGGCATGCAAACTCCCTCTTTGCAGCACTGGGCTGGAATAAAAGATATTTCTTTCCTCCTTATCATCCTTCCTTTCTCCTACATATTCATCATTCTGGTGAACAGAGGCTGTTTACTGCACATTCCTGACTTCCCTACTAGTAAGTCCAAAAAAAAAAAAAAAAAATTAGAGCGGAAAATGCTTAATGCAGTCTATAAAGAAGTCTACAAAAAAAAAAAAGGCTTTCTTCCTTAATGCGATTTAATGGGTATAATGATTTAACGGTTATAAATTGAGAAATTAGCAACCACTGGAATCAAAGTGAGGCTAGTTGAGTTTGAAGTGGCCTCGGTTCACACTGCTCTGCCATTACTTACAGATCTTTACATGAAAAACCACAGGGGCTTCTTTAAGCAGAGGAGTCACCAGCCGAGGACATGTGAAAGAAAACTGACATAAATATTTATGGCAAGACCATAAAACTTTTTCGTACCTTACTATATGGGATATAAAAGTCATTGCCTCCAAGGAGTTTAGGCTATTTGAAAACTTCAGTGAGCAAGGCCTTAGCTAATGGAAGGAGTTAAGGAAGAACCCCATGAAATCCATTCAATGGGGTAATCAATCACCCCACACCTCACTGACATCCTACACAAGTGCTGCCAGAGAGCAAGAGAGAAAGAGACCCCATAAGCCTATGCCATCTAGAAGACAAATCTTCTCAAATCAGGTTTAAAAGGATGTTGGGTTTTATTAATTATTATTATTTAAAACACCGTATCCTTTTGCCATAGCTCTCTATTTCCGTTTTGGTGATACTACTCCATTTTCCCTGATTTCTTATTTTCTCAGAGATCTATCAACTACCCACCACCCTGAACAACAACAAAAAAAAAAAAATAAGGAAAATAATTACAGAAATGTACCTCAAAATAGCAAACGCTCAGTATTATTTGATGAGGAAGTCTAATGATTTCCTAGTAACTGTGAGTACATTGTGCTTTTGGTGCATGATGTACGTGTTCCAGTATACTCAAGCAAGCTAGGAAACCCAGCAAAGGCAGCCGCTTGGCTGTACAGCCTGAGGTATAACCTCATAACATAAACAAACATATTTTCAGGAAGCTTTTTGTCTCCTCTTCTTTCATAGTGCCTGCACTGCACTGTACTCGTGCACATCAAGATAAATTACCTAACTAATATGGGAAACCACTATGGATCAGTCAACTCTCCTGGCAAAGCCAACAAAACATAAGTGTTACCCAGTGGCACAGGGTCTGAATTGCCATGGAAAGGACAGATCTTCAGGTGGTTTAATCATTGCTCTATGGTTTTCCAGTCCCAATCTGCGATATATTTTCCTCCTCCCATCTACAGCAAAGACTTGCCTACTTGGAAATAATGATTTAATCAAACACCTGGTCCTGTGCACAAATTAAGAGAAGTTAATCAGTGCCAGCTATCCAAACTCCTTCATACCAGCAGCCCAGCCTGCTATCACTGTAATGAGACAAGTTTGTTACATTTTGAAGGTCACAAAACTTTCCCTTGGTTTGTTTTTTTTTTTTTTGGGGGGGGGGGGAGGCAGAAAGGTAGCAAGCAGACATAACCACCTGAATTAAAGTTTTCCCTCTGAGAGCATCTTGCCCTGCTGACCTACAGATTTGACAACTAATAGGGTATTCAAGAGGATTATTAATAGACACAAGAGGATCCAAGTAAAGCAGCAGGCTTAAAGGTACCCCAAATGCGAAGAAGCGCGACTCAAAGTATGCAAGCAAAGCACTGTAGAGGTCTCAGGAGATCTGACTTCTGTTGCCAAGTTTCTTGTATGTCCTTGGGCAAGTTATCTGACCTACTTGTGCCTCCTTTCTTCACCTTCCCAGCTCACAGCAGCACTCTCAAGTAAAACCGTTAATGCTTTGGACTCACTCACATAATACGGCAATGAATGGTCCAAGTAAGTGAAACTGATCCCTCCTTCTTTTACCCTAATGGGCAGCACGGGAATTGCTAATAAAGCGGTCACCGTTTGCTGTGACAAAATGGTACACAAATCTGAAGCAAAGTGATAATTTAATTCCTTAAAGAGATTCAAAGACCGGATTCAGCCATCCCAGGCACTGCTACTTTCTGCACATTTTCCTCAAACCTGAAATCCTTTGTACCACACATTGTGCTGACTAGCGCAGCATCTGTACCCTATCTTGTTGAGACGGGTATCAGTGCACTAAAGAGTCAGCTAAATGAGGGTGTGAATTACCTCCGCTTATCTCAAGACAATCCACTGACTCAAGTAATGAGAAACTGAAGAAAGCAAGCAGGGGTTTTTAACTCTACCTGCCATACAAGTACCAACCATGGAAAAGAAATCCCTCCAGAAGTACCAATCCCATCCGTATTTACTACGGACCCACTCTGGCAAAAGGAGATGTGTGTCCCAAGAGGAAAAGTGCAGTTACGTTGTTATATTCCATGCAGTCAACTTTAAGTTCTTCTATGAAGGATATCCCCCAAAATGGATATGACATAAACTTCTAGGCTTTCCAACTTATTCAACCTAAACATAAACACTGCTATTCTAGACTTGGGGAACATCAGTCCTCTGGCAAGAGAGATTGAAGCTCTTAAGGGTGTAAGTTGGCTCACTGCCATCCAGTGACAGCTCATAGCCCTGCAGACCCCTGCTGCCTACTAAGAGCATTTCCTTCCTTTCCTTCTCCCTTCCACGCCACTAAATACCTTGCAACTGATAAAACAACAAAGCTAGAGGTGCTGCATGCAGGCAATGCTAACCACTTCTCATCTAGTGAGATAATGCTCTCTCCAGTGCTGGCCAACCCAAAAGTGCTCTGCTGGCTACCAGACCTACGCAAAAATCATCACCAGCAGGAGACGGGGCAGTGCAGCTCCAGACCTGCATTCCTCAAGCATTAAGCTTTGTCTAGAATACTGCTAAATTGTCTTTTGTTCCTTCATGCCAAAAGAACCCTAAAAACAATCCTGACACAAAACCTCTTCTCCCAAAGCCCTGGATCGTGGTGGTGGGTATCCAACATTTGTCATACACGGATAAAAATCCATGCAAAAACGTTGCTTCCTAATTAGTTTCTCTCTCCTTGTCAGAAACTTCACATTGAAATCCAAATTCTTATCCTTTTTTCCAATATCCCGCCTCCCAGTACCTTGCTTAAATTCCCTGCTACCCAGAGTACAGAGAGCTTTCTCAGAATTAATGCTACAGTATCTACGGTCTACCCAAAAGAATTTTCTATGCTTTTGTCATGCCATCCAGATTGCGAACAGGACCGAGTTGAAAAGGTTCTGCTGAATCCTTTGGACTATTACATGAAAGCCTAACATTGGGAAGGGTTAAGTCTAAGAGACCGGGGATCATTTTTAGTCACCGGTTCTTAAATACTTCTCTTCCTCTCATTACAGTACTGATTTCCATTCCCACACCTCCTTGGAAGCAAGGACTGAATACACACAATCCCCTCCCATCTCATGATACTCTACCGTGTAATCCTCCATCCACTTCCAAACGCATTTGCCATTTTTCATCTTTGCTATTTCCTTTCTTCTCCAGTCCAGGCTACAAATTCCAAAAGGCAAGCAAAGCAGCCTCTGCAAAACACCAAGCGCATCTACAGTGCAAGTACTGTGTAAATAAAAGGAATTATCTTAACACAGAAGAAAATGGGGCATTTTCAATTAAACCACTAATGCCCAAGAATGCAGACACAGCGCTACAGGAAGGGAAAAGGTGCCTGCAAGTTTTAATCAAGCCAGAAACTAACAGAGAAGCATATGCATTCTTATGCAAATCTACACCAGACGGCATTGCACATCTGCTGAAATGGGTGTCGTTTTCCCACAGTTTGCAGAATTAATGTGTTTAACTAAGTGCCTGCCAGTGCTTGCAGTATAAGAGCTAATTTTTAATGGGGTGTTCCCAGCTGTAAAAAAAAAAATAAAAATCCCTTTAGATAATAAGGGATCTAAATCCAGGACTTGGTTTTACATTTACTTAAGTGCAAAGACCCCCTTCACCTCCAAGAGCTCATTACTTGCACTACTCCAACTTGCTTTATAATTAAAAATAATCCTGATTCTTGGAGAAGAGCCTTTCTACAGTTTTGTGACCTTTGAAACCCCATTAAAGATAATTAACAAATGTTATTCCCTCCTGATCACTTTTATAACGGCTTTCTGAGATAGAGGAGCGTCAAAACACACAAAAGACTTTGTGAGATGTTTACAAACCAAAATGCCGTAATTTTTCTTTTCACTTTGTTACTTTCCTTGCAGATACAAATTGTATTTCCATGATTACTATGTGCCTTTACAGAGGATTTTGAAAGAATTCAGAAGAGAACTTAACTCTGTGACCTTGGGGCTAAGAAGGCATATATGCCAGAAAATACTGAAATCGCAGCTATTTTTTATAAAAAAAATCTATAAATATCAGTTGAAAGGAACCCATGATCTCATAGTAAGTCAGTGGGTCACAGTTATGCTCCTCTTATCTTCCCTTTTTTTCCCTATTGTTTAAAAATAGGAAACAGCACCACATGAAAATGTTCAGCCAGAGATAAATCGTGTGACTGAAATACAGGAGTCAGGAAACTGATGTTTTAAAATAATGTCATCCTCATTTTCCCCAACACACTCTAGTATTGTTGATGCCTGCAAATATTTAAGTGACTTAATAAATTAGTAACCTAGGCAACATTTGCAACAACACAGCCAGCTGAAAGAGCCCAGCTAAAAACTCCTAAAAAAAAATAAAATCCATTTATGTATAAATTAACATCAACATTCCTTAAAAAGAGAAAGGGCAAAGAGTTTTAACATCAAAGGGCTAATTCTGCGATAAAGTTTGGGAGTAAAGCAACCAAGAAGAAAACAGGCTATATCCAGCCCTCAGCTGCACTCCAAATCACCACAGCAAATACACAAGAAAGTCAGCAGAGATTCAATAGCTGCGGTAGCACAGAGGGCCCATAATTCACCCCCTACGTGCTTGTACGAATTCCCTGCAGTCAGAAAGAGCTATCAGAGGAGCTGTCATACAGCAGGTATGAGCATATCACCTGTAAGAGCACTTCAGTCGAATCTTTTGTTATTCCCTGCTGCTGGTTGGCAAGGTAAAGTGTTATTTCTGCCCACAGCACATTTGTCCGTTTTTAATCTGTAGCAAATGTAATCCCTTAAAACCTTGTTTTTGATTAAACTCCATCTTTTACAGTGGGGCACCAACTAGAAATCATTGTTATTTCTCATCTTAAAAAAATGAAAAAAAGCTTTATGCCTTCATTATTTAATGTTTGTAACTAATATGCTGCAACAGTACCTGAAGGCTACGATAAGGTCAGATATCACTATAGTAGGCATTGTCCAAATACACAGGAAGTGACACTTCCCGACTCAACAAGGTTTATCTTCTTTTGCACCAACTTTCTAAGTGAGTTAAAAATAAGCCTATTGATCAGAAGGCAAAGAAATGCTCATGAACACTGACCTTCTCTACTTTCCAACACAAGACTGCCTGCACAGACATGCCGCGCAGCTCTTCAGCTCTCTTCCAGCTTGCCAAGGGTCTCATCTGCACCTTCAGCTTATCTCACACTAAGTCCTTCATAACAGCAAATGATCTCCTGCAACAAATAGCCGCTCCATACACACTCATAAATGCAGCAGTGTACAAAACGTAGCCCAGCTACGCATCTCAAGAAGCCGAAGAAAACCCTCTACAGCTGTAACAGCCATCCCTCAACTATCAGATTGCCTCGCCGCTTCAATTTAAGAGGGTTTTTTTTTGGTTTTGTAGTAAAATACACCCTTCCTACCTATCCCTTGTTATACAGTCTCCAGATTACTTTTTAATTGAGTTCCTGGAGATGAGCGATAGGGTTCAGAAGCGGTGAGGATGCTATCCCCCAGCCTGTTACGGCAGCCTCCGGCATCCTTCAGCAACTCCTGCACCACCGCAAGGAAGATGCCGCCACCTGGTGGGATCTCCACCGGCTTGGGTGGAGGTCAGGTGGGAGGCTGGACCCCGGGTAGCAGAGACTGACCCTTGGGGAGGCTTGTGGCTCACACTCACCATCCTCACATGGACATCTCAGAAAAAAAATGGCTGGCAGCATGAGCAGGGCTGGAAGGAGAGGGTTTGCTGACAATTACAAGATGCTATTCATTACCAAAGCCTGTTGGTGCTCATTCAGAGAGATGGTTCAGAAATGGGTAGTCTTGCATTTTTAGGTACAACTGCAAGCAGTGGAAGGAGAGAAGAAGAAAAGAAAAGAAAGAAAAAAAAATCCAAAAGAAAAAAAGGTATCAAGCTACCTACAAAGCCACAGTGAGGCAAGCTGTAAAGAACCAGAAAACCCTAAGAACAGAGTTGGAGTCATTGATATAAGAGTTGAGCAAGGTAGACAACAGGTTGCTGGGATGAGTAACTCAGAAATTGGGCTTTTGGACTGAATTTCACATGATTAGGAGATGCTTCTGTTCAGGGCTCAAGCCACAGCTATTTTTTAATCTCCAGATGACACTATGTGCATTACCATGGCTTCAGCCCTGGGCATGAGCCTACCATTTTCTGAGGGCCAATACTTAAAAGCCTGGAACTCGGTTTTGAGGCAGCCAAGAGACATTTCTGTCTGGTTGCACAGGGTCTAGGGCTTTTTCTGGAGTCAGAGCCAGCGAAGCTCTGCCTGTAGATCAATACCCATAAAAAAGCATGGAGCCCTTCAAGCCTGTCTTTGAAGAGCCTTCTCTTTCTGCCAAGAGAAGGGGGGTGAGGAGGCTTATTCAGGCAGTGAGGAATGTCTCCGGACTGCTTGCAGAATTAGACGACAAGGTGATGAAAAAGTCCACGTCCGATCTGCGCTAGTTTGTACAACTACTGTCGTCTTTTAGCACCACTGCTGAAAGAGAAAGACATTTCCTAGTCCAGATAACGCCTCAGAGCAGCAATGTCCATTCGCAGGATGAACATTCAAGAAAAAACAGCTTCTTCCCCATGCTATTTTCTATGTATTTCAGCAACTCCTATTTTGAAATTAATCATTTTAGCACATGAGCATTAGCAGTGAGTTTGAGCAGGCACACTAGAAACTAATTTGACAACTGCTGCTGCAGAAGTTTAAAACATGTTTAGATGCAGACTGTAGGTCAGGCAAAATCCGATTCTGCCCCCATCACATGCAACATTTAACACCAATGCTGATATGCTAGCTTTATAATTCATCGCTACAAAATCCATAGATGTTTAGTCAGTCACAGCAGGCAATATAATTGCTCTGTTTTCACAGTTAGCACTGAGAATGCTGTAAATTCAGTTATTCCCCTGCTTCCTCCCCCCAAAGTCTGTTTCAAAGAGCAGAGAAAAAGACCCTGAAATACTGGTGGATGCTGTCAAAAATCAGTTATCCCTTTTACAGAGGGGAAAAAAAAAAAATCATAGCATTAGTCCAGGCAAGACAATCTCTTCCCTCTTACCCATTACGCACATGCCATGAGTCTGAAAGGAAGCCATGATCCAGAACATATGTTGATACATATTTTACAGAAACATTAGTTGTGTGTCAAAACTAGTTCTTGGAAACATCATCTAACAACATTCACATGATTTGTGTTTCACGAGCAATTAAACCTATCACTTGGACAAGCAAATTTGCTGTTCCCGTTCACTATTCAAACATCAGATTAGAGGAAACTGCTTACACTACAAACTCTGTCCTTCAGTAAGGAAATTGTATTTCCACGGTTTGATAATGTCCTTGCTAATTCACTTAACCAGAAGCTGACGAACCTCTAGAACACAGAATGAAAATGCTACACTTTTAACTACTGCAGCTAACGCAGGAAACGAAAAAATAGCCAGACTATGATTTAGATCTCATTGTGAAGTCAGACAAGACCTCAGTGTCACACTGAAATCACATCCCAGGCATTGTAAAGTCCTACTGTATTCACATCACTGTCATACTGCTGGCAAGCCACAGAGACCAGTAATGACGGTGCTTTACTACTAAGTTCTTTTCTCTTGTGCTTACAGCCGAAGTTTTACAGGCTCTGCAACCGGACCAGCTCCCCTCATGCCAATAATTACCTCCTTGGATAGAGATGAAGTGGATGGCACACCACTGCAGAACAGAGATGCACAGAAATAAACAGTTATCTTGAAGCGGCTGCTGAACTCCTTTTCTTTAAAGTAAGTGTTTCCACTACCTGAGACACTTTTCACTCACCTTTCATTTGGAACAACTCCCCAACACAACGGTCCACTAACGTAAAGACACGTGGAAAAGAAATACTATGACATCAAAAGCTGCATTTCTTGCCACGGTAGAAAATGCTTCTCCACTTTTCATATGCTAGATATTCCTTCCCTCCCCCAGCCATTCATGGTGAAATAATTAGTGTTAGTGTTCTCATTGTTTATCAGACAATAAGGCTAAGCTTTCTGCTCCTGTTTTCTTTCGCTCTACTGCTGTGGTTCCTCAAACAACTGTGCAAGGCTTTACTTTTAATCCTATAAATAACACTTGTCACTCATAGGTTTGTAACCCATATTTAGTTGTGCACAAACATGGCACAGTTTCAGCTTGATTCATTGTCCACAAACTTCTCCAGATGTGTTCATGCAAGAAAAAAAGGCTAATAAGCAGGAAGAAATAAACAAATACTAGCTAATCCGATTGCAATTTCATAGGGAAGGAGAAAAGACACTACCACATCAGTTTCTTTATGAGGGAGAGAGATAATGAGTTGTTTTTAAACACAGACTAGGAATAATTAGTTATTGTCCTTGGGCTACAAGATGTATTTTTACATGCTGGAAGTCTATGCTGATTTTTATAGCCTGTGAGCTAGCTGCTCTGTCACAGGGAATTTTTTCCCCATTTATCTACATGTTAGTGTCAGACTACAAACACATCACAACATATGATGTGACTTTATCAACAAGCAATTTTTTTCGTTGTGGCTAATTTTGAAACCACATTCCTGCTTCCACTCATACAAGATATAACCTTGGGTAACAATCAGATAGGCTGGTGCCAGACATCCTCTTCTTAAGTACATTCTCATTTTACCTTTGGAAAGTATTCTAAACAAACAAACAATTTCAAGGCAATCTGCTTTCTTCGAGGCTCCCCCTGACAACAGCAGAGAGATTTCTTTTAGAAGACTGCATTTTATAGTCTCAGCACTAGGCTGACAGTAACAAAAGAAAGCCACACAAGAAGCAGCAAGCTAGACACTGTGGAAACTACTAAAAATCCCAAACTTCTATTACAATTAATTGTGCTAAGTATAACTTTGCTCACTGATGCACCAGACAGAAAGCAGACAGACAACCTCATCCCACTGCACCAGCTTTTCAAGCTTCCAAAATAAACACAAAGGTCTTTGAACAGACTGTGCTCTCCAGAAAACCTGCAGCCTGATCTTCCTCATTTGATATGTGCAGAGGCTACTGCTGGTGGTACTCACAATAATTAACTGCCATCAGCCAAGAAATCCAGCAGAGTTCTTGGAGATAACTTATTTATGTCATCTTTGTGTTTCAGGAATAATGCAACCAGTAACAGTTCAATGATACGGGTAACAGAGAGCACTTGGCTCCGAGTTTCACAGACCAGGGAAAACCTGGAGAATCTCTTTGGGATTCAGGGCAGGGGAGGAAGAAGACAGGGACAGCCAGCAGCGTGACAGGATCTGAGGCAAAAAAGTACCAATAAAAGAAAGTGTTTTTACAGGATCCACGTACTATTAGGCAATGGTAACATAGTAACTGCACGTGCAAACACCATAACTGCTGCCTTTTCAAGGCTGGACCATCAAATTTGTTACAGGAGGGAAAACGAGATACTGTCTGCAGTGATCTTCACTCCGCAACGTGGGAGTAATTATCGTTAGATTACCAAGACAAACAAGAGGGAAAGACAAGGAAAAGATAAAACAGAATTTCCACTATTTAGGTGCTGATCGAGAGATTAAGCCTGACTGCATTTCAGTTGGGAGCCTAAACAAACCAGAGCCCGGTCACATAAATCAAGCTAATTTTAAAAGGTTACATACCAGGGAGAGTTTGAGACAGAAGGGGAAGCACCACCGGGTCCTGTACACTGCCCAGACTGCTAAAGATTTTAACATCCTTTTTATAAATAATGAAGGTGCCAATCTAACACGCCCCAGTAAGTCTGGGGCGACGGGAACCCACCGTATCAGTACCTCCCAGGCCTTTAGTACCTCATTAATACTAATCAGAGCCGGGGCCGGCGGGCAGCGAGAGCTCAGCCCTGCCTGCGCTCGCATCCTGTACACGACTCCCGGCGACACAAAAGGTTTTCGGTGCGGATTCTCCCCGGTAACACCAACACATCTCCCCGCGGGTGCGGGGTCCGCCATCCCATCTGGGGGGGGGCGGTACCGGCGGGAAAGGGGCTGCCAAGACGCGGGGGGGGGGGGGGGCGGCTGAACGCGGGGCTCCAGTCGCCGGGAAAGGGGCGGAGAGGGGGTGGTGGGGGTGGAGTAAGGAGACTCGGGGAATTGGGAGCTTCGGCAGTAGGGGCAAAAAGAAAAGGGGGAAAGAAAAAGTTAAGGCCGGGAAGTTTTCCACCGCTCCCCGCTTCCAACCTGCCGCCGCAACCGGCAACCGGGCCCCGGCCCCGGCCCGCCCCGACCCATCGGCCCGGGCCCGCCCCTCTCTCCCCCGGCGCCCCCTCACCGTAGACGCGGACCCAGCCCTGCTGCTGGCAGACCGACTCCAGCAGGACGCGGTCCAGCGCACCGCCCGCCGCCGCCTCCAGCTCCTCCGAGCCCAGCTCCGGGTCCGTGAACGCCTCCGCCGCCCAGGCCGCCGGCTCGCCCGCCGCCACCGCGGGGGGCGCCTCCATGCTGAGGAGGAGCGGGGAGGGGGGGGGAACACAGAGACAAGGAGGCGCTGCCGCCCGCCCGGCCGGCCGCGCTGCGCCCCGGCCTCGCCTCGCCTCGCTTCGCCTCAGTGCGCGCCGCGGCGCGGCTCCATCCCTCCCTCCCCTGCCTTCCCCGCCCCTCGGTACCGCCGCCCCCCGCCCCCCTGCGTCAGCGCGGGGGGAGGCGGCGGCCGCTGCCCGCCCGCTCCAGCGCCCGGCGGCGGCGGCCCCGCCGCGCCCTCAGCGCCGGCGGCATCCCGGGCGAACAGGCGCGAGCAGTGGCGGGCCGAGCGGCCGCCCGGACGGGGCAAGCGGTGGACGGCGGGGCTCGGCCAGGCCAGAGTAATCGCCCGCCGAGGCGGCGAGCCGGGACACCCCCTCCCTCCCCCCCCCCCCCCCGCCCCCCATCAGCCTGAGGTGGGGGGGGGGGGGGGGAGATGGCGGGCGGCACTGGGCTGCCCGCAGCCCTTCCTTCCCTTCAGGGTTCAGGGGCGCGGGCAGCGCTGTCCCCCCGCATCCCGCTCAGGACCGCTTCCCCCACGGGGGGTTTCTCGTCGCGCCCCCCCCCCCCCCGGGGTTTCAAAATGGCCCCCGAGGGGTTTCCCCTCAGGCCCAGCCGCCCCGCACAGGCCGGCCCCAACGGCGCCGCCACAGCTTCAGCTGCCCGCCAGGAGCCAGCCTGCCACGGGAGGCGGGAAAGGCGGCTGGAAGCGGAGTTTGTGGCTTAGTAGAAAGCATCCCAAAGAAGTAAAAAGCAAGGGATGGGCCCGCTGGGGTGTGCGGGGCGGGGGGGTGGGGAAGGTATGGCACATGCATCTCTCAGCGCCCCTTTCTCAGACCTGCTTGTAACAGCGCAGGAATCAGAAAAATGATGGGTTTAGACTCAAAAAGCAGTATGAGGTGGGGTTCCCCGGGTTTCTGGGGTGCAGACCCTTTGTCAGCGTTCACTTTGCGCTTCAGGAGCACGCCTAGTCGAGACCATTAAATCTTCCATGCACTGCACAGTCTCTTTCTTTCAGGTACATGGGAAGGAGATGTGCTGGAGAAAAACGACTGGCTTGATTAAGTTTATTTCATGTAGGGGATTTGCGGGTTTGTTTTCCGAATGCCTATTTACTGATCTCCCCAATTGCACAAGGTTTTAATTTTCCCCTTGAAGTTCCCATGGCTTAAGTTGCATGTTCTTAAAAATCCAGAATAAAATATCTGTGAGTATAGCATGCATCCCACAGTGTCTTTTAAATCACGGTATTATAACTGGAATTTTCAGGGAGGGTGGGCAAAGGGCTTCAGCTTGCTTTGGGTTCCTTCCATGTAATCCCTTGGTCTGAGTTTGTGCCTATCCATGATCAATAGAACCGGGTAAATTCATCCAAGCATGTAGATTCGATGATTGTCTCCATGGTGCATAGAGGATTTAGCAAATCAGCCATCTCTTCAACATTTCTCACTGAAATCAAAAGCTTAGCACGGGCTGTGTCTAAGGGCTCATCTCTGTGCACAACTTCGGCATTAGTATAAAGGGGCTAACGATTTTTTTCTTTACTGAAATAGCTGTTGAATTAGCATGGACCTATAGCAGTTACACTGCCATAAAGCTGCTTTAAACTAGATACAGCTCACCCACTTTCTAACCATGCTCTGTATCACCTTGTTTTATTTTGCATTACCACAGAATAAGAGGGTTCGCATGGCGAGTTTTACTGCAGGTCTGTTGAAGAGCAGTAACTTCCCTCTGAAAGGGCCGTAACTCTCTAAGCTTTGCAGCTTGGCGGGTTGTGATCAGCTGCCTGAGCCTGAAGGTTTGTCTCAGGGGTTCCCAAAAGTTCCTTTTGGGAGCTGAGAACTTGCAAAGTGGCAGCGAACCTGAGCCGACTGGATGGGAGTACCCTTATTCTGGTATAGTTGCATCCGTGATGGAAGATGTATTAAGTATTCCAATGGAGAAAAAAATAGTTCTGCCAGCCCTATGATTAATTGATGAAACCTCTTTTCCTGTGGGTTTCGGTCTCATGCTTGACTGAGAGCTTGACCTGAATCTTGCCCTACAATTGGGTCATTCTCTACCCAGTTGGTAGCCCTGTTTTCTGAAATGGGATGAGTTTGTGTTGCAGTTTTTCCATTGTATGGTGGGAATATGCTCCCTGCTGCGATTTCCAAGCTGAGTTTGAAAACAAAGAAACTTCCTTCTTCAAAATGTTTGGTTGTTTCGTGATTAGTCCAGTTTCCTACAGATTCATGCTTCAGCGTAGCTCGCCTGGTGGACACGCAGAGGGTGGACACGCTCAGTGGAGAAGCTTGTAAGATCACCCTGCTTTACCTTGCTGCCAGTTTTCATTATTCCTGCAGGGATTTAATTAGCTCTTGGACCTTTATCCCTCTGTTTGCTTTGTGTGAAACAGACCAGCGAGTTCAACGCTTCCTGAGGTTGTAGATGAGACATGGGATCAGCGGAAAAGGGAGATCCTGTGAGCTTGATGGCATCAGCCTTAATTCTCTGGGAAATAAGAATTTTAAAATTACCCTTATAACCAAGAAGAGTTAAAGCAGGCTGAAATCTGGTTAGGATTCATCCTTCCATCACCATGACAGAGACAGGGCAATTCTGCATAGTTCTGCACAGCTGGGACACCCAGTAACCTCTCCTGGCTCCTTCCCGCCCCAAAACATGCTGCACGTCATGGTTTCCAAAGGACTGGGAGCTGAGGGCAAGCGGGCTACTCCTTCCAGAGCAGACATCTGCCTAAATTGCCATAATAATACTGTAAAGCAGTAGGAAAACCAATTTTTCCCTATGTTCTCTCTACCCCTGCTCATTCCCACTGCTGCTGATAATATAACAACGTACATATTCTCCAAGCTTATCAATTAGTGGCCACAATCCAATAAACTCGTCAAGGTTCTCCCCTCCTACTCACCCTGCATACACTTTCTTGCCGTCAGCCTCCCAGAGACTTCTCTGTCCCTCACAGAAGTCTGGGGTCTTTAGCTGCTGCAGCTGCAGGGAGCTTGCACCAGCAGCTTCAAGGAGAAAGGGGGACGAAGCTACTTTGAGAAAGAGAAGAGGAGCTGGGGCGTTGCGAGGGAAGGATGTGGCTGCTGAGCTACTGCCAAAAGGGGAATAGTGGAGTTTTAAAAAGCTACCACACAGTCCTGGGAGGACAATTACACAGGAGCGGCGCAAGACACCAGCAACTGGTTCCCATCAAGCGAGGACTGGTTGTATCTGCAAGTATGATCAAGCCATCCTAACAGCAACGTCTGGAACGACCGGATAGTGAGGTTTCTGAAATTCACACGGTAGCAGACAACAAAATCCATTCTCCTGCCTTTATTTGTGGGGTTTGGCACAATATAAACATTAATAAAGAGCAGGAATGACTAAAATAGGAAGGCTGGTTTTGCAGGCATGACAGTAGCAAAAATAGATGTATTTTATAAATAAAGATGTCCTGGAAATCAGAGAGTCCCAAGTATCATGCTCATCAGCTCAGCTGTTCTGGCTGGGGGTCTTCACCAGCAACGCACAGGGGATTTGTGCAGGCATAAATGAGCAGTAATATAAGCACATGCATGAAATTCCCTTCATGTAAAGCAGCCCCATTAGTTGATCTACTCGTGGCTGTCACGTTAACCCACAGGCTCTAGTTAATTTAGGGCTGGAGGTTTACTCAGAATAGGTTAAATCAAAGCATTTGGAGAGAGCTGCATATGTGTTTCCATTAAGCCAAAGATCGTATGTGTTGTTGAAGAAATTGAACTACATCGGTCTGACTTGAGAAAATAAAGCTTTTGAGCTGACCTTCTTCCAGGAGAATGAATTCGCATCTTCAGGAGCAAGCAAGTCTCACTTCAGTGATCTTATCTCAAAAAAAGGTGATAATAAAATGAGAAGAGGCATGAAGGAGGGTGGTAAGGACAGTGGAAGTGATGGGATAGATACAATATGAGGAGGAAAGACTAGAAAAATTAAGAGCCTCCAATTTGGAAGAACAAAACTTTGGAGCAAGCGAAGACAGAGAAGTCTGAAGAGGTCACAAGGTTTGGTATGGACCTGGGAGTATTTTTCCCTGTTCATCAGAACATGAGAGTGAAGGAGCATGGAGAGAAATGTTCAGGAGCTGGGTCTAAAGCAGACAAAAGGAAGTACTTTTTCACACAACACATAATTACATTGTGGAACGTATTGCCACAGGATGTCATGGAGGCCAAAAGTATAAATGAATTCAAAAAAAGGATTAGACATATTCATGCAACCTCCGGCTCAGGAAGTCTCTCAACTGCTGATTACCGGGAGCCGGGAGGGTATGCCGGAGGAAGGATCACTTTATACTCTCCCTCTTCCGATATCCCTTCCTAAGCATCTGCAGCTGGTCATGGCCAGGCACTGGTTATTGCCCAAGGTGAACGTTTATTCTAAGCCAGCCTGGCAATGCTTATATCCTCCTGGTAGCTCCCTATGGATGGGGCCTTAGGGACCAGAGGCATCTCCTGGCCAGGTATGGGACCAATCCCTAATTTTATTACCTCCAGCCTGACATGGTTCCAGCAAAGTCCGTCGTGGCCATTCTTTGCTGAGTTAGGCTGATGTAATTGAGGCCAGATTGAGACCTGAAACCTTCAGAGAGACTCTTCCGCTTTCCCTGCCCCTGGGATTAAGCGCTGAAATCTCCATGCTAAAACCCTCTTTGAACAGGGATGGCAGATAATTCGCAAACTGATTAAAAAAACCCCAGTGCTGGGGAAAGTTAAATATTAAAGAGCCAAGGCCCAGTTTTAACTGCTGCTGCCGTCCCTCCTTCATCTCATGCCAACTGCCTCCAGGATACATATGCTGACACTGAATTTCTACCTCACAAAAGTGGCCACAGCATGGGCTTTAAACTCAGGCCCTTAATGCCGAGATAGGAAGCAGAAAAATAGAACAAAGGCAGCGAGGGGCTCCTCTGGCTTGCACCCACTCCGACCGTGCCCGATCCATCCCTGCAGCATCGCAGGGTGGCTACCCGGCACCCCCTGCCCCAGCGAGGCATTTTGCTCCTCCTGTCTTTCCTTTGACTTCCCAACATTAGTAGGTCTGAAATATTCTGCTGCCTGCTTAGCCCTGTTGTGACTAAACTATAATTTTCACTGGTGGAGAAGAGGAATTTCGGAGAAACATCTGGTCTCGTTTCAACGGGATAACAGCTCTGTCTCTATTTATACACACGCCAGGATCATTGTAACTCTCAGCTGTTCTTCACTCAACATCTCCTTTCAAGCCGCTGTGTCCCACTCTGTTGGGGCAGGCGGCGGGTCGAGGCCAGCCTGCTGCAACATGAAACAGAAACCGGTCCTAAAAATGGGGACTTGTGA
This sequence comes from Vanellus vanellus, assembly GCF_965231255.1. Lineage (NCBI taxonomy): Eukaryota > Metazoa > Chordata > Aves > Charadriiformes > Charadriidae > Vanellus > Vanellus vanellus. Next base: position 50,799,926 of record NC_138910.1, on the reverse strand, counting down.
GAACTCGTCCTCTCAACACTTGGTGCTTGCTGTCTGCCGGGCTCGTGACAACGTGCCTTGATGGACGGTGTTGCTCTTGTCCTTCCATCCTGGTGAACAGAAAATGGGGAAAACCCATCTGACCAGGAAAATAATAGCAATTTGCTCAGTAATCCCAGAGATTTTGCTCATCAGGGTTCAGGCCTGTAATGAGCCAACCTCAATAGCCTGAATTTTCTTCCAAAATCACAATGTGGATTTTGGAGGAAAATTCAGACCATGGAAAAGAGACCGGCTGGCCCTGGCTCTACTCTGCAAGGTGTTAACAAATAAGCTGTGACCCTGCAAAGACACGGAAGGGTCAGAGACTCCGCTTAGGAAGGCGGCGTGTCCTACTTAATTCACCACGGTGGGAAAAATCCGCTCTGCTGCCTCCACTCCAGCACTCACAAGACATCACATCTCATTCGGCATGTTTAAAAAACCCTCAAGTCAAACAGCCAAGTACCTGGAAAATTACCAGACCACAGGTTCAGAAGCGCGAATCGCTGTACAAAATGAACGCTCATCTCCTGAATGATGATGGTGTGTAGGTCGGCATTAATCATCTCGAGAAAGTCTACCCCACTGCCCCGCTTTACTCTCAAACAGGCTGTTCCTCTCCTCCCATCCCCATCCACTTCTAGCCCTGCATGCCGCCAAAACATAGCTATTTTGACATCACTCCCTCTCCTGATTTCAGATCTGGACTGTTTATTAATTATTTTCTGATACACAGCTACAAAAAGAGGAGCCGCTTGGAGACACAGATTTTTGTAACCCAAATGAGACCAGCGTTTTCAGATGCTGCTATTGATTGTACTGGGGTTGCAAACTCCCTGGAGCAGGATTGAATTTCACCCTGCATTTTTACCGTCTGATGGGATCCTGCCCCTTCAATATACTACTTCAAAATACTATTTTCAGCAGTGACCTGAGGTTGGGTAGATCAATATTTGTTTACTCAGCTCAGGTCTAATTTTCATGTGTGCTTGGTAATCCAAGTCCACCTGAGTGCAACAGAAAGGGCCACTGCTGCCTATTGCATGAACCAGGCAGAAATGTGCACCCTTCCCCAAACACCACCCTTTAGGAGCAACTCTTGAGGAAGGAAATATGACTTCGTCTTGGGAGAACACAGTCCAAATATAAACCTTGGTGATTCTGTGGACTCTTTGGGGTGGAGAGGTGACCGTTTGAGCCCTTGTGAGCTTTTCACTTCCAGGACTCTTCTGTTGGTGAAACATTTATTTATATTTTCTCGTTTAAGTTAGTCCCTTTGCAGCACACTGAGTACCTTTGCAAAATGTGTCAGAAATGCACCAAACTGGCCAATTTCTGTCTTATGGTGAAATCCATCTTCATCCCATGCCCTTTACGAAAAGCAAATGTGAAGGCATGCACAGCACTGCACATCTTTTTTCCCTCTCCTGTGGGATTTAGGGAAGAGGGGAATGAAAAAGGCTGGTGCTGGAATATGAAGTTCTGATTTTGCATATCTTTTCTTTGGGCCCTGGGGTGTGAGGATTGGACAGACACAAAGCTCGAGGAATGGCTGGATGTGGCCTTGAAGTCTGATCAAAGACACTCACGAGTCTGTGCAGGGCCCTTGTTAAAGAAGGAGGAGGTTCCTCTCTTTCTGCTGGAGATGCTCAAATCCTCTGCTCTGGCAACACATCCCCTCGCCTTGCAGGTCAGGAATATCCGGACACAAAAAATCCTTCAACTTGTCAAAAGCAGTCAGCTGGCTTTAAAAAAGCAGTCAGCTGGCTTTAAAGCCCAAATGGCTTTTTTTTTTTTTTTTAATTTCTCTTTTTAATAGTGGCTGCCTGTCTGCTGCTGCTGCCCGTACTGTAAAACAAAATAACCAGCCTCCAGCAACCTTCAGAACAGATCTGTAAAACTCTCCAACTGACTCTAACAAGCAAAGGCAAGACTGTGACAAACCTGCCAGCTTTCTCTTTGTGGATTGGATCATCTTCAGGGAGCGCAGGACTGGCATTTAAAAATGTAGCCTTTGAACTCATCCTTTTTTTGTGATAAAGCTGTTCCCTGGGACACTGGGGAGGTGACGACAGCAGATGCTGTGATGAGTCAGTGCAGAGGAGGCTGTGGGATGGACATGGGGTCAGTGAAAGGGTACATTTACTGGACTGTGCTCAGCCAAAATGGTTTGGGTTTTATCTTTGAGCAAGAAATGAGGCCAACAAGGAATGATTTATTTGTCCCTATTTTTCTTGTCAGACTCCAGGTTAGATGACTTGGCTTGAACTTTGAGGAAAAGAATAATCACTAGATTTATCTACATCTCTAGGAATACAGACTTCTTTTTCTGGGTTGCCTATATTATTAATTTATCCAGCTTCTCTCTGCTATATTTTTGTTCTGCATTGCCCAAACAGATGGGTTCCCTTCCTTTGCTATTGTGAGTGGAGACAGATGCAAATAAATAGGCACTTGTGCTCTGTTGTGTGGTTACCTAGAGAGGCTGTTGTTTGCAAACAAAGGCTGTACCAGGACACAAATAGCCTCGTTTGGTGTAGCCCGGAGATGCACTTCATTAAAAATACTGCCGTGGGGGTCTCCCATGCTGCCCTTCAATGTTTATCATTGGAGCCCAGTGCGGCAGCAGTGGCAGCATCCACCAAAGCAGAACTGATCAAGAGTGCTGACATTTCGGAAGAAAGGAGGAGCAAAATGTACAAGCTCTCCTCCTCTCCCCTCCCAATTCTCTAACCTATTGTTCCTTTAGATGTTTGAATAAATAAAGGAGAAAACATTGCTCTGGAGCAAAAGGCAGGTGTTTCATAACAGCTCATGTATACACAAATACGACATCCAGCTTTGTCCCCTGTCCTGTGAGCCGACTGAGACAGTTGATACACAGACATTACCTTGCACCACAAACAGTAGCTGCTCCTGGTTTTACAGGGGCTGGATGCCAACTGGGGGAATTTCCTTGTGGACCACATGGAAGCAGTGACTGTAGCTGCCAGCTCTCAAAGCCAAGTCCAGCCCTGCCTCCCACAGGGAGGGCACCTGCAAAGATGCTGGGATGGAGATGCATCCCTGCCTGTCACCTGTGAACCTCCTGGGAGCAGAGCCTGCCCAGTAGGGGTGATGGCCATGGTGGGTCCTGGTCCAGGACTAGGCATCATGGTAACATGAATAAGATGCCAGCATAGCTGTTGTAGACTCAATCCCTGTTAAAAATGCAGAGATCATTAAAACTACATGCCCGTACTTGTCCTGGTACAAGCTGCATTTAAAATAGAATGTAGGATTCCCAGAGTTGGTTCATACAAAAGAAAACTGAGTCTCAGAGCAAGAATGGCCTTGTGGTGGAAAATAGCTGTGTGGTGCTGGTCACAGCAGCCCTTGAGCCCAAAGAGTGCAACCAGGATTTAGGATTGCAAAGAGGAGATTCAGGACATTGGAGTGGTACAGAGGCAGACTGAAAACCATAAAAACATCTCAGGCACTTCAAAAGAAACACCTGACCAGAAATGCCTCTGCTGAGCACAAGGTTATAACCACAGAGCAATAACAACAGCCACAATGAGAGCAATGATGTAGCTTTGCATTTCTGAGCAGCATTCTCTCCAGAGAAGGTGTAGGCTTCCTTGGTTACCATGTGAGCCTCAGGTCTCAAGCCCTCTGCCTTCGTTTTGCCTGCTGGAGTCTCTGCAAGGATTTTGGTCCTCTTTTCCACTAGGTGTTAGTACTTAGGTATTTATTTTAAGAGATGGGCAGCAACATCCCTCCAGGAGTCATACCTGCTGCTTGTGCTATGCCTGTGTGGCATTTGAGGCATCAGATGTTCAACCTCAGTCCATTAAAAATGTCCCAGGATAAAAATACTGCCATTTCCTTTCTGCTTTTCCAGGAATAAAGCATGCATTTGGAGTGCAGATGACAGCAGTGCCATCTGTACAGGAGGGGTGAGACTTGTGAAGGTGTTGAGCAGACGGGAGCACCACTTCACGGCTGCAGCACAGGGAGAAGGCAAGCAGTGTGGGATGGTGCCATTTTTACAGTCCCTATTCTGCCCTTAATTACAAGCTTAAGTGATGGCTAATAAAGATGATCCAAAACAAATAAATTGAGCTGTTGCTCTAATTAAGCGGCTTTTGCTGCATACAATGAGCCAGACCCATCTGTGTCATAGTTCAGCAGAAGCCAGGAGGGTTCCACGAGGGATTTATTTGAATTGCATCTGAACTGCTTCAAGGAGGAAAATGCAGTGCTGACCATCTTGTTTCCTACACCGCTAGCCAAGAAACACTGGTCCGTTCCCCAGACATTCACCCTGGGCAGGGGCACAGTCATTCACATACATTTCAGTTCATTGCATTTGCCTTTATGGCAAGTACATTAATGTGAGACCTTCCATTGCTTATGGGAGGGAAGCTTGAAGCTGTTGGGAAGCAGTGATTGTTTTTCTCGCCAGATAATACTACAACAATAACACTTCATGGCTGTACCCCTGTTTTTTAACCAACCCCATACAGCAGAGACAAGAAGTGATTACTACCGGACGTATGCTTATCTGATGGAAGAAATGAGCTGACAGACTCCCCCTGACAAATTGCAGCAAAATGCTTTTTAAGTCATCCACTTCATCTCACAGGTAGAGGCTGATGCCTGGGAAGGGCCGATGCGACAGACAGCATATATGGAGAGAGCCCAGGCCGTGACTGCCCTGCAGATATACAGCTTTAATTTCAGGAGTCTGGACTGGCAAACAGCAGCTAATGTTCCTGCAAGCCTCCACTCTCCAGACATGCGATGCCCAGTCATGTCTGTAGGTACTGTCCAAAATGTTTAGGGCTCCCTGTGTATGAGTGCAAATTTTTGCCTGAGAAATACTAAGCATCTGGGAGCTACATAGGGTATTTTTCCTCCCTCCTCTGTATTTTCCATGGAAGAGTGCAGTCTCAGCACCTTATCTTCTGTGATCACAGCTAATATTTTAAAATCCACTTGCCCCAGAGAAGAGCCAGTACGTGATCCTTTTGCAGGACTCCAATCCAGGTTGTGTATGACATCTTGTAACAACGTGCCCTGGCATATCTGAAAATGGTACCAGTGCTCAGCTTGAACCTGCTCCCTTCTCTTCATGTCACCATGAAGAACCAGGGCTAGCAGTCATGACCCCAGTAAGAAAGGCATTCTCTCCCTAAGCTATTAAAATACCGTTTATTTGAGCTAATCCTAGAAAGAAAAAGGGGATAGCATAGAAAATCTCACATCTGTTCAAATTACACAGAACCACAGAACAATAGGGTTTGGAATGGACATCCAGAGATCATCTAGTGCAACTGCCCTGCCAAAGCAGGTTCACCTAGAGCAGTTTGGACAAGAATGCATCTAGGTGGGTTGTGAATATCTCCAGAGAAGGAGACTCCACAACCTCTCTGGGCAGCCTGTTCCAGTGCTCTGGAACCTTCAAAGCAAAGAAGTTTTTTCTCACATTGAGATGGAATTTCCTGTGTTCCAGCTTGTGCCTGTTGCCCCTTGACCTGTTGCCAGGCTCCACTGAAAAGAGTCTGGCCCCAAATTCAGGGCGCTCTGCATTGTGCAGCATCAGCTGGACCTCCAGTCAGGGGCATAGCACCCTGCACAGATCCCATCCACCAGGCCCATCGCTGACACTTTGGTCTTCAGAGTTTTTGCAGGATTTTATTAGAAGTAGCCACCTCTGTTCCTCATCCTGAGTGCCAAACAAAAGGGTGGTCACTTACAAACATGCTGCTTCACTTGAAGATAAAGACAAGGACACGCAAGTGGTGTGATTGCCAGTGCCAAGTGGGAGCTGCCTCTGATACGATTTGCCAGCAAAGTTTACCCCGTGCCAAGGGATACGCATGGCATGACACGGGCTGGACAACCACATTATATGTGCAGCACAGCCCTGTGCCTTCGCGGGGTAACTGCTGTGTGGACCAATACCTGCTAGACATACCGTGGTCTTCCTCTTAGGGTCACAAACGTAGCAAATAGCTGCACTGATTTCTCCAAACCCAAATTTGTCATCTCATTCTCCCTTCCCCACATACATTCCCATCCGCCTTCCAGACAGAGTTATAAGATGTTTCAGCCCAAGGAGCACAGTATTTTCTCTGAAAATACTTTTCTCTGAAAATCATGCACAAATGGCAACGCAGTTTCAGAGCAGGAGATGCCCTGAGGGGAAAGGATGAGCTTGTGGTTAAACCATGGGATGGAGACTCAGCAGACTGGGTTTTCTCATCCCTTGGCTCTGTGAGCTTTGACTCACCCCATGGCCTCTGCGTGGTTCAGGCATGTTTGATTTCCCCATCTGGAAAACCGGTGTGTTGACATGCTGTGACGGCAGCACACAGCCATTTATAGCTGCTGGGAACCACCACGTGCCCCTGCAAAGGCACACTCTCTCGCTGCAAAAATCGAGCCTTCGGGATGCAAAATGCTCCTCTGCAAAGTTTTCCACTGGTGTGGATCTGCAAAGATCTACTTAGATATTTAAATATTTACCCAGCATTTAAATATTTACCCAATAATAGAAGCATCAGTCAGCGCTCAATGCCCAGTCCCCTGGGGATGCACAGCCACCTGGGTGGCTGTGCCCCAGGGAGGTGCACTGTGGGACAGGACTGCCAGGGGCTGCAGGCTGCAGCAACCCTGCTGCCTCCCCAGCCGCCTTGAGGTTGGATGGGGCACAGGATGGCCTGGAAGGCCCTGAGGCACCCATTCTTTTTCCCCATCCCCTTTTCTCCATCCATTCCTCTGTCCCCTTCAGCACCCCCTGTCTCCCCCAGGCCTGCCTGCAGCTCAGACCCAGGGCAGGGCTTCCGTCGCTTCCCCCCAAAGCCCAAGACTGAAGATCTTTGTTCCCACAACACCTTGCTGAAGCATCCCCGAGATCCTCCTTGGCTTTAGCTGGGAGGGCCTTATGAAACACTGCCCTGGTGAGAGGATGGTAGTGTCTTACGTCCTGCAGGCTCATGTGTTTCAGGATGAGCGTCCAGGGACAAGCCTCCTGCAGAGGAGGTGCTCAGGGCTGCCAAGTCACATTGTGCACTGAGCTGGTAAAGCCTCTGGTCATACGTGATGTCCCGTCCCCTCCTCTTCAGCCCCACCAGGTACAGTGATCACTGCAAAGGCTTGTGGCATTTGATGGATCCCAGAGAATAAACTAATGCCCTTATAACTGGGGGAGTAAACCGAGTCATGTCCTCAGGGGAGCTTGTACCTGCCCTGCCTGGTCTGCTCTCCTCTCCAGGATCTGTTGTTCCTCTGCTCTTCTCTTTCAGCTCCAGTCATCTGCTTCAGCACCCTCTTCTCCTGCTGTCCTTATCCTCTCTCAAACACTACTGCGAGTGCAGGGGCCAACAGTTTCATGGACTGGAGAAAGCCCTGCTCTGGGAATTTGATGGTAACTCCAGCCCCCTCTCCACTTTGCTCTGCCCTGTCCTTTTGCCCTGAAACTCTCCACAACATGAGGGGCTGTCTTTTTTTTTTGTAGTAGTACAAACACCTTGCAACAGTGTAAGCCCTGTTTTCAAATCAGCCCCTTAAATGGTACATTAGCAAGAACAAGAGAGTCACCTCTCCTCAGCAATACATCTCCAGGCTCTTTACAAAGGAGAAGAGGGTCTTGGCCTCCCTTTTACGAGCGTGGACACTGAACTTACACAAGTGACTTGTCCAAGATCTCCAGGCAGAGAAGCACCAGCAGCACTGGAAGATCTCCTAAGCCCCATCCCAGGGAAGTTGGTTAAGAACAGGACATACAAACAGATGAAGGTTATGTTCAGGTTGCAAAAGGTACAGAAGACAGAAGGAAAGAGGAAGGTTAAGTCCAGGATGCAAGGCAGCGTGATATTCAGATCTCACCCTCCTCCTACACGTCACTTCCAGTATCTGCCATCACAACATACACCCCCACCACGGTGGAGTGTTCAGTACCTATTTGCCATATCCTTGAAAGAGTAGAGCTCTGCAAAAGTGTGGAGTTTTTTACCAATTATTTGCAATGGGGAAAGGGGATGACGAGCTTAAAATCCACAGTGCCTCATGTACCTGCACCACAGAAGTCTCCTGTGATGATCAACATAGGCTGAAAGAATAAACATCCCAAATTGAAGCATAGCACAAAACTGTCCCAGCACGATCGCTGCTCATCAGTGCATGCTATTCAATTTCCACCAGGTCCCATAGGACATCTCAGGGGAGAATCCACACAGCAGAATGTCACAGCAAAACCAGTTGCTGTCTCCAGTTTTGTCTGCTTGAGAGTGTGACCCCATGACTTAGAGAGCAGCAGTGTCTTTTGAGAGACAGGACTGCACAGTGGTCAGTGTGCCAACTGGAGAGATCAGGATTTAGTTATTCAGGCTTTGCTGCAGACTTTGGGCAGTGCCTCTAAAACTCTTCTGCTGCTGTGGGATGGAAGGGGGTTAATGTTTGTCCCCTTCTCTCTTGCAGGTCCCAGTGGGTGTCCATTACTGCGGGTTAAATTTTGCTGGTATCTTGGCCTGCCAGGGATTATATTAGGAAAACCATACTCTTCCCTTCACTCCTGGTGAGAAGGTGGCTGATCTGTGCCGAAACTGTAGAGTGACTAAAACAAACTAAAGTATTAAATATTATAATGGTTAAGAGCTGGGATATGAAGGCCACTGCAGGTAAAGCAGAAGCTCACTTAAGGCTTCTTCTCAGAGCCGACAAGACCACCACAATTTAACATCCTCTCTGAAAATACTCAATGTAAAATATTTTGCATTTTTGAGGTAGCCTGAAAAGAGCACTCATGCTAGTCTGGGGAGAGCTACAGTAAATACTAAGCTTGCCTGAAAGCTAAGAAAACCAAAGAATAGAGAGGTTTTGGGCAAGGGTGAGTTCTTCTGTCCTAAGCCTAGACCTCCTCGGTGCTGCAATAGTTCCCATATGCCCATGAGACAGCCTAGCATTGTGGGCAGGGGTGCCAGCCTGTCCCTGGGCAGACATGTCACCTTGGTGCGGACACAGGGACTGTACCCCTGCTAAAGGCATGTCCTTGCCCCTTGCAAAAACCCCAACCCTCTGGCCCTCAAGCCCCTGCATCTTTCAGTGCACGTGTGACACTTACATGGTCCTTCTCGCATTAAGCCCTTCAGGCTGAGCCATCTCCTTTGTTTTTCCAGTTCAGGAGTGTGTGTCTTGTGCCTTGATTACAATTCTGAAGTCCAAAGGCGTGAAAACACCTCCTTTCCTCTGGGGAAAAAAAAAAAAAAAAAAAAAAAAAAAAAGTACTGATATTCCCAATTAAAAGAAATCCCTAGCTAGTTAAGCAAGTGGTTGCTGTCTGCCGGACTGATGCTGCCATCTTCTGTCCACCTAGTGCTTTGCTGCCGAAAACTTCCCCAGCCCTTGGCCCTGGGACGTGCCCCGTGCAAGGTAAAGGAGATAAGAAAAATATTGGAATGTAGGAAATAACAATGGCCTCAGGCTCCCTCATCCGTCACTGTGAGTGGAGATCCAGATGTGTGGAGGTTGTCCTCTTAAAGCCTTTGCATCCTAGTTGTGGATGCAAGCGAGAGGTGCTGTGCTCTGCTGGATGAAGGAGAAGGCATGGCCTCTGTGTAACGAATCAACTTCCAAAGATGAAGGGGGTAAATACATGCAGTTAACACAATAGCTAAGTGGACTGGTATTAGACACAGCTTGAGCTGTTCACAGTTTTTCCTGAAAATGCAGGAAAATCAAATGCTTAATTCGGAGAGAACAGCAGGACTGCACAATTTCTCTCCTGACAGCCATCCAATAAGGTTTTTTTGGCAGGGATACAGAGTAATTGGTGCAACTGGCACTATAGCTATTACAGCGGAGTATGTTGTTGATCAGAAGGTAAGGATACAGAACATTTGTTTTCCAAAATTGCAAAAGACTATTGCCTCTTTGTTCAGGGCATTAGTTCTGCCAGAGCTGCTGCCTTGCAACCCTCTGATCACTTTTTTCCCCTTCCCTTAGTACTACTGATAGAGGGGATGCTCAGGGGAGTTTTTCCAAACAGCAGGCTGTTAAAAGATGTAAAAATTGTGAAAACAAACCTTTTCACATACCGATCCCCCACAATGCCTCACAATGGCTTCAGTTCAACAGAGTTGAGTCCCTCCTTGGAATTACTTGTGTTGCAGGTCTTTGTATGCAGATCCCTGAAGGTGTCAGGGGATGCACTGGCATTGCTGACCACCTATAGCACAGCCTCAATGGGTATGAGGATGGGGTGGCATTGATGGCCACCTATGGCACAGCCTCGCTGGTTCTTGGCCATAGGGCACAGCTTCAGCCAGGGTAAGTGGCAGCAGCAGTTCAACAACATGAAGCATAACCCCAAACCTGGGTATTTCAGTTGTCAAAAATATTGTGGCGTCTTGTCTCTTTTGCACATACCTATATAAGCTGGGGCAGATCATTTCACGTTTGGGCCTTGATTTTCCCTCCAAGACAGAGGGGGGAAGCGTGCAGATCCCATGGAAGTGAGGATTGCAGAGCAAAGAAGGATGCAGCCAGTGGGAGATGTGGTCAGCAGCCCCATCCTGTTGATTTTCAACAGTATTAAATTGTCAGGGCCTGTAGTAAAGGCAGCTCTTGTAAACTAAACCCACACAGATACAGCACGAGCTTTAAACTGTCCAACATGAAATTTCTACAAAGAAGCTGATGTTCCTGGTGAGCCTTTTCAGCACTGAGAGACTTTATAAACCACAGGCCATGCGCAGTGTTGAATTAATTCCCCATTCATCTCGCTAGGAAGCATCCTGAGCCGGCAATACTGCATAGCTCTCTCACTGAAGACGAGCTTGCTGTCCACGTGCATCTCTCCTGATGGGGCTGTAGGGCAGCAGCTCTGTTTTGGAGGAGCAGGGTCGTACCCGCTCTGCCTTGGCTGGGGAGCTGTAGTGGGGGATGTCTGTAACTCACTGGATTTTCAGTAGAAGCTGAAACGCTGCGTTCTCCGCTCCTCTGAAATACGGAAACGTCACTAGACAAAGCTATAGAGATTAAGCAATTTCCTGATGTTCATACAGACAGACAACAGCAGAGGTGGGGACAGCCTGCAGAAATCATGTCTACACCTTGATTCATGCAATCCTCCTCCTCCCACCCCGCAGCAGAGGCAATTACACAGTCTGTCTGAACGGTACAGGAGTGACATTTTCTCTACAGCCTGTAGTTAATGTACTTCTGCTTGTAAAGTCAGCCGGCAAATGCGGATCCTTGCTTAGCAGATCATTTCACTTTGCAGCATCAAAGCTTTGCGCTGGGGCAGAGCCAGCACCTTGCGTTCAGCTGAGCCTGGGGAGGGGACGGGGCCTCCTTTCCAGATGTACCCCTCAAATGGCTGTGGTACCAGCACATCCCTGAGGGTGGTGGTGGGGGGGATTCTTGTAGCCTGGAAACATATTGTCCCCTTCAGAAGCCAGTGACATGTTTTTCTGCTGTTCTGTATACATATACATTTTAAACATATACAGAGATAGAGTTAGGTCACTGACTCCAACTTCCCATTTGCTATAAATAAAATAGAAAAGAAACATACCTCCGGCCTGAGGTGGCCCGTGCTTCTCTGAGCAGAGCAGCTTTTGCACTGGGTGGTGGGTTTTCCTTTGGTCACAGGTGATAGTGGCAGCTGGAAGTGACCCCAAATACGAGCAGGCTCTGAAAAGCGCAAAAGCCACAGCATGAACTACAGCTGGAGCTGATAGAGAGGAGGTGAAGAAGCTCATAAGCAGCAGAGGGGTCAATGTGGCCATCAAGGCTGTCAGCTGGGACATCCTCAAGGCAGTTCTGCAAAGGTGCACTGAAATAAAAGTCCTGTCTTCCGACAAACCTGGGCAAGCCCAGGTGATGCCATTGACCTGTTTGAAGGTTTTGCCGCCCTTTGGGGAAGGTTCAGCGAACCAGTTGGGCTCTGTTTGCAGATGCAGCCAAGGGCATGCTACTTTAGGGTCCAAATACAGCTGACCACCTCCTAGGGTGGCCTCCTAGGGGCAACGTGCTTAAGCCCCCTGTGCATGCAGAGGAGGTGTGGGTGGGGACAGGACCTTGGCTTGCTGCATTTTTTTATATATTTTTTTTTAAGGTTTTAAGTATGTTCTCTGAAAACTGGCACTAAAGTACAACAGTCCAGACCAGAGCTTTTCATACCTGAAAGTTCAACATCTGCAGCTCTTCAACATGCAAGTACTGCCTCAAGATAAGGTGCGAGACCTCCACTTTCTTCTTCCCTCCTTCCCAGGTTGGCATGGGAGGGCAGGATTGTGGGGACAGATTTTTCCTGAAGAAATATCCCCTCAATTCCCACCAAGCTGCTGCTTCTGCAGAATGTGTCTGCCCTGGGAGCATACTGAGTTGATACCAGGAAGATGATTTCCCTGTTGTTTTTTTTTTTTCTCTATCTCCTCCATTCTGCAGTATTGCCAGGAGGGGAATATCCATCTCCATGCTGAAGCACTCTTCAAACTGGAACAGGTAAATGTGGAGCAGATTCCCCAGGATTATTTTAACAAAGCTCTTTTTTTTTTTTTTGTAGGTAGAAACATGTTTTTGTGTGCAGTTAGGCCCCTGGCACAGAAGCCTCCAGAGTCCTGCTTCTCTAAGAAACAAAAATTTTAAATCAAGAAATCCCATTTCCCCCTCACCCCTTTTAATCTTCTTTCACTGGATTTGAGCCAGGGAGCCGTTAACTCCTGGTTCAGTACTGCAAGACCAGAATTGCGATGTGCTCAATGGCAAATCCATACAAAACCTGCTCACTCCCATACCAAAGAGTTTGTGTTCTTAAAGAATAATGTGCAGGGATAATATTTTAGCAGTGGATTAGTGGATCCTGATGTGCCTTCATTTGCATTTTTGCCCTAAGCACCTCTAAAGGTGTTCAAAACACTTTTCACCCCCCTCATTTGATAGTATTTTAATCCTTAAATAATGGCTCAGCTCCCCAGAAATATTTATGTAGCCACCATCCAGCACATTCAGGGATGCAAGATAGAGAAATACCCAGGAGCTGGTCTGATCCTGAGTTACTTCAATCCCAACAGCGCATCCCAGGGATGGGAAGCCCAGACTCATGTGCAGGCTTCTTCCATGCATCCTTGCTCTGCCCTTTCCCTGCAAAGCCCTGCCCTGATGGCCATCACCATAGATACCCAGGGCTTTGGGTTTGCAGGTAAAAAAACCCTTAAACCACATGCCCCAGCACAAGTCCCAGGAAAGGTCATCATCTCCATGAAGTAAATTTGCTGTTTCCCCGGGACTCAGCCAGAGGAAGAGACTCTCCGAGCTCCCACCCCAACAATGGACAAGCCAAATGAGTCAGGAACACAAATTGGTGATGGTGGCTTAAGAAGTTGCTGCATGTCAGCTGGACAGGGGTAGCTGTTGATGGCTGTGTGCTTTTAGCCTGTCCACTTTCTGAGCTTAACCACCATCCTTTCCACCCCAGAAAAGTCTTCTGCCAAGGCTCAGAGCTCTTCAGTCCAAGTGAGGGCGGGACCCTTTGCCACCACGGCTCAGTTGTGTGGCTGATGCTTTGCTTCATGCCTTCACTCAGGGGACCCATGAGTATTGTCAGGGATTTGTTACATGACTGTACTTGTGTTCTATGGTAAATTAGAGGATCCCTCCACATCAAGCTTACCTTGTTAAATGTCCTGTATCACCACAGCTGCAGGAACAGTAATTTTGACCAGGTTGCCCGATGTCCCAGTCTTGAACAAATTTACACAGCACTCAACATCTGACCCAAAATTTCTTGTTGTCAGAGGATCACATATATAGTCCAGATGTAAGCTGATTTCTTACACAGCTTGTCCAACCCCATCAGTAAGCTATGGACCACTTTTCCCATATTGACAACAGCCTAATATCCTGTGTTGGCTGTGGTTATGGGAACAGAGGAAAGTAGCTCACTTCCAGCTTCTTTTTATATAGTTTAAGCTGTACAAAGAGCAACTGAGGCTAATCAGGGTCCCAAAATCCTCCTTTGGGAGCCACTGCTGTAGGATGTCAGAGCAGCACCCCACCAGGAATCCAATAAGCAGGTTCACAGAAAGGTCTGATCTGAAAGGAGGAATAAAATGAGAAGAACATGGGTGGAGGGATAAAGGTTTGTATGTACGTTCTGAACAGGGGATGAAGTCACTGGTCCATCCTGCCTCCAGCAGTGACTAGCAAGGAAGGGAGACTGCTCTCCTGCCTTCCCTCCACATCACTCACAGTATTCCCAGGCATTCCTGCCTCAGGAGAAGGAACATGCCTTCGACTCTGCATCAGCCCAGCTTGGTCCCAGGAGGGGCGATTACAAATACTGTTACCTTCATAAACATTACTGCAAACAAAAGGAACCTAAAACTCCAGTAAAAAGCTGGCTATACTCTTTGAAGCTTAACAAGAGAGACTTGAACTACAATGGACTGTGGAGACACAATAGTCAAACCATTTCATCTGACAATACTTAAATTTGTCCACGCTGTGCCCTGCTGTTCCAACTTCCAGCATTGCATAGACTCTAGCTACACAAGCCACTTCAGCATTGCCTCCAATTACAAAGTGCTTCTTCTGCTGCAATAATCCTCCCAGCTTTCTTAGCGTGCCTTTATTACGGCAGCACCACCACTCGGGCTTTGCAATGCCTTAGACCCTGGAGGAAGTTATTTAACTCTCATCCATCCTTTAAAAGCTTTGCAAATTCATCATGTTATGCACAGCTTCTCATTGCAGAAGAAAAGAAGTGGTTTTTCAGCTTATTTCACTGGTAATAGCAGAAAATGGTCTATTGCAGCAAAGAATTTATCCAAATAAGCTGTGAGCTGTAGCTGTCCTGTAGATAACGTCCAGCTCATTTTAGTGTCCTGGAAGCACTCGAAAAGTATCCATTATTGGAGCATCATTGTGCTTCAGGTAAGCGTGCTGCTTAAAGATAGCAGTCAGCAAAGACCGCTAAACAATGGTTTCATTTTATAGGTTCAAGCTGTCCCCTAAATTATTGACAACACCTAAAGTTGGTAGTCTGACAGTAGTAAAGTACTTAGTGTGGTGGTGGTGAAAGAACAGGACCTTTATCCTGTTGCACCCACTGAGCGTCCAGCAGTGTTGAAGGACTTTAAGTCATCCATCACACCTAGGTTACTGCATTCGTTAGCCTTCAATCATCATCCTTCCATCAGTTTGCTTTGTTGAAATAGTATATCCAGTGTCTTCAGGTCACACCACAGGGGGTTCCACAGTTTAGTTATACACTATGGGTACAGAAAACTTAAACAAATTGATTTTAAGTCTATCTTTTAAGTTTACCAGTATTTTTTATATTATTTCTATTACAATAAGCCATGAAGAACTAAAGTCCCTCACTACTAGGTGCTGCTCACCTCTGCCTCATCTCTTGATCTTCCTTTTCCCAAGTAGAAGAATCTTCAGGCCTTCAGAAACCCCAATACCTTACAGCCTTAGCTCTTCAACAATACAGTAAGCCTTTCAAGGACTTCTACTCTTCATTCACAAATAGTTGTTTCAGACAAAGTAAAAAGCATCTTTTTTGTCTCACGGCTATGGAATATATTTTAGCCTTTAGCCTCCATTTCTTCACTTGAGGCCCAACTTCAACAACTATTTAGATTTTCCTTCTTTATCAGCCAGCCCCACAGCAGAAATGCAGTCTCTCCTGCTCTACCTCTCCATAAGGCCCTGCTGGGCCTCTCAGTACCTTAATAAGCTTCAGTGGCCCTGACTGGCCTCACCTGAGCATCCCCACCCATGGGCCTGGGGCCCTATATAAGCTCAGCCTGCAGGCTTCTTTGCTTTTCCAAGCTGTATTGTAAGAGCACCAATCTCTAGCTCAGTATAGCCTGACTGGCCTTAAATCCTGCTACTTCTGGACCCAGGTTAAGTGTTTGATCTGGGTACTTTCTCTAGACTGGATTTGGATCTGCGGACTGACTTGCTAGCTGGGCTTTAGACCACCCTCATCTCTACAGAGGTGCCTGATGCATGGGCCTGGGGGATTTCAAAGTTCTTCCTTCTAGGTTTTCCACATCCTAAAGGAGGTAAAACCTTTACTATGAGTTTTTATATCCTAGTGTTAGCAGCTGATTGTTGTTCTTGTTGAAGTTCTTCCACCATCCAGGTGGGGTGGTTCCTGTGTGGCATTTTGCCTGGAGCAGCACTGTTAGGATATCCCAGTGTCTTCCCTTTGCAGCAGGAGCTGTGGTAGTGCTGGGCTTTCCCTTGCCTTGTCTCTGTGTGGCCTGCTGCCTGTCTGCACCCACATCTGGGTGGTGGGAAGCGCCCTTGGGACTCATTTTCCATGTCATCTCCTGCAGCCTAGTCCTGGCACCCCACACTGAAGCTCTTGGGTGCTGTGAGAAGGTTGTGCATCCCACCCAGACTTCATTCAGCTGAGCTGAGCTTATGGGTGTCAATAAGCTGGTCAGGTGCAATGGTGGGTGTCTGCTAGTGCTTGCTGAGTAATTTGTTATTGCCTTCTTGTGAATAGATGCTTGTCAGCCTCATGCTGGGGTAGCTGAGCAATTTGGGAAAGGAGCATGCTTTTGGCCAGGGTGTATCACATCCCTGCTAGGTAGAATTAAGTGATGGGAAAAAATTGCAACTACCCACAGGGTGTTGCCTTTCTCGGGAACTGTGAAGGATTTCTTCAGCTCTTCAAAATGTCTGGAGTTTTAGTACTTACAATCAGCAAAAATTGGAGTGGAATATCAACGGAGCACAGCTTTCAAAAACTCATTTTCTTTTTCCTTTCAAGCTGACAATAGGATTTTAAGAAAAACTTTGAATAATGGATACACTTTTGAATAATGGATGTTTCACAGCTGAAGTCCCTTGACTTTTCTCTCTGTGCCTGAATGAGAAGCCTTTTAATTGCACAACACGTGGAGAGGAGGTACAAAATGCTTTGTGTCTTGTGCTGCTGATTAACTGATGTATACACTCCCATTAAACATTCAGAGATGGGTTAGCGTATCCCAGCCCGAAGCTGTATGTTATGCATGTTGGTTTTTTATCAGCTAAGGATCTGGCACGAGATGTTTTGCATTTTTGCTTGTCTCTGTCATGGCTGCTCATAGTTTTCTTCTTTTTTTTTGGTAGGTTGGATCTTTCCTGCTTCTAGCGAGGTATTCTTCCACATGAAGAGCTTGCACCTCATGCTCTGGGCTCATGCAGTGTGGTGTGAGGTCAGCTTGTGAAGCGAAGGAGTCTCCTGAGCTTAGACCATGGAACAAACTTGTATATAGAGTCTTCCAAAACAGCAGTGCTTATTGCGAGGGTTTTCCTGAGAGATGATAATGTAGGGTGAAAGAGTCGCCCTGCTGTCTGTGCCAGGCTGGATGCTGTCCCATGGTGTGATGGTGAATCTGCAACACATGGAGCAATTTGAACCCCCTGCAAAATAGCTGTGCGGGGTGCAGGGAGGAGGATTAGCAAGCACAGCAGTGGTACGGGTGTTCCCTGCTCTTACGCTAGCACGCTGCTGTCTGTCCCTGGCGCTGGCTTTTCTCCAAGTTAATTCAGCTGTCATTAAAGTTTAAGTGTGCCGCAGAAGGGAGAAGACAAGTCACTGTGCCCCTGAAAAATGTAAAGGGTGGGTTTGGGGTCAATGTGGGTTTTTTTTGCACCCTGTCCTCAGTTTCCCCTGTTCTTTGTGCATTGCCCAGCGCTGTGAGTGAACCTGAATAGGCTCAGCCAAGGAAAACCCTGCTGTGTTAGTACTTCTCTAACTTTCGTCTGCATAAAATACCCTTAAACCAAGAAGTTATGATCCCATCGGTTCCCCAGTTTTCTTTCCAAGCACAAATCCAACCCAGGAACCAAGACTCAATGAATAAATGCTGCTGGAGCTTGGCTCTGTCCTGATCCCAGCTCTCTGCATCTTGGCTGCAGGGGACTGGAGGCACAGCTTATATAGAGACATCCTGTGAGTTTGGACTATTTTAACCCTTTATGTTAGACCACAGAAGACCTATGGAAGCAGCTTGTTGGAGTGGCACAGAGGGTCCCCTGGGCTCCCTGGTATGAGGCTTTTCTCTTTCACTTAGAGGTTTTTGCTGATCCTTGCCCCTGCATGCCATGGGAGGCTGCCAACCAGGTTTCTGGCCTTAAACAGAGCTCATTCTCTCTCAATTTTGCAGCTTCTTGCCTTAGAAGACAACTGCAATTTAGTTCTATTTTGCAAAATTTGACATGATTTGAGACTGTGATTTACTGGCCTTGAAGGATACGGTATATGTAACCATGGAGGGCATAAGTGGCTTTTCATGGTAGAGGAGTCATAAATTGAGATGAGAAAAAAATGAGGGAAATGTTACTGTCCAACTTTACAAGGTAGCACTAAGAACAGGACACAGCAAAGCCATCTGTAACTGTCAAGGGTCTTTATTGTCCCTCATTGTGTGTAATAAAGCTCCTGAACGAGACCTATGGTCTCAAATACAAAGGCAACCATCTTTCAAGTGTCTGAAAAGACACAAGATGGCAATCTTTTCAAAAGGACACCCTGGAATATCTTGGGGCTAAAGATTTCCAAGCTATCATCTTTCTGTGCTCCGGTGCTTGCCGGAGACCCTGGGAAAAGGGTCTGTGGCCAGCTCACTCCCTCCGTGGCCACCGGTAAAGGAGCCTGAATGTGCATGGGGTGAGGTAGAAATCTCAGAGGGCATCAGCCCAAGCAGGACTGGTAGCCTTGGCTGTATGGTCTGATCCAGACATGAGGTCAGCAACTTTCCCCTGTTCATTCATGGCACCTGTGCTGCGAGATGCAGCAGTTGTAGCTGGTGATATTTCTTCTGGGGCTTGTTTTGTCATCTGCATCTCCATTTCATAGTTTCAGCTGAGATTGAGTTAAATTTTTTTGCTAGCAACTGGTCTAGTGCTATGTTTTGGATTTGGGATGAGCAACGGTGATGATAGCGCACTAATGTTTCTGGTTGTTGCTAGGTGGTCAAGGCCTTTTCTGCTCTTCATACCGCCCTGACAGCAAGCAGGCTGGGAGGGTACAAGAAGTTGGGAGAAGACACAGCCAGAACAGCTGACCCCAGCTGACCAAAGGGATATTCCATACCATGTGATGTCATGCTCTGCATACAAAGCTGGGGGAAGAAGAAGGAAGGGGGGTACTTTCGGAGTTATGATGTTTGTCTTCTCAAGTAACTGTTATGCATGATGGAGCTCTGCTTTCCTGGAAATGGCCGAACACCTGCCTGCCAATGGGAAGCAGTGAATGAATTCCTTGTTTTGCTTTACTTGCATGTGCGGCTTTTACTCTGCCTATTAAACTGTCTTTATCTCAACCCAAGAGTTTTTTTTCCTCACTTTTACTCTTCCAATTCTCTTCCCCCATCCAAACTGGGGGGAGGGAGTGAGCAGCTATGTGGTTCTAGCTGGTGGCTGGGATTTAACTGTGACACCCCTCTTTGCCTTCTGTCTCCTCTGTATTTTCCGACATACACAGACCCAGAGGGGCATTTCATATAGCAAAGATATTTTAGACAAGGAAGAAAAACCTCCTCTTGATTTTTTTGGTGGTTTTTTTTTTTTTTTCCTCCTTAATGCCACAAGAATATCTTCAGAATTTGTCTCACTTAAAAATTAATTTTCCCTGGTTGAGCTGGGGGTGGTGTGGGGCGGGTGGAAGAATTACCTCTGCTTGGTTTTCAGCATTTGCCTGGCAAATATTTCCAGGCTTCTTGGTTTTATATGTTAATTTTCAGCTTAAAGGTTGTAACGCATTGCAATGTGGCAAGGCGACAGGGGCGGTGTGACAGTTTCCAGGCTGCTCATGCTCGTTTTATCTGCAAATGGTTGAATTTGCAATGTGTAATGATCTCTGTAAGGCAGTTAGCAGCGAGATAAACATCAATTTTATGGCTGGGAAAACATAAGGGGTGTTGCACAGAAAAATGAGAGGACCTGAATACTGAAAGCTCTCTGACCTCCTCAACGCGGTTGGGTTTAGCTCTTGCGTCTCCATTGGCCCCTGTGCATCCCAATCCCTTTCCATGGTGGGTCAAGCCAGGGGAGATGCTGTGGTAGAGCCTGCCATGATGGGATGCAGGAGCAGCAAAGCCTTTCCTTTAGGGGTGGGGGATGTAAGAAGCAAGGACTTAGTATTCACAGCCAAGAGTTAAGAGGTTTTGCTGAAGCGGGAATGAAGTAAGGTGAAGACTTCAAAGTTTTTTGGGGCTTGCTTTGTAACAGGAGCTCATGCAGAAGGCTGGAGTTACCTTTCAGTTGCAGCCAGAGTGGGGATGTGTACAGCGCACTGTACAGACGGGCTTTGATTTTTCACAAATAACAGCTTTTTGAAGCTCTGTTTCTTCATTGGATAGGACGTGGGGTGTAAAATGCTTTTTCTTAATTTGCTGTGTGCTGAATGCCTCTGGAATGCAATTAATACTCTTGCCTAAGTCTCAAAAAATTAATAGGCGTGTCTGGATGTTGCTAAACCACACTCTGTGTGTGCGGGGTGGTGGTGGGAGGGATGGCTCAGGCCCTTGAAGCTGGAAGCAACCTAACGTGGGGAAGAAAGGTGCAAAACCATTGGTGAAAACTTAAGCACACAAACTGGCTACAGGAAAATGTGAAGTGGTGCCATGCTGGCCAGATCAAATCCACATGATGGTGCTAACGCAGTGGCTGCAGGTGGGAGCAGGCATGATCTCAGCTGTTTTGGGAGCCACTACCTTCCTCCGACTGGGATGTCCCTGGCCTGGGAAGGCTTCAAATGACACTCCCAGCTGGAGTGGGGGCTATTACTACTCCTTCTGTGTAAGTCTGGGAGGAGTGATCAAGCTAATTAGTTAATTAGCTGGCATTGAGAATGAGGGGGCTCTCCATGTTGGTGTGTTGGTGCATGTGCTCAGCCTGCCTGGGAACCTGAGCTCCTGGGCAGTTTTAGTTTTCTTGGTCTGTGTGTGACATGTAATACGCTGTCAAATGTCTCGAATGCTGGCAGAGTGTTCAGGGCTGGTGTTTTCACTGTATAGAATATTTAAGGTGATTTTTCACATTTTATGTAGCTCATTTACTGCTTGCATTTCCGCCCTGCAGATGTGATGAGAAATGATCTGGTTTCAATTTTTTTCTGTTGACTGTAGCCAGCCCTTTCAAACTCCCCTGTGCTGTGACATGATGCTTCAGACACCTCCACAAAAAAAGTGTGCATATATCTCTCACATTTCTAGGGGGCTAAAGCTCAGAGACGAACAAAGCTTCCTATTGATGCCATTAAAAAAAAAAAATCTTGTCTCAGAACAAATTAGAAACAACATAAATCACACAAAAATAGATTCAGGTACCAAAGCCACCTTGATTTCTCCTCTTAGGTTACGAAGATTTCTGATGAGGCTTTGGCTAATGTTGGGTTTGGGGGGGGTGGAGGGGGAGGACTGGCCCGAGAGTCTGGGGCTGGCTGTGAGCGGAGCCCCAACGTACCGTGCAAACACCCGACGGGCATGAAGAAAAATGTTTTCCACCTAATCTTGTTACTGTGACAACAGCAGTGAAACCTTTTAAAGCGGAAAAATACGATTTTTTTAAAGAGATATTGCTGCCCCTTCAGCTCTGTCTGACAAATGCTACCCGTAGCATGTACTGCCTGCTTTGCAATAGTCTTGTAAGCTCAATGGTGGTCCTGTGGCACAGAGCTTGGATTTCTAAGCAAGTTATGAATCCTTTTGAAATAGAAAATTCTTGGCTAGAAGCGATGTAGTTAAAGGGTTACCCTTTTCTTTCCCTCTTTCTAGCCCATCTGGTCCTTTTATCTCTGTTTTTTCTTCCTTCGCTTTTCATTTCCCATCTCCTTCCCCTAGCTCGCTCCTCTTCCAACACACTTTTCTGCTGTTTCCTTTAAATTGATGTTCCCCAGCTGTCTATTTTAAGCCACTTTTGCTCGAAGCTTGACGTTGCTGGTAGTGTTTCTTGCATCTCCTTCCCTAGCATGGGCTGGTACAGAGTTTCCACTCATCTGAAACACAAGCATCACAAATTGCAGCTGCTTTTATGCGAGTCAAGCTCCCGAGTCTTCCTTGCAACCCAAATCCTCCTGGCTTGGCTGGCAACAGCAGCCCAAGAAGCTGAGGCTGCTCTCAGCCTCTTCGGACTGGTTGAACCCTTGCAGGATACCAGTATAAATTTGTGTGGTTGCTAGAAAACAGGTTGGAAACATCCAGCTGTCACCTCTTGGCTAGAAACCAGCAGCCAAGTGGAAGTGTGATATATATATTTATATATTAAAAAAGTCATGGTCTCTAGGGATCCTTTCTAGCTTTCCCAGGAGACCAGATCTTTTACTTTGTTCAAAGCCTCCCCAAGTTTTGAAGGGCAGCTACGAAACGGATAGGAGATGTTTAATTTTGTTCTGCCGAAGCCGCTTGGCAGCACAAAGGCAGCGCTTCCTTGGTTTGCGTTTCTTCCAGTCAGCTCTCGGTACGGCTGAGTGCTAAGGATATTTTTTTATCTGAAACCTTGAATTCTACAGAGACAGAGCACTTATTTCTTAGGATCACCAGGGAAAATTTCTTACTCTCCCAGTAGGGTAGAAATCTCAGGCTCTGAAGCTATAATGTATGTAGTCTTCCAACATCATTAAAACAGAGTTTTGCCTGACGGCGCCACTGCAATGCAATGAATGAGATCCTGCCTGCAAATTCCAAATCAGTCGGTGTCGTGGTATTGTGGTGGCGGTAATTTGGAGGCAATTTCTCAGGGAAAGCCAGGACTGCAAGGGTGTGGGAAAAAAAAAAAGGGGGGAGTGGGGGGTTTTCTGCCAGTCATCCCGTGTTCCTCTGTGCTGCCCTGGGGCTGAAATCTGGCTGCTCCCACTCAGCAAATGGAGGCTTCGGGGGTTAGGAAGCCACACGTGCTTTCCCCGGTGAAGGGAGAGAAGATGTCACGTCGCTAGGCTGCTGGGCGGGAGACACTGGCTCTTGTATCTAGCTTTTACTGCGGTTTTCTATGATGCCATTTGCCTTAATTTACTCCTTTTTCATTTTTTAAGGTGCCTGGGAGAGTTTGGGAGAGAGTCTCCAGACAGGAATCCCCGATGGTTTGTAGAGTGAGGCTGATCTCACACTACAAGGACTTAGATGAGGCAACGCTGGGGTGGACCCCGACTCTATCCTGTGCAAATTCTGCCCTGGGCAACGGCCGGTGGGGTGGATGTTATTTGCTCAAGCTGTGCCTGGGTCTGAGTAACCCAAAAAATCAGCCAGCAGGTTTTATTTATGATTTTTTAGGAAGTGTGAGCATGTATAAAGGAGGATAATTATCTCATGGCATTAAGAAAATGAAACAAAAACCAGGAGAAATATCTGGCCTTTTTTGAGCTTGGAGGGCTGCGTGCTCCATCTCTTGGGTGAGAGAAGGCACAAGTGATGGGGTTGATGAAGGTGACCCTCAGGGATGCAAACAGCAGCGCAAACACCCCCCCATCCCCCCTGAGAGCCAAGTGAGCAGCCAAGGGAGTCGATCCGGGGCAGAGGAGTGGTGGCTGCCCTTTGCCCCGTGCGGCGGCCGGCGGCCCATGTGGCAGTGGACTTTGGCAGTGGCGCACGGGGAGCGGAAGACGGGCCCCGGCGGCCTCCAAGCAGGTGTGTGTGGCTGCTGTGGGGGGTGGACAGCGGTGGGAACCCTCAGCTGAAAATTAAGGGGTCCGTTGGTGGGTCCAAAATGATGGGTGTCTGGATGCTTGTGCCCAGGGGCTGTTTAGGGTGAGGATTTAACCCTTATTGCACCTAGAAGAGGCACAAACTGAGCGGCCTTTGTTCGGACCTGAGTGTGTGCCCTCCCCCAGCCCTGAAACAACCCCCAAATGCCTTAAACTTTGAGTGTGAGGGGGTGACAAGTGGTTCAGACAGCATCTGGCCATCTGCCTGCTTTGGGGAGGTTTGTGAGCTTTTGTGGCGGCAGTTTGGGTACCACCCCCCCCCACCCCCCCCCCCCCAGCAGCTGGGTCTTCACCCACATGTTGCCCTGGGCTTTCCTTAGGTCGTCGTCTTCTGCGTGGGACCATTATAAGTAAATCTGGTAAATATAGCTTGAACTGCTATATTCTTGCTGGAGCTGAAAGGCAGGAGGAAATTCCCTGTTTCCACCCCATCTCATAGCTCGCATAAGCAAAGCTCCGCTTCTCCCTGCCTCTGTCCCTACTCATTTCTTTGAGAATAACTCTCCTCATCCTGCTCATAGCTTTGCCAATATCCTTTTCCCTACTGCTTATAAAATGGGGTTTCACCACCTTGTCACAGAGGTAAAGCTGATTTCTCAGCTGCTCAGCGAGGCTGTGAGCGGTGGTGCTTTGCAGGGCTGGCTGGGGGTGCAAGAGAATGCTACCTGGGGGCTACCTCTGCTCCAGCAACAGCTGTATGCCTGTTGCTTTCAAAAAAAGGACCATTTCATCCTGATGTTTTAAGGGGAGCTTCAAGTTTAGGCGGATACAGACATGACTTTTCCTTGACTGGGCATTTTGGAAAGGATGCTGGGTTTCCAGCAGGCTCCCAAAAGCTGAAAGTAGGTGGCAACAGGTTTCGGGGGATGGGGGGGGGGGGAGGACGGGGGCTTTGAGGGGAGTGAAAAGCCACTGATCAAATGCACTGTGACTTATCTCATTGCTTGCAGGCCACTAAAGCCATTTGGGACCTCCCCTCCCACCCCAAAACCGGAGAGGATCTCGCTGGCAAGCTTGTGATGGACCCCTGGGTCCCAGTCCGGCCGCCCCAGCCTTGGGAGAGGCAGGCAGCCCCGGGGGCATGGGGAGAGGCGCACCGTGGCCCCCCACCGCAGCCCAGGCGACAGCTCTTCCGTACAGGGCCCCCACCTCGGCCCGGCTCCTGGGATGGGAGCCACCACCCCCGGAGGGATGCCAGCAGACCGGCGTCCCGGGCTGAGTACTATGAAAGCAGCAGCCCCAACAGGCCATACTCCAGGTGAGAGCTGCCCAACTTTGCAATGCTCGTGCTGAGCCCCTTCCTTGTAAACCTTCTTAATATAAGATTTGGCTGTTTCACTGCTCTTGTGGGCTTGCAACGCGGGTCCTGCCCTTGCAACTGCGTAGGGGAAGCCGCCAGCAGCCTCGAGGAGGCAGTGCGCGATTAGATGATGTCCGGCTATTAAAGCAGCTGGTGACTTCTATATTTAAGGCTGCGTAGCCAGCTGTTGCAGCTCTGATTTCTTCTTACAGCTGTGACTTCTGCGGTTTCCATTTTACAGGCTTCATCTCAGTCCTGAGGTGCATTTTTCTCGGAGGTTTGATTAAATGCAGTTCTTTTTTTACTAAGTGCAAGGTGAACAATAAAAATATAAATGGTAATATAGGAGCAAAAGGGAGCTTGCAAGCTCAGCTGCTGAAACAGCGGAGGGTGGAAGGATAAAATGTGGGTTAGAGGATGCTCTTGGTGCTGAGCGAGCTTCAAGTGCTCCAGCAAATTTGGGTTGATTTGCCTGAGTTATTGCTCTTGGCAAGTTATGGTGTGGATACACAGGGTTTTGTGCTGAGGTTGTGTGATGCTTACACTGGTAAGGGGGATGTTGCATGGGGCTGACCAAATGGCTGTGCAAATTGTGAAGGGTTAAGGTTTGCGGGTGCTGGGAAGGCAGCTTAGTCTGGGGCTGGGCTGCAGGGCAAGCGGAGACCTGCACTGAGCTGTGTGGCAGTGGCTCCAGAACTTGGTGGAGAAGGTGCCTTTTTGGGGGGGATCCCTCCTAAAATGTGGGTGAAAGTTGATCCCTGTGACAAGTCCACACCATCAAGCTGAAACTGGGAATCTCCTGAAACTGCAGAGCACAGCTTTGCCATAGATGGGGATGGGAAAGGATCCAAACCTCCTGCTGCTCCTTCTAGGCGTGATGCTAGACCAGTTCCTCACCCTGCTGCTGAGCAGGGCACCTGGGCAGAGGACAGGCCTTTGTTTCCATCACCCTTTCTGCCTCCAAAGATCCTGTCCAGGCATGAGTCTAACCCTAGATGCAGTCCAGAAACTGCAGCGGTGCCCTTTCTCAGATTAAGTACGTTGTGTTGTGTTCCAGGCAAGGATATGAAGACCCCCACTGGCAGTATCCAGCAGCCAGCTACCAGGGTGACTATTCCTACCAAAGCCACCAGTGGCAGCCGGTGGCATGGCAGGATGACAGAGGTATGGGCTTCTCCTTTAGGTCTGGGGATGGAGGCAACTTGCTGCTTGCAGAAGAGGCAATACTTTCTCTAGGATGGATTGTTCTCCCAGGGCTTGCACATCTCCAGGGCTGGCTCCTGCCCATGCTTCCAGGCCATCGGTGCTGTTGTCCCAACGCAGCACTGCTCTGAGTTTGCATTTGGGAGACATGAGCAGGAACTAGGTGCACCCAAGGGAATGTTTAATCTTGATCTGCATGGCTAAAAACCTGCATCGTTTCTGGTTCCAGGCTGAACTCAATGATGCCGATGGTGCTGTGTGATCAGGGTGGCCGGGGCCTTGTTTTTGCTGTTTGTGGAATTCCTGGGCTGAAGAAAAGGGGAGGGAGGAAAGAGGGAAGGACATCAGTGTTGTTTTGGCAAATGTGTAGAGGGCTTTATTATAATTCCAACTTGCTGGGTTAATTTGGAAGCAAATGGGGTGTGCATGGCAAATTGTCTGACTCATTGCTTTTCTTTTGCAAGTCCATTATGGCTTGTTGCTCTGGAGGGGCATCGCTAAATCTTGATTCTCTCTCCAGACCTGAGACAGGGAGAAACTTACGTCAAGAGCACCAATTACCAGGACCAGCATTACTACAGGGGTTACCACCCCAACCTCACCACGACCTCCCCGGGGCAAGACATGTAAGGGTGGGGGTGTGGGCATCATCTGATGCAACCATCTGCTACAAAATTAGCAGGTTTGTGGCTGGTACCAAAAATCTCTGACCTTCAGGGCATCTCCTTTTTCTCCCTTCTGCAGGATGCAGACCTATGACCCCTCTCAGGAGAGACACGTCTCAGCTGCCCGGCCTGAGTGGGCAGGGGGAGAAACCTTTGAAAGCAAATCAGGGGAGGCCAGTGGCCAGCCCCGAGAGGTAACCTCAAGATGGGCTGGGATGGAGGACAAAAGGTTTGGAGATCTCCCAGAGATTTTGGGAGCAATCCACGTGTCCCTCCTCCAGCTGGGAAGGAGGCTGAGGAGAAAAGGGTTGCTTTGCTATGTTGCACTCAGTGCTTAACAGTCTCTGGGGATGATTATAGTGGGTTATTAGTAGTTATGAATTCCTCATCTGCTGGGCTGTTGTTCCCCCAGGCATAGGGCTGTACACTGCTCCTGCATGGGACCAAGAGCAGGACAGAAACCCAGACTTGGTGGGATGCTCTCCTGCATCCTCTGTAGGTAGTAGAAAGCTGGGTGTCATTTTCAGCTCTGTCCACCAAGGTCTCCTCCATCACGCTTGTGATCACTCTGGCCAAAGAGTAAATTAAAAGATCAAATCAAAGTTGCTCTGGTGGTTTTGGTCCTGGACAGAGCTTTTTTTGGATTCCCAAGCACTGTCTGCTGACTGTGTTGGGGAGTCTGTGTTAGGGTTAGGAAAGCTTTGGGCTAGACCGGTGGCTGATGTAAATTATTTTAAAAGCCATTGGGTATGACCAGGGTATGTGTCATGATGAACCTAAGATGCTGAAGAGAGTGAGCTGCTCAGATGGGAATGAGCTGTGCTGTTCCTGCTGGGCAATCTTATGGAGCAGCAGAGCCTGTCCCACTGCCCTGGGAGTAGAAAAGCAGTGGTGTCCCTAGTTTCTCAGCCAGGTTTGTATTTTCTCCCTTCCTCACAGTCTTCAGGCCAGCCCAGCCTGCTCCTCCAGTACCGTGAGTCAGGACTCAGTTCCAGTGGCTACGAACTCAGCCAGTACATCCGTGACGGTGCCGACCACTATGACCCCATGCTTTCAGGGACCTGGAACCTGGCACAAGCAGGTGAGGTGTGATGGGGCCCTGGCCCCCTCTGAGAAGTGGGGAGCAAGGAAATAAATGGCTGGTGTTAGGAGATTTGCTGTCTCAGCTTGGTCCTTTCCTGAGGAGGTTGTGCAAGCACACAGCATGACTAGGGGGCTGCAGGGTGGGTGCATGGGCTGGTGGCTCTGCCCTAGGAGGTGCAGGAGCTGCTGTGCATGCCTTCTGCTTCAGGGAACAGCTCTTGCATGGGGGATGGGGTGTCAGTGGAGGGTTACTTGAGTTGGGGGGTCAGGTTGGGACCTCGTCATGTCCTCCGTAGTGGCAGTGGTATGGGGTCAGGGTGAGGAAACTCATGTTGGCATGTGTGTCATTGCAGGGGAGCCCTTGGTGTCCACCCCAGTCCCGGTGGTACCCCTCAAGTTCTCGCTGCCGCACGTGGCAGTGTGCTTTGGAGCCGGAGGCCAGCTGGTGCTGGTGTGTCCCCACCGCCCTGCTGAGGGGCAGCTAGCCCACGTCGAGCTACATAGTCTAGAGGTATGCCACAGCCTGGCACCCCAGACTGTCCTCAGTCCCCTTGCTGGAGTGGCTTCTTTTTCCCCAAGGAATGCAAACACCGTTTGTCACCCAAACAGCCTCCTTAGCAGCCTTTCCATCCCCTGCTGCCATCTTGTCTCCAGCCCACATGGACTCTTGAGACTGCATCATGCCAGCCTGTGCCTGGGCATTGCTTTCAGCCTTTGGGCCCTGCAACCCGCTCCTTCAGCTCCATAACCCTTGTCATTTGTGACCTGTTCACAGTCATCCCTCCTGATAGGGACACATGTGGTCCACACCTCTCTGAAGGATAAATCTGCTCACCTTTCTGAGGTGCTCCGATACAGAGGCTGTATACATCCCCTGAGTCTGCCACAGCGTTTGTCTCAAATTTTGCCTCCCAAAGGAGGCAAATGCCATCTCAACAGGCTTTTCTTTCCTGGATCTTAGCATTGGGGTCCATGTGATGGTTTAGGGCCCATGCTCTGGGCTTACCTTAAGACAGCACAGAGAATGTGTTCACCAGCACTGTTGAACCCTTGGCCAAGGCATTGACTTTCAGCTAGCCCAGCTGGGGCTGGCCTGATTGCTGGAGTCCAGTTGCTGAATTTTCTCTTGTTTTTTTTAGGGAATCCTTCACGACACGAAAGAGCTTCAGGAGCTACAGGCCTTCCCGGGGCCCCTGGCCAGGTATGCCACGCTGGCAGGTCCAGGAGCTGTGTCCTCCTTGCTGTGCTGGCATGGCTGGCCTGGGAGAACTTCTCCTTTGGAAGGAAACATGAGCTCAAGGCAGACTTTATGGTCCCCGTGGTTTTGAGATATCTGCAAAGGCCAAGTCTAAGTTCAGCTTGGGAGCCCAGCCCCTTTGCTGAGGTGTAGGTTGGTTTGGCTTGTGGGAGATGGGTTTTTTGAATATTTATAGGGTGTGGATTTAGTGTGGTTTGTATGTCTGACCTTATTTTGTACTTATGTCCCAGAAAAATTATTTTTGGAAGATCTCTTTGGATGTCTAAAGGCCTGGGTCAACCTGGGGTTTAGCTTTTCTTAAGTTTTTTGTCCCCTGACACTGTTGAGCATGGCAGGGTCAGACCCAGTATGTGCTTTCATCCAGTGTGAGCCTGGGCATGAATCATAGCACATGCATCAGGTTGTCTCTATCATACTGGTTACACTGGTGTGTCTTCTGGTCACTCATAACCAAGGCAGGGAGAGAAAAAGAGTGTGCAGAAGGAGGAAAACCATTTACTGAGCAAAAGAGCTGTGTATGCCCAGAAGCTGGGTAGAAGACCTGGAGATTACCTCTTGTGCTGAAGGGGTCGTTAGGAATCTCCATATGATATGCTGGTGTAATTGAGTCAGGATCAGCATCTCCATCCCCTGTCCCTTTGCCCTGGCTGACCTTGTCTCTCAGCTACCTTTTCTTTTCAAATGTCTGATTATTTTACTGCAAGACAGCAGTTCTGCCTGGCTTGCGCATAGCTTAAAGGTTCCTCCTTCTGTTTCTGACCCAAAGGGTTTATGTGGTCACAAGCGTGTCTTTGTCCCTGCACTGTGCCAGTTAAATAAAAGATACTGCCTGTATGTGTGCCTGCTCCTGCAGCCTCGGACATCCATGGCTGTAACAACAGCATAGCAAAGCAAAACTGAGGTTCTTTGCAGATGGATAGATGAAAATATTATTAGGAGGGCAGAGAGAGGGTTGGAGATGCATTCTGCATACCTGAAACACAGAAATTTGCAGAAAGTCATCATAATGATAAAATTTAAGCATTTTTGAGCTTGGTGTGGCAAATGTGGTGTGTCGTCATTGGCGCTGGGATTCTCCTCTGTTCCATCTCTCACTTTGAAGTTTTGGCATCCCCATCAGTGAACCTGGGGATGCTTTGAGTCTGACTGATGTCCTAGATTGCTTTGCCTTGGGTTTCTTTTGATGCCTTTCTTCGCTGCTGTAGGGAAGATCTGCACAAGGTGGATGTGATGACATTTTGCCAACAGAAGATAGCTACGAGCTGTGATCTCTCAACACAGAGAGGCAGAGATTCATCTCTTCTCTGGAAACTTCTGGTCCTCCTCTGCCGGCAGAATGGGGTAGGTGTCCTGTGGAAGGTTCTGACCCTTTTGATCTTAGAAGTGAGACAAGTTATATGCCCCTTAGGTGTCTCTTGATCCAGTTGCTGTTTTCAGGGGGGATATATTTTAAAAACATCCCATTCCCATAGTACTATCAGTCAGTTTGATACAGCCTGGGTATTTGGAGCAAACCCTTCTCCATGATTGCTTTTCATCCTTGTGAACTACCAACAACCCAATACTGTAGCAGCTATGAAAGGGGCTGGTGCCACCTTTATCAAGGAGCCAGCACTTATGCTTAAAAGGGGATTACTCCCTTAACCCAATGAAATCCACCCAATCTAATCTGTGGCTGCTTGTTGGAAACAGATAAATAAGATCTTCAGAGTGAGTGCTGTGAAGGTCTTGCTAGTTGTGCTGAATCCTTTGCCTTCTAAAACTTCATGCTGGTCACCAAGGCTGGGAGATGTGCTAGGATGAGGATACACTTGTAAGGGTGTCAGACTGGAAATGCTGTCAGTCTTCACTCATGGGGCAGCCTCCAAGGGCCTCCCTTCTCCCCTTCCCTTTTACAGTCCATGGTGGGCTCAGACACAGCTGAGCTGCTGATGCAAGACTGCAAGCGCCAAGAGAAGTACAAGAGGCAAAACCCTGCAGCAAACCTGATCGGCCTCACAGATGATGAGTGGATGTCGCGTCAGCCGGGTACACTAGACCTCATCACGGGGGAGGTCCCTCCTGTTGTGGAGACGCAGGCACAGATAGTGGAGAAGTTCACCAAGCTCCTCTACTATGGCAGGAAGAAAGTAAGTGGTGAGTGGGATCCAGGACAGGGGTGACATTTTTTTTTTTTTGGTCCCTTTGGCCTCTTCTGGAAGGTTTTGAAGAGAAGATTGGTCAAGAGGTACCTTGTGGTTGTGGGATCAACCCTTCAAGTTGTGTTTGTACAACAGGGCTTATGGCAGTGATTTCCCACCACTGGATATTTGGATGAGGGCCTAAGTGAAGACAAGGTGCAGAGGCTTTTACCAGCCTTTACTGTGGGTGTAGTTACAGTTATGTGATCTCAAGGGCTACCAAAGGCACGGGAAGAGAGGAGGGTTGGATGCAGAGAAGCTTGGGTGCCCAGGCTGGAATCCCACAGTGGTGGCATTGAGAGCTAAAAGGCAGCACAGACCTGGAAATCCAGGAAAGATAGTATTGCTATGAAGATCCCAGTTTTTGTTATTGTGGAAAGTAAAAAGATAAAGGGGCCTTTGTGAACATGGAAGAGTATTTGGAGGGTATTACTTAAAGCCAGAGTAGTTATCGTGTCTCTTCTCTGAGCTGGGGGTGCAGAGGGTCCCCTGGCAGTGGCGGAGGGCAGGGAAAAACAGAGTTAGTGCAAACTGTTTTTCTCCTCCACCTTGGCTGCAGGATGCTCTTGTCTGGGCCATGAGAAACCAGCTGTGGGGCCATGCCCTCTTCCTCTCCAGCAAGATGGACCCTCGGACCTATAGCTGGGTGCTCACTGGGTAAGTTGGAGAAGCTAAAGCAAGGTACAATGCTCTGTGGCTGGTTTTGCCCTCAGCCCCAGCACACTGAAAAAACCCACAAAACAACCAACGTTGATTTCAGCTGGACTTTTTCAGAGGCAAGAAAGTGGAGAGGAGGCATCAATCTGAATGAGCCTGAGTCCTTTGGGCTTTCTGATGAACAGGAGAAACCAAGTGGGGGCCAGAAAGCAGAAGGAAAGCAGTTCCCTGCAGATGTGGGGTTGATTTATTCTGAGTCTTTGGCTTTGCCCTTGCTGCCCTAGCAAAGGCAGCCATCAGGGTAGGTGGAGCTGAGCCATCTTCACCATGACCCAGCCTGGTCTGAGTTGTTCATCCCTTTCATATGAACATTTTCTGGTGGAATTAATGGATTTAGTCTGGATTGGGTTTATCCCTTCAGGGGGATTTAAGCAGAAATTTTCTCTTGTGAAACCTGAATCCTTTTAAGGAGGTTTTCTCCAGTGTTGTCCTAGACGCTTGCCTGCTCTGAAGGTAATGCACATCATCAGCCTAGTGGGCTGATGATCCTTTCTGCCTTCTCCGGGAAGCCCCTCAGGACACTGCTTTCCTGGAACATTTGGGATGTCTCCTTGGAGTTGAATGAGGATTTGGGGTCCTGGCATGGCAGCTCTCTCTCTGCTGTGTCCTCACAGGTTCACCAGCACGCTGGCCACCAATGACCCCCTGCAGACCCTCTTCCAGCTCATGTCAGGAAGGATCCCTCAGGCAGCGCTGGTCCGTGAGCAAGAGGCTGGCCCTGGCACATGTACCCCTGTGCGGTCACCTTGCCTGTGACACCCACTTTGTGGTGACTATATCTGCTCACTTTAGCTCTCCTCTTGTCTCCCTCCAGTGCTGCGGGGATGCCACGTGGGGAGATTGGAGGCCCCACCTGGCTGTGATGTTGTCCAACAAGGCTGGAGACACGGAGCTGAACCACCGAGCCATCGTCACCATGGGAGACACTTTGGGTGAGCCGAAGCCATTGTGAGCAGTTATGTTCCCGCTGTCTTGTAATAGTGGGTCGACAGCCGCAATGTCACCATGCATGTCCCTGCTGTCAAGAATGTATGTTGGTGCTGAGATGGGGTGTACATGCGTGTACCCCTAGAGCTGTAGTGTCTGTGCAGCGGCAGGGATGAGGCATTGATGGGTCCTGCTGCCCTTCATGCTGGCAGATGCTCAGGCACATCCATTAGCTGTTCTTTTGGAGACACCTGGAGCAGATGGACCCAGGGAGGGCACATGTAACTGCAGGGACTGAGACTTGCTCCCAGTGGCAGGGACTCTCAGGAATTTCATACCAATAATGGCACCTTGCAGAGTTGAAGCTGGAGCTGGACCCTGCTCAGGCTCCCCTGGTCCCACCACTGAACTGAAACCCCCCTCCTAGGTACAGAAAGCAGCAATTGTGGGAAAATGGGCAAAAAACAGGAAGAAGGGAGGGATCAGGGTCTGCGTGGACAGGGAAGAAAAGTGGGGCGGTTGGGTTTGGGTTTTCGTGTGAGCTTGGGGGCCTCCAAAGCAACGCTGACGACATGGTGACCTCTTTCTTAGGACTAAGTGTTTGCCTTTTTTCTTCCCATCCAGCTGGCAGGGGAGCCGTCGAAGCAGCTCATTTCTGCTACTTGATGGCAGATATTCCTTTTGGGTACTTCGGGGTGAAGGCAGACCGCATGGCTCTGCTGGGCAGCAGCCACCGGTAAGCAAGCGCAGGAGGTGGTGCTCTTGCCAGAGTGCTGTGTTCTACCTTCTTTCCATCTCTGGGATCTCACTCTTATGCAGAAGCAATTCCTGGTTGTTGGTTTTTACTACTCTTAATGTGAGCTTTGCTCTGGGCCTCTCCAGCTGCAGGCTGGCACAGTGGTGAAGCTGTGAAACTGTATGTGGGGCTGTCTGGGGAGAGAACTCTGCTCCCACTTGCTGAACCTATCCCTCTACTCTGCAGTCAGGCGTTCGCCCAGTTTGCCAGGACGGAGGTCATCCAGAGGACGGAAACCTTTGAGTACTGCCAGCAGCTACGACAGCCCAAATTCTTCCTGCTCCCCTTCCAGGTAGCAGACATGCACAAGCATATCTGGTGTAGCAGCTCAGACCTGCCCTAAAACATGCAATCATCCTCCCGAAGCCACGGATTCAGGCTGCTCTCCAGGGCTTGGCCCCTCGCTGGGCTTTGGCAGCGATGGGGAGGCTGCCCCAGCTGAGGGCTCCTCCAGGGCAGGGCTTTGGGCAGGTTTTGGGGCACAGTGTGTTTGATTGGTGCTTGCTCAGATCTGGCTCCCCTGCTGCTCCCTGGGTAACGGGTAGTCTTTTCATATTGCAAATAAGCACCTGGCTGCTGCTGCTGCCTCGGGTGCTGCACAAATCAGATGGATAAATGAAGATGGTGGGCTGGCCTTGCAACAGCGCTATGGTTTGAGGACTGTGGCTGGGCTGCCCCATGGGGATAGGTGAGGTGTCCCCAGGTTGCAAGTGACCTCTGGGTGATGAGACCCATGCCCCAGGGTCCTCTGAGTTATGTTGAGACGATGTGCCAGCAACAGGGCAAAGGGGACCTGTGGGCACAAGCATCTCCTCGCTCATCTACCTCTGCTCTGCTTCCCTCTCCCAAGGTGTACAAGCTCCTCTACGCCTCTCGCTTGGCCGACTACGGGCTCCCAGCCCAGGCTCTGCAATACTGTGAGCAGATTGCCACTGCGGTCCTTGCCGACGATCCAGCCAGCCACCCTGTCCTGGCCCAGCAAGTGATGAAGGTGAGTATCCTACTCCCCTGCATTCTTGGCAGGGTGGTACCCATTCAGAAACCCAGCGAGGTGGGAAGCATCCTCGGGGTTTCCCCATGGCCGGGGGTGCTTGGCAGCTCTGAGTAGTCCCCCCACATATTGCTGCCTGGCATGTTCTGAGCATGGCAAAGCCAACGCCTCCGCAGGGTATCTAATACCCATGGATTTAGGGTAGAAAACAAAGGAATTGTGTTGACTGCCAAGTAGGAGCAGAGTTATTTGGAAGCAAAGGATGTTTTCTATTCTGGAGGGGCTTTTTGAACTTCTAAATGGAACAGACTTAAGCTGAAGTGTGAGTGTTTGACATTTCCCTTCCAGCATATCATCCCACGGTTGCATTTACCTGCCAGGGGCTCTTTTGGGGTGACAGTGAAGAGGAGCATGTCCCAGCTTGTAGCTCTGAGCCCAGCTCCTCCACTTCGTGAGTGGGGTGCTGGGACAAGGAGGGGAGAAGCAAAGTGTCCCAAGTCCTCCAAGCAGGTTGGGCTCTCAGGAGAGCAGGTCTGCCCACTCCACGTGCATCACTGGGGCAGTACCAAGGCTGCTTGAAGCCTTTCTCCATCAGGAAGGGGGGAAAAGCTGTGGTGCTGGAAGATGAGGGGCAGCAGGAATGCCTGTCTGAAGCAGGTGCTGTAGAAATTGCCCAAAACTCGGCTGGCGCATTCTCCCCCACCCCATTGTCAAAAGCTATTTACTGTCTAACAGCCTCTCAGATCTACCGTTCTGCTGGGGATAATGCTTCTCCTGGGAGAAAACACTTTCATCTGAAAAACTAGTGCATTCTAAGACACTCTTGTCTTTGATGTTTTAGACTGTGTTACAAATTATGATACACATTAGTGTTTGATTAAGACTTCCCCTCTTTTGAAGCTGGGAACGATATACAACCAGGTGCTGGTTCATTAATATTGGATCAAAGTGCACATTAGCTTTTGGATTAAACATTCCCCCCGTTTAGGAGTAATCATGCTTATAATTTCCTCTTTCCTGCAATTGATTTAGGATGAACACGTGTGTTTGCAAAGAGACGGGATGGTGGGTTCTGGTAGTACAAGCTTCTGGCTGGGTTACGCTGCTGGTTGTGGCTGGCCCCTGTCCTGAGCCAGGCTCCGGCTGCGTGGGTCATGTCTCACTGTAACCTCCTGGAGGTGGGAATTGTATTTTGTGTTGGTTTAGACTATTTTGAACAATTTTGGGAATAGGAAGAAACAGCTGATGTGGGGTGGGACGGATAGCTAAGAACCATGTGGCTGCAGAGGGTGACTGAGCTGCCAAGTCACCTCTGGATGGCTTTTGGTGGCCCTTGAAGAGGCAGCCTAATAGCAAAGTGTGGTAGATAAGTCAGTGCAAAGGAGCTGAGAGGGAGCTTGATAAATTCCCAAGAAGTGGGTCGATGACAGTAAGAGAAAATGCAGTAAAGGTTTGAAGAGTCATGCTTCAGGTGAGTGTCATCTCCCCTCATCCAGCTGTCTTAAAACTGGATCCTTGTCTAAACAATTTGTCCAGACTGATTTAGTTGTGCAGGGAGCCCTCCATCGCACCCTGGGCTGGTGGGTTGGGTCATCCCAGAAAAGCCTCTTGCTCCATTGACAGTAGCTGGAGCCCCATGTCCTTGAGACGGCTGCAGCCAGGGTGGCACGGACACCTCTTTTGCAGGAGAAATTAAACACACAGCAGCAATACTGCAGAGAGGGACCTGGGGGAGATAGTGGAGCATGGAAAAAATACTGAGCAGCAACATAACAGGATGCTGTTGTGAAAAAGAAAAAAATAATCCAATGTTATAATGTTATTCTGGGCTGTGAGAGCAAGAACGGCATGTGTGAGACAAGGAGGTGTTAATCCCCCCATGCTTGGGTCTCAGGGGTCTCGGCTGGGGCACTGTGGCCCATTTGGGATGCTGCACTCAGCAACAGGGCCAAATTGGAGCAAGAGCAGAAGAGAAGAACTGGGGTGATAAGAGACTGAGGGGAAAATGACCTCTGAAGAAGGCCTCGGGGTTATTTTTTTCCAGGCAAGATATGCTGGGGGAGGAAGGGCTATGGGGGATGTGATAACAGCCCTCTGGCACACAGGAGGCTGCTTTTCAGGGGATGGTGCCTGACTGTCCCCACAGCTTCCGCAGGAGCAGGAATCGGGAGGCTTAATTTGCAACAGGGAAGATTTCACTTAGATATTAAGAAAAAACTCTTTAGCTCTAAGGACATTAAGCATCAGGACAGGCCTGGGAGGCTGTGAAATCTTCTCCTTGGAGATTTGTAAGTGCAAATCAGACAAACACAGGCTGCACAAGATGGTGTGGGCACACAGGATTTTCTCGAGCATTGGCAAATGGATCGGGTAACCTCAAAGGGTCCCTCTCAGCCCTGTACTTGTTTTCTGTGGGGTTATTAGTGATGGTAATGCTTGTCACAAAGCCGGGTGAGGAAATGGCTGGGTGAACGCTTGGCTCAAACCCTACTGGCTCCCATCCATCCTTGTGGGGCAGGTATAGATAGGGCTGGTGCACAGCCCTGGGAGCTGGGCTCTTCCCAGAGCTTCTGCTGGGGGTTCCTGCAAACCCACCGGTGCCCTGGACTAGCTGTCAAGTGGGATTAAAGGTGCTCATTTACCTTGGAGGGGAGAAGGATGGTAATAGTTACCTGCCTCTCTGATGTGAAGACCATCTTTGACATCGGTACTTTGACATGTCTGCTGAGATAGCCCTGCTGGGAGGGTAGCCCCTCTCTGCGGGCTATGGGATGGGCCAGCACCTCTCCGCAGGAATGCGGGAGAGGGAATAAATGTTGCACAAGAGGCTGGTATTACTTTAACCCCTGTATTATGAAGTGCAGCTCTGGTGCTATTTTCCCCTGGGCCTGTGTGCTCAGCCATGTGCAATTGCTGCGAGGGTTGGTCTCTCCCCTGTGAAGCTGACATGTGTGATGAGCCCTGTCGCCTTCCTGGCTTTGCAGCTAGCCGAACGGCTGAAGCTCTCCGACCCGCTGCTCCTGGAGATGCCGGAACAGGACCAGATGCTGGAGCCCGACTGGCTGGTACAACTCCGAGCCTGCTGCCGGGAGTGGGAGGTAAGGAGGAGCAGGGATGCTGGGGGGCAGCAGGTCTGCGTTGTAGTTTGTCTGCGGAAGCATTTTCCCTCTCTACCCTGGATCCAAGGGGACAGGTATGGAGGTTCGAAGGCTGTTGTTACCCAGGTGCTTTTCCCCTTGGCTTGTGAGCTCAGAGATGTGGTCTCTGCTGGTGGACCTGCAGCTTCAGCAGGAGCAGAGGGGTTGCGACACCTGAGGGTGTGAGCAGTGAGGGCTGCAGACCTTCCCAGGGGGCAAAACGCTCCTTGTTTTGCCTCAAGGAGGGCAGGCAGGGGCTGGTCTGTGAATGATGATCTCCTTTGTGGTGAGGATATTGCAGAGGACACTTAGCGGGGCATCACCTTGCAGACATGTGCTCTCCGGTCCCTTAACTCTGGTCTGGTCCTTGGATTAATGCTCTTCGTTCAGGTTTCATGTCTGCTTTTGGCTTTGTGCCCTTTTCTGTCTCCGATTTCCCCTCCTGCCTGCTCTCAGCAGGGCAGCGGTGCTGCAGCCCCCTTCGCTTGCTGGGGAAGAGCTGTGACCGTGCTGGTACGGGTGTCACCTGTAACCTGGGCTCGCACAGCCTGGGGTGGGTTGTGAGCCCCAGACCCATGAGCACCATGCTTTCCTTTACATTGGCTTCGTGGTTTCCTTAGTCTTTGCCTTGTGTCATCCCTTTTCCCATCTGTTTTAAAATGTTTTCCCTCTGACTCTTTGTAGGTGGAAGATGACCTCCCTCCAGAGGTGGCACCTGCTCAGCCAGGGCTCTCCTGGGCTGCTGCATCGATGGCAGGTAAAGAAAATGAAGCAGCAGGTTGCAGTTGCCACAGTGGGCTTCTCTGCATGTGAAGTTGTGCAGCTCCCTTCTCTCCAGAGCATTTCTCGCAGCTGCTCCTTGCTCCTTACATTCCCCCAGAGCTCAAAATTTTCCTTCTGCCTGGATACATCCCTCTGGCGTGGGGCTGCTGGGGATGGGTTGCAACCAGAGGGGTTGATGTTTGTGCCCTCCATAGGAAGTCTCAGTAATTGGGCCTAATTACTGCAGCTTCGGGGGTCCCTGTGGGTGCTGTGGGAGGAGAAGAGGAGGTAGGGCTGGGTGACTGGATGAAGCACGTGTCTCCCGGATGAGCCTCAGGGGAGATGTCCCCGTTCCTAGGAAGTCCTCTGAGGTTGCAAACTGGAACTGAACTAAGGAGATTTCACACTTGCGGAGCAAAAGATTTGGGAAGGAGCTCGTCCCTCTGCGTGCTGGGCTGCAGCAGGCCTGTTAGTGAAGCCCCAGCATTTCCCCTTACCTGCTGCCTCTTTCATCCCTTTGCTTTGCCTCTTGGTGACCCTAAGAGTCCCCTCCAGTGACAATCCACCCAGGGGCCAAGAGACATCAAGATGAGGGACATGAGCCTCCCCTAGGTGGCTGTCAAGGGAAGGACTGGCGAGCTTTCCTTTCCTAGCTGGGCAGCATGTCCATTGGGATATCCCATCCAGGAGAAGTCAGGGGCAGGTGACCCATCGGTGTTGTTTCACAGCCACCTCCATCAGCAGGATGCCCCGGCACAGCCCGCTGGTCCTTGCTGCTGCTCAGATCTAGCTTTCTGCTGGGAATGCCAACACTGATGGGTGGAGAGTAAAGGCTGGTGCAGACAGGATAAAACATGACAAATTCCTCCAAGCCGTTTCTTCCTATCAGCTTTCTCTGCTGCTGCCAAATTCCTCTTCAAAGAGCTCTCCAGGCAGTAAAAAGGATCATCAATCCTGATTGCCTTCTGCTGCTATCAGTGCTGAGGCTATGATCACCCTTCCCTGGAAAAAAGTCCCAGGTATGATGGGATGGCTTCTCTGAACAGCCAGGTCTGCTCCATGTGGTCTCTGAAGCTCGCTTTCCCAATGCTTGGCCCTTTTGTTTATCGAGAAAGCCATACAGAGCTGCCCCCTGAGGGACCTGTGTGCAGAGAAAGCTGGCTTGGTGCTGACTTCATCCGTCTTGGAAAGACAGAGCCTGAATCAAGGTGCCAAGCTGGGATCCACATGGTCACAGCAATCTCATTCTCCTTCCTTATAGCCTGGGCTGTCCTCCCTGACTTTTTCCAGCTAAGCCTGTCAGGCAGCATGGAGTCGAGCATCCATCCTTCTCCCTGTGGATCTCAAGCATCTCCAGGCCTTGCAGGAGCATCTTGCAGGTGCAAAGCCAACCTTGAGCAGGCTGGAGGAGATGCCAGCAGGCAAAGCAAAGGGTTTTGTAACACCGCATCCAAGAGGTGCCATAGTTTGTCCCCAGTCTCAGACCTTTGGGGTCTGGGTCCTGCCTGGCCATGTCTCATGGCGATGGGAGAGAAACTTCTTACTGCCCAGCACGTTTCTGGCCAGAGGCTGCAGAGCTGGAGAAAGCAGGACGCACTCTTAGTACCAACAGCAGTGTGCTGCCTGCACCATGTCTAACATCAGACAGAGAAGTGTGTGTGTGTGTGTGTGTGTGTGTGTGTGTGTTAAATAAAACAAACCCCACTTGCTCAACTTGCCTTTCAAACAAAAAATCCAACCCTGAATAAATCTGCCTAAAGCAAGAAACTCAACCGTGGGCACTCCTGTGGAGCAGGAATGAAGGCTGAGGCTTCCTGGTGAATTTTCTTTCCTGCTCAGGGTGTGCAGCAGGGGTGGAAGAAAAGGCTGGAGGCCCCCGCCTCTTTTGAACTGCTGGGCACGTGCTGCTTATGCTTGATCTCTTCGCTTCCGTAGTATTCCCCTTCCGAGTTAGTTTGCAACCTCAGGCATGTTCTTGGGAGGTTTGCCCCCTGTCTTTCATAGGCCACCTTCCTTGAAGCCTCTGAAAGGTCCCCGCTGCCCCGCCATGCCCTACCTCCTTCCTTGCCTGTGCGTGGTGCCCGGGATCGCTCCTCACCCCCCTGGTTTCTGCTGATGGAAAAGGGGAGAATTCTGTGCAACGGCGCAATGAAATTATAAACCCTGGAGTAAACTCCTGAGGTGTGCATTTTGTGTTCTTTTTTGTTTTGTTGGTTTGGGTTTTTTTTTTGGTTTTGTTTTTCAGATGGAGAGCCTGACCATGAGCTTCCACAGAGCAAAGGCTACCAGTATGACCAGCCCATGCCACCCCAGGAACCGAGCTCCTACGAGGACGTGTCTCTCCAGCCGCTGGCACCTGCTCCTGTCACAGCATCGCCACTGCTCGGTGTTCAGCAAGAGCTGCAGCCCCCCTCGCTTGGCCCAGGGATGGCCACCCCTTTGGGAGGGGTTTTTGCTGAGCCCCCTCCGCAGGTGGTGTCAACATCAGGTGAGTGCTCCAGCCTTGTTTCCCTGCAAAAATGCCTGTCCCCATTACAAGCAGTGGGATGGGGTGTCCCTCGGGGGAAGTGTGATCCCCTACGGCACGTGTGTCACTTCAAAAGCTGCTCCCTGCCAGTGCTGCCTTCACCGAGCATCTTGTTTCCCTCTAACCTTGCCTAGATGTGGAGCCACACTTGCCCTGGTGCCATGTATGCAAGCTGTGTCCACCACCTGCCCTGGGCAGGTGGGTCTTAATTTTTGGAAGACCTTGCCCAAAGCAGCAAGGGAGGCCAACTGCAGGTTGGTGGCAGTGCTGCCACTTCCCTGCCAGATGGGAAGACCAACTTCACGTCCAGCAGCACTAGGCATGTTTTTGAGATGCACCAGTGCAGCCTTGTGGCTGACTCCCTGGTGCTGGCATGGACAGGGACAGGGTCCAGAATGGTCTTTTGCATCTCTTGGGGTGGATGTCTTGGCCACATGGCCTTGCTCTGGGGTGGGATGATAGAAGCACTGAAAATACCTCAACATGGCAGGAGCTCCTTGTGCTAAACCCTGACTGTGTCCTTCCATTTGCTCCACAGGAGAAGCTTGGGAACCTTGGGGCGCTCCGCTGGCCCCTGGGGGGGAACAGCCATCCCTCCCAGCAGAGCAGGTGAGTCAGAGGGGTCGGGGAGACCATCCCATTGAGGGCCCTGGGGGAATTTGGG
This sequence comes from Vanellus vanellus, assembly GCF_965231255.1. Taxonomy (NCBI): domain Eukaryota; kingdom Metazoa; phylum Chordata; class Aves; order Charadriiformes; family Charadriidae; genus Vanellus; species Vanellus vanellus. The sequence goes on along the minus strand of NC_138910.1, from coordinate 50,757,994 downwards.
ACTCACTAGCTCATCATCCTTCTACGCACTTAACTCACATGGAAAGCCCCCATCATGGTGCCAGGTGTCCCCCCATCATGGTGCCAGGTGTCCTCTTGGGAATCTGACAGGTTAGGGTAGCCCTCTCCAGCCTCCTACCTCTGGGGCAACTGCACCCCACTGAGGGTGCTATCCCTCCCCATCTGCTGTGTAAAGGATGCGCGGGGATCCCTGGGGATGCTATCCGTTAAGCCTGGCGTGGAGAAGTCCCAGGGACGCTCTGATCATGCTTGCGGTGGCTCCTCTGGGAACACCAAGTGGCAGCTCCGATACCCGATGCTAGGAGGAGTTAAAGGCAAGGGCTCGGACCATCTCAGAGAGCTCCACCGTCTCCTTGGATGATGACAGCCAGCCTTCCTCAGAGAGTGCAGCTGAAGATGCCACCAAAGAGACTGCACCAGCAGAGGCGGTGAAGGCGGGTGAGGATAAGGTGAGCAAGCCAGAACCGATGTGAAGCCTTGTGCTCTGAGCTTGCCTGTCCCTGATGCCTGCCAGGCCTGCCCTGACCTGGGCAAAATGGTGCCCGCTTCCAGCCAGCATGGGAGAACATTTGGGTGGCCATGGCATCCTCCCCTTCTCACTCATTTCCACTGACTGTGAGAACCTCTATTTCCCAGAGCTCTGGATTCAGGTGGTTTGGCTGGTTTCGGTCAAAGCCCACCAAGGAAACAGCTCCCAAAGCTGCATCTGAAATGGCCCCGGACTCCCCCACACCAGAACCACAGGTAGGGGACGAAAGGCTGTCCTGTCCCCGGGTGACACCCAGGGTAACAGCCACGGGGACAGGTGACACATCTCCCCCTTCACCCACAGTTTCTCCCTCCATCCTCATGCAGGTGGCTGGGCTGTGCCATTGCACTGCTCTTCATGGCCGTAGCCACTCTGTATGGGGACAGAGTGGGACTGGGAGCCCTTTTAGCCTCGAAGTGAATCCTTGATTAATAATAATTGTAAATTTATAAAGCCTCTTTGATCCGGGAGGTCCTTCGAGCACTTGGCAAACTCTGCAGGGATTGCTTGCCCTCCACCAGAGCGGAAAGCAGCAGCTGTGAGCCGCACCGCTTGGGCAGGTTTTAGGAGATGAAGGGAAGGAAAACCTCTAATTGGAAGTGCAGCAGAGACGACGAAGCAGCAGAGAGGGGGAAGCAGTCATGCGTGGTCATCCCAGTCCTGGCTGAGCTCCCAGGGTGTCACATCCCTGACTGCAGGCCAACGGCGGGCTTGGAGGTATATGTTGGAGGGAGATCCTCCCCTGGAAGTTTCCCTCTGGTTGCCTGGAGCAGGACACTGGGATATTCTTCCAAAACTAGCAGGAGATGAGGAATGAAGGGGGACCCATGGGTCCTGGTGGCCCCTTAACACTGTACACAGGCTTGGTGTCCAGCCTCCAGTCTGATTTTGAGCTCTCCGGGTGGTTTAACTTTGTGACAGGAGTTGCTTCCCCTGACCCTGTACTCCCCCTTAGCTTAGGTGCCTGTAGCTCTTGGGGTACCTCTCCAGCAGGATGGGTGCAGAGCAGTACCCCTGGAAATGTGGTGTGGTATCTGGTGCAGAGGTCTTCTCAACACGCAAGGAGCTTCTGCTCTAAATGGGTGGATGTGGTTTTAGGAACGGACGTCGCCATCCCCACTTGACGCTCCTCTCGCGGCTGGGACAAACCCTTTGGCTCAGTCTCCATCCAGAAACCCTGGTAAATGCCTTCGCCCCTCTCCCTGCTAGCCTTTTAGAAGCTGGTCCTTTTAATTTTAAGTTGTTTGGGTTGGTTTTTTTTGGTTGCATGCCCCAGGGGGAACGCAAGGTGAAAATACCTTTCCTATTACTCCAGTGTCCATTGAGATGAAAGGCTCGTGGGATGCAGATGGTGGGGAGTCAACAGGAGAGCAGGTGAGGAGAGGAGGGAGATGTGTTTGTGTGTGATGGGGGGGTCCAGAACACCCCTCTGCTCGGGGTGGCTCTGAAATTGGGGGGTGGCTGTTAAGTTTCTCTCCCTTCACCCCTTCCAGACCGGCTCCTACAAATCTCCCCCACCGGTGGGGACAGTCCCTCTCTTCAACCCTGTCCAGGTCTCTCAGGTGAGAGCATCCTCCTGGGGTGTTGCTAGATAGGGCAGAGGGTGGCGCCGGGCTTTTGGGGTGATGCCAGATAGCTTGCAATCTGTTGTGGGCAGGGGGATATAGGGGATACCAGCCCTGGATATGAGTTTGGAGTTTATAAGAAAATAAATTGGGGGGAGGACGGCGATGTGGGGGGAGTGGTGGTGATGGAGGAGGGAAACGGCAGGGGATGCTTGTGGCTGCATCCTGACGACAGTGGGGGGTCCACATTTTGAGGCACGACCTTCCCTTACACCATATTTCTCCTTTTCCCCAGCTCGCTGCTGCTTCTCGACCCAACCAAACCAGGCTGCTTTCCCAGCGCCGCTACCCCAACCTGCTGTGAGCGGAGAGCCGGAGAGAGAGGGGAGGGAAAAGGGGGCGGGAGGGGGTGTGTGTGGCAGAAATCAACAGCAAGTGACCATTTGTGGAAAGTTTTTAACCAAAGTGGTGGTTGTGATTATTTTGGAGGGGGGAGTGGGCAGAGGTGGGGCCCACGGCCCTGGATGATGTGGTGCGTTGTGCCGGGGCTGCGGGCCTAACCTCTGCCCAACACTTTGTGGGTGTTGGGTGGGGTTTAAAGTCATAATAACGGGATTATTAAAAATAACATAAAGGGCGTCCGGGGGAGAGTAGTCTGAATTGGGTTGTAGGGCTGTGCCCCACCTCACCCATTGAACTCAACGATTGCCGGCCGTGAGTCTGTCCCAAAGCACCGCGGGGCCACGAGCATCCGCCGGGGTTTACGTGCAGTGGTGAGGCGGCGCCCCCCCCTCTGACTCCACCCACGGTTTCTCCTGCCCAGGCCGGCCCATGAATACGCGGCGCCCCCCCTTGCTGGTGGCTCACCCGCCCCCTCGCGGGCGGGGCTCTGCTAGAGCCGCCGGCGGCCCTTCCCTCAGACCTTCCCCGAGGCGGAGCGATGGGTGACAGACACCCAGTAGGTGACCTCGGTGGTGAGCTTCCCCCGGACGCTGAGAACTACGTTCAGTTTTTCTTATATATGGACTCACTTCTCTTCCTACTTACAGGTCAGGGTGAGCCGCCGGCGCTACCCAGCGCGCACTGCGCTGTATGCTAATTTGGAACCGCCCCTCCATTGGAGGCGGAGGCTTGGGGGTGGGGGTGTATGTTCGCCCGCGACCGCGCTGAGTGGAAGGTAAAGCGCGGGATGGCGGCTGGGGACTGCCTCCCGCCCGGCACCCAGTGCGATGGGGCTGCGGGGCCCGCGCCCACTCGTGACAGGCTGTGGGGTTGGCGCCCTTCTTGTGACACAGGTGGGGCCAAGAACTGCCTGTGACAGGCTGTGGGGTTGGGGCCCACTTGTGACAGGCTGTGGGGCCAAAACCTGCCTGTGACAGGCAGTGGGGTTGGGTCCCTCCCACTCATGACAGGCTGTGGGGCCAAGCCCTGCTTGCAGCAGGCTGTGGGGCTTGGTGCCCCATTGTGACAGGCTGTGGGGCTTGGTGCCCCATTGTGACAGGCTGTGGGCCTGGTGCCCGCTTGTGACAGACTGTGGGGTTGGGACCTGCTTGTCTTGGGCTGTGGGGCCAAGCCCTGTCGGTGACAGGCTGTGGGCTGGGCCCAGGCTGCCTTTGGCAGGCTCAGGGAGGTGCTGTGAGGGCTTGGGGCAGTGGGCAAGCATGCAGGCGGCTTACTTTAAAATGTCTCCAGAAACATGAGCCTCTGTAGCACTGGGGCCTTTTGCTTTTCTTTTTAAAAAAAGTCTGCCAGGGCCGATGCACGGTCAGGGTGGCTGCCTGGGCAAACAAGCGCCCTGAGTGCTGCTCACCAGGCTCTCCCTCCTTCCGGGGCCGAGTGCCTCCGGGTTTGGCTCACAGGGCTGCACAGGTGGAAGCAACTGGCAGAGCCTGGGATGCCACACTGGGGTGAGTCTGGCTGACTGCAGCACTTAATTCCAGCAGATTTCTTGGGGACGGGGCTGCTAGTGCTGGGATACTTCTGCCTCTCTGGGTGTAGGGAGAGGGACCCCTGGGCTGTGCTGGGGCTATGGCCCTGCTGGGTTTCCTCACAGCTCTGTGTGCTGTAGCCCTGTGCCTGTACACCTTTCTGCCCCTTAGTCCCAGCTGTAGGATGCTTTGGGCAGTAGTGCTTGTGGGGCAGCCCTTTGTGGGGATCAATATGTTGCTTCCCTGGCTTTGTAAGGGCTTTTTGCTATTCTCCAGTCTTTTGAGTTGGTTTAAATGGGCTGAGCAGTACACAAAGCTCATCCTGCTTTTCTGAGCTTGAACGTGGTCTGTCCTCGTCCTTGGGCAATCTCTTTTTGGGAGGAAAATGATAAACACAGGTGACTTCTTACTTGTATAAGCTTGCAGATCTGGCAAATACTTTTAGAAATAAAACTTGTGGTTTTGGGATGACTTGTCAGACTTTCAGTTTGTACAGGTTGTAAAGAGTCAGATAGCAAAATTTTTCTGCAGTAGTGTGCGGTGCAAATCCCCACAGAAAGAGGGAGCTCAGTGCGCAGCCATGTGGGGAGGGGTTACATGAGTTTTCTTGCTTGCATGTGGCCTGTTGCACTGTTTATAGTCTCAGTACTGTAGGTGTACGGAGATAAGAGTCATGAAGGAGTTAAGAGGCTGAATCTGCCTTGTCTGATGCACACCCAATTCACGAGTTGGGTATCAGGCTTCAATGAAGGAGCTAAAAAAGGGAGAGGCTGTGGGTGATGTTGGTGGCTTCTCAAAGCAGGGAGGGTGGCTCTTTTTGGGTGAGATGTGATCTTCCATTAGCTTTTTTCTGTGGAAATTTAGAGGTAGGGCAGCTGTCAGCTTGGACTAGGAGGGCTGGGGGAGCTTTTTTCTGTGCTGCTTTGAGTGTTTCAGAGGTGGTAAATATCCTGGGGAAACTGGGTGCCTGGGAAGTTTGCCTGTGAGTTGCTTTCCTGTGGCCTCCCAGTGAACTCAAGGTAAACTGGGACTAAGACTCCCTTTTCTTTCCTCATCCTCTCCTGAGAGCTCTGGGAATGCATTAACCTGATGCTAATTGTTACTCTGACTGATAGCAGCAATTAGGGTCTGTAATCTGAGATCAAGTCTCTGCTATGTGGAGTGTTGTAACTGCTGCCTTGGGAAGCTCTCTGCTAAGTACCCGGAGCTGGGATGCTTTGAGGAAGTGCTGGGATGCTCAAAAGCATAAATGGCTTGGAGAGGGAGGTGAGTGTGTCTGGGCTCAGCAGGCTGAGAGTGTTCCCACTGAACTAGGCTAACTGTGCCCAAAACGCTGATTTATTTGAGAATTACACACCTGATCTGCTGGTGAGATGTTGCATCCTCGCTTCCCCGCCATACGGTAGTTTCCTGTTGCCCAGCCTCTCCAGGGCAGGGTTGCTGAGAGGAGGCACTGGCCTGCCCAGCTCTCACTTCAGGCATCCACTTCCCAGATGCTTTCAGTCTCATGTGGGTCCCACCGGGTACAGCGAGGCTGTGCTCATTTAGAATTGTTATTTATTAAAAGAAGTGCTGGGTGATGACCCTGTCTCTGTCCCTTCAGCTCCTGGTGACATCTGTGATGCAACTGGTCTTAAGAGGTCACTCATTTCCCCTCGCTTAATGATCTGCTGTAGAAAGCAAGCTTTCATTGCTTGCTTGAGTGTCAATGGGACATGAATATTAATGAAACCTTAGTGGTCCTGTGGAGCTAACCGTCATGGCCATGGAGGGCTCATTTGGAGCTGCTGGGCAGTGTGAGGAACTCTGTGATGGAGTGGTAATAAAGTGTTTGTGAACTCTGCTCCGAGGTGCTGCTCAGGACTTTGAACTTGCAGACTCCTGGCACAGCACTGTGAGACTGGCTTGGCATTTTCTGAAGCAGGCTCTTGCACAGCAGTGTGAGCTTTAGCAGGGGAGGGACTCATGGGGACGTTTTGGGTGCTGCAGGCACAAGAGAGTTTGTTGGTTGCAACTTCAGGTGGCAAACACTCTGGTTAATGGAACCTAACATTCTCTGAGGCTCTGAACTGGGATCAGGGTGAGGGTGGACACAATGCAACATCTGTTTAAAATGGCCTTTTAGGGCTGCTGGTACCAACTGGGAATCACCATAAGGAGTGGGATGGTGACTGTTACATATGTACAAGGGAAGAGCATAATTTTGAATCTGTGGGAAGCAGGCTGTTGCTGCTTTAATCCAGACAAGTCCCTTCCAATTTCTGCTACCCTGTGTGGAAAAGTCAGGGTAACAACTGAGATCTTGTAAAGAAAACAGTTGTCTTTGGAAAAATTAGGCTTTTTACATATTAATCTGGAATATATTGCACAATGCACTGTGCCTTTAAATGGGGTATATTTAATATCTGCGCTTGAATGGCAGCAAAATTGCTCCCCCAAAAGGTTAATTTGGAGAGAGAACCCCAGATCTTGCTCTGAACCCTTATGTGTCTTCTGAAATGGGAGCCCAGGGTCAAGCTGTGTGGGGTAGATGGTCGGGAACTCTCATTTCTTATCTGTGGAGAAGAATCTGCTTCACTCCTGGAGTAAAGCAGACCTGACTTGCCCTGCTTTTGCTTAGAGTATTATCTTCTGCTCCCACCTCAGGTGTTACCTGGCCATAGAGATCGCAGGGTCCCTTCTGCAGGGATTTCTGCTGGATCAGGGTCATAGGATTTTGGCAGTGTCTGGTTGTAGTAATGGACATTAAAATACACACATCCTCCCTAAAACCTTCATATACCAGTGCCTGCCAGAATTGCCCCTTGCTGACCAGGTTTTTGCACCATGCTATATATTGCTGCGCAGCCTCTTCTTGCTCCACAGAGGGACTGTTCCAGACTCCTCTGATCAACAGGAGCATTACCTTTCCTGCAGGTCCTGCCAGGTAGGACACAGCTGAGCTCAGTCAGGCTTAAAAAAAAAAAGGTGGCTGTTGCTTGTGTTGTTTCCAAGCTATGGCTATTGCGGGCTGTCATGTCTTAGTAGTGTAGAAAGTCTTCAGGACCCAACTTTGCATTCTGTGAAGTTGCTCACCTCCTTCGTTTAACACCCAGGGATGAAATGCAAAGGTGGGAGCTGATGGCTGTGTTAATTGTTTTCATAGTGTCCGACAACCCCAGTCAAACTGGCTTCCTTTTACAGTAAAGAAGGTATGAACAGATCAGAAAGCTCATCCCTCCCTTTAGCTCCCCAAAAACTTGTGGAAGACCTTGGCTGGTGCAGGAGGATTATGTGCCCCAGGGATCTGGCAGTCGGTTCTGTGACCTGGTTAGCGTGGCCTGGGAGGGTTGTGGGAAGAAATAAGAGGAAAAGGGACATTTGTTGTGCCAGGAAGACTAATGGATTGCCTTTGTGAAGGATGCAGGATCGTTTCATGCCCCACCATCTTTGCTCGGCCACACTGGAGATCCTTAGCCCCCTAACGACGGTGCAAAATCCTCTCTGAGCCTGTGCCCATGCACCAGTGTTTCTGGAGTATAATCCGTGTGAATAAGAAGCAGGAGGGGCTGCTGTACCTGCGAGCCCTCAGGGACCTGTGCCACTGCTTTTGGAGATTTAATGTTCTGAATATCACCTCAAGGATGTGGATTGTATTCATGGAGGGGAAAAAAGTGGAAAAAAAAAATGTTAGAAGCCTTTGGCAGTATAGGGTAAAAGCGTCACCTTTCTTGACATGTTTGTCTTGAGCGGAGATTGTATCTTGTGGTAGGATGAAGAGAAGTTGCATACCGTCTGGTGTTAATTACAAAGGGAAAACGACATGAAAATCAAGTGAAATTGAATCCCACTGCATTTGATATTCCCAGAGTTGAAGGCCTCGGAGCATCTCATTAGTATAAAAACCCTGATGGAGAGAGCTCAGCTTCGAACAGGAAATTGATATGACATTGAGACCTGGGAGAGGATTAGCCGCCTGCTTGTGAACTTGTCCAAAGGAGTTGAACATGTAAATGTTCCCATAGAGCAGCTCCCTGCGAGAAGGCATGCCAGTTAATTAAGGCCCCCGGGACCATACGGTTGCAGTGAGGGAGGGATAAGGTCTGTGCACGTGGAATGTCCTGCCACTGTTTTCTCTCTGTGGTGGAAATACTGCATGGGCTGTACAGACAGGTCCAAAGCTTTGGGTGTGTGGGCTCTGCTTGGATGCTGGTAAAAGAGATGCTTTGTTATACTTCTCAGTGGGTTTTGCAGGTGCTGGGTTAGGATTGAACTAAACCAGGTATGGTGTTCTTGGACTAATGTGTTGGCCCATCTGGTGGAGGTGTGTACAGAGGGTGTGTGGCTGGGAGGTGAATTTGGGGTTTGCCCACAGGTGACTTGGGGACTGGCTTTTGTGCCAAAGAGTGTGGTTCCATTTTGGGAGTCTGCAGAGATGCTGAGGGCCTAGAGCTCTGTGGATCTCACATTTGGATGCCAAAACACATCTGGTTGCTGTGACCCAGTGTCTTTGCTTTAACGGTATGAAAATTGCAACACTGAGACAGTGTCCTCACTGTACATAGCTATAACTGCTTTCTTTTTTTCTTTTTTTTTTTTTTTTCTCCAGTGCTTGAGCTGATAGGAGATATTTTCCAGGGAATGAAGGCCATCAGATACACCGTGGCTGCCAATTTGTACTTATGAGACTATCTGCTTTGGGTCGTGCTGGGTGTACCCCAGATGAAGAGTTTTGTAATGGCTATATGTGGAGAGAGGATATTTCCCATTTACTCTTGCAAACACCAGCCATGCTGTCTGCAGACTCAAGGCAAGGTGCTAATGATGAAGAATCCATGACTTGGCGGCACACCAGGGTTCTCAGCAGTACTTTGCTCCTTTTGAAAATGAAATGTGTTTGTGGATTGGCTCTCTGTGGCAGGTGGAGTTTGCAGGCCATACCGACATCGTCGTGCTTCTCATGTACTCGGCGGGCAGTTTCTAGCTGGAACATTGCAGTCCCTGGGCAGGATTGCTGGAAGGAGGGCTGGCAGGGCCCTTTGCTTCCAGCAGGGTGATGGAAGCTGTGGAAGCCTGTAGGGATCTGGCCATCAGCATGATGCCTTTGCTTTGGACAGAAACCCCTGCCCAAGTGGCTAGGAGGTGACAATCTCTGCATCCTTCTGGCACAGGCCTCCTCAGGGGAAAATCTTGTCTCTTGTTGAAGCAATGGCCTGTGGCAGGCTGTGCGGTCATGGAGGGGCAGGGATCCTCCTCGCCCATCCTCTGCCTGTGCATCTCTCAAGCCCTGCTTAAAATAAACAGACCTTCAGGTTCTCCATCAGAAGAATAGCTCCAGTGAGGAGCCCCAGAGGAGAACCCTTGTCCTAGCACAGTGCATTGCTTACACTGACGTTGCTTCTGGAGAAGATGTTGGCTGGAGCAGAGCTGTGCTTTATTTAACTCCATGGTGCTGCAGCTTCCATCTGAGGATAGCCTAGATCGGGACTCATCAGCTTAGAAAAGACATGAGTGAGGACAACTTGAGAGACACCTATAAAATAACCCAAGAGGTGATTAGGAGGCAATTGTTGTTTCGTTCAGGGCAAGATGCTGGGGCTCCCCACCAAAAATACTGGGCTGTAGGTTTAAACCAAACAGTATTACATGCTGACTGGGGGAAGTAATTTAGCCCTGGAAACTTGTTGTCCTGGGATGTAGTGGAGGCCAAAAATGTCATGAACCTTTAAAAGGGAATTTGGCAATTTCATTGCAGGTAACTCTTGACGATGGGCCTAAACGCAGCCGTGGAGTGATTTACAGCTTGTGAGTTTGTAAGTGCTGGGCTGCTAGGAGCTGGAGAAATGTCCTGGGAAAACACCTCCGTGTTCCACCTTCTGTTCAGCTCTTTCCGTTAGCATCAAGCTTGGTTGCTGTTGGAGACAGAAGGCTGAATTAGCGTGACCTGTGTTCTCTTGGCTGACGGTTGTCATGAGTGGACAAAGGTGGGTAAATGACCCTACCATGCACCGTCTGAAGGAAGAGTCTCCCTTCTTGGGAGGGTGTGATCAAAAGAGCTGTTTCAGGTCTAATACTGGCAACACACATTCCTCAGTACAGGCAGATGCTTGAGTGACTTCTCTAATGCCCACGCCTGCCTGTGCGGGAGTTGAGGCTGTGTTTAGGGAGTTGTTTGGTGACAGTTCTTCTGGGCAGGTTTAGGGAATTAAACAGTAAGTAGGATTAATAAAAACCTATCAAAATATGTAAACATATGTATCACATCTCTTTGATAATGAAGGAGCAGTTAATAAGTATTTGCAATCAACGTTCCTACCTGGAAGCTTTCTCTGAAAGCATTTCTGAGGCTGCTCAAACAACCCATTTATTTCCATCATTTTAACAACCTGTTTTCTCAAGGCAATTGAAATTACTTGCTTAAAGAGCTGTCTTCCCTCCTCCCCACCTACGACACACTCCATTTTACTAAGCCTTTGCTTGGTCTCTGGCTCCTGGCTGTGTCCTGAGCTGCTGGGATGGATTCTGGACCTAGTGCTGGCTGGGTTTGTGCTCTCCTGGAGGTGTTGGCAGGGCAGGTGGACGGCCTTCGGTGATGGTGACTAGCTGGCTCATAATCACTCACGTGGAGATCCCTACCCAAAAGCCATCACAGATAGGGAGTCAGGAGCTGTCTTGATGCATAGCCTGGGGTGGTGTGTGCCACTTGGAAACACTTGTACTGGTTGGAGGAACTCTTGGTTTGGGAGCAGGGCACTTTTGCTATCTTACTGAAGCAACACTTCCCACTGATGTGTCCTGAGGACTTGTAGGACACTGTTTCTCTTAGTCGCCTAACCGCTAATGCCTGTGCCTGGTTCCTTCAGTGCCTTGGTGAGCTGTTGTATACATTCTGGTTCTTCTCTGGGGTAGAGAGATGCAGGTCCCAAACTGCTGCTTCCAGAACATGTGGGCATCACGTAGGTATGGATGATTTCTTTCTTTGGGCTGTCAGAGCAATATTTCTTCCTCTTCATAGACAGCAGTGTGTGTGTGTGGGTGGCTAGTTCCTGGAGCACTGATGTGCTGCCTTGAAGACTGTATGATTAGTTGGGGGTGGTGCAGGAATAGTCTAGATCTCCATGATACCAGTCCAGTGAAGGCACAGTGTTGTTTTGGTCCTAGCACAAGTGAGTGTTGGGCCTGAGCTTCTTGCTGGAAGAGCTCTGGGGCTGCAGTGTATAGCTTTGTTTAAAATGTTGATGTCCTACCCTCCAGTCTGGGGACGTCCCAGGATATGGCTTGAAAGGTCAGCCCAAAAGTGGGGATGACCCCTGCCCATTAACAGTGGTAACTTACTCTTGGCTAAGGAAAGATGGCAGATGATGAGTGAAAGCTTCAGCTTCCAGGGCTCTTCCTCACGTACTGCTTGCAAAGATTTCAGTGCTCAGGCTGTGCTACTGCTTTGCCTTTCCCCGAGGCCTGGGGAACTGGAAGCCATGTGGCTTGTGGTGTTCCCCTGTTCCCTGGGCTTATTCCCTGTCCCCCTCTCTGAGGATGTGTTTGGGCTCTGCTTTGTGGGATAACTAATAGGGCTGTCAGACCCCTTGTCCCAACAACCTGAGAAGATGAATAGTCCAACATGCGCAGCCACCTTTGCAGGTCCTGACGCCCCAGCAGGAACCAGCACTGTGACAGATGGGCTGACAAGTGGGGCTGACACAACTGGGTCAGCACGAATGTCGAAGGGGTGGAACTATCTCCCCTCTGCTTGGCACCCCAGTGCCTCTGGGCCAGACAGTGGCCACTTATCACCACCTCCTTCAGTGACTGCTGTAAGCTGGCAGCATGAAAGCCTCGTCTAGAAGAAAGACACTAGTCATGGTCCTAATGGTGCTTTGTGGAGCTGCCATCTGTCCTCTCCTTGGATGCCACTGCCAAGGCAGCCTGGGAACATAACCCAGCACTGATGCTCTGTCAGATAAGCATCTGGTTAGACTGTGCTCTATGTCTCTACCTTCCCAGCACACTGTGGTGCTGCCTCCCCTCCGAAAAGGTGAGCTTCATGTACCTGCACATATAGATGTGTATATATATATTTTTTAGAGAGCTGCAACTTTGTGCTTTGTGGCTTGATGCCTCTTCCCTTGCCTGGCCTCCTGCAGTCTCAGGACTGTGTGCCTCTCATCTGTCACCTGGAGCCAGCTTGTGTGCCGTGGGAAGGGTTCGTTGTTTGGAAAGGGCTGTGCAAATAATTGCACGAGTTTTTTCTTTTGTGGATGGGTGAGGAAAATTTGGCAAGGTGGCTGCAAATGAGTCCTGTAAGCATCCTGGAGCGGTGAGATGAGAGCCCTGAGCCAATCCCACTGTGCAAAATCCATTAGCCACGAGTAGAGCTGCTTCTGGGCTCAGCATTCAGTACCAGTTATGGGATGAATTAGTCCCTAATTTCTGTCCCTTGCAGTTAAAATGACTCAGACATTTCTTTTTGAGACAGGGTATTGCTTCTGACTAAGTACCCTACAGCCATGGCTCTACTGACTATTAAATTGTTCTCAGAAATGCAGTGATTGTCTCGTCTCTGGGTCAGTGTAGGCTGGTGCTGTCACCTGCGTGTTGCTGTGGGGTTAGAAGAGGTGCTTTGCTTTGCTGTAGGAAAGCAAATGCTGAGACACATCTGAGGACTCAATGGCTGCAGGTTTAATAAGATCAATACCACCTCTGCAAAAGATTACATGGTATACTAGGCAGCAAATAGACCACTTCTGCTGGATTTGGAAACCATTTATAGAGTCTATTAGGAATGGTAAGGTAGAGGGGATGTATCCGGAGTGAATTGCATAGAAGCAGTAGTTGAGACTCCCACATTAAGGGTTTTGCAGTCTATTAAATAATGGAATTAAAAGCAAAATAAATGAGAAATTTTTGTCCAAGAAGCTTTACCTGCAGTCACATCATCAGCCAACATGGCAGAGCTGGGCGGTGGCACCCTTCTGGCTGCTGCTGCTGCTGCCTGCAGAAGGGCTGAACCTCCTAAAGCCAAGGTGGTGGCTTGACTCTCCCTGAAGGCTGAAGCTTCACCCTTGCAGAAGGAACAGAAGAGAAAAGAGCTGCCCAGAAGATGAGTGCTTGCTCCCATATCCATCGGCCAGTGCTGCCTCCCTGAAGCCTTGAAAGGCATCAAGATGGGATGTCTATCAGGCTTCTGCCATGACAGAGAAGAGCCAGTCAAGGGGGCAAGCTTGGAGATCCTCACTGCTTGCACCCAGCAGGTTGTTGGGTCTTCCACCCTGCAGCTGGCAGGTCAAAAGGGGTCTTGTGCTTTGGAACATCCTTTTTTTCCCTGCTCTACCCCTCGTGCCATGCCACGTGCTCTGCAGCCAGTATTAATGCTGCTGCCGTATGCGGCCCACAGTGGGCTGGCTTGAGTTGAGGAGCAGCTTTTGGGGACAGCCTTTCTGGACCAAGGCCACTCTGTTGGCCTTGTTTGAGCTGGCCTTGTGCTGCCATCACCTCCTGTGGTGTACCCTCAGAATAATTAACTCTATTACCACGTGAGCAATAGCCTGCCTGGTCACCCTGCGCCGAGGAGCGAGTCAGAGCACTCAGCTCCTATCATTTCTCCAGTGCTCTGTCCAGTCTCATTTGAAATTCCTTGCAGGATGAATTACAGTGCTTTAAGGGAATCTGCAAAATAGGATCACAGGCCAATTGAATCCATCTGCAAAGTATGGGAGGACGATATATTACCCTATGGATGGATTCTGCCACTTTCCCCCTCCCCTTCTTTTTCTATTTTAAAAGACTCTTGGACCTAGTAAGAACAACATATACTTAGGGAACAAGCTCTGTGGTGTAACGAGGAGGGATCAGGCCCTGCTAACTGAAGGCGGGTGATGCAGAAGGGAAATTGAGTATGTATATAGGAGGAACCAGGCAGCAATGGGTAGGCAAGCAAGGCAGGGATTTATACCATGATACTGCTCAGCCTGGTCCCTTTGAAAGCAGAGCAATGTTACTTGAGTCTCTGGGAATGTTCTGTGGGGTAAAGTGTGCTGGGTGAGGCAGGAGCTGAAAATGTTTACCAGTTGTGGGAGGCTTTAGGGACAAATAACAATCTGCCCAAGTTGGTAGAAGCAACCTTAGTAGGAGCCATGCAGGTACTGTGATCCACATGGAGGTCTTGGGTACCTTGGACTGTCTCAAACAGCTCTGTGTGCTGACACGGGGGCAGCTGAACGCCGCCCTCAGCGTTTGAATTAGCAATTCCTGGCTGGCTGGCCTGGCTGTGCTCCCTGGGTAGCATGGCTGAGGTCACTTACCTCGGCTCTTGGCCCTGGTGTGGGTCGACTTCTGAGGAAGGAGTTAACCCCCTTGTACTTGGGGTGGATTGAGGTTGGCCTGGTGTTAGCTACCAAGCCTCCCTTCTCCTCCAGCTGGGATGCTCCAGCCATTGCCCGAGGGGGAAGGGAAATGAGTTAAACCCATCTTCAGACACGTTTGTATTGATTCTGTCACTTTCTTGCTGCTTGCTGACAGGTGATGGATGGCTCATAATGCGACCGGCACAGTACATTACGTTTCCCATCCAGGGACTCCTAAATCATTTCAAATTTTCAAATTCCCTAATCAATATTTTATCAGTAGCAGAAGAAAGCGGAACGGGCCCATTTCTCAAGAGGTAGAAGAGTGAGTGTGTGCGGATGCGTGCTTGCACATATATAGGCATGTGAGTTTGTACATTTATAATCACAACTAGAGCGCTGTTAGTACAACAATTGTAATACCTGCAACCATAAAAATAAATACAGAAGTAGGACCTTGAGCATTGCTTACATTTAAGTAACTTCAGGATGAAGCAAATTAGAGATTTGGGTTTCTGATTTGAACGTGGATTAATGCTTAGTGGGGTTTGAACTGCCAGTCGCTCCATCCTTAGGCAGGGTGCAGGGGGGTCAAGGCAGATGGAAACGTGCCTAGTTTTGGGGGGAGGAAATCAGATTTGCAGCCTCCTGTAATGCAGTAAGGCTCAGATCTGTCACCCGCTGCTGAAGCAGTAACGGGGAAAATGTCCCTAGTGAGTCTGCCTGGATTTGGTGGTGTGGGTGGTTGGTTGTGTGAAGTTGTAACGGGTCAAACAGAGCATGGTGCTGCGTTCTTGGGACTGGATTGCAGTGGGCATGGAGGGATCTTATTGCTACCATGGTCTGCCAACTCCTCGCAGATGCTGGAACACTGGAAGACTAGGTGGGAATGTGCCTTTCTACTCCTCTGCTGGCACTTGCTGTTGCAGGAGGATGTGGTCCAGGACCAGGTGTGGGGAGACTGGGTGTGGTGGGGCTGAATGGGGCTAAGGAAAGAAGTACCAGGGCTTTTTGAAGGAGGTGCAGGAGGGCTCTGTGGTGTTAGGCTACTGTGTGAAATAGCTAGTTTCAGCCTGAGGCCCAGATTCAGTGACTTTGCATGTCCTCTACACTGGGCTACCTTCACCAGTAGCTCCCAGTTTCCTGCTTGGCATCTGGATTTCTGCCAGGCTTTGGCATGGAAGAGCTCAAGGAAGTATGAAGCTAGTTCCCCCTGCTGTAGGAGCAGAGTCTGAGAAGTGGCGGTGGCACAGGGCTTCGTTCCTTCTCCTGCAAAATGATCCAGGTGACACAGCCAGGCAGGAGGAGCAGGAGCATGCCTGTCTGCCCCAAAGATGGCTGCTTTCCCCAAATCTTCCCTGTGCTGGTGGTCCTGAATGTGTGTTCCCTGCATCCCCTGACCTCTTCTGTTTAACAATCTGTCTCCACTGAATTACTTGTTCTCTTAGACTTTCTTTTTTATTCCCAGGCTGGATCTTTTCCAAGTAAAAGACTTATTCTTAAAATGTTTTTCCTCCTCCCCTGAAGAGAGCCTCCAAACAGCACAGATGTGAGGCTAAACATAACCCTCCTTGTTACTGGCACCTCTCCTCAGCGTTTGCCTGGGTGATCTGGTGTTGTCTTCACTTCCGAGCGTTGTTTCACAGCTCAGTTGTAGCTTGCTGCTCGAGAATGCAACACGGCACAGCTTGCAAGAGAGAGCAGGGTTACTGGTCTTGGGACCAGTAAGTACTGACTTTCCAGCCCTGTCCCAGGCTGTGTGGGGACCTTTACTCCTTTTGGGTAGTGTGGTGGCATTGGCTCTGTAATAGGAGGGCTAGATTCTGCTGGTAGATGTAGTTTGTGTAAGAGAAAACCTGTCATTTCTAGAAAAAGCTTCCTTTCCGTCCCAACCTCTGCCCAGCCTCTCCTATGGGGAGAAACAAATGCAATAGCTGCTTCACTACCAGTTGGGAGGTATTATACTACTACATTTTTGTACCAATATTTTTCTGTATATTCGGAGTTTTTTAGGGGCTTGGTCTTGGAGAATGGATCCCAGCTGTGTGCTGCTGGTTGCCCCATATGTAGGTAAAGTGTGCTGCTATACCCTTTTCTTTCCCCATCATCGCATCCTCTGTCCAGTTTGGTCAGGATGGGGAAGGCCTTTGGTTTGTGCTGTCCAGACTGCTCCCTTCCCCAGAGGCACTGTGCATAGCGGGAACGAGCCCTTGGGTCCCTGGTTGGTCATTGCAAAGGGATGCATGGAAATAACTGATTTCCCTCTGCTGAAAGTCCAGGCCTGATCTGCTAGAACAGGAATCCTTCTGAAGGGCTCACATAAATGCACTGGGAGGTTATTCCAGACCACCAACTGGTGGCAGAGCCCACAACTGTTCATCCTCCAGAAGTTAGAATGGCTTCTACCTGCTTCATGCCCATCTGTATAACTGGAGCAGAGCAGGAGAGAGCAAAGAAGATACCAAGGTGCTTCCCAGAGAGATGGTGTTTGTCATGTAGCTGTCACCAGCCATTCTTCAAAGCAAATTTGGTCACCCAGACTACCTGCTGCCTCTTCTTTCTTTAATGTGCAAATAGCATGAATTGCCTTCCCCCGCTTTGGTGTTAACCTCTTCTCATTCTGATGTTTTTTGAGGATATGTCATATGTTTCACTGTGAGTGGGACAAGAGTTAGACCCAGACCTTGGTGCTTCACAGTTGCCACTCTTGCTACATGCATTTGAGTCCCTGTCAATAGCTGCATGCTTTAAAACATACTTGAGGGGCCTGGAGGGATCTCAGGTTAGGAGTGGGATTTACGTCCCTCAGGATAAAACCCTGTGGCAAACAGATCTCAGCTTGGTTTGCCATCTCCCTCAGGCAGCAAGGCCAGGGTATCTCATCCCTTGTGCAGAGGGACAGAGCTGCTTGTGGTGGTACAGCTGCTGTCAGGACAGAGGCCTCTGCTTTTCTGAGTTAGCCCTGTTCCTTGCTGTGCTTGGTCAAGGAGGGCATGGGCTGAAGATACCCAGAGAGTTCATGACAGAGCTGTCAGTTGCCAGCCTGACCAGAATATCTTGCAAGGAATTGAACGAAGTTTAGAAACGCAACACAATGGCTCTGCGTGGCTTTCAAATGAGCTGTGGTGGCATGAAGGGGAAATGCCCAGCTGTTTGTAATAGCTAGCTTACGGGAAGTCCCTTTGTTCATTTAGTCTTTGTTTAAAGCGATCTGGGGAGGTGAAATTCTCCTGCCTCATCTGGGTCTAAGCTGGGTGCTGATAAGCAAAGAGCTGTTTTTCCCTGCCAGCCCCTTCTGCCAAGCCAGAAATAGCATGCTGGAGTAAGCTCACCATAGCGGCATTTTTCATTCAAAAGTTAATAAGCTTTGAAATTGGATTTTAATCAGCTAATCTTTGATCCTAGGCACTAGAGCTCGATTAGGAGGGTCCAGTAAACCAAGTTTCATCTTTCTTCTGTGCTGTCTTTTTTTGCCCTGATCTAGCAAAGAAAGGGCTGGGAACTGTTCTAGCATTTGAAGACCTGCATGTTTTAGGGTTTGTGTTGCCCCTGCTTTTTTGATCTGATCCATCCCATGGATGAATGGAAAAACTGATCTCTGGTGGACATCTGCTCTTCTAAGGCTGAAGCCTGTAAATGTTTTTTTTTGTTGTTGTTGTTGGGTTTTTTTGTTGTGGTTTTTTTTTTTTTTTTTTTTTTTTTTTTAACAGCTCCTTTCGGAGAAAGTGCTGGAGCTCTTTGAATCCAAACCTTTGTTAAAAATCAGATGAGGTGGGACAAGGGATAGAAGATCTGCTGTGGCCCTAACCACATTCATCCTATTCCTAGCATCAGAATAGGGTACCCTGAATCCTGCATCCAATAGAATCATGGAACAGCTGAGGTTGGAGTGACCTCTGGAGATTGTCTAGTCCAGCCTGCCTGCTCAAAGGCAGGCTCAGCTGAAGCAGGCTGTCCAGGACCACATCCAGTCTGCATTTGAATACCTCCAAGGATGGATGCCTCTCTGGGCAACCTGTTAAGGTGTTAGATTGCCCTTACAGTAAAAAAAGGTATTGTGTATAAATTGAATTTCTTGTATTTCAATTTATACCTGTTACCACTGAGAAAAGCCTGGCTCTGTTTTTACTTCCTCCTATGAGGTATTTATGCACATTGATAAGATACCCCTGAGACTTGCCTTCTCTGGACTAAACAGTTGCAGGTCTCAGCCTCTCGTTTTATGTATGTTGTATGTTCCAAACCTCTAATCATCTTCATGGCAACCATCTGGTCTATCACCCATTGCTCCCTGTTTTTTATCATCTGCAAAATTGCTGATAGTGTGCTGTGCCCTGTCCTCTAAGTCATTGATGAAGGTCATTGAGGGCTCTTTCCTCCTCTCTGCCTTTGGGGATTTTGCCAGGCAGCAAAGGAAACTATAGCTGGACTTCAAGGTTATGTAGTTACACTTCCACTCAAGGGATGGATACAGTTCAGACTTCTCCAAGTTGTTATTCAATCTCTCTATAAATTTGAGCAAGCACTCCTGTCTTGGTTTACTCTCCAAAGACTTTTCTCTTGATCAGATGGAATAGAGGCTGATTTTATTTTTTTTAAAGCTATATTTAGATTGTGGTGCACAGACACCCGTTTCCTACAGAAATCCTGGCTTAGCGAGCTCTCTGGGGACCAAACACAGTTCCTCCCTGTGCTCGTGTAATGGTCAAATCAAATGGGAGAGGTTTCTTTTGGCAGCAGAGTAATCACACAGAGGCACTGTGCTGCTTGCATGCTGTAGTCTTGTTATCTTGAGAGCAGTCCCAGGCACTGCTGTTTTGTTCAGGGTCAGGGCTAGACTCTGTAATGAGCACCTCTTTCCCTAACATCTCAGCACCTGGGCTGCTGGGGGAGTCGTAAAAGGCTCTGGAGTGGGCTTGCCAGAGGTGGTTTGAGTTTGATAGTGTACTGGTGCTGGTGCAGCGCTGGGCAAGCAGGTCATGCTGTCTCTGACTGTCTCTGAGTCCCTGGGTGTCTCTCCTCTCCAGTACTTCTGCAAGCTTTTACGGAGGATGTTGTATTTCCCTTGCCCCAGGCTATGAACAACTGGCTAGACATTTGTCTTCTTTCCTCTGAGGAGGGGAAAGGGAAGGAGCGTAATGGTCTTTCCAAACAGGCTTTACAACATAGGATATCTCTATCCAATATAAAACTGTTCTAATGGCCAGCTTTTACTATTTCCAATACTTTCCATGGGAGTTAAGCCCTGCAATGGTACTTGCCAGGAATATGAACTGTGGTATGTTAGCTTTAGGGGACTGTCCAGCCTGTGCGAGGTTGACAGGTAGCTTGAAGGGAAGCTGGTCTACTGGACAGGACTTAGCTGGCCCTATGCAAAACAGTATGCTTAGGGTGAGTCAGCTTCGCCTGGAGATGATGCTTCTAGCCGGCCACAGCCACGTGATAAATTAAAAGTGACATTAATCTAGCAAACCCCAGGCCAACACAGTTAGCAGAGCTTATACCAAGTTATGAAGAGGAATGAAGTTAGACTGGTTAGCATCCTGTAAGGGCTCTGAGTCTTACAGATCTGGGGGTTACCAATCCCTAAACCTCTTCAAGCTGCAGGTGCATTCCAGCTGGGCTGATCCTCAGAGGGAGCCCAGAGCAGGTTTGTTGCCCCACAGAGTGGCAGGCAGGGTGTCCTGGAAGCCTTGCCCAGGGCACACTCAAAATAGAGAGGTCTTGCCTTACGCAGTCTCTGCAGTGAAGAGGAGATACCTTTGCATGAGGCAGTCTGCAGAGCCTTTCTCAGGTTTCCTCCTCATTTGTTTTCCCCTTCTTATTTGCTGTTTCTAGCTAGGGCTAGTTTTCTGCTTCTTCAGTTCAGATAAAGAGACCCCCTGACAAACATCAGTCCTTTCTTGTATTACCAAAGACCAAAGTGGTGTTGCTCTTTTGGCATTTGGTGGTCAGTTATTTTGGAAACCTTTTTAGAGAGAAGTCACCCAATCCCATAACAGAGCAGCAAGAAGTCTAGTGTGGCTAAACAGCATTGCATGACTCAACTTGTCCTCCAGGCTCTGTGAAATGTGTGAATGAACTGCCAACAGCTGTGGTGGTGGGTGTGAAGGCCAGATCCTGCTGCCTGCTTTGGGGTGCATGAATGTTGCTTTAACCTTCTTAGGGCTTCCCATTGCGATGCTTTAGGGGCTGGTTTCTGACAGGGCTCTGCATATCCCAGCTTGTGTCAAACTCTCTTGCCCACTTGACCCCATCAATGGTGGCTGAGCATGGAGCCAGGTTTTGGATACTTCTCTGTGTGCTGTGGCAATTGTCTGCTTGGGTGAAGAGAACAGCATAGCTTGAAGTAACTAGCAGAGAGTATCTCTCCCTATCCTCTTCTCCAGATGCTCAAGATCGTTCTTCCTTGTTACTTTGAGCCACTGGAAGGACTAGAATCACTGGAGATGCCCCTCACGGGATATGTGCATGTAGAAGAGGCACTGGCTTTAGGAGAAGCTGTGGAATTCACCTGTCCTAGCTGGCTAAAGTGCCCTCTATTTATAATCCATGTACAGCCACGGTGTAAACCGGAGACGTGGTATTTCATGTCTGCTGTTAGGACAAGACAGGTGATGCAGGAGCAGGAGTTTGCCAATACAAGCAGCTGTTCTTGTCTTCTGAAGAGCAAACCAAGTTAGAGCTGTCTGGTGAGCACAGCCTTGTTTTGCTACAGCTTTCAAGGGTTTGAAATTTTTCAGATGGCATTTGGATGGAAAGGCTTCATGGCCAGTGAGTTCTTTTCTTTTGGGAAAAAAAAAAAAGCTAAAGGAATTGTGTTGTGCAGGTAGAGGCGAGCAGCTGAGAGTCATAGAAGTCAGAGGTCACTGAGATCTGAGACATGAGTTCAGAAGACAGGAGACACACTTTTGAGTCTTTGCTCCCCTTGATTCAGAGCAAACTTCAGCTTCTCCGTGCCCACAGCCTAGGGAACCTCTGATTTGATCTCTGCTGTTGGTCCCCTAATCTTCCTCACCTCACTTTATGGATACATGTCCTTGAAAAAGATTTGCAATATTGAAATAGCACTTCTAACTGTCTTTTTTATGGTTATGTTGTATTGTGACAGGTTTGGATATGATTATGGGAACTAGTAGGAGGATGCTATAGAAATGCTATATGCTGTGATTGTGCAAGCCTGGGCAGAGGCGGAAGGAAGAAGGATGGAAAGCTATTGTAAAACCATGGGGAGAGGAGAATGTTTGCCTGGGACTATTCCCAAGGGCCGGTGCTCAGCATGCCGACAGAAGTGTGTCATTTCCTGCGGTTTTGGGGTGGGTCCTAGGGGGTTCTTTTTGTGATGAACCACTTGAAAGATTTGATTATGCTTGGAAGTTTACACTGGGGACCCACCCGAGACAGGCGTTGTCCTTTTTGTCTTACTCTTTACATTTCCTTCTAATGAGGGCAGAATTTGTCTGTTTCATAAGGAGAAGGACCAGACCCTAGATGTCCTTGTGTACGGATGGCAGTCCTCAGCTCTTCCCTGGAGGGCCGAGGCTGGCCTGGGCATGCAGCTATGTTGAAGGGGTGATGTGGTCTAGCCAGGGAGTTGCATTGTGTTAGCACAGTCCTGCTCTTGCTGACACTACTCTTGCAGGGCATTGCTTATATTTATGTGTATTGGTTAGGAAATAGATGAACTTTGGAGTTGACTTTTCTGCCCTTCTCCCTATGCCAGTACAGAGTCTCACCACCACCAGCACAGAGCATGTGGCTCGTCCCCAGTGAAGAACGCAGTCTCATCAGAAGGAAATCCTGCCCAGGTGACAATCCCCAGGGACTGCTTTGCAAAGACGTGCCAAAGCTGCGGGGACCACAGACTCACTTAAATTCCAACAGCGAGCTCGTTGGTGCCAAATCCCATTTGCATCACTGTGAAAAATGGTAAAATCATCATTAGGTGTTCACTAAAATACTCTAAATTTTGCAGAACATGAGGCATGAGTCAGGCATTGAAACCAGCATCCAAAGGAGGGAGGGAGTGGGGAGAGGCAGCAGGAGTGCTTATGAAATATTTTGTTTCACTGGCAAGAGGACAAGAAATAATTGGGCCCTAAATCAAGGCAATGGGAGAAAAGGAACAGCAAATCAAGGGAAATGGTGGAAAATTAGGTCTTAGAGTAGAGAAATGTGTACACATGATCACCTGGTGGTTCTGGCAGAGATATATACCCATAAATCTTCTCTTTTAACCCTTTCCTTGCTGCTTTAAGGGGAACAGTGTCAGATTTGCTCACCCTGTCCATCTTTTCTAGAGACGACTGGGTTTGGCTTCAACTTGCCTGCTGCTGAGCACCTTCCAAGTGGCCTGAATCCTCTGCAGAGCTGGTGAGGGAGCTCTCAGGGTGCCTGGACTCCTTTGGGCAGCCTGGAGACTCTTACCCCCAAGAGAAGGTCCTTCACGCAGACGCATCCTGTGTCTGAGATGAGGTTCGGTGGATGGGGTGAGCTACAGAGGACTCTCCTCTAGGGCTGTAGTCTGTGTACGTGAATACCTTGGGGTTCATGTCGGCAGGAATGGCTGGTGTGGACTGCTCCTTGTGCTGTGCAAATTAGTGCAGGTCTCAATTTCTAGAAGGTGAGGTGGACCTTAAACAGCTGGGGAGAACAAGTCTGGGCCTTACTGCAGACGGTCAAAGCTTTCCCTGTCTGAACACGACTACATCTGCATCCCTAACAGGATCCACTAATATAGCATGAGGGATGTCTCCCTTCCAGATCTTCTTGAGACCTAGAGGAGCAAGGTGACCTGTAATGTCCTGCATGGAGACCCAGGCACCTCCCTTCTATTCACCTCTAGGCACGGGATGTCCCAGCAGGCTCTTCCAGCTGTAAACCTGTAATTCTGCTATTTAAAAAAAAAAAAAAAAAAAATCCCCTTTATCCCCCCCAACGTCCCTGGTTTATTTTTCTTATAAAAATAATGAAATATAAAAATAAAGCTTTCACTGTTTGCTTTCTCCTAGCTCTCCCTCCCACTGCACAGTACTCATTAACTCCCCTAACGCTCGAGTCAGACGCGGCCTCTGGTTAAAAACAGCAACCGCCCTCATGCCTTGCCTGTTTCCTGGGAGCTGGCAGCCAGACAATAACACCGATGGGATCATCTTCATCAGAAGATGTCAGTCCCTCTGTGAAGTTTAAGAAATCTAAGTAACTTGAACTTGGAGTTGGGGAAAAAAAAAAAAAAGAAAGAAAAAGTGCTGGAAAAAGAAGCAGAAAGAGGAAAGCTGCTGTTTGGGAGAGGCTGCTGAAGTTGCCTCTCTTCCTGCCCACCCCCCGGGAACTGTTTTGGGCAAGTAGGAGTTTCTGCTCCTGGGATTGCAGGTGATGTGAGTTACGTTGCTGTGGTCCTTCCCTCCACCCCCCCACCCCGCCGGTTTGTAAAATCAGCGCAGCCTTTCTGAACCACTCTGGTATCTGGGCGTGAAAGTATTCTGCAAGAGCAGGGTGTTAAATTATTCTGTTGGAAACAAAAGTCTCAGCTGAACGTTGTTTTAAAATAGCCAGCCTAGGCCACGTGGTTGTGTGTGGTTTGAAGAGCTCTATTAAGCAGATAAAAACATTGTCTCCTTGCTTGATATTTAAGCATAATAGTGGGTTCTAGAAATGTCTAACACAAACACTGCTCCCTGCAAAGCCGTTAATCTGATTTGGTTTGGCTGTTGGTCCATCCTGGTGGGAATCTGGTGTTGGCCCACCCCTAGCTGTCCTAGGACAGCTGCTCAAGGAAGGCAAGCCCAAGCTCAGAGCATAACGACTGAGGGAGTGCTGTAAGATTGAGTTAGGGTGACACTGCTGATCTCTGATTTCCGCTTGAAATGGCTGCGTGCCCAGGGTCAGGCTTCCCCGTGGCACCCCGTGGGGTGTCCCTGTAGAGGAGGAAAGCTATCACCCACTGCTTTGGTGTGGGAGGACTTGCATCCTCTTTGGGCACCTGGGATGAGGGTCCTAAGCTGCCTGGAGGAAACTCCTTCACCTCCTGCTGTCAGGGGAGGTCGGTCTGGTGTTACATGGCCCTGGGGCTTAGAGTGCTTAATGCTATTGTGGACCCTCTTTCAAGGTCTGTACATTGGTCTTTTTTTATTTATCATTATCTCCTAAGGCTGCAATGGAGCTAACATTTGTGCCAGCTTCAGCTGAGGGTATTGGTAGCTGTCTGGGGCCATTATGTAGAAGTTCAAGTCCTGGCCAGCATGCTGCGTCGTAACGATCCCTGGCTGAAGACATGTCTAGGAGATGTCAGGCAAAACTTAAAGTCTTTATTGTTTTCTGCCTTTTTAAATGTGGAAGCTGCTGGAAGATGCTGTTGTGTGGGATGTGTGTCCGGGCACAACAGTGTAGCTTTTTCTGCCTGCTTTTCCATCACCTCAGTTTCTGCTTCTTTGTTTGCTGTTGTTGTGTCTCTTTTTGTTTTGCTTTCCTCCCCCCCCTACTTCATTTCTAGCATAAAAAGTTACTTAGCCGAGTGTGCGGGAGCTTATTGTGCATGGAGAGCTGCAGCACAAAGGATTCCAGAGACAATCTTGTTTCCTCTTGCTAACGCAAGCTGCCTGGCCAGATGATTCAGAAACACAACATCTGCGAGTCTTAAAAGGAGTTATACTCTGTTTGACTGCAGCTTAAAGCACGGGGAATGGGGGAGGGAGAAACTGTTCAGGAGCCTGGTGGATTTTAACCAACCGCTCATGGTCCTGTGTCACAGCTGCAGCCCAGCCTGTACAGATATGTTAGTGAATGCCTGTGTTCAAGCTGGGGCTTCAATTTGTAGCTGGTCTGTAGATTAGCGATGGGCAGACTTTCCCCACGAGAAGCCCTGGTTTTCAGGGCATGGAGATGCCTCCCCAGGTAGGCTGTGGCTTTAGCACTGGAATGGCTACCCTGGTGTTGTGTTGGCACTTGTTAGTTATGATGTTCAGCAGGGCTCAGAAATCTGGATGCAGGCCTCCTTAATGAAGCAGTTCTGCCTTCCCATAGTGGCAGCTATGAATGGCACCGTGCCGTAGGGATGGACTTGCTTTCTCAGCAGTAGCTACAAAGAAGCGTGCGTAACTCCTCTTGAGATTGCCTGTGCAGGGACCCTGGGAGGCATGTTGCCAGTCCAGGCACACAGTGGCTGTTGGGGCTGAAGCACGAGGCAAGTTTAAGAGACTGTTAGGTCCCTACGTCTGCCAGTGTTGTTCCAGGTAAGCCTGCTTGAAACCTGTCTTGATGCTTTGGCGTTCCCCAGCCTCCACAGCAGGGATGGGAGAAGCTCTGAGCTTGGGTTCAGCAGAGCAGTTCGGTCATTGGTGCATCTGAATCTTGCTCTCCAGCTCAATACAGCTCTGGTCCAACTAGGGTATAACGGGGTGTTTCTGACCTGCAAGGAAACCCCTTTTCCCTCTCAGGTGGCAACAGTGCACTCTCATCTCTGGATCTGCACAGACAGGAGGGTTGGCTAACCCCACCCTGCAAACAATTCCCTCCAGTCTTGCAAGACAAAGCGTTTCCACGCCCATGGATCAGCCTCCCAGCGGAGATGTGCTCTGTGGTAAGTCAGGATTTGGGTGACCTCTTCCATCTCTCCTTGGGTGCTGTTGGAGCTTGGCACTGGACCAAGTGGGAGAAGAGGAGGTGTTCAAGCAAATGGCAGGGCCAAGCAGCTTTAAAAAACACCCTGTGTTTACAGAGTGCTGTTTCTTTTAACCTTTAAAGTCTCTGCTTTGCTTCCTTTCAAAGCCTCCTGCTTTGATTTCCTGGTCACAGCTGTCATTCTGGCAGCCCCTGGAAGAAAGGAGATGTGGGTGAGGGTTAAAGAACAGCTGCAGGAACGTAATTAATGTTTTGCAACATTTCTGAAGGCCTTTAGCACCTTGCCGTGACCCAGCCTGTAACATCTGTGCATTGGCAGCAGCCAGGCTGTAAAACTTCCCTCTCCAAGTCCTGCACAAAGCAACTGTTGCCTGCCCAAGGCGTGCAATCAGGGCAAAAGCTTGACAAATCAGTACAAAAGGCAGGCTGCAACACAGATGGCAGGTCCTTGGGTGCTGGGATTGGCAGTGGTTAAGGGGCTTCCAGCTGTTGATCCTTGTAGGTGTCCAAGGGGGGAGGTGGAAAACTGCTGCTTTTGCAGAGATTTGATAGGAGAAATAGGATATATAGATGCCAGTCTCTGTGCTTGCTCTTATTCCTACCTGCTGAATGGATCTGGGCAAAAGCCAGTGCCTGAACTCTGCCTGGAGCTGTTGGGACAGCTGTCACATACCCCAAGGGATGCTGAATATGTCCCCATTTGGATCATGTTTTATCAAGGTCTGTCTTTTGCAGCACTTTTCCGTTTATGTGGCTAAAGGGGACTTTCAGGACTTGCCACCCTCACGTTTATGTGAGCCGTAACTCAGTACAAAGGCGATGCAGAAGTGACTCCAATTCTCTAGAGCTCCAGCTGGTGTTTTCCTCTCAGGCCCAGAATGCAAGTCACAGCTGGAGCTACCTTGGTGACCAAAGAGAAGATAAACAAAATTCTTTCTGGTTTTGAAGATTAACTTTTTTCTTCTTCCATATCTCCATTTTTCTCTGTATTTCACTGCAGCCAACCCTGCTGAGTTTCTAGCCTTCAAAGCCCGTTGTATCCAGCTGGACAAGAGCAAGCTTGCCAAGGGGAAGTGTCGTCCTTTGCTTTTTTTTGGTTTTCTTGAGAGGCCCATGACTGTAACGGATGCCAAGCAGCCCTGACCTTCACCTGACTGGAATTCCTAGCTGCTACTGTGTTATTACAGCATCTCTGCCTGATACAAATTCAGCTTGATTCCTCCTACCTGGAAATTTTATATGACAAATGGGCTTCATTTCAGATTCTCGTCTCCCTTTGATGGACCAGACTGTCTGCTACCTGGGAGAGGTTTGTAGATCTGAAAGGCCGGAAGGAAACATTACATTTCTCTCCTTTGCCTCCTATTAACAGCATGCCAGAGACACTAATCCAGCATTTGAATTTCAGCCAGGTAGCTGGAAGGGACTGTATCTCAGCACCTTCCTCTGATGGACTATCCAGCATTGCTTCTCTTCATGCCTTCCTGTGTTTCTCTTGCCTTTGGGCAGGAGGAAGGTGTTGCTGGAGAGAGGAACTTTCTTTAAAGACATCTCTTGCTTCACAAGTCAGATGAGGATGTTTTGCTGCATCTCTGATGAAATTTCTTCCTTTCAGAAGGAAATGTGGTTGGGTTTACAATTGGCTCCCTCCTGGTAATAAAAACGATGGGGTTACATCAGGGACAGCACAGCAGCTGGGGAATTAGAGCTGAGTAACAGTATATTATAACATCTCAGACATCTTTGTTTATGCAGCTTAAACAACGCATGAGCCACAACGCCCCTGTAGGCTTGGTGAGCCTTACAAGTTGTATGGGCATCTAGGGCACCTCTGAGACATATCTCTGGTTTTGCAGCATGGTGTGTGTTTGTCTCTACTGCTATGTGCTTATGTGCCGCTTTTCTTGGTGAAGAGGAATACAAATTACTGCCTCACTGAGATGCACCTTGGCTATGCTTAGATTTCTGGTGCTGAATTATTTTTCCTTTGGCTGGCATTTGCAAGGAGGCATTGTTGTTTTGTTTGTTTGGTTTTTTTTTTCTTTTTTTCTGGTGGTCATGCCTTAGGGTCCTACTTCATGACCAGCTCCTCTTGGTGGATGCTATGCAGTCACTTTTTTGTCACCCCTTCAATCAGTTTGTTTAAGGGAACTGGAGGAAGCAATACAGCATTATTTTAGTTTGGGAATTGCAGCTGAAATAGAAATTGCCTTGCTCTGAGGGTCAGTCCAGTATCAGGTGTGTCCAAGCTATGCTGGTTGGAAAATGGAAAGCAAGTTGCTGCAGGCTGCATAAAGGTGAAAAGAGAGCGTAATGATGGGGGAACGAAAGCTGAGTTGACTCTGAAGATCTGGTATCAACAGCCAGGAGTATGGGGGGACCATTTGGGCCCTGCAGGTATGCCAGAGCTGAAGTGGGAGAGAACAGGACCAGGTGCATCATGACCATTTTGCTTTCTCACCAGGGATCCCCATAGCACGTTATCCAGAAGCAATCTCTTCATGTGCAGAAAAAGAAGCTGGTCATCCCACTGGCTTTTGGCCGGAGTCCCCCAAAGCAGGTAGAAACTGGAGGAGAGCAAGTTTGCCACAGCAGCAAGCCGAGGACCAAAGCAGCCCCATTTGCCAGCTCTCAGCAAGTGCTTGTGCCTAGTGACTGCAAATACAATAAGGAGTTGGAGATGCGTACCTGCGGCTGGCTGTGCTGCCTGGGCTGGCAGCTGATGGTGCCATGGAGCTGCTGCACCATTTAATTCTCCCTGCAGGTCTTGCTGGGCACAGGAAGCCTTTGGATCGTGGTGGAGGACCCAGTCTCCGAACCACTGGAGCAGCCACTGAAGCGAGGGCACAGAAGATATGTGGTAGCCCACTGAGAGGATGGTGCAAGGAACAGCCAGGCCTGCAGCAACCCTTTTCCAGGTGTGTGTTTTGTCTGGAACAGGGACTGTAGAGGGCTACTCTCTTTCCTTGTGTGTGAGCTAAGCTCCTCTCACAGTTGTGTGGCTCATTCTGCATGAGCTGTTCTCTGTGATGAGCAAGAACAAGGCATGGTGAGCAAAGAAGGAAGCTCTGAAGGGAGGATGCTAGTCTGGGAGATACGGTGCGTGAGCTGTTTGCACAGCCTGCTGCCTCCTTTGGCTGCCCGGGACAGGAGGGAGCAGCACCCGGTGAAAGCAACTTGCAGTACATATACCATTGCAGTGGGAGACAGCACGTGGCCTGAGAGTGTGGGAGCTCCCGAACCAGCGAGGCTGGGTCTCGCAGCATCCAAGCAAGGAAAAGTCTTGAATGAGAAAAGAAATGGGATGCAGGAGAAAAAAGGGCAGTGGATTACTAAGTTATACAAACCGGATTGCTATGGCTCCTGTTCTTGGTCTTATCCCCCTCAACTCCAAGACAGTGATTTTTTTTAAGAGAAAATGAATGCCAAGATTCTATGTGGAACGTACACAAAATCCCAAGTGTTTTGTTAGGAAGATGTTCTTTTCTCTCAAGAATATTCTTTCTCTCCGTGCAAATGCATATGCTGTGGGCAAATCCCCTTAAAGTTATTTTGTGGTGAAGGCCCTCGAATAGTGATGTTTGAAGGAGAACGTATTTCATATTTGCACTGGAATTTCTGCTTGTATGGGGGGGAAACCCCCCACGTCTCTAGTGAATTCTCCTGAAGCCAGGAAGCATTACACTCCTCTCCTCTGCCTCCTATTAACAGGATTTCTAGAGGTGCTGAGCTCCTGCAGTTCCCACTGTCATGAACAGGGCAAAGCAACTCTGAAAATTAGATACAAGAGCTCTCCAAAGAGCGCAGCGCTTTGTTTGCTTCCTTGCTATTCTAGCGCATCCTGTGAGACCCGGTGTGTTTGCTATGTGCCGGCGTGCCGTAGGACCTCCTGTCTGCATTATAGCCCTGTGCAGTGAGTCACTCAAACCAGCCAGTTGCTGATCAGGCCAGATGATGGGGACCTGACCTGAGCACTATTGCTTTTGGGTGGTGGTCATCTCCTTTTGCCTGCTGGGCATAAATCTCCCAGGGGTTACAGGCAGAGATAAATACATCAGCGAGACCCTGGCTGTGGAGTCAGAGCAAGTGTCTGAAGCATTGCTTGTGTGTTTGTTCACAGTCCTGTTGATGTGGCAGGGTTCAAAAGACTAGTTAATCAAACTGGAGAAATTAGGTGCCACACGGCTGTTTTTCAGTTGTCACCTGGCGATCAGACTGAGCAGCTGCTCTGACAGCCCCAAGTACTCAGATGGTGGTGTTTGACAGTGAATTAAACAGCAGGACCA
Source organism: Vanellus vanellus (assembly GCF_965231255.1). Lineage (NCBI taxonomy): Eukaryota > Metazoa > Chordata > Aves > Charadriiformes > Charadriidae > Vanellus > Vanellus vanellus. The sequence goes on along the minus strand of NC_138910.1, from coordinate 50,727,728 downwards.
TGTTCTCTGCTCCTTTGCTCTTACAAATTGGGACTGAGTCCTCAAAACCACCATTTGCCTGTGTGTGAGAGGAGGAAAAAACGGGGTTGTAAAATAAAGTAAAACAGACCAGTCAAGTAATTTAATTCCTAAATCTTCTCTCCCTTGGGCTAATCTCCTCCAAGCCGTTCTTTGCTCAGGTCAACTGCTTTTAATTAGCAAGCTTCATTGATCAGGGCAGGAGTGGGAGCTGGTGGGTTGCTGTCCAGGTCTTTTTAATTTAGAGGCTTTTCTTTCTTGCTGGAGGGATGGTATTACCCAGAGAACAACCTGGCAAGAAGACCCTGGAATTGTTTGAAGGAGGCTGACCTGTGATCACCTTTACTGCATCTCTTCTGGCACTGTCAGGGGTTGGATAACTTTCAAGTGGAGAAAGGGGGAGGGGAAAAAAGAGAATTAGCCTGAAAGCAGGTTGTGGTAAAGCTGGGAATTACTGTATGGCTATAATTGCAGGCAGGGGTGTGTGTGAGGGGGGTTTTTGTCCTTCCTGGGGAAAGACAAAAAACTCAAGGATCATTTCAGACAGCACCAATCTCCCCAGCTTGGGAGGATGCTTTCTCAAACATGGGAGCCCAGCAACATGAGGCGTACCTTTGCGAGAAGGAGAGCGACCAGTATCTGCTCCTGCCTTGCAGAGGGATTCCCTGCAGTCCAACAACGTAGAGATTCCTGCTGTGGCTTTTCAGTCTCTTACAGTGTCACTCTCTGGGGCATTTCTCCTAAGGATGGGGCTCATCATGTTAACTGTGCCTTTGGGCAGGAGTGGTGGTGGTGCTGATGGGCTTCTCTAGCTGGTGTTTCCTTAGGGAACAAGGCTAAAAAATGCATTCCTAGGCTCTTCCATCCTCCTGAAGGAAGACACTTTTCTCCTTTTCCCTGTAAGTGGAAAATAACTTTATACCTGATATTAGTTCTTCTTTACTCCATTACTAGAAGCGGTTGGACCCCTCTGTATTACGCGTAGGTGCACGCACTTAAAGGATGAGGATGCACCAGCATCTCTGGTCTCTGCCAGGTCCCCTCATGGTATGGTTGTCCTGCCTTTTAGATGATTTCTGGCACTGTTAGTAGGTTGCGTGATGACTGTAGATGCAAATCTATGGGCTGTCATTATGTGGTCGCTGGGTGTTTGTGCTCTTTGCCTCCAGACCTCTTGCAATTCATAGTCAAGGAAAATACATTTGATTAATTATCACAAATTTGCTATTTTATGTATTTGATCAACTAAGCCATGAAAATTCTGAAATGCAGTTAAATCAAACAGAAAGGAAGTGGCTTTGTATCAAACTATTGAATTAATATAATTATCTTATTGATTAAATCATCAAATAAACCTACAGCTCCTGTATCTTCTTTACTTTGCTGTTTGGGAAGGCAACTGCCTTTTTCAGGTCTCAATCCCTGAAGCACCAATCTAAATGCCAACGGCTGCCTTTATATTCCGGTCAGATAGCTGATCCCACAGAGGTGATCTCTGGCTGAATCTCCCATGGAGAGCAAGGCTCTGATGTCCATTATAGCTGTCAGCCAAAATTATATATATTTAGGTAAGAAGTGATCTCTCGCATGCCCACTCTATTGTGAATCATTGAGCCTGAGCTGGCATTACACAGCTTGTTACGTTTCAACTTACAGGAGAAAAATGCTGGTCAGCCGTAACTCTTCAGGGTTAAATATGCCACAGGAACATGGGCACTTGTCTTGCAGGCCAAGGGCTACATCAGGGGCTGCTTTTGGAGCTGGGGAGGTGCTCTTGAAATGTCTTCTCCAATACATTGGGTGGCTGTTTCTCTGCAATGAGCTTCCTATTCTTGCATCTTGAGGGTGAAGTGTGTTTGTGGAAAGGTGTTAATATTAGTATTATTAGGTATTAGTATTAATAAATACTAATGTGAGTTGGCTTAGGGAGAGGTCCCCAAAGGACTGATGTTCTGCTGCAAGTAATTTTAACCAGTTGTTTTAGTTGCTCAGCTGTTTAATGTATCAGACTGGTTTGCTGGCTGGAAGTTGCTTTCTTAGACCTGTCAATTACCAGACCCTGCCAACGGTCCTGCTTATTGGTGGCAAGCCAAAACAGGGAGAGGAAACACCTATGTCAAAAAGAAGGTATGTAAGGTAGAGCCTAGCAGCTGCAATGGAAGCTGTAAAATGTGGGCTTGACTTTAAATCAGGGTCAGCTTCCCATTGGAGTAATACAGATCCTTAACTGGGCAGCCAGCCAAGAGCTGGGTGTGATTAGTCAGAGACATTATGATCTCCGAGTCCACCTATATTGACCCTGCAGGACTCCCAGCTTGAAAACATTAAGAACTTGCTACATTTTGGTGCTAAAATTGTCATCGAGCACCCCTCACCCACCCCCCCACCCCCCCCAAGTTTTTTCTACTCCATAGGCAGGTGTGAGAAGCAGTTACCTTCTCTGCAAGCAGATGTTTAACTTTGTCTTGGGCTTTGAAGCAATGCTGAGCTTGCATAGGAATTGGGCAAAAGGTCGGGGCTTTTGAGAACATCCCTGTTTTGAGCTCGGTTTCCTAATGCAAACCTCAGCCAGTCTCGAGGGTCCTGCAGCCACCTCCCTGCTGGCTCATTACTGATAAGCGATGCAATTTCATCCTTATCATTCCAGCTGACAGCAGCAAAGATGACTCATCCCCAGCACTGTTATTGGAGTGCGAGTTTAGCCTCCAATTGTGTTGGGAAAAGAGAATAAGCAGGACTGGTTCATGAAGAGGGCTATATTGTTCCTTCCAGTTCAGGGTTGCTGGCTTGCGGCTCAGACACTAACAATATTGCCAGTCTCTCTGCAATATCACTCCTTAGTGGGGCAGAAGCAGTAAAGAAAAGAGGTCTGATCCAGGTTTGGCTTTGTGCTGTGCCCAAACTTCTTGTTGGTTCTTCCTCCTTCAGGAAACAGTCATTCTGCAGGTGAAGTATGAAATGCATCCACTGAATAAATTGAAAGAGACTGTCTCAGCAGGGGAGGGACTCGAATAACCTTATGCTCTGTCAGTTTGGGGAGTGGGGTGGGGGGGAGGAGGTTTCTAGCCTTCCTCAGATGCAGATTTCCCAGGGGTGATGCTTTTTGTCCTGTATGTGTTTTTTGCTTTTGGCAAGCTGCCCTTGACGTGCTGTGTGTTGCTTGAGATGAAAAGCTGAACTGAAGCATGTTCTTAACACTTAGGAAAGCAGCAGCGTTGTCAGATTCACCTTGAAATGCTGGCAAACAGTTTTGCAGAGGCCAGCACCTGTGTTACCCTGTGTTGTCAGGGCTGCTGCATTGGCTGCAGTCCATAGAGGTGAGGAAGACCATGGCCTCCCTTCCTGGTAGAGACAGCAGCAGCAGATAAGAGTTGACTGAGGATGCAAAGGAGGAACAGTTTGGTTCCGGCCTCAATTTCTGGAAGTCTGGTTCAGGATTTGAGATTGCTCCCTGCGCTGATGTCCCCTCTGTGACATGCCAGTCATACCTGGGCTGTCCCTGAGCAATACCACTTCTGGTTCTCTCCTGCAGAGCTGTCGTGGTCACCTGTTGATGTCAGCTGGTGGGACCTTTCTGTTATCTGCCAGATTTGTCTCTCTCTGATGTTATGACATGCTGGACACCTCCCTGGGCCCTTCACCTTGGGGAGATACTTTTAGGTGGAATGCCTAATTTCTAGGTACAGGTGGATGGGAACAGCTGAAGAAACATCTTTTGAAAATATGTGCAGGTCAGTCACTGTCAGAGCATCCTTGGCTTGCAGAACTGGCATTAAGGTCAAAATTTCTGTCTCTGTACCAGCAAAATGATGATGGGTTGTTTATTCCAAGCATCTGTAGGGTGAAAGAGACCTTTCTGCTGGAGAAGGTCATTCTGTAGTGGGTGTATGTCATTCTGCTGGTGCCTGGTGTGGTCCATACAATCAGTCTGGTGCCAGCTCGCTGATTTATAACCCTGATGCTGCAGTGTCATGGGACCTCACTGTACAGATCCCCTCCCCTTCTTCTCTGATGCCTTGCTTGCTTTGTACTGACAAATTTTAGGAGCCACTCCTATAGATTTGCATAAGGTCAGATGCCTCCTCTTCTTCCTCCTCCTACTTGCTTTCAGCATGCCTGAACAGCGTGCATCTGACAGGTTGATCTGCCTCCAGGAAGACTTCCCGTCTGTTCCCTATTGGACGTCAAAATTCTTCCCTCTGCTAGTATCAACCAGTCAAGGTATGCGACAGGGGAATGCTCTGACCACTGGACCGTGTTGGTGCGTGAGTGCTGCTGGGCTATGCATGAGTTGCGGGCAGGAGGGTGTCCCAGGGTGCTCGATGCCTTGACTTTCCCTGTGCATCCAAATATGGCATCTCAGGAGGATGCAACAGGACTTTGCTCCCCTTCCTCATCTGTATTCTCTCACCTGAAAGCAGATGCTTCAGCCCAGAATTCGATGTCAGTGCTGGCACTGCTTGTGGTATTGCACGTGGCAGTGGCTCTGAACTGCTTCAGCCCTGCAGCATCTCCCTCCTCCTTCCCTTCCTTGCCTTCCTTGTGCTGCCCACATGCCCATACAGGGCCATGGCCGTTCGCCCTGCAGAGGATGCTGAGGCTGGACTGCTTTTTTGGCAGAACAACAATCTGTGCTTAGGTCAGCCGTAATTTAATCGAGTGGTACAAAGGATTTAGCGCACCTTGCAGATGGAAATTGCCTTGGGCTGGATGAAAGAAATACGCATGCCATTCCCTTTCTCTTCTCCTGTGATGGCTTAGTCTGTGGTTGGTTTTTTTTCCCTTCCCTACTCATGACATACAACTCGGAGGTAGTTTGCATCTCAGTGTGTCTCAAAGCATTACGAGGCTTCTTCCCTAGCAATGACGAATTCAGTATATAAAGCCCAGAACCATGATTTCCCTCAGGGTCCCTTGTAATAATAATTTCTGTAAATAAAGGCTGGAATCAGGATCTCCGTTGTAATAGGATTTTGTTTGTGCAAGGGCTGGTAGCTGTGTCCCCCTGATGCTGCCCTGTAATAGGATTGTGGGCTGTATCACAGAATTGCAAGTGGGCTGGGGGTGGGGGCAGGCCAGCACAGGGCACTCTTGCAGGGAGGGAGAGGGGTAGAACTACATTTGGGGTGCATTGGGAAGTTTTTCAGGTGGTGAACACAGAGCTGATGGGCACCTCTGATGTCTCTTGAATTGCTGCATCTTGGCAGGCTGGTGAAATGTCTGGTTTGTATTCATGGTTGGTTGCAGGGCACTCTGCAAAGACCACATGGCCAAGGTAAAACCCCTGTTCCCTGTAAGGTGCCAAACCCTGTGAGCCTGGGAGGATGGGGTATGAACTGGCTACAGAATGCTCTTGCTGCTGCTGTAACTGCATTGATCTGTGCAGCGAAATGCTGCAACCTCTTCATTCATCTCTGGACTCGCAGAACTTACGATTGCGTGCGCTGACTGCTGCAGTGACCCACACCATGAAGCAGCTGCCTTCTTGCGAAGCTCAGGTCTATAAAATACATACCGTTGCTGAGAGAGCAGTTTGACAGCCTCCTGAATGAAGGGTGCAAGAAAATGTTGTGCTTAATTACACCTGCTTGGGAGAGAAGTGGGTGAGGAGGCATGTGCGATTGCAAGCCTTTGGGGCTGTTATATTTTTTTTTTCTCACCTATTCTAGCAGTAAGAAGTGCATGGGGGAAACATGCGTGTGTTCGCACATTCACGCTGCTACACCTGCCGGGTGCAATAATTCTTACTCTGCTGGTGAACGGATGCTGATGGAAACTTTTCTTCAGCAGGAGGACCCAATAGTTGTGCTGGAAGTGATGGGGATCTTTGTGTCTGAGCTACTGCAGCACTGCAGAGTGTCATCGCCACAGGATCCTGAATGGCTGTGGGTAAAGGCAGTGTGTTTTGAACATACACACCTCAGGCACTTTGGTAAATTAAGATTTCTAGCCTTAGACTGACTGTGTTTTGTCCCAAAAGCCTCACTGCCTGAATTGGTCCTGTACCCAGATTAGGTGGACTCAGTACCACCTGCAGATGTGAAGAGAAGCCCAGCCATTTCTGCACTGTGGAGGCGAGAGGCTTTTCCCCAGGCAATTGTGATGGCTATGGGCTGGTGCTGAGTTCAGCGTTGGCAGTGGCGAGTTCTGTTGTTCTGAAAAATAACCAAGTGCCGAAAGTGTTTGTCACTGCTGCTTTGTGAAAGGTGTGCTGGCACTTTGCATCCCTCCCTGGTGTCATGGGGAAGGCTCAAGTTAGCTCTGACAAAGCCTGCACACCATTCGCAGTGTAATTAGCACCACAAGTCTTGCTAATTGCTGAGGGTTTTTTCTACACCCACCCACCCCCCCCATCCCTTTTCTCCAGCACAAAATTTCTCTAGTTATCTTGGGTTATCATCACGGTAGACAGCGTGCTAAGCCTGGATGCTCCTTCTGAGGGCTGGTGTCAGGAATAATTACTGCTGTAGTAAGCTGATCAGCCCTTCATTATTAGCTGCTGTTGTTGTTACCCGACATTGATTAGTAATTTGTAGCTGCCGGTGCTTTCCTCTGCCCTCAAAGCCAAGCATTTGCTGGTGCCATGGTGCTGTTCTGCCAAGGACAAACGAACATCTTCCCCCTTGCCACCCCTCTCGGTGCTTCTCTATCTGTGCTTTGGTTTTTAAATACACGGTTTGTGGCTGGGAAAGCAGCACCAGCCCTGTCTGAATGCTTACTTTGCAGCTGAAAATTACTGATGGTTCCAGCTGGCCATGATGATGCAAGATAGTGTGGTGAGTGACCCAGTCATGGGACAATGTTTGTAATTTCAGACTGAGTGCCTCAGAGTGATGGCCTCAACACCCTGTCATCCCTGGATCCTGCCAGCTAGAGAGGGCAGCAGAGATGCCACCATAAATATTAACTTGCTCCAGAGCGGTCTGTGATATTTGCAGGTGGCTGCTCACATGTGTTCATGTCTGGGCTGGTGAGCTGTGGCAAAGGTGGGGTTTGGGTGGGAAGAAGAAAATATGTCCATAGACCCTGTCCTGTTATGAGATGTTCAGGGTTGTTTTAAAGTAAGATCATTTAGTAACTTGAAAGTGCAAATGCTGGGAGAAGGAGAGTTTCCCAGCCATGACCTGGGATGGCCAGGGGTCCTTGCTCTGCAGAGCTATGCCATTTGATGGTGCAGATTCCCTCTGCCCTCTCCCTGTGGCTGGGTCTGTCTCTTATGTGTTTTGGCTGTTTCTCCCCGGCTCCGTGAGCCACATGCTGTTACTTGTTTGTCTGATCCACTGATCTGTGGACCTGCTGTTCCTATCAAAAGCAGGGTCAGAGAGCAGAAGGCAGGCTTGCAAGCCTGTACTGGGGCGGGGAGGGAAGTTTGAGAGGGGTATTGGGAGGCAAGTGCCTTCCATGTGGTCTGTATCCCGGCTGTGTCTCTTGTGCCAGCGTGTTGTTGACTCTTCTACTGTCTCAGCATCTCAGCAGCGAATCTTTTGAGCAATTCAGGTTGTTCAACATGATCCGTTGTAGAGCAGCATCCCAGGAGACAGTCGTGTTGTTACAAACATCTCCTGTGTGCAAACAGTAATCTACCCTGGGCTGCCAGGGCTACGCAGTAATCTACACTGCCAGGGTAAGGGGGATAAGCTCTCCTGCGCGGAGGGGGGGATGGAGGAGGTCTTGGGCTGGCATGGTGCAGACCACTCTTCCCACCTGTCTCTGTAAGCTGTGCCACTGGTGCTGGGAGGCAGCACGTGCAATCAATGCTATAGTATGTAAATGTCCGTCTGACACAGCAGGTATAAATCATGCATGAGCAGCCAGAGACGGCAGGGAACGCGCCTCCTGTAACCCCTGCTCTGACTAGCGTCCTTGTGGTGCCAAGGGGGTGGCAAGGGGCAAAGCTTGATGTCACTTCTTGGCACTCCAAGAGGACGTTATTCAAAGAGACGGTGACCTCTTCTGGTGCGCAGAGCACTGCCGGGGATGTCCAGCCTCACGTCTGCGGCAAATCAAATGATGTGCTGTTGGAGAGGAGGGTTGGGACTCAGACATCCATCACCAACCTGCTGACCGTGGAGGAGAGGAAGAAAGAGCTGCAGGAAGCTTCCCCGCCGGTCCTTGGAGGCGCTGGTAGCTTTAATCATGGGGTGTCTTCTTACTCATCCATTAGTGGGTAATAACCATGGCTCCCTGCGCAAGCACCTTAATGGCTGCCTGGCCTGGACCAGCCCTAATTATGACTGAAGAGTGTTTTTTCTTCAAAACCTCTGCTTGAATGTGTTTTTTCTAGTCTCTCACCTTCCCAGGTGCGATTTCCTGGGCTCAGGGTGGGCGTGTTTTTTCTTTTCTTTAGTAGTTCCAGTGATTCACCAGTTTAAAAATGTGAGAGGACGGTGGGACACCTGACCAGGCTTTCTTTCTGATCAACACATTCAGGGGATTTTGTTATCTTTTCTCTTACTCCCCAGAGAGCTCAAGCTCTGAGGTGGCTGCAAACTGCAGAAATTAATCTTTGCTGACAAAAGCTTCCAGACTAAGCACTGGTTGGGATTTGAGGACGTGCTTGAAGTTGCAGACCATGTGTGAGAAGGGCACTCCCAGGTAAGCTTGAAAAGGTGGAGATAGCACCAGGATGTGTCCCACCGCTGTGGTGGTGGGTTGCAGCGGGGTGTGTGCTTGCCGTGCGGCAGTTAAAGGTGTCTAGGCCACTTTCTGGGCATGACAATGACTGGGTAGTGGCACAGCTCTTGCTATTGCTGGGGATTTTGGAGGGTGAGACTGGAAGCTGAAGTGCCAGCCAACAGAGATCTGCCTCTTGCTTGCAGGCTGCTCTGTAGGTCTGAGAGGTTTCTTCAGCTTGGAGGCTATATGCTCCTGTTTCTGTTCTTTGATGGTGCAAGCCAGCTGGTTTCACCGGGCCAGCCTCAGTTTACCTCAAATAAGAATGTTACCTTTGACCTCAGCTGAATTCCCTGGTGCATCCTCTCTCCTGTGGTCTACCCAGGCCCCTGCTTTCCTTGCCTTGCTGACCCCTGGCTTCATGTCCAGCTTGCCCCTGCTATTAGGGCCACTATCTCAGCCACAGGAGCAACACTGGGCCTTGGCTGCTGGCTAATGTGTCACTGGAAAGGACAGAGGCTGCCATGGTCTCCCTCTTCCTCATGCTTGTTTCAGCTCCCGTCAGGGCTTGAGAGGGAGCATCTTCTCTGTGCTTGCATGCTCTTTGTGGTCACAGCCTGTGTGACCACCTGCAGACCTTGCTTAGCCGCCTCCTATGCTGTCGTTTAGGTTTCCTGGGGTTGGGATTCCCAGGGCCTTTGGCATAGGTGCGATCTCTGCAGCACTCAATGTGCTAGTGGAGGACACTGTGGCAGTCCTGCAGGGGACACTTGTTTGCTGCCTGAACCATACTCCTCTGTGGAGGACCTGCCTCTCTCTGCTGACCAGGAGGTGCTGGTTGATATGCCACTGTGTGGCCTGATGTGCCTCTGGTCTTGTGTGATGGAGACAGAGCAGTGCGTGAGGGGCTGTTAACTTGGAGAGGAGTGTGAGCCAAAAAAGCTTCTGGAGAACATCTCCACTGTGGAGCGGGACCTGGTCCAAAGTGGGAACTGCTGGGATCTGAGCCCACCTTTACAGAGGATGTTGCTGGGTGGTTGGTGCTTTCTTGTGTGCAGAAAGGGCTTGAGATCCACAGCTGAGCCAGATACTTTCACACCTCTCTCCATTTCACAGACTCTGGTAAGGCTCCATTGGTGTGTCCCCATAGGAGAGCTCGGTCACCTCAGGATAGTCTGCCTATGGCCGTAGGGAAGATTCCCCAGCTCACGTCTCTCCAAGTGGGTTGCTGAGGGCAAGCTTTCAGGAGGAACAGTTGCCTAAGCTCTGGCCAAGTTCTCCCAAGGAGAAAAGGAAGACCCAAGTGTTGCAACATCCCTTAAAGCTCTCTATCTAACGTTGATTGAAATCTCTTGGAGTCTGGCCCATGCTGTACTCCTAAACCTCAGCTTCCCTGTCCCTGCTAACAGCTCTCTTCTGCACAGGTGCCTGGGGAGGGTCGAAATTCCTCCCAAGTTTTCCCACGCCCTTCTACAAACAAGGCAAGGGACCTCTAGATGGCAATGTTTCTGTTCAGGAGGCCAGCAGCTGCTTTTCAGGCAAGCTGTAATGTTCCCTTTCGTGCCGAGCTTTGGAGAAGCTCTGAGATTTATGCTGGGCTGAAGTGGACAGCTTAGTACCCTGCTGTCTCTTATCACTTCCTCAGTGAAAGTGGCTTGGATTTTGTGACCTCAGGGGACCAGTGGTTTTAGCAGGCTGGACAGTAGTTTTCTGGCTGTCCTTCTCCATGTGATGAAATTGGTTCAGGCTTGATTGCTCAGACAACTGCCCAGTGGTCGGGGAGGTACCAGGGTTTCTGGACATGATGGGAGTCCCTTGCTGTGACAGGGAGCTGCTGGTAAAGGGCTCAGTGTTGTTGATGCTTGGCTTGTTTCCCACATGTGCTTGAGGATGCAGAGGAGTTTACTCCAATGCAGTCAGGGTGTGTGGAGGGCATGAGTGTGAAAATAGGGCCTTGCTGTTTGGCTGAAGAAGAGCTGGGAGGTTCGGGAAGGACTGGAGAGAGGACTGTAATTGCTCCTGCATACTTAGAGTTGTCACTTGCTACCTCCTCCCTGCACCTAGCTCTGCTTGGTGCCTGAGTGATGGCGATGCTGGGCTCAATACCCTATGCCTTTCCCAGGGCTTCTGCTGTAATGCTGGATGGAGACCGCATCTCAGAGGCTGTGCCCGTGTTTATCATCTGTCCTGCATGCCAATGCGACGGGTACTTTCTTTGTTCATCAATGTGAAGGGAGAAAGGATGGAGAGAAGTTTGGAGGCCTGCCAGAAGGCTCCTGACCCTCACTGGCTGCACAGACAGCCTTGGTTCAAGCAAAATCTTTCTTGCTCGCATTGCAGGGCCCTCCAAAAGCAGTCTGGGTGATGGGCTGCCTGAGGAGCCAGCTCCCGTGTGCCTTTGGCTTCTACCTGAAGTCCTTGCAGCTTCCGGGGGACCAAGCTCACTTGGCTTCTCCTGACCATGTTTTATCACAGGCTCAACCCGCCTGCAGACAAGAAGAGGAGAGGAAGACTTGGAGAGCTGGGGATGCCTTCCTGCCTCTGGGCACTGTGAAATGCAGCACGTGTAGACTGGGGTCCTGTAACTCTTCCCTCTTACCGTCTTCCTGGGAGCTGGCAAGAAAATACAGCCCCTTGCCTAGGTCCGCAGAAGAGCCAAGCTGGGTGGAAGGCAAGCACCAGATTCAGCAAAAGTCTGAGCAAGAGATCAGGTGGCCCATTTGTACACATTGTGGCTCCTTGAAGTTTTATGAATCCAGGTATACACTCATCTTGGGAGGACTAGGTCTGTTTTGTGGGCCAGAAGTAGAGGTTACACCCAGATCTTGCTTGAACTTGTCTGGCGTGCTGATAACAGCTGACCTGGCATCTGGGGCCACCTCCTCTTCAGCTTTTGGTGATGGTTTGAGCTAATTCCTGCCACTTCCACCAAGGGAAGTCTTGAGGTGTGCACAGTGTTTCTTACCTACATGGCAAGGGTGGGAGTAGCAAGCCCTGCTCCTGAAGCTCTCCCCTTACTCTCCAGCCCTTCCCTCTCCCATCTGCCTGCCTGGCCTGGTTCTCCCAGCCCTGGCCCTTCACCCAGGGCTGCTCATGCTCCTCTTCAGCACTGCAGAGGAGCCTTGAGCTGATCCTGGCCAGTGGAACGATTCTGGTGCTGCAGAATGTGGAGGGGGTATGGGGTGTCAGGGGCTGCAGGAGTTGCTGATCGTTTCCTAGCTCTGCCACAGCAGAGGAGAAATCCTTTCTATCTCCCTGTGCATTGTTTCCATCTGCATAAACCAGAGACAGTGATCCTTTTCTCACCTCGTTGAATTGATGCCAAAGGGGAGAGACTGGCTCCTCCTTGCTGTTTTTCCCCCAGCATGCATAATAGTCTCTTTGGAGTTGGCGTGCTTGTGCCTGAGCTCTCCAGTCCACCAAGAGACCTTGAACCCTGGCTTTACAGGAGCGTGGCAGCAGGGGTGAGCTGGCTGCCTCCCAGCCTCTCCATGCACTCAAGGCCGTGTGAGAGCTTGCACTCGTCTCCAGCCTACGCAGGCGCTTTCTCTGCCTGTCCTGCACCTGCAGCCCTGGGAAGACGGCTACAGTCATGATGCAGTGGGCATGGACAATTGATTATAAGCGCTCGTAGATTACCTGGAGCAATGCTATTAAATTTAATACAGTTCTCCACTGGCTCTTGGGGCACAGCCTTGGGTTGTGTAACTGACATCTTGTTGCAAAGCGTTTTGGGGACATTGCTAGGGGCGTGAGGCAAAGAGTTTCAGCTGCAAAGCGGGAGAAGAAGATGAGTTTCTGTTGAGATTTATTTCCTGCCCAATAATTGCCCTGAAAAGCTGTGTAAACCTTCTCTGTTTGTGGAACAAATACTGCAAGAGTTACTGCTCTGACCTTTTTTTTCTTTTCCACTGGACAATTGCCTGTGCCCTTGCTATTCAGAAGCCTTGATATGCTGCTGGCAGATTTATGCCATGTTGAAACCCACCTCTTATTGCTTCTGAGTTGATTGGAAGAATGGAAACTTGTTTGCTGAAAAATAAACCCACTGCCACACGCCCTGCATGCCAAGCTAAGGTTGAAGTTTAAAAGAACAGTTGGGAGCACTGACCTTTTCTCCTTGTCATCTCCTTGTCTTCTGTCACTGTGTCATCTGTGAAAGGTGGGTGACCAGCTCCCAGCAGGATCACCATTAGATTTAGGCCAGAGTGAGATACCTTATGGGCAACACATGCTGTGACGGAGCGAGGCCACTGCTTGCTGTGGGCTTGATGCCTCTCGACGGAAGCGCTGTTCAGTGTGAAAGTCCTGCCCTGTCTTAACAAAAGCTTGTGGCAAATACCCATGTGAACACTCTCACAATGATTTTGTGCCTGCTAAATTTGGAAGTAAATCCACCTTCCTTGGCAGCAATAGTAAATCAGATGAGGCATGTCCAGCGAGGGTTTGGAGTCCATTGCAAAATGCACTTAGTTTGTGTGTGGTTCAGGGTTTGCCCATGCTGAAGAGGAGCTCTCTGGAACAAACCTCCGAGTTGAAATCCTGCCCTGGGTGAGATCCCAGCAGTTTGTTAGTGCTTTTTGGGGTCTTAATCACTCTGTGAGCCTCTGATAGTGGTGCTAAGTGGCCCTCTTTCCTCTGTATCAACACAGAACTGGTAAGCCAAGAGGGTTGTGTGGTAGCCAGACAGCCTGGAGAGGCTGTATGTGGAAGGCCACTTAGAGTCATTGATCCTCCCCTTGGATGCCGCACAAGAGCAGATGCCACTTGCAAAATCAGCCTCAGCTCCTCATATGTGTTGGGTGGTTCTGCGGTCCCTATGTTTTCTGCATGCCATCGCTACTGGGACCCTTAGGAGCCTGTGCCCACCTCCACCCTGCCGGCTTACTGCCAGAAAACAACCCTGTCCAAGCAGAGATGGTTCTGCCTGTTTTATTCTGCAAGTTTTATTCTTGGTAATGTAGGATCTGTGGTAGCTGGTAAATGTCAGCCCTCATTAGGAAATATATCTCGTGGGTGTGTTTCTCCTCACGTCCAAACCTGTTGGAGCTGCTGGTATTGCACCAAGTGTCTGAGTGGGGAATCAGGCCCATACATATGTATATACGTATGTATGTAGGTATGCGTGCACTTCCTCCTGCAGGTGACAGGAGAGTGGAGGGTGTGGGTTTTAATCTGTGTGTGTGTGGGCAGCTCTGCTGATGCTGTTTGTCAGCTGGAATCCCAGCACAGGGCTCTGCGGCATCAGCCACGGCTTCCTTTTTGCCTTCTGTCACATTTGGAGGGAGGGAAGATGTAGCTGAGTCTTGCAATAGTAGGTCAAAACATACTGCAGCACTAAAGATCAGAGCAAAAGCTTTCTTGTACAAACACATGGTTTTATTCATCCTCTTATTTTCTTTATCAAATGCTTACTTGCCTTTACAGAGCAGCTTTCAGCCTCAGGGAAAGCAAGCGACTTGTTAGAAGGGAGGCTGGGCTAGTGACTGGAGTGGGTCACAGTTATGGAAGACAGGCGATCTGGACTTTTATTCCTGGCTCTGCTCTGGCCCCTTGCACTCCAGATCTCTGTGAAGACCTTAAGAAATGAAAGCAGGACTGTTGCTGCATGTGTATGCGGCACATAGCGTGGTGGCATACTCAGAGCATCCCTGGCACAGCAAGAAATGCTGGTCGTGACAATCACACTATGAACAAGGATTGTTATGCTACTTGAAGTGCTGCTGTTTCTGGGTGGGTAGCAGGCTGGTTAGGGTACAACCTGGTTAGGGTGCTGAAGCAAGCTCTCTTACCCAGACAGAGCTCTGCCTGGGATTCTTCAATGTCCAGGCATGCAGACAGCTTATTTTTAAGGTCTCTTTTGAAAGATGTCAGCTCCCCCTCCCTACTCTTCCCCAGGCGGCGAGAGCAGAAAACTAAATTTATCTGCATTGGGACAGAGAGAGCTGGAGTAAACCAGCCAGGAGCTGCTGGGTAGAACAACTAGCACAGAGCTGTCTGTCCATGTCTGGGATGCTCGGGTACTGTTGATGCTGGGGTGGCAGTGACAACTACATAGCATTTCCATTTCAGCCCCTGTGTTTCAGAATTTACTGGAAAGTTTGCCTTGTGGGTGTGAGGTTTTGTCTGACTCAGTCCCTGGGTTGATTTATGTTTTTATACGTGAGGCAAAGCTGTCCCTCTGCTTTCTGGGAGAAAGGTGAGGAGCTGCATTCCTTGACTTCCTTCCTAAGACTTTGTGAGAACCCTAGTGTGGAAACGGTGCTAGACAAGAGGTTGAAGCACAGCCTGCGAATAGCCCTTCTTGCTCAGGGGCTTTTGAATATCCTGTAGGTAGTGCATAGGAATGGGAATTGCGAAGGACTCAATATTTTCAATTTGAACCTAGCTGCCCACAGCTCCCTTTTTGGGGTTGTTATTGACTGATGCAGACTGGTGGAGGGGAACACAGGGCAGATGTTTGAATGACTCTGTGCTACACTGGCTACTGTGTGCCTGGATTGAAGAGGAGACTCTTCAATGTAAGTCCCTTCCTGGGGCTATCTGGGGGATGCTCTGTGCCTGGGGGCAGGAGCAGGTGGGGATGGGGTGGGATCTATTGTTCCTTTTCACCTCCTTCTAAAACTGGAATATCCATCTCTGTCAGACTGCTGCTAATGAATAAGTTAAACAGCATCTCCTTACTGGAAACTCTTTTCAGTCCAATTAAGATCTTGCAACATGTCAGTTGTGACAATAAAAGTGAATTAAGTCTCATTTCTCCTTTTTTACGATGTTTATTAGAAGATGGAAATGCTCATTTAGAGAAGCTAATAGTGGTTATTTATTTGTCAGTGGTACCAAGAAGCCCCTGCCCAGGCTAGGGACCTGTTGTGCCAGATGCTGTGTGTTCCTGCAGAAGAAAAGGGAGCCAGCCCCGGGGAAAGGACTGACCACAGGAGGAGAGCCCAGGTGAGGTAGGCAGACCCCAAGGCTGTTCAGCCCCAGCTGCAGGACTTGCTGCTGCTTGGAGACGTTTGAGAGCCATTGAAGCCAGTGGAGATCTATCTGCACCCTACTGCTCAGCAAAGATTACTCTGAGCGGCAGAATCTCTCCTCTGACCACTTGTCCTCCTTGTTGCAATACCTCTGTCTTCACCAGCCAGTCCCAGAATTGCTAGGGAGGATGTGTTGGGGAAGCAGGTGGATAGGCATATTGCACAGCTGTATAAACCTCTCTTCCTGAGGAAGCCAGGGTAGAAGTGAAAACTAAAAGCTTTAACTCCGGAGTACAGCTTGATGGGAAGAGTAGATCATGGCAAAGAGGAGCATCTGACAGTCCTGTGGGTCCCTTCTGTTTCAGATGGCTCTGTCCCTCACCCTCAGGCCTTTGTCTGCCGGCAAAGAGGAGAATGCTTAATTCACCTCCCCTGTCGAACTGTTTTGATTCTGTGGCTTGGCCAAGACTTAAAGCAAGCTCTTCCAGGGGCTTGGGCTGCTAGTCAAGATGTTTTCCAGCACATCTAATGGGGAAAGAGAGTTATTATTTTATTGCCTTGAGGAACCCAGGCAAGAGGATGCAATAGAAAAGGCCTGTAGGAAAGTTCAGTGCAGCAGCTTGTTTTCAAGGGGAGTTTGGTTTGTGCTTCTCAAAACCAGTTAACTCCATCCTTAACTGTTACACTTAAAGGATCCAGCAACGAGGAGCAGCAAATCCAAGGATATGGAGGCACAGGGACTGAAAAGCAGGCCAGGAAGGAGAAAGCCATGTGCCAAATTGCTGATCTTCCCCTTCTGTCTGTCCTGCAGAAAGCCAAGTCCAGAGTCAACCCTCAATGCCTGTCCCTGCAAGGGAGACCCCACAGCATTGGTGGAGGAATGGGTAGGGGTCTGCCCCTCCTCGCCCTGAGGTTTGACAGGGTCTCGTGGGTAGGAATGTGCCACAAGCAGACTTTACTAAAGGTAAATTTAGGGGGAAGCATTCAGGACAGTGAGACAAATCATCCTATGGGTCGCTGCAGACCCGTGACTAAGCTGTTGGCTGCTGGGCTCTGCTCCTAGCCTGTGTTTTAGACTTCCAGATGTCTGACTTCCAGCCTGGCCCTGCCTGCGCTCCTGCAAGTCTGGTAGACTTGGCAGTGTTAGGTTAATGGTTGGACTCAATGAGCTTAAAGGTCTTTTCCAACCTAAATGATTCTATGATTCCTGTCTGACTCCTGGGCTTCTTTGTCAGGACTTTTTGCTTTGTGCTGTTGATGCTCGTGGTTGTTGTCCAGACTCAGGATCCATCCTTGGCTCTAGCCTCACGTAAACACGGGTTTGGGTTGCCTGTGAAGGTCATCACATGGAGGACAGAAGCAAGGGCCTTTGAAGATCATATTGGAGGTGAGAACAGGGAGAGTTGGGAGAGGCAAGGCCGCAGCAGGGTGTGCTGGCTGGCTTCCCCAACTCCCACAGCGGGATCTCCAGGCTGGGGTGAACTGGCAGCAGCCATACCACAGGCTGGGCTCCTGCTTACTGCCATGTGAGTACAACACACCGGGGCTCTGCTCTGTCCACCAGCCAGCCTTGCAGCGTTGCGGTGGGCTGAATCTCCATCTGTATGGGAGGCGAAAGCATCCTTCTTGTTTCTGTCCCACAGCTGTTGATGTTTTGAAGTTAAGACAACATTTAAATGATTAAAAAAAAAACCAAAACAACACACCCAGACTTGGTTTATCAAGGGAGCTCCTAATGAGCAGAAAGGGAGGGGAAACAGACACAGGAAGGGCAGCAGAGACTAACAGCCTGGCAGAGCACTTGTCATCTTGACAACACAGTAAGTTTCAAACTGGGCTCACTCTTGACGTTTGCCTGAAGGTATATTTAACTAGTGCGGGAGACACTGGAGCAGAAGTGTGCACCTTTGAGCCTAAGGAAGCCTCAGTGGGGGTTAGCCAGGTTTTGGAAGGTGGGAGATGCACTCCAAATGTAAAATGTGCATCCTTCCCTCCCTCTTTGTCTGTGTGTAGTCAGACTGAAAGGCTGTGCTTGCAGCTCAGTGAGAGAGGATGCTAATGAAGCGTGAACCGGCTGCGCTCAGTGTCGGCTCCTGTGCTTTCTGCCACCAGCCTGCCTGCCTGCCCACTTCTTTCTTTCATTCTTTCTGTATTTGCATGTTGGGTTTGACGAACGGAAATGTGGGATTCTCTTTGAAGCAAGAGGGATGGCAAACAAGCAGATAGAGTGGGAGCTCAAATACTCCTTTCCCTGGGCGAGGCTAAACGTTGGAGGATGTACAAGGCATCTGGGGGTGGTTTACAGTCTTTAGGACCTTGAGGCTGATTGGAGAAGACCCTGGGTTTTGCAGGTTGTGGGGTGCAAAGAAGGGGTTTTTGAGTAGCTCCTAACTGCCTTACTGCTTTTTTTTTCAGTCCCTGATCATTGGCCCTGACTTGGGGTGCTCCAGGGCTTCTGCTGCTCTGTACACTGTCCTGAGCTCCCAATCCTTCTCACCCCAGATCTTCCAAAATGCACCTCCCACTTCACAGTATCACAGTATCACAGTATCACAGTATGCTAGGGATTGGAAGGGACCTCAAAAGATCATCTAGTCCAATCCCCCTGTCGGAGCAGGAACACCTAGACGAGGTTGCACAGGAAGGTGTCCAGGCGAGTTTTGAATGTCTCCAGAGAAGGAGACTCCACAACCTCCCTGGGCAGCCTGTTCCAGTGCTCTGTCACCCTCACTGAGAAGAAGTTTCTTCTCAAATTTAAGTGGAACCTCTTGTGTTCCAGCTTGAATCCATTACCCCTTGTCCTATCACTGGTCGCCACTGAGAAGAGCCTGGCTCCATCCTCATGACATTCCCCCTTTATATATTTATAAACGCTAATAAGATCACCCCTCAGTCTCCTCTTCTCCAAACTAAAGAGACCCAGCTCCCTCAGTCTTTCCTCATAAGGGAGATGCTCCACTCCCTTAATCATCTTAGTTGCCCTACGCTGGACTCTCTCCAGCAGCTCTCTGTCCTTCTTGAGCTGAGGGGCCCAGAACTGGACACAATATTCCAGATGCGGTCTCACCAGGGCAGAGTAGAGGGGAAGGAGGACCTCTCTCGATCTGCTAACCACCCCCCTTCTAATACAGCCCAGGATGCCATTGGCCTTCTTGGCCACAAGGGCACAGTGCTGGCTCATGGTCATCCTGCTGTCCACCAGGACCCCCAGGTCCCTTTCCTCTACACTGCTCTCTAACAGGTAGCTCCCCATCCTATACTGGAACCTGGGGTTGTTTCTGCCCAGATGTAGGACCCTACACTTTCCCTTGTTGTATTTCATTAAGTTATTCCCTGCCCAAATCTCCAGCCTGTCCAAGTCTCTCTGGATGGCAGCACAGCCCTCTGGCGTGTCAGCCACTCCTCCTAGCTTAGTGTCATCAGCAAACTTGCTGATAGTACACTCAATTCCCTCATCTAAATCATTAATGAATATATTGAATAATATGGGCCCCAGTACCGACCCTTGAGGCACTCCGCTGGTTACCGGCCTCCAACTGGACTCTGCCCCATTGACTACGACTCTCTGGCTTCTCTCCTTCAGCCAGTTCGCAGTCCACCTAATTATCCGGTCATCCAGTCCACACTTCCTCAGTTTAGCCATGAGGATGCTGTGGGAGACCGTGTCAAATGCTTTACTGAAGTCAAGGTAGACCACATCCACCGCTCTGCCATCATCCAACCACCTCGTTATTTCCTCATAAAAGGCTATGAGGTTGGTCAAGCATGACTTCCCCTTGGAAAAGCCATGCTGACTGCCCCTAATAACCCTCTTATCCTTGATATGCCTTGAGAGGGCACCAAGGATAAGCTGCTCCATCAGTTTCCCAGGGATGGAGGTGAGGCTGACCGGTCTATAGTTACCCGGGTCCTCCTTCTTGCCCTTTTTGAAGACTGGAGTGACATTTGCTTTCCTCCAGTCCTCAGGCACCTCGCCCGTTTCCCAAGACTTGGTAAAGATGGTGGAGAGTGGTCCAGCAATGACTTCAGACAGCTCCTTCAGCACCCGCGGGTGCATCCCATCCGGACCCATGGATTTATGGATGTCCAGGTTGCTTAACTGGTCTCTCCAGGTTGCTTAACTTCCCTCAACCCCCCTGCAGCTCTCCTTGCTGGAGCAAGACCTCCTTCTCTATTAGCCCAGGTACCCCTGCTCTTCTCCCACACAGCCCCTGGCACTTACCTCTCTTTCTTCTCCCAACATTCAATGGTTCAGTCAGGCCCTTGCTCACTTTCTGTCACCATACCCTGTGCTGTGGGATTTCAGAAACCAAGATACAAACTCTGTTTCCATAAATCCTGGCCGCAGGCTTCTGTGTTGCATCCGCATTAAATACATACAGGAGTGAAAGACATCCTCTCCCCAAACTTGCCTGCTACCAAAATAGGCCAGGCAGTCACAGGAGAGCAGCATGCTTTATGTCTGGTCCTGTGTTACGAGAAGTTTCTGTGGCAGAGTGTAAGGCTGATGCGTTGACATTGAATGCTGCTGAAAAAGAACTTTTTTTTTTTTTTTTTTTTTTTTTTATAGTGAGTGACTTTTTGGCATTTTTGAGAAGCAAACCCCCAACTAGGATGCAGAATAAGAGATGGGGGTTGTGCAATGAATCACAGCATCTGCTGCCTTGGAGGGGTCTGAATAGTCTTTCATCACATCCCTAGGCATCTCGTGGCACGTCACCTGTGTGCAAAGGAACATCTGGAAGGGTGCAAGTGCAAATCTGCATTTGTATTGGCACTGCAGAACAAAGCCAGCCGCCTTCCAAATTCAGTTATAGCAGGAGGAAGTTGAAATGTGTTAGAAATTTGAGTGGGGCCCTGTGCAGGAGTCTTGCCTGGGAACAGGTGTCTGCAGCGGTACAGGGAATGGGCTAAAATCAGGGATGTTAGTCCATGCTCGTCTCTTGCGGCTATATGGTTTTATCTTCCTTTGCAGATTGGCTTTAAGATATGGGAAAGCATTGACGTTCTTCCCACAGGAGCGATTTGCTGAGGTCCTTAGCTGGTACAAATCAATCAAGCTTTAACTCACAAAGCACCCTATGGGGACACAACTTCGATAGGAACCTTCCCTCTGAAGTCTGATGTGATTTCCTTTTCTTCCAGCCACATATTTGCCTCTTTTCATCATGAAAATAAAAGCTGTGACAAAGCCTGGTGTAGCTCAGGAGCTGGTCCCCACCTCCTTTGTCCCAGCCTTCGTGCCCTCCATCAGAAAACCATGAGTCATCACCTCTTGGCTCCACCAGCCTTGTAATTTTTTTTTCTCCTCCTCACCCCCCGCACCCCACCCCAGCTGGGGTGAAGAAGCAAGAAAGCAAATAGGAATAAATACCTCCAGCCATAAAAGTGAAATAAATCAATACCTCTTCTCTGAAGCCAGAGATGCTTAATAGGCAAGGATCACTGCCAGATTGTAAAAAATGTGTTTAGTGTGCGGCTGGGGCAAGTTTAACCCTTGGACATAAACAGCTGAGCAGCTTCTCTCACCTCTGAATTAAATAACTTTAACTGCGGAGGGCTGTGATTAATAGAGGTGCCTCTAGTTGGGATGCATCAGGTACTTTGTGCCTGTGGATCATCTGAGCAATTGCCTGGAAGGGAGAAGTTGTTGCCAGGTCCCTTCTGCAGGCACAGCGATGCTTTTTTTCCTGGAGGGACAGCTCTATTTGCGGGTAAGGTAGCTCCTGGGCACTGGGCTGAGCTGGTGGGACTTCAGCTGTCCTTCCAGCTCTCCACCCTGCCTTTCTGTGGTGGGAATGCAAAGGAGTAAAACTAGGGTGAGGGAAACCTATCTAAACAAACTTGGTATTGCCCACGCTGGGGAAGAGCTGAGGGAAGTTCATGCCCCAGATGCCTGGGGCTTTTTCAGCATGCAGGTGAGAGTGCCTGAGTGTCACCATGTTGAGGGAATGAGAAGAACTGCCCTGGAGTGATAATATGTTTCAGGTGGATATGACAAGTTTAGTTTGTTTTCTTTGCAGGGCCACTTCAAGGTTCTGCTCTGGAAAGGGTTTGGTTATCCTGCACAGCTCTCCAGCATGCGTTTTCTCTCTTTGCTTGGCTAACAGAGCTGGAGGACAGAGTAAATCTCCTGTGTCTCAAAGCTGTGGTGGGCTGTTACTCCAGTCCCGATCTCTAGGATTTTTATTTTTATTTTTGTTTTCCTTCAAGGAGAGCCCATCCCAGGACTTTCATCATTTTCTGATCAGTCTTTTCCCTAAAAAGTATGGGGTATCAGGATGATGCGATGCAGCCATGCTTGGAGTAAATGGAATTGTAGGAAGCCTTAGTGAGGTGTTCCTGATGGGCTGGGGAAAGTGTTAGCACTGCTGTCAGCTAGTTTGGTGAAACTCCATCAGGAATGGTGGGGTTGTTCTGGCCACTCTTTCTGAAGACCAATGAAGTCAAATGGGAGCAGGTATGAAGAGGCCGACAGAGAAATCCAGGGACACAAAGATCACATCATACTTAGAGTTTGGCTTCACAAAAAGCAAGTCTGAGAGGTGATGTGCTGCCTGTATATTGGGGCAGAAATAGTTGTTAGGGAGAAGAACTATTTAGAATAAGCAGATGTTGGCACAAGGACAACTAGTTACGTGTTGGCCATAAACCCAGGAGGCTGGTGACAAGCAGAAGGCTCCTGCATGTTAGGTACCGGTCCCACTTCCAGTGGTCGTGGAGTGGGATGCAACAGGGCTGGTTTAAAGCGAAGCTGAGCAGGAATAATTGCTTGATGTGACTCCAGCACTGTTTAGAGGCGGGATGTGGGGTTTCTTGCTAGTCTTATTTATGATGGTCCATGTGCCTTTTGTTGGGGCTGGGAGTGCAAAGATAGCCAAGATGTTCCAAAGAGGATTAGGGTCAGTTTACGGCAAAGCCTTCCTGCACCTCTAAAGCTATTTGTTTTCCTAGCACACAGACACACACAGTTAAGTGCTGCCTGAATGTTTTCCTGAACTGTCAGAAGCCTTTTGCTGAGAAAAGCTGCATGATGGAAGTTAACTTTGTATTTAGGAGCTGGTGGTATCTGGCACAGCTCTGATAAAGCCAGCTAGTTTCTGTGTGAAAGGAAGGTAGGGTGTACAGGAAAAGGTGATCCTGGAAACACTTGCACTTGTATTTGTTTTGTTTTTTTCCTCACATGTAGAGGAAATTACGTCTCTTGCTAACATATTTATGGCAAGCAGAGGTTATGGGAGTTATTAAAGTAGCAATGGAAAAGGCTATTTCAAACGGGCATGATTTTGCATTCCTCCCATGGACAGTATTGCCCTTAGTTGGGACAGTACAAACAAGTTTAGGTCATGGGCAGGATCTGTCCCATCACTTGCACAAGGCATTCGTTATGGGCAATAGGGGAAAAAGCCCCTCAAGAAGAGGTTTTTCCGACTTTTGACACCTTGCCTCTACCTTGATCTGCTGTCTGTCAAGGCTTGGTTTGATTGGCAGTTCCTACTTCTCTCTGCCAGACTCCAGGCTTTCCAGTTTAGACCTGAAGATCCTTGTAGCTCAAGCAGGTGCAGTCACTGGTAGTTCTCCATGCTTAAATCTTCTTGTTCTCAGCCCCTCAACCCTATCGAATAGGTGCAAAAGATGGACAATATCACCTGACTGAGATCTGTAAGAGCCTACTGCCTCCAAGACCCCAGTTTTTTGGGTGAGGTGCTGTCCTGTGGACATCAAACATCTTCTGCATGTCTTTGTGTTTGTCATGCCTTCCTTGCGCCCTCCTCCACCTCCAAACTTGGGAGAAAATACTCTTGGTGATGCCTGGAGAGCTGTCTGTAAAAGTCAGGCCACGGAAGAGTTGGTGAATTGCTTTTCTGCCCAAGGCAAGCAAAGTGCTCCCGGTAGGGTAATCAATCTCCCTGAGAGTTCCCCCAGCTGAAGGCAATCACCCTGACTTTATGGAGTGTGTAGTGTCTCCCCTGTAATGGCCATGAAACCCCCTCCCAGCCAGCAGCATGCAGCAGCTCACCCGTGGGATGGAGAGTGTGTGTGTGTTTAAAGGTAGTAAAATGCTTTGTGGAGGAAAGCTCTGGCCATTACACGTGCCAACAGGAGAGCTCCCAGCACTTCAACTTCTTTGGCATAAAATCACAGTGGTGGGTAGATCCTGGAGAAATAAAATGAACCCAATCAAATTAGCCCAGGACCATGCGGGTACCAAATAATTGCGGCTAATTTTTCAGCTTGCTGCAGTTCAAATCAGCAAGAGGTCCTTGTTGATTAATCCTAATGAGGGAGAGAGGCCAGCTCTTTGATGGTCCAACAGTAGCATGTTACTCTTGTGTTTCCTGATATAGTAAGAAGAGGCACCAGCTGTTTTTCTTGGAGTGTCCTTTTGCTTCCTCTCCAGACTTTCTGGTGCTGTGTCTGAAGGCTCATAGGTTTGGGGGGAAGGATGTTCCCTAGTGTCAGGTGGCATTGGGTTGGGTAAGCTCTGGCTTGACATCTCCCCCAGGGCAGGAGCCATCACCCGGGCTGGGATTTCTCCAGAGGCTGGGAAGTAGCTGCCAGGCAGAATCTGGGATGGGGGAAGGGAAAGACAGTTTCTTTGAGCATTTGAGGGTGGATTAAGTGGAGCGTTCCTTGTTAGCTAATTGAAACAGTCAAAATGTCAAATGAGGCATTTCAATAATAGTGATGTTAGGAGCTTTACGTTTTTATTTCTTTCCCTCTCTCTTGTATTGTGCCTTCAAGACACAGGGACCTAAGTCCCTGCCTCTCCAGAAACCCTCTTAAACAGGGGCTTCAGGGGGGATGGGGCAAGGACAGAAGCCGTTTTAATCTTCTCCAATTCCAACATTATTGTGTTTCAGCAAATATTTTGCAAAAGGATTTTCAGGCTGAACTTCAAACAGGCAAATGCCTCACTCCAGTGACTTGGGAGCTTTGCAAATTTAGAAAAGAAAATGAAGATTGTTTTAGCTGACATTTAAACCTCTTCTCTTCTCTTTTCCCAGCCTGTCAGGAAGCTTCATACACTTCGGGTCAGACGTTCTTTCCCTGAAGAAGAAAAGGATATTTATAACCAGATAAGACCATAACAGGGAAATCTCCAGGCTGCAGTACCTGTCAGATGAGGTTACTTATGGCCCCAATAGTAACAGCCAATGTGGAACCCACTGCAGGGAAGTAAAAAGGTGAGGGTCCAGCCCTGGGACGCATAGGGAGGTCTAGCCCAGCCTATTTCCTCGAGGGCTAAGGTAGACTTGGCCAGAGCGTGGTGTTTTCTGGGCAAATGTTTCCTTATGTCTCACTATGATTTGTTGTCCTTCTGAAACTTGGGGTGTTCCAGGGGGAATTGATACAGAGAGATCTTGAAGAGTGGTCTGGATCATTCCTGTCCCCTGGGGATGCAAGGAAGGGGTTAACTAGAGATGCTGAACTCAAAGAAAACTAGCTTATCGAACAGGGCGGCTGTGACTTGCTTGCCCTGGGTGGTTAGGAGTTCTTGAGGGGCTGACGGAGCATCTGGTTGCAGGTCTTGGTTCCTCCTTGCTCCCTCTCAGCCAGGACTGAAGCCAAGCCAGCAACGCTGAGTAGTGAGCAGCTGTCTGGGCTGTGGTTGGAGCAATTTGCTCCCAGGGATTAGAGTGATTGGGGTTTTTTAAGGTAAAGACATCTTACAAAGAAAAAGCAATGTGTCTGGGGACAGCAGAGCTCTGCTGCAGCCTGTTCTTTGTGTTGAACAAGCTGTGGGTAAGAGTTTTTGTCTGTACATCACCTCTGATCCACCACCAGTCTGGAAGAAGGGAAAGGGGCTGGGCGGCTCTGCCACAGCCTGGTGGGAGCTCACTGTATGGAGCGGGGGAGTGGGATTATGGTTGTCTTGTGTGACTGATGGGGCTGCACAGGAGCTTTTGGCATAAGCATTTCTGCAACCCGAGGCCTGGGGCTTGCTCTAAGGCCCCAGATGTGACAATGAGGATATTTTGATGTAGCACAAGGTAGCTGGAAGCTGGATGAAGGTTGGCATCAGGCTAATGTAGTCCCGGGGCTGTTATTTCTGTGTGATGTTGGCTCATTGGACTATAGTGTGGAAATCTCTGATGAGCTTAAACTAGACCTGGGAGCATCTCCCATGGCATAGGTCCATGCCTTCTCCTTTTGGCCGGCATGGGACAATCTCTTTCTGTATTTTCCCATGTCTCCCTAGACTTTAAGGGAAAAAAATCCAGATGCAGTGCCTGGAGAGGTAGCCATGAGGTCGTGTTCTGGTTCCAGCAGGGATAGCGTTGATTTTCATAAGAAACTGGGATAGGACACAGCTGGCACATCTGACCAAAACTAGCTGAAGGGGTATTAGATACCATCTGACTTCATGCTTAGTATACAGCTGGGGGAGCTGGAGGAATCGCTGCTGGAGAGTGGGCTTGGCATTTCAGGTTCCGGACAGTGAGCCGTTAAATTGTGTATTAATCGGTTTTGTATATTCCTTTCAGTATTATTGTTGTTTTGCTCTTCCTTTGCTATTCTGTTAAACTGTTAAAACCCACAAGTTTTGCCTTTTTCTTCTGATTCTCCTCCCATCCCAGCCTGGGGGGAGGAGTGAGAGAGCGGCCATGTGGTTCTTTATTGCTGGCTGGGGCTAAACCACAACAGTCCTTTTTGGCACCCAATGTGGGGCTTGAAGGGTTGAGATAATGACAGATCTGACCCCAGAGCATGTTAAAACAAATTTGTTATATGCATTTATTATATTAGTTAAATAGGCATTTGTCACAATGGTGCTTTGTTTGTCCAC
This sequence comes from Vanellus vanellus, assembly GCF_965231255.1. Lineage (NCBI taxonomy): Eukaryota > Metazoa > Chordata > Aves > Charadriiformes > Charadriidae > Vanellus > Vanellus vanellus. The sequence continues at coordinate 50,701,328 of NC_138910.1, read as the reverse complement.
ATGGTTGTGTTATGTAAATTCTTATATGCACTAGGTACTCCCCGGGGTGCTGTTTATCACCTCTGGGAGAGGGATCAGGATTATCATTTTTCTGTCCTGTATAATATCAACTTCTGATATGATCACATCACTGTTTATGAGGATAAGTTGGTATGTTTATGCGGCATTGCTCTCTTGCCTGTACCTCGGGCGTCATCTCTTGGAATTTATTAATAATCACACGCAATCTAGAGGGGAAACACGGGGGACACTTTCCCGCACTCCTTCACTTCTCTCTTCTCCGCTGGGATAGGTACAACAGCTTTTGAGAATTTTGAATAGCCTTGGGATGTTCAAACCAGCATGTTCCTATTGCTGTGTCTCCTGAATGCGTTTCAGGTCTTGTTTAAGACTACCACCCAGAGATATGCCCCGAGGCTGGATAGTCGTGGGTGGCATGGCATGTGGGAGAATATGGGCAGATATCTAGAGAACTTTTCACCTCCAATCATTTGGAACTTCACCCTCGAACAACTACAGGACCCTGAAAAAGTGATAGAATATTTGAAAGGAAAATGCTGTGGGTATTCCAGAGAGGCATAATTGCCACACTGTGTTGGGCCCTGGTTAGTGTCTGCCAAACATTGCTTGATATTATGCAGCACCCTCAGGGGAAAGAGAGGGAGAACAGACCAACAGGTGCTGTGGTGGCTCCAACCCCTGTGACAGGTGCTGCAGCTGAACCAGAAAACCAACTCGTGCCAGTATCAGTTGCCCCAATACAGAATCAAAAATACACAAAAAAGTCAGTTTGCTCAGTAAGGGATGACGATGGACCAAGGCTATCGTGAGAACAGGAGGAAGAGGCAGAATCAGAGATAAACACCCAATCCCTATCCCTGAGTGAGCTGCAAGATATGCACAAAGATTTTAGCCGACATCTGGGTGATCTTATTGTCACCTGGCTGCTCCAATGCTGGGATAATGGGGCCAGTAGCTTGGAATTAGAGGGTAGGGGAGCCAAGCAGCTGGGATCCCTGTCTAGGGAAGGGGCCATTGACAAGGCAATTAGGAAAAAGACACAAGCCCTCAGCCTCTGAAGGTGACTCCTGTCAGGTGTGAGGGAAATGTGTCTCATCAGTGAAGATGTTGTATATCATCCAGGCAAGTGGACCACCATGGAGAGAGGTATCTAGTATCTGAGGGAGTTAGCTGTGCAGGAGCTGGTTTGTTATGACAATGCACAGTTGCCCACAGATCCTGATGAAGTCCACTGCACATGGTGCGTGTGGCAGAAGATTGTATGGAGGGCACCATTGTCATATAGCAACTCATTGGCATATGCCAACTCATTGGCAGTGATGCACTGGAAAGTCAAAGAGGGGCCAACAGTGGATGAAGTGGCTGGCTGACTCTAGCAATATGAAGAAAATCTCTCTTCCTCCCTCGTCTCAGCTGTGGAGAAACTGTCCTGGAAGGTCTGGTAAGTGGAAGAGAATATGTCCTACTCCCCACCTGTATGTGCCAGTATCTCAGCTATTAGAAGTAAGCGTTTCTTTGCTTAAGAGAGAGAATAAAGAGAGTACACACCACAAGGCACTCTGTGGTTCTGCCTGCGTGACCATGGAGGGGACATGAGGAAGTGGGATGAACAACTTACCTTGACCCCAGAGGCATGAGTACGTGACTTGCAAGGAAGAACAATCACAAAAGGGGATCCTTCCAGGAAAAGTGCCACTCTGGTTTCCGGCGGGCAGTTCCCCAGACAGAGTAGGTGGCCTGATCTTACCTCTGATCCTCTTGAAGGGACTTCTAAGTCATTTTTGCAAGAAGCGAGTAACAAATATTATGACCAGGATTAAAGGGACCATGCCTTCAGTCAGGTGGAGGAAAGGGACAATGGGGTTTACTAGACTGTGTGGTTACGATGGCCTGGCACATCACATTCAGAAGACTGCTGGATCAAACACTGTATGGATGCCAGGACCCAGAGAGTGGTGATGAACGGAGTTAAATCCAGTTGGTGGCTGGTCACTAGTGGTGTTCCACAGGGCTCAGTATTGGGGCCACTCCTGTTTAATATCTTTATTAATGATCTCAATGAGGGGATTGAGAGCACCCTCAGTAAGTTGCAGATGACACCAAATTAGGTAGAAGTGTTGATCTGCCTGAAGGTAGGAGTTGTCTTCAGAGGGACCTGGCTAGGCTGGATCGATGGGCTGAGGCCCACAATATGAGCTTCAACAAGGCCAAGTGCCAAGTCCTGCACTTGGGTCACAACAACCCCATGCAACGCCACAGGCTTGAGGAGGGGTGGCTGAAAAGCTGCCCGGCAGAAAAGGACATGGGAAACTACCTGAAAAAAGGTTGTAGAGAGGTGGGCATTGGTCTCTTCTCTCAAGTAACAAGTGATAGGACAAGAGGAAATGGTGTCAAGTTGCACCAAGGGAGGTTTAGGTTAGACATTAGGAAAAACTTCTACACTGAAAGGGTTATCAAAGACTGGAACAGGCTGCCCAGGGAAGTGGTTGAAACGCCATCCATGGATGTATTTAAAAGCTGTCTAGATATGGTGCTCAGGGACATGGTTTAGAACTGGGCCCGGTAGGATTAGATAATGGTTGGACTTGATGATCTTAAAGGTCTTTTCCAGCCATAACAATGCTATGATAAGGCTGTGTTGGACACAGGTGCACAGTGTGCCCTAATACCATCAAGGTATAAAGAGGCAGAACCCATTGGTATTTCTGGAGTGACAAGGTGATCCCAACAGTTGACTGTATTGGAAGCTGAAGTGAGCCTAACAGGGAATGAGTGGCAAAAGCATCCCTTTGTGACTGGCCCAGAGGCTCTGTGCATCCTTGGCATAGACTACCTCAGGAGAGGGTACTTCAAGGACCCAAAAGGATACTGGTGGGCTTTTGGTATAACTGCCTTGGAGATAGAGGAAATGAAACACTTGTTTCTTAGAGGACCCAAAATCTAATGGAGAGTGGAGGCTAACAGTAGACTATCATGGCCTGAATGAAGTCACGCCGCTGCTGAGTGCTGCTGTGCTGGACATGTTAGAACTTCAATACAAACTGGAGTCAAAGGCAGCCAAGTGGTGTGCCACGACTGATATCACTAATGCGTTTTCTCAATTCCTTTGGCCGCTTTCACTTGGAGGGGCGTCCAGTACATCTGGAATCGACTGACCCAGAGGTGGAAGCACAGACCTACCATTTGCCATGGACTGATCCAGACTGCACTGGAACAGGGTGAAGCTTCAGAACACCTGCAATACATTGATGACATCATCATATGGGACAACACAGCAGACATTTTTGAGAAAGGGTATAAAATAGTTCAAATCTTTCTGAAAACCAGTTTTGCCATAAAATGAAGTAAGGTGAAGGGACCTGCACAGGAGATCCAGTTTTTAGGGATAAAATGGCAAGATGGACGCCATCAGCTCCCAGTGTAGCTGATCGCATCCCAATGGATGTGATCAACAAAATACCAGCTATGTTTCCACCAACTAGCAAGAAGGAAACACAGCTTTCTTAGGCGTTGTTGGTTTTTGGAGGATGCATATTCCAAATTACAGTCTGATTATAAGTCCTCTTTATCAAGTGACCCGGAAGAAGAACAATTTTAAATGGGGCCCTGAGCAATGACAAGCCTTTGAACAAATTAAGCAGGAAATAGTTCATGCAGTAGTGCTGGTGCCAGTCCAGGCAGGGCAAGATGATAAAAATGTCCTCTACCCTGCAGCTGGGGAGTATGGCCCTACTAGGAATCTCTGGCAGAAAGCACCGGGGGAGGCTTGAGGTCAACCTCTAGGTCTTTGGAGTCAGGGGTATAGAGGATCTGAAGCCCGCTATACTCAAACTGAAAAAGAGATATTGGCAGCATCTGAAGGGGTTTGAGCTGCTTCAGAAGTGGTTGGTTCTGAAGCACAGTTCCTCTTAGCACCTTGACTGCCGGTGCTGGGCTGGATGTTCAAAGGGAGGGTCCCCTCTTTACATCATACAACTGATGCTACATGGAGTAAGTGGGTCATAGTGATCACATAGTGGGCTCAAATAGGAAACCCCAGTCGTCCAAGAATTCTGGAAGTGATCATGGACTGGTCAGAAGGCAAAGATTTCGGAATATCACCAGAGGAGGAGGTGACACGTGCTGATGTGGCCCCGCTCTATAATAAACTACCAGAAAATGAGTTGCAACATGTCTGGTTCACTGATGGGTCCTTTCGCATTGTAGGAAAACATCGAAGGGTGGAAGGGTGCTGTGTGGAGTCCTACAAGATGAGTTGCAGAAACCGCTGAAGGAGAAACTGTGTTGAGCCAGTTCATGGAAGTGAAAGCCATCCAGCTAGCTTTAGATGTTGCAGGTCGAGAAAAGTGGCCAGCGCTCTTATCTCTATACTGACTCACGGATGGTGGGGGTGCTACAGCAATAGAAGCAGTGCAGAGGCAAACCCATCTGGGCTGCCCCATTGTGGCAAGATACTGCTGCCCAGCTGGAGAAGCTGTTTGTAAAAGCACCCCACATAGATGCCCACATACCTAATAGTTCTGGGGGACATCAGGCTTGCTCTGGCTGCCCTGCAGGCTCTGCTCCCCTGTCCCTTCTGATACCAGCACCAGCAGTGTGGTCCTAGAGCCAAGCTGCCCAGTTTTCATGATCGCCGGAAAAGAAAGCAACAAATCCTCTACGCGCTGAGCTCTCCACCATGATTTTCCTGCCATCTGCCCACCTTGGTGGTTGTTAACAAGCTAGTAGATCTAGACCTGCTGTGCCTTGATAGAAAGATTTATTTTTAGGACCTTGATATTTAAAATGATCTGTTATAATTTCATGCTTAAATAACACTAAATAATGTTCCCTGTTTGCACAGTGTAATTGGACAAGGCAAGTAAACCAAACAAACCAGCTATGACTGAACTTCCTTAGTATTTTCAAACTGAAACAAACAGTAAAAAACAAGGGTTTGGCCAATTTAACACTTTGGGGGTATTTTCTAGTTGGCATTCCACTTTATCTTTTTCACAGGCCAAGAAACACAAGAGCTTTAAAAAGCCAGTGGCTTCTTGCCAGAGAAAACTCAGTTGGTCTTAGATTGAGGAGGAAAAAAAAAAAGAAAAAAAGGAAAAAAAATTTAAAAGTGAACTTATTTGTGTTCTAGAAACTGGCAGGGCTAATGATTCTGGAAGTGCCATGGGATTTTATGTGAGTTCAGAAAAGACTTAGAAAATATTCAGCGAGTTCATTTAGGCTCCTTTTGTGCTTCTCAAATCCTGAGGCTTCTTTATTGCTGCTTTATGTCAATTTGACACTGCTTGATTTCACTGTCGCTCTTGATTTTACTGCGATGGCATTGCCATGCTCAATGCAGAGTGGGTCCTGCACTGATCACATCTGTAACATCCCAAGTAATCTGCGTGGGTTTTTAGGTGATTGAATTAAAGCGTCTGGATTTGGGTGACCCTTTTTGGGGATCAGAAGTTGAGGCCATGCTTATGTTACCTGTGTGCAAAGCCACAGGCATATCATTTAAGTGAAGAGACTTTGTGATTAGTCATGAATGTTATATTCCTTTCTAGAAAACTGACATCAGAGAGGGAATATAGCCTGGGCTTTTGAAGCTGCTGCACGTCAGCTCATCAGTGTGTCTTTAGCTGGAAGGATCCTTCCTGTTAGAAGGGTGAGAGTAACTTTTCCCTCTGTCCCTATGCTTAGATGCCCAATAGAGCAATGTTCCTGCAGGTTCAGGCTGTTACAGTGATGGTGCTGAGACCCCTTAGCAGCCCTGCGTCCTGGTCTCGGTTCTTTCCTTTTCTTCCAGTGCCCTGTCCTCCCTCCATCCCACCTGTCCTGGGGGCAGCTGGCTTCACCCTCAGTGCTGCCTGTCCTTCCTGGCTGGAGAAGTCCTCCGTCTTCCCCTCCCTCTGCTCCCCCCACCCCTCTGTTCCACACAAGCCTCCGCTCTGTTTGTGCCCACATTAGCATTTCTGCTGACTGCAAGGATTGGTTTAATTTCATGGGTGTCATTTCCTTCAAGAAATCTCTCTCTGAGCAGCAGCCCGACGAATGCCTGATAAAACATATTTTCCTACGGTAATGATTTTATGGACCCATAAGTCATGAATTTATTATGATCTCAGCCCCTGCTGCTGATTGCTGTAAAATGCAAAGTAATTAACAGCAAGCGGTAGCAGCTATTCCCACCTGGTAGCGTGTTCTTGGGTACGCTGATGGGTTTGATTAAAGTAATGGCTAAAGTGTACAGCCTGGCTGTAAAATATTAGCATGATTAATGCAGTATCCTAAATAAGAAACAAAACTAATGGGCACGGTTTAAGGAATTAAAAATATATATATATTCCTCTCCCTCCCTCTAGCTATTGTTCTGGCTCATTTATGCTTTCTTTTCTGTTAAATAATGTATGGGCTTGAGGACCAGGGGGCAGGCTAGAGATGCATATTGCAGTTTCATAACATCTTAAGTGCTTGTGTTAATTTTTCACTCCTCCTTTCTCTTTCTCTTCAACCTTCCGTCTCCCATCGGATGGGGGAGAAAGATAATCAAGTTTCCTGAACTTGGCCTGAAGTCAGATGTGATTTGATTTGGGTTGCAGACAGCCCGGGGAAGTGGCTCGGAGGCAACTTGGAGAGTTGGACTCTGTTTCTGGCCTCACAGAAGAGAAACCCTGACGCTGTGTTCGCATTCTCATGGCTGGGGGTGATCTCCGGTCTGTCTCGGCAGCCTGGAGCCCGTAAGTTTTTTGCACATGAAGAATAACCACATCTGTCCAGAAGCTGCAGTACTTCCACTGAGAAAAGAATGCTTTTTCTTTTCTTTTTCTGAAGAGCTTAAAAGTCAAACAGTGACTGGGGTTGAGTGAAAAATTAGAAAAATAATGCTTGAGATACAATAACCCGTGTCAGATTTCTCCTGCCCTCCCAAAACCATGATAAATTTGATTTCTGGCATTTTCCAATGGGAAAGATCAGAAATTACTTGGTTTGGGGGATTAGAATAAAATATAAAATAGGCATTTTTTTTTTGTGTCAAGCACCTAGAGAAAATTATTTGGAAACGGAGAAAATACCTGATTGAAAAAAAAAAAAAAGGCTTTTTTGACCTACACGTTTTGATCAGCTCTTCTCTTCTGATTTTTAAAGATGCATACACCCATGTCATCTAATTCCCTCTGATCTGCCTCTAACTTTTCAGGTGTATTGATCTGCTCTAGTTTATGAAGGTACCAACTATTGGAAAGAAGAGTTTATAAATAACCACAAAGAAATGGGCTTCCGTATCACAGGAGTTCCAGCAGTGGTGCTTTTGTTTATCGCACAACACACATTTTTTGGAGCTTTTCTTAATCAGGAGGTTGCAAAAGGGAGCTCAGTGTGCCAATGTCACTGAGAATTGTTGTGTTGTATTGTACTGTGCAAATGGTGTTTTCTCCCTCTTGGGATGGAGATGTTTCTGGGTTTGTTTTTGTAGATAAGATATAAACTCAGTAGTGGTTCTGCTAGTAAATACAAGTAACCCTGAGCTCCAGAATATGTCTTGTTGGTTCCTCCAGTAATTTGACAAAATATTCTTGCAGCAGCCTCCTGAAAGTACAGCATGAACAATTTTGTTGATCCCTCAGTATCTGGAATAGTTATTGTCAAGGTTTAGGTTGGGCTGGCCACTAAATGAACGACAGAGTGTCCCTCCCCCTTCTGGGGTGAGAATAAGGGAGAGGGAGACTTATGGGTTGAAACCCCCCCTAAAACAGCTTAATGAAATATTTATAATAAAAAGAAAAGATAATAGTAAGAACATAATGAAATACATACAAATATATACAAAACCAATATCGAGCTCCCAGGATGACGGTGACGTCACTGGCCAGCACTGGGACTGGACTCAGCGACAGACGGGAACAGGATTCAAGTACTGGATTCAGGAACACACAGATCGGGATCATAGGCAGAACAGAGTACTCCTCAGATGCCAGCCATTGAATAAGAAGAGCTGACCCCCTTGATCACTCAGTTTTATACTGAGCATGATGCATATGGGATGGAATACCCAATTGGTCAGTTTTGGGTCACCTGTCCTGTCCGCTTCTCCCCATGTGTGCGACCCCTTCACGCTCTTCTGCTTCCAACCCTCCAACTTGGTAAATAAGAAAGGTAGCTGACTTTGGTGGTTATGGGAATAAGTATAAACAAGAGCCTCTCCGCATACCATTCCTTAGTATTAACTATATAAACATCAGACCTTATCACTGCTAGAAGCAGACACTGGCTGAAAAACATACCATTAATTTCAGAGAGTACAGTCAGTTAGAAGAGACTTAACTGAAAAGAAAAATTACTGAAATGAAAATTGGTTTTGTTCTACCTCAAACCAGGACAGTTGTGGCAAGGGGATGCTGGGCTCCATCAAGTCTGCATGGAGGCCAGCGCTCTGCCAGCATTGGCACGGGATTTAGGTGTCTCATCCATGTTCAGTGGTGGTCAAAACAGGAATAGATATGTTACCGGGAGGGTGAGAATTATGTTCTCTCTATATAATTGCCACCACTGGAGTTGTGACCTCCTTCTCTTGGGAAGGATATAGGAAACCTCAAAAAGATACAGACCGTAATCAAAGGTACAGGGGAGCTTCTATGCAAGGAGAAATTTAAGCAGATTGGGAAGTGTTGATTGAGTAAAGAGGCAGCTGAGAGCCATTTACAGTCCAGAGTGGAGTAGAAGTGAAACAGATAATTGTTTGCAGTGTCTTGTGATTCAAGTTCTGAGGGTTACCTGGTGAACTCATTAAGCAGAAGGTTTCGGGCAAACGAAGGGAAGTCCATTTTTCTGAAGTGTTTCCTCACCGTGTGCTGCGTTGAAGCCCAGAAGAAGAGAATAGATGTGAAGTGGGACTAGATCATCAAGGAAGGCAGATCCCAGGGGGATGCTGAATATAACCAAAGTGTTTGCAGCAAGAAGAGAGCCATTTGCTCATTTGCTTCTTCCCTCCTCCCCTTGGCAAGGCTGTGGACATATTCTTCTGCCCGCTATGTCCTCTTGTCTTGAAATGGGCTCAGGGGCTGAGCACCAGAGGCTGTAGTGGCTGTGGTTCGACTGACAGTGCTTTCTCTCCTTAGGGATGGATCTCCTCGGAGTCTTTTCCTGCCATGCAAGACCTTGTGGATGAGGAAGCACAGGGCAGGTGATGAAATAAGGGCCATGATGCTGCTGGGCTACATTGTGGTCCTGAACAGAAACATCCAGGCTTGGTCAGGTGGAAGACACCACAAGTCCATGAGGCTGAGGCCTGGCAGAGGTAAGAACTGAATGTATGGCTCAAGAGGTAAGAACCGAATGTATGAATCTCATCCCACTTATAAGACATGATAGTGCTGCGGCAAACACTGGTGGGTGAGTATGGTGTATGATGGCTGGGCAGGGGAAGACAGATCCTTTTCATCTGTCATTTAGGTACTGTTGGACTCGGCTGCCGCAGTCAGGCAGCATGGCTACAGGGTCATATTTGGAAGGCTTTCTCAGCAGTGCACACATGTTAATGATGTTTGAGGAGTAGTTTCTGTGGGAGACCTGGGAGCCAGGCAGCTCTGCAAATCAGCCCATTAGTATTTTTAAAAGAAAACCTCCATCCTGTAGGAACTGCTTTGGCCTCTGGAGACATGCCAGAACTGTATCCCAGACTGCACTGCATCCGCTTCTCCTATTAGATCTTCCCCTCTCTCTTTATCCACTCCTTTTCCTTTCCTCCTGGCTAGAGCTTTCTATTGCTATTTTATCCAAAACACAGTTTAGCTATTGCCTTCTGTTCTTCTTTTGCCTGGAAGTTTGCACAAGGATAGGTTGGCGTTTGTTTTTGGTTTTTTTGTTTTTTTTTTTTCCTCTTTTCTCCTTTTGGAGCTAATCACCCTGGTGAAATTGAGCTGTAATACAGTTGGCAGTGGTCAGATTGAGCTGAACGTGTGTGCTCCAGCACATACTCAGATTCTTGCATCAATAAAAATGAACACAGACAGCTGCAAAACGAAAGAGATATCGCATGGCCTTGTTTAAAACACACTCGCGCAAAAGCATGAGCAACCTGAACAAAAGCTGCCTGTCTCCTCTTTTGAGGTGGGTTAAAGAAGAAGTTACTGGGCTTGATGTGCGCAGTGAGAGGAGGAGACCGCGTTTCCCCACCTCCTCCCTCTGCCATCCACAGCTGTGCAGCAGGTAGAGGAGATTGTGTTTGGTGGGGAGGATTTATAGCTGTTGTGAGTCAATCAGAGTGTCAGGGTGAATCAAGCCTGACGTTTTTAACATCTTCCCCACACAAAGGAGGGGCAAGGGGGAACGGAGGAAGCAATTGTAATTTTATGTCTATATCCTGTTCAACTAATCAAGGTGAGCAAGAGACATGCCAGCCAGCAGAGATTTTCCTCTTGTTAGCTTGATCGTTTCTTTGCTTTGGCTTTTCCTTTCCTTTCCGGGACTACTGTAGCAATCTCCTCTGTGAGGGGAGAAAGATGCAGCTGATCAGTGCTGGAGGCTGTAGACAAATGGTTCTTGCTTCTCCAGACTGTCTCTTGTAGTATGTCTCTAATCAGGTAAGTGAGAACTCATGGAAAAACGCATTTTGGCAGAGGTTTAGCCCTGGCTGCCGTCTCCTCACTCCTATTCAGACCCTAAATCTACTGCTAGTCCTGAGGTGGCAGTGCTGTGGTGTACCATATCCTCTCCTGGTCCCCTCCTACCCCTCTCAGCAGCACCCTGCTTGGGTTGGGCAAGCCTAAAGGTGAACTATGGAGGGAAGGAATACCTGCATCACGAGGGGAGACTAATTCCAGGGGATTTCCAGCAGCAGCATGGCTTAGGAGTTGTGCTTGGTATGCCTCTTGTCTTGCCTGAGGCACATGCAGCTGCAAAGCATCCCCATGCCTCTTGCCTTGCTGCCAGCACAGGCTGCCTCCTTTCATCCCAGTTAGGCTAATTCCCTCTTTTGAGTTAGGAGAGGCACGGAGGCAAAATAAATACATAAATAGGTGCCTGTTCCTCGCCCTTCTGATGCTTTCCAGAGTGTTGGTGTAACACATTGAGAGCATCCTGGTTTGACTACTGGGATTAGCAGGGTGCTCTACCTTTTGCTAGAAGTGAAGATCCAGTAGACTGGGATACCTTGTGGCAGTGGAAAGGCTTGTGCCCCAGGAGAGGACTCTGACAGCTTCAATGCAGACTTCTAGCCCCTGGCATGGGGTGTCCTGAAGGTGAATGACAGGGAGCCCACACAGTCCTGAGCTGGAGCTGTTAAGCAGCATTAAAAGCTGCATGCTGGGTCCGTGTGCCGTCAACGCAGGGCAGCATCATTAGAATTCCTTGTGTGCACAAAAGTGGGCTAAGTCATCAGCAGAGGGCAGGGAGCCTCAGAGCTCAGTGGACTCCTGCTGATTTACACCAGCTGGGGAACTGGGCCAAATCTGTCTCATTCAATGAGTGATCATTCAATTTTTGTCTCTGCTATCAAGCCCTTAAACAAAAGCCAATTGAAATCAATGGGAGACTTTCACTGTTTTCAGGGTTATAGGCCTAAAAAATTGGATGCTTGGGGAAAAAGCAGGCAGGGAAAGAGAAAGGGAAGAGAAGAAGAAATAAATGCTGCTATAACATTATGGCTTACAATGTAAACAGATGTGAGTGAGAAATGCTTTAGTTACGATTCTCCAGCAGCCACAATTCAGTGAAGCTGTACATGGAAATGTATACATTGAAGAGCATTCTTCCTTATGTAAACCACTCTGCAGGTGCAAAGGGAGCTCATCCCTCTGTGAATCCTCTGTGAATTTCTCTGCATGTCCTATTTCTATATGTGATTAAGTTCTCTGCTCTTCCATTGCAGTTAGCGTTCTTATTAGTGGTAAGCACATGCTCCATGGGATGGCTGTTACACACAGAAATGCAGGAAGAAGCGCTGCCTTCTGCTCCCAGAAACCAGCAGGATTTTTTTTTCAGTAGCTGGAAGAGGGGGAGGTGAATATTTTGTCCAGCCTCTGGCTGTATTTTGATAAAATCCTTTGTCCAATGACTGCAAAGTATTTTGCAAGTACAGCAGGGTAAATCCCCTTCAGACAGGTATTATCTGGCCTATTTTTACAGCTGAGAATTTGCAGCCTTCGGAGCCATCTAGGCGATGGTGCTGTCTTCACCTTGTGATCTCCTCGGCTGAATGAATATGTCAGGATCGGTCCTTTCAAATCCAGCCCCAGTTCAAACACAGCCCTCTAGTACGTCTGGGTACAGTTAGATCCTTCCTACCTCAGCCTCCCCATCCGTATAACAGGTATGACAATCATTCTTTCCCCTGGGTAAACATTTCATTATGCGATGCTGCTGAAGTACCTCGGAGGGGAGAAGACCTACAGATAAGTCTGCATTCTCATTTTGGCTATATTTGTGTGCGTGTTTTCTGCTTTAACTGCCGTTCTCTTGCTTTGCCTGCTCATTAGTTCTGCCTGAGTGCAGGACCTCTCCAAAAAATGCAGTGTTGGCAGCGGGCATGAATTCTTAACGACTCCTGTCTCTAATGACAGAAACCGGGGCCAGGCAGTCAGTTTGCTTGCTGAGAGCAGGAGAGGCAGACTAGACCGTGGCTCCGTGCGGCTTTCTCTTGTCATGGGGGTGAGTTTGCAAAATCACAGGAGGATCTGCAAAAATATGCTCAGGTGTTGGCCTGCTTCTCATGCTGCAAGGAGAATTGCTTGGGATGACAGACGGAAAGAGATGCCTCTCAGTCTGTGGAAGGTGTTGAATTTGTTTTTAAAGCTCACTCTGGCCTCTCTCTGCTGTTCTACCCAGGAGATCAACAACAGATTTTGACTTTTGAGCCAAAGCTGGAAATCCTGAGCCGGACTTGCCCAGTGCCCTGTTATGCTCTCCAACTTAATGCAGAAGGAAAATATTAAATGGGTAAACAACCCCAAACAAAACAACACAGCAATCAGTGTAAATTAAAAAATGCCAAGGGTTCCATTCTACCAAACAGGAGAAGGACTTGTCTTACTTATTTTTAGTGATGTTTTTGTTGTCTTTCGTTTCTATTCTGTACTTGCATTCAAAGATTCCTTGACTTTTTGAAAATTTTTAACATAAGCTATCTTTTCCTTTTGCAAACTCTTTATATTTTGTTTAAAAAATAAGTCTTGGTAAGTTAGAATAGGTGGGAAGGGAAAAGCAGGTGAATCCTGCCTGGGTGCTATTAATTCTGTTTCATTTAATTCTAGGGGTAAGAAGAAATAAAGAAAGAAAGAAGAAAAAAGCATTCAAAATCTTGACAATTCTTTTATTTTGTCTCTTAAAAGCCAAATCAGAGAAAATTACAATTTTTGATCATGGTGGTGAAATCCTGAATTTTCATTTTGGTGGATTCCTGCTGAAATGTCATTTGGAATTGTTTTGTTTCTGATGAAATCTCAGTATGCATTGAGAAAATTTCAAGTTGATTCTGGGCTGTCCACTCCCTCTTAGAGCTTTGGTTATTTCTTTGGATTTGTCTTTCTTTCTTCTTTCCACCTCCATCCTGATCGATGCCGTTCTTCTACTCCCATTTCACTAAAATTGCCACCACCAAGACAGTTAAAATGGCCATGAGGTGTTTCCTTCCTGGACGGACAAATTGGGGTTGAGATCTTTGTGATTCCGAGATCTGTTGTCTTGGGCTGACCAAGTTGCCTTCATTTCACACATTGTTGCTGGCAAGTTTTCTTTGTTCAGCTCAGAGTACCTTCCTCTGCTTCTTATATATGGAAAGGCAGATTTTGGCGGAGGGATATTCCACATGGACCATGGAGGTTGGTCAGGTAGGCTGGATCTCTACTTGTGTTGACTGGGGAGTCATTCTGGCTTTGCAATAACTGAAGTTCAGCTTCCTTCCTAGCTTTCTGTTCCTCTGTAGCTTAGATCAGCTAAATAAATAAGTAAATAAATAAAAATGGTGGAAGCCATTTGGAGAATCTTTGAAATCACAGGTTGATCTTTGATTTGGAGGAAAAGAAAGAGAAAGCTGGGAGGTGTCCTGGCCATAGGTGTACATTTTGGGCTCTGCTTTCTGTCTCAGTCCCTTCTATGTCCATGGCCCCAGGGAAATGAACTGGTGTTCAGCCTAGTTCTGATAGACAGGGGCATGCATTTTGCGCCTCTGTTGGTGGTCTTGGCAAAGTAGTCTGAAAATCAAATGGTCTCTGGATTCTGGAGCTTCCTCTACAGGAAGCCAGTGACATGACCTTGGAGACGTGGCCTGGCCATCCCTGGACCAGAACTGTCTGCAAAATGTGGAGCCACCACCTTTGGTGGCACCCTGATGCTCTAGACTATGGCTGAGGAATGTGACGCCTGGTGGTGCTCTTCTGCTGTGTTTGACCATGACCTTCCTTTTGCTTGGTGGGTCTGAGCCACTGATGAAGTACCTGGCTGTGTCTGTTCCTGGAGCTGGAGATTGGCTTTGGAAGTGTGCCACCCAAATGTGTCAGGTGTGGCTGTAGCTCTCAGTGGGGCTTCCAGAGCTACTTCAGCCCATAAAACTCCTGGCTCCTTTAGGCACAGGCTGAAGTTCACTTTGACCAACTCCAATGTGTGTCTAGTAAGTGTCAGGCTGCCCTCTCCATTGAGAAGCAAAAAGGACACCTGCTGGGAGGACAACAAGAAGACAGAAGGCTTAGACAAGATGCTCAGCTACCCCTGGCTGAAATGCTCGGGATCATCCTGAAAGTGGCTGGGGTCTGGCAAAGGTGCAGTGCATCCCTGGGATGAAATATCCAATATCTATTTGTAATGAGGTCTTTGGGGCTCTCTGTTCTGCCTCTCACTGGCAGGCAGTTCCCTTCTTTTCTGTGTACTTCCAGCCTCACGAGAAGGCATCTTGATTCCACATTCCACTTGTTCTTGAGGACAGCTTTTGAAATCCTGTCGTAATTATTCACGAGCCGTGATTGGAGCCCACGCTCAGAAACACTATTTGCATCCAGGGAGGATCTGATTATAATTGTCACAGGGAAGTTTGTTTGAAACAGATTCTGTGTCAGCTTGAAATTTCTTGATGATGCTCCTTGGGCAGGAGAACTGTGCAGGAACAAGGTCCAGAGAAGGATAATGAAAGGGACTGAAGGTGTCAGGCTTGGATATGGAAATTGCTTTTTCTTCAGGGAAGATGAATGCGGTAGGACTGCTTAGCTGGAGAAAAAGCAGAGCTGTAGAAGCTAGAATTACCTGACTGATCTTCAGGGTACCACTGTCTTCTCCACCCTGAAGACTTGAGAAAGATGCATGTTTTGTTCAGGGTGGTTGATTTAAATCACCCATTTTAATCATGATTTAAATCAACAAGCAGGAAATCTTGATTTAAAAAACACATTTTAATCTTGTATTTTAAAGTTCATTTCCTAATGAAACATAGTTTCTCATTGGTTGGCATAATTTGGTACTATTTTTGGCAAAGCAGAAGGGGATGCGACACCCATACATATTTATTGGTGCAACTGTATAGCTTAACATATATCTATTCTGATTTGGAGCTTTTACATCTTTTTATTACATTGGAGACATGGAAAACATGTAATTTCTGATTTATTAGACATAGCATCTTTTTTTACACTTGTCTCAAGCTATGCGAGAACAAAAATTAAAATGCAATTAAAAATGCATGAAGAAAGCATTTTGAAAGTTTGTTGTTGGTATCACGGAGCAGAGGGCTGGAACGAGCCTCTGCAGATAATCTACTCCGTATGCTGGCATTGAGGCAAGATCAATTACACCTTTCCCCTCTGCACAGGTGTTTGTTTAACCTTTCCATACATGTCTCTGGTGAAAAATTCTGCAGCTTCCCTGGTTTCTGTTCTAGTGAGAAAGCTTTTTTTAATGTCTAAACTTAAGCTTTCTTTGCTCCAAGTTAAATTCTTTCTTCTTTTCCTGCCACTCTGAACACAGAGAACAACCGACTGCTGTCTTAATAACTTGCTAGCTACTGGAAGATTGTTATGCCTCTGTGCCTTAGTCTTCTCTTTTATTTTATTTTATTTTTTTTTTCTCTAGGCTGAATGAACCAAGTTCATTTAACCTTTCCTTGCCAGTTCTTCTTCCTAAAGCCGTGACAGTTTTATTTCTTCTCCTTTGGACTGCCTTCTGCTTTTTTGTCTCATTCTGCATCTGCAGTGAAATGACTTTGTGGATGCTTCAAAAGGGGAAATTGCTTGCTGCGGCATGTAGGCAAACTGCGGAACTCATTGCTACGGGATACTGTGGATGCTAAAGATTAAATGGGTTTGAAAGTGTTTAAACAAAGTAGTGAAAGATGTTCCTGAGCTGTGTGTTGCTGGAAGGCTTTGTAAGATTGGGATAAGCAAGATGAAGAGGGAGGTGTGGTAAAATGCTGCTGCTCAGTCGCATGGTTTCATTGCTGGTTTTGGGGTGCTGCTGGGTCTGTTGGGGTCATACTACCACCACTGCACTGCTCTGAGTCCGTGGTGTTGTGATGTACAGGAGCCCATCCCACTGCTCTGTTTCAGCAAAGTGCGGGACATGTCTGTGTTTTCCCCCCCCTCCCCCCAAGCTCCTCTTTACAGTCTTTCCAGCTTCTGCCCTCCAACTAGCTGTAAAACTGGGGGCTGGCTCTGACTCAAGCACATTGGGAGTCAGAGCCTCAGAAAACCTGGATGGTAGCAGGGGGTGTATGAGTTTGATGGGATTTGCATGTTAACCAGAGGCTGTTGAAGTAATGTTCTGTTCTTTCCTATGGCAAATACAAGTGTGGGGTGGTGGTGGTAACTTTGCCGGAGCACGATGGTGGTTAATGCTATACCAGCCAGGCTGTGCTAGCGCTGTAAACAGCCGTCGGGAAGCAAAATCTCTCTCTTCCCCAGAATGTACTGGATTCGACAGCTCTCCTTTTATCTGTTCAGAAAGTGCTGAAGTGTTTCTAGCTGCTCTTCAAAAGCAATTCTGCACTGCCCAGAGGGGGCTGTAATTCACGTGGGGAGCCAGGAGAAAATGATCCTACTCATCTCAGCAGAAGTGTGTAAACCACTTAACTTCTGGCTTCAGCTCCTGAGTGAGATTTAAACGTAAAGATGGGAATGTGGTTACAAGGACTCTGTGGGTCACCAGCAAGGTAAAGGTACACTGGAAAGCCACCACTTTTGGAAAGGCAAGCTTAGAGGAGAGCAATGCTTAGTCCTGCGGCATCTTCAAGGGTGTTCAAAAAGGTAATTGCAGTCTGGCTTTCCTGTTTGCCGAGACCTCATGGTGCTCTGTGGTTTTCATGAGAATATCCTGTTATTGAAGGTCTTTAGAGAGCAGTCCCTCTTTGCTCCCAACTGTTCTTAGGGTTCTAAATCCCTTTTTCCTTTTCAGTTCACCTTGTGGAGGGGAGCACTCTCTAGAAAGACCCTGCCTGGGTTTAACTCCGCAGAGGCCACTGGAGCGCAGTGTAGGTGTAGCGATGGTGTAGGTCCACTGTTCCTTGGGTGAGAATGAGGCCGCTTCAACTTCTGTGGGGAAAGCTGGGATGTGGCTGCTGGTGGACTGAGGATGGGCAAAGCAAAAAGTTGCTCATCATCTCCTAAATGATGCTCCCAAGAGGAAGATGGGTCTGGAAGGGACTCATCACAGGTATGGCATCCCTTGCGCCTCTTGAAAAATATTTGCACTAAATGACGTCTTTGTTTCAAGAAATAATAAAACTGGGCAGCTTGCAAGCCGTGGGCTTGTGCTTGCCTTCTCCTTGGTGTTCATGTGTTTGGCAGTGTCTTTGTTTTTGCTGAAGGAGCGTGGATTTCTTTTTAACTCTTGCTGCTCTGTGCAAGTAGAGAGCAAGCAGAGAAATAATCAGTTTGCATTTTGCAGGTAGGCAGAGGGTGGGGCACCAAAACCCGCTCCTCTTCTTTAATCTTGGGTGCTGAAGGTGATCAGAGCTTTTTATATAGACCTTTATCTGTTGGCAGCTTAATTAACTACTGATCCCAGAAAGCTCTTACAGAACAATTGATTTTATCCACTTCAGTATCATTACCTCTGTCCTATTGGCACCCAGGCTGTTGCACAGCCAGTTCTTGGGTGGTGAAAGCTGGACATGGTTTCCTTTCCTATGGATATATCCATATTTCCTATGGGTATATGGATAAAGCCCCATGAGTTCATCCATAGGTTTTTTGGATTAGAGATTTAGATTTAGAGAGAAAATAAAATCCTCTCTGTCTGTAGCTGTGTGTGGAACACATGGCTGCAGCTGTAACAGCCTTAGAGTATGAATGGCACAGGGCAAGGAAAACATGATCAGCGTTGTTTCATTGCTGCCTTGCCTCACTGTTTCTGCTCCACACCTGACCTGAGGACACACGTGAGAGCAATACAAGATGTTCAGCCCCTTGTCATGTTTCCTTGCCTCTGGCCTGAACCTAGGTCTTTTGGTTGCTAGTTCTTGCAATTTTACTGGTAGCCCTCCTGGTGATACATGTCATGTTGAACTCCCGTGTCATGGGAGCATGTGACAGAGAGAATCACAGCCCTTATTTTAATAAAACTTAATTCCCCTGCCTCCATAAAAATATATATGTAAAAAGACACAGCTGAGCCCTCAGGTCTAGATATGAGAAGGTAGAGGGAAGATCTCCCCCCGGTGTGTGTGTGTGTGTGTGTGTGTATTTAAGCACTTTTCTAGTGCAGGGATGTTGGATTCGCTGAGGCCAGTGCAATGGGGATTGCTGGGGTGAACTCGGGTTTGAAGAGATTTGAAGCTGGCTGTGAAAAAAGTAAATGACCTGAGTCCTCCAAGGGTAGAAGAAATTCATAATGGCAACTAGAGCCAGAGCAAACAGCTTTAAAAGTTGATGCAGGTCCTCCCCCTCTCCCATCCCTTTGGCATTCCCAGACACCTGCTTGCTCCCCTTCCACCCACCCAGCACAGAGCCCACCATTAACTCAGCAGCTCATCACCTGGCCAGTTAAGCACATCCACCTCTGGTGCCTCTGTCTGTCCCTGTGCCCTTCCTACAGCATCCATGACCCTATATGCGTCGTGGCAGACTCCTTTCTGGAGCTAAGGGCAGTTGGGTTGGCCCCCCCCTGCATGTGGTCCTCTATAGTGCTGTAGCGGAGGGAATTACTTCTCTTTTTATTAAAGAGTGATAAAATACACCAGCACACATGGTGACATCTCCATACAGATGAGCTGATGGTCCCTCAGGCCTGGAAGTGAGCTGAACCCTCCCCTCTGCCTCCACAGACCCTGGGACAGTCAAAGTTGACTTTGTCCCATGTTTTACACTGGCTTAGTACCTTGCTGGGTCTTTCTGGGTTGCTGGTTGTTAGGGGGCTGATGTTTTCTGTTTGAAACCCAGAAAGGGTCACTAAGTCAACCCGTTTGGTGTCCTGCATGTCTAAGTGAGAGAGCCCCAGAAATGTAATGGGCTGCTCTTGGGTGCAACAGCTCATGCTTGATATTTATAGAGAAATAGTACTTTGAAAAGACCCCATTTTTTAGCCTCTCCTGCTGTTCTCTAGTTAGAACTGAGCCTTGCTATTAATAAGGGAAATGCAGACATCTCTTCACAGTAAAGGCAAAAAAACCCACCACCTTTGCTTTCGACCTTGTCTTGTCAGGAGCACCCTGCTGTTCCCCTCCACTTTCTTCCCATCTCACAAAGGGGGTGGATTCTCTCTCTCAGTTGTGTTCCTCACTAGAGGACTGGTTGCTGAGCGTGGCTATGCAGCCATACTGTATCCCTTCTGTTGGGTTTTAATGGCAAGCAGAAAGAAATGTGCAGTGGTTTGGGAAAGGGGGAGTTTGGAAGACCTGGGGGTTAAGTCTCTGTTGTGCTTTGGAGTTACTGTATAGCCTTGGAAAAGTCACTTCTGTGCATCTGCTGTCTACCTGTAAGCGTAGCCTCTGTCTTGCGTCAATGTGGTCTTGTCTACTTCTTTAGCATTAAATGGTAGTCATGCGTCACTTTTAACCATATTCCATCCACGGAGGAAAATATGCGGGTGTTGAAACAAGGGTCACTTTGAAGCTGAGCCTCAGACGTTTGTGATTCTCAGGTGCTTTCAGTAACATGACCCATGCTTTATGTTACAGGCTGGAAATACTGCAAAAGGCTATTTTGAGCCCTGCTAGCTTTAATTGAGATCCAGGCTCCTACCAGTCCTTGCAAAATGAGCCTGACACTCTGCGCTGTGTTGTTCTAGTGAAAATGTGTGTCTTAAGCTTTTTGACTGTACTTTGGATAGACATTTGTGGTCTGAGGTGTGTGTAAGCTCCGTCAACAAAAGAATGGGAGCTCTGTCTCTGCAGGACTTGTTGGATGTGTGTCGGGATTCTGCTTTCATTTTCTGCTCTGGAAAATCACTGGCTGTGCAAGGATCTCCAATGAGAAAATGCTTGGTTAAAAACTTAGAGGGATGCTCCATGGTGAATCTATGAGGGAATCCTTTTCCCAAGTCTCCTCCAGTCTTCAGGGGCTATTAGGAGATTTATTCATTTATTTTGCTCAAAGCCTGCAGGTTTATAAATAGGGGTTCTTTTCTTCAGCTGAGTTGAAAGGACCAACTTCTATATGATTTCCTTTGGGACTGGAGCTGGCTGTCTCTATTCCTCAGTTCAGGACTGTAGCAGTGGGGAGAAGAGGGGAGTGGGGAAAGCCAGGAGAGCATCAAGAGGGTCTTGGTTTGTGCTGAACTAGAAAAACCTGCATCATGGCAAGGATGGATAGCAAATCTTGTGATTACGTGCCCAGTAAAACTTGTGCTGCTGCAGCGGCTGTTGCCTGCCAGAAGGATTAGCCCTGTAGAACTGCAGCATCCCTGCTTTAGGTGAGTGTATGAGGAAGGGGCTGAGGATGTGATTTGGCTCTTAGGCTTAGGCCTAAGAACTGCTTGACTTTAGAAGGTGTGGGGGCAAGGGGCAGCTTTCCCTGGGCTGGTGCAACACTCAGAAGAACATGCTGGCATTTCTGGGGCCTCTGAATGTCACCAGTATGTTGAAGATGGCTTTGGGCTCATGACTGAGAGATGCTGTCACAAGGAAACTCACAATGTCTGAGAGTTTGCACAGCTCATTGCAGGACTGAGATTGGAGAAAATGGGTGGTCTGGCTTCTCTTTCCATTTTCTTTTTCCTATGTCATAGTTGTGAAGATTCAAATACTCCTGGGACCTGTTCAAGTCTGAGGCTTCTTGATCACTCGGTGGCTGGTGGGGTCACTTTCACCTTGCAGAATGGATTGAAAAGCTTTTCACTGGAGCTCCTCACCCTCCTGCACAGGGATCGAAGGGTTATGCTCCTTGACTTGTGAGACAGAATGACTGCGGGTACTGCAAGAGAGCAGGAAATCATCTCTGTAAAGCTGTCCAGAAAGCCTTGAATTCAGGTACAAGCCTCATGTTTATAGGAACATAAAAGGAACCATGGAAACTAAATATGGGTCAGAGCACCTGCAAGTAGAAAAAATGGAGGGATTGCAGAGTTACCCTAATTTCTCTGCCTTTGGATTTGCTCTGCTGGTTTCAAACCTGCCTGGGATCCTAGGCTCTGAAGGTGTCTTTGGGATCCACACGAGGAAGGAATTTTCTGGGGAAGGCAGCAGGCAAAAGACCTCATCTAAATGTCTGTTCCACAAGGGTCACACGCTGCTCAGCCATACGTGAGATGTTGCTGTCTGTGGTGTTCCTGTTGAGCCCCGAGGGAGGTCAGGTACCTGGAGAGGAGTGAAGAGCTTTACATGTGTTTTTGACCTGGAACTTCAACTTTGCTTCCCTTCGCTCCCTTATCCAGAGGATTATCCCGTGCAGCTCTGTATGCCCTCCTGGGTCCTTAGCAAGGATTCAGCTGCTTTCCAGTCCCCAGCTTCATCACGGGGAAGCTTTTTCACCTAGCTGCTGCCTGCATGCTTTTGGTGACCCTGGGTGTCCCGTCAGCTGTTATAGGCCATTAAAGGATTTGTTTCTTGGTGTATGAAAAGGCTTAATTCAATTCTCATTCTCTCCTGGCATTCCTCGGAGGTGAGTGTGTCCCCTTGGCATGAATCCTCTGATGCCGCTAATTGACTTGAAAGTAGCTCATGTCTCCTTGGAAATGTCACCCAGCCCTTTTCAAGTGCAATTCCATGCAATCAGGATCAATATGTTTCTTTAGCTAAGGGTATTAGCACTTGACTGACAGCCCCGTGGCATTAGCTTATTCATATGGACTTCCAGATGCTCATTTTTCTTCCCTGTCTCAGCTCTGGTCCCAGTAAGGGGAGACAGAGCTTGGAGTGGAGTCATCCACTGGGCTGTAATTGTTCAGAGTGCTGGTGGGTACGGTGCTGGTTCTCCCATGCCTACCCCAAATCTATAGGGTGCTCTCATCCCCCATTTCCCAGGTGAAATCAAACTGCATTGCCCCATCCCCTTGTTCATCATGTCATGGCCTGGAGATGTTTTGGAAAGGCAGGGGCTGAATTTTGCTGCTCATTTTAATCAGTGCAGTGCTTCGTTTGATATAAGAAAAGGTGTCAGCATATTTTTGCAGTACCTTTACACAGAGAATATTGTCAGTGTAATTATCTCTCCTCAGATCCCTACCCCCTCATGCTCCTGGGGAGGCTGTGGTCCACAGCAGAGGACTTCCCTTGCTTTCTTCATCGTGTGGTGATGCTGGGGTGGTCTTGGTGCTGTCCTGGGCCAACGTTTGGGGTTTTGGTTACCATCTTTCCCTCCTGCTTTCTTGCTACAGGAATGTTTTCAAGTTTGTCTTCCCAGCAGCCCTGTGTGAAAGGGAAGTACTGCTCTCTTTACTTAGAGGCAGGGGGGTGAAAGCACTGGGAAATGAATTTAGAGCTTACAAAAGCACTTGAGGCAGTGCTTCTGTGAGTGAATTTGATCTGGGCCCAGGTGCCCTCTGCTTTTCTCGCCTCTCTCTCTAATAAGGCTGCCGCAGCTGATGCACCTGCACTGCTCCTCTGGAGAGACCTCACATCCCTTCTGCACCCCAACTGTGCCTCTTTCCTTGGGAAACAGGGGGGACTTTGCCCCCTAGTTTGAGAAACACTGACTCAGGGGACTTAGAGCAACAATTCAGAAGTAGATCAAAGAATATTTCAGCTTTTCAAAGGAAGAAACTGAGATGCTGAGAGACCAAAACCCAAGTCCTAAGCAAGATGTTTCTCAGACACAATTCTTCTGGGTGCCCATCACCCTGCCTTGCAGCTAGCAGTGCTCCCAGCTCTTGAGAAAAGCTGCTCCCTGGCATTGGTACACGTTGGAGCCGCAAGGAAAAAACCTGAAGTTAGCTCCCAAGTGGCAAACATCAACATACAGAGGAATGAGGTGTGCTGCACTGTGGTACTGGGAAAACTTTGAGGGCTTCTCTGCCATGCTGTGAATTTGAGCCTCTCTCTTGCAGGGCTGGTGAAGGAACATCATTTGCTGCCATCTGGGATTTGTAGCTGCTACAGAGGCAGAGGTGGGGAATCTGTGTCAGGGAGCTGCTGAGAGCACATTCCTGAAAGGCACATAAAGAGATAAACAAGAAAGCCTGGAACTTTTAATCTGTGAGGCTGCCCGGATACCTGCAGGTGCCTCTGACTGAATTTTGTGTCCTGAAATTAGTCAGGAAGGAGTTAACGTGCATGCCCTATGAGACAGCCAGAACGAGTGCATCCGAAACTCCAGCAATCAGAGGCAAGCAACAATTATTAACGCCTCGGCATTTAATGTGGCAGATCGCTTACGCCCCCAGTTATATTGTGTGTTCAATTCCAGAGCACTCGGAGTTGTCAGTCAGCAGGTCCATAGATCATGGCGACCTTAGCATCATGTCAAGGGGCTTCACTCCATCAGGGATAATGAACATCTCCCACCGGTTTCTTCCCATCATTCATTTGAGATCCAGAAGTTCATCATGCAAATGACAAACAATGTTAATTTTCTGCAAATAATTCCTCCAGATGTCCACGGGATTCCAGCACTCCTTGCCCAGAACAGTAAAATATGTTTGTCTTCCTCCCAATAATTCATCACCAGGCCCACAAATCTCCTCAAACTCTCTTTAAACAAAGCAGGAGACAGAGTGCAGAGGATAATAGTTCACTGCAGATGTGTCTTGTGGTCTCTCTGTGATGCATGTGGGGAAAAGAGTGCTGGGAGACGTCAAGAAGTTTCTTCTTGGGTGACCTGAGTTTGGCTGCACTTAGTCTTGCAAATATAGTGAGTGTGATCATCTGATCCAAGCCTCACACAAACACAAATCAACGTGGGAGGAGAAACTCAGGAGGAATATTTCTGGGCTTAAAATTTAGGTCTGGCATGCAGGAATGGTTAGATCTGGAGTGAAACCTGCTGCAAACCTTGTCTGCGTCACTAGGGGACTCTCCATCGGTTAGGCTTTATCATGGATCTGTATCAGGCTGTGTTTTCCTATGAGTACCGAGTCAAATAGGCAGTGTTTGGTTTCTCCAAGCATCTCTCAGCTCCCAGAACTCCAAATCCAGCCAAAAATATATGAAGAAGTCAAATCCAGGGAGGTTTAGGCCAAGGAGCACAAGAAGAAGTTTTGGCTTGGACGGATTTGAAGATATGATGCAGGAATATAGCTCCAGCCAATGTATCAGGAATAGGACAGGCCCGTGATACAAAATGGCTGTATTTTTCACTCGCAGCCAGGACAAAAATCCAAGGAGGATGGTGCAAATTCTGGGCTCCTGCCCATGTTCTAAGGAAAGTAAAGTTCAGGAGAGTTTGGGGGCACCCAGCTTTGCCTCAGGCTTGACGATTTTCTGTACTTGTGGTTTATTTGGTTGGTTATATAAAATTATGTATTTAGTTTGATTGGATATGTATAAATATATGTATTGTTTTATTTGGTTGGACGTGAACAAAAACATGCACATCCCAAAACTTTCACCTCTGGCTGCTGAGAGCGCCCAACTGCATGCTCCTGCCTTGCGTTGGCACCCATGAAGAGTTTGAGTCAGCCTGGGGGCTCAGTCCCAAGTTACAGCATGGAAATGGCCTCACCTGGAGACAGGACTGTCTCAGCACAAGTGAACAATGGAGCCACCAACTAAGAGCAAGGCTTGCATGTGCCGGAGGAGAGAGCACCCGAGACTCCATGGGAAGTCCTACAAAAGCATGAGGCCCTTCTTGCCGATAGCACAGCTGAATAGTGTGTGGTGCATTTGCTTTGACAGGTGGCTATTGGTGATCTGCTCTTCTCGATCTGTTTGCCACAACCCTAGCAGGCCCAGCTTTGCAGTGGCTTTTTCCTCTTCATTCCCCCCCACTTCTCCCAGTCCTCAAAGCATGCACCTGCTCGCTCCCCTGCTGGCCTTTTCACACTGGAAGGGTTTCTAAAAGTCCCTCTAAGCAGCAGCTGCTGTATGGCTTTTGTTTGGGTTTTTTTTGGTGTTCTTTATGATGAGCTGGAAATTCATTTCTTTTTCACTGGAGTTGGACTATCCATTCCTCACGTCACAGTGCAGAATGAGCTTGTAACTCTCTTGACTGCCTCATGGCTGAGTTATATGAGTCTTCTGTAGCGTAGCCCAAAGGGTTCGATTTAACTGCGGATGTTTTGAAGAAAGCAGTGGAGATCTAACAACTGTCTAGTGCTTTTGCTGTCCATACACTTGGAAAGTTTTTCTTAATGTTTGACTGAAAGGTTTCTCATTTTAAATTAAGCTTAGGATTTCTCATCCTTTCCACAGGTTTTTTTCCCCCCTTTCCTTTTTGCTTGTCTGAAGACTGTAACCATGTCTCCGTCTTCTCTAGACTAAGCATCACAAATGCTTTCCGTCTCTCCTTGCCAGCCATCTCCTATAGATTTCCAGTCACTGTAGTCTGTCTCCCTTGGACTGTCTCCAATTGTTCATACCATCTTGGAGATCAGCATCCCAAACTGGACAACATGTTCCAGCTGAGATCTTAGCAGTGCAGAAGGCATGTGAGGATAATTTGTGCGGCTTATGCGTGACATCTTTTTCTGCTTTGATCCTGGTTGCCCTTGGCATGATCTTGAACCTGTTTTGGGGTAAATGGGGTGAAGTGTTTCAGTTACTGTCTAGGCCACCTGTTGTTGTCTTCTTGTCACTATACACGGACACTAATAAGACCATCTGTTGTAGGAACCTGTGTCTCAAATCAGGGATGCTTGGGTGAACTGATATGAAAGGACAAAAGATGCAGTCTGCTTGCAGGAACTGAAGCTTGTTAACCCCCCTGCAGATGCTCTCCATATAGGGTCCTTCATGAGACTATTTACAGGGTGGTGTAATATGCATGCGATGCCTATTAATATGCAACCTGTGTTGAGTTCCACCTTAGCTGATTTGCCGTATCTTTCCCACATGTCTGCTTGCAGCAGGATCAATGCCATGCAGGTTGCTTGTCTGGCAAGTCTAGAGACTAGAGAAGCCACTAGTGGCTTGAATTTAAACCCCCTGCAGATGACACTGGGGCTTTGCTGCCTGTTTAGTGTTCCTTCCATATGGGAAGAAATTGGTGGGGTTGTCTACTGGAACGCTCTTCTACTCATAGAGCTGTGGAAGACCTATGGGGAAAGAAACAGTCTCCTCACTCTTTCCTCATCCCTAGCTCTTTGCCTTTTCATAATTTCTCTTTACAGCCGTCACCTGCTTCATTTTTTTTTATGCCCAGCTCCTCTTTGGTCCACTTAATGAGTGATAATGTCATAATGACACTGTCCCATGGCTTTGTCCCTAGCAGGGCAGCATCTAATACTGTAGTATTTGCTCAGTTGAATGGGTCACTGGTTTTACTGGACTTGTTTGAAGGACTTGATATGGATCCAAGTGCTGTTCAGGGGCTGGGCTATGTCTTGGGCTCTTGCAAGGGGGTGATTATATTTCTTCCAACTTTGAAACACCTTGACTTTGGGGTGTGGAGAGCAAAACCAAGACATATAGTTGTGGAGCAGGGTGGCAATAACAGTCATTAACAGGAGAGGATTTGATCCCAGCCAGCCTGCTTGTTGGCTCATTAGCTAAGCTGGCTGGAGGTAGAAGGGAGGGCAGGTCCAGCCAACCGCTGGAAAAGGTGAGTAGGAAACCTCCTGAGAGGAGGAGGGACTGAGGTCCTACAGTTGTTCTCCTGCTCCTGTTCAGGACTAGGCCTAAACTAGAGTGTGGTTCTGACAAACCCTGAAGACCTTATGACTTCCTAGCATTAGGGATGGAAATGCAGATTTACTGCGATGCGCTGGTGTAACTCCTCAGGTGATACTTGTGTAAGTACAAGACATGCTGCCTTTTGTTTAGCCTCTGTCTCTGTGGAAATGGCCAAAGAGAACCTACAAAATCCCTGGTTTTTCTCAGGAGTTTACCCCCAAATGTGGAAGTAAATCAGTGCAACTTGCTTGTCTTGCCTTTACCAGAGTCTTGCAGGCAATCATCTATTTCTGGCTTCACTTGGATGCTGTTTGCAGTCCAAATACTGACAATTCTGTAGGAGAGCCCCCTTCTCCACCTCAAACTTGTCTCCTGGAGTCAGGCGATTAGATAAGACTCTCTTTCATCTAAGTGCTTTTTCTTATCTTTCTGATCTGTGGAGGGAAGCCGGCAGATGTCATCTTTAAAGGTAAGGAAAATGGAGCCAGCATTTTGTATTCCAGAAATCTCATTATTTTCCAACAAATATGCTGATTTTGGATGCTGAGGTTTGGCAGTGACACAAGGGTCATTGTTGAACAAAGTAGAAGCAGGTTAATCCTGGAGAAGCCTGTATGGGTAAAATACACATTTTCTATACGCGTAAAAAACGTGAATTCTCTGGGTCATGTCAAAGAGTGAGGCATTGTGGGTAGTTTCCCTTTGACTCCAACTTGATGGTAGCTTTCACAAGAGGAAAAAGTGTGTTTTAAGAAGTTACTTGATACTGATCTGTCCGGAGTACTTTTCCCAGGCTGGATTTGGGGAGGGATTATCTCAGATTCTCATTTAGTTCTGAAATCCTGGGTATTGGTTTTATAAACTAAAACCCCTTCACAGCAGGTTGCTTGTTCTGTCTTGTTGTTTTAGCCTGATGCATAGGAAGGAATTTAAATTTTCTGAAAGGATGGGGCCAGAGCCTCACCGGGGTGAATCGGCATCGTTCAAATATTTAAAGGCAGTTGCATCAATACTGGCAGCTGAGGATCTGGCTTACTTTGATTAAAATCTGATCAAGATTACTCAGCCTTACCAAGGGACTTGGATTACCAGTCTATAAAAAGAAGAGTAGGAGAGGAGAGGACATTAAATACAAAAATAATCCAATGAAGGATGTGAAGCTAAAATCATTGCAAATTGAACAATAATGAAACCATCCTCCTTAAACAGGTGGATGGCAGCAGGGCTTGCAGGTAAACACTGGGCTTGGGGCTAGGTCTGAGGCAGAAATGTTGCTCTTGGGTTTCTCATGGCCATGGCCCAGTCTTTTAAAGGCAGATTTTTTTTCAAAGGAGAGCCTTGCTCATTAGAAAATCACCAAGGGAGTGTTGCGGGAGGAGATGTGGGTGACAAATCCTTTGGAAAATCCTTGCCTCTGCTTCCTCAGGAGACCTGGGCTGGTGCCAAATCTCACTAGCAAAGAGGTGATTGAAGCTGAAGAACAGAAAATCAACTCTCTTACAGATTTCAAAATACAAAATGTGCGTTTGTCTTTAGGGTTTCTAACAATGGTTGAACTTTCCCTCTCCCCTTCCATTGAAGCATTTTTTCTTCCCCTGTTTTTTCATTCCCTTTTAAATGTAAAACATATTTAGGGAATATTATTATGCTGTGTGATTAGGCTTGATGGACAGTGACTGATAGGGATGCCGCACCAAGCCCTTCACTCACTGGGCAGTCAGCAGAGGTGGCCTTTTTCATGAGTCTGTCAAACCACTCAGCACGTGTCTAGCTTTTTCAAGATTTCTTATGCGTATGGTCGCTAAACTCAATATAATCTGGTCTTGCCTGTGTTCCTGTGAAGCAGTGGTGTGGCTACTGGTAGGGCAGGCATACTTGGGTCCTAGGCTGGATGACTTTTGAAGCCCCCAAACCCTATTGGGGGCAGCAGATTTATCTATCCTCTTAATGGAGCACACCAGCTTGCCCAATAGGCTTGCTTGAATGGGAAGAACATCCCTTGGTGATCTTTTTTAAAGACATGTGGAAGGAGATCTTCTATGGGGGTTGCAGGACTTGTGATTAGGGTGTCCTTTTGTATCCAAGACAGGCAACAATGAACAAGATGCACAGTGAGCCAGCTGTCTAGAGTTTGTCTCGAGCGATTAGAAGATGCTTTGACTACATCAGAGGACTCTGGCAGCCTGGAGAGTGGGGCTGAGTGGCCTTAAAAATACCGGTGATTTAAACCAACACATCTAAGGCTGTCAGAAAGGCAAGGGGGTCATTGTGGGACCTCCTGGGCAATTATATACATGGATGGTCAGTGCTATCGCCTGAATGCCCCAGCAGCTATGCCAGTCTGTCCAGTTTTCTTTAATTGGAATTAGGGTCAGATGAGGATAAGATTGTGTTTTAATAAGTATTTGTTAGCAAGTGCTTTCCCTCCTCCTCCCCCCCCCCCCCCAATATTGTTAATTTTCCTTGCAGTGACACGTGCATCGTTCAGCTTCTGTTGCTCCATGTGTCATGCTCTGTTACTCCATCTCGCTCGGAGCCAAAGAGCAGAGGGAGGACTGCCAAGGCTTTTTCTGGGAATTTGCTCTGGTCCTGCTACTTCCTTGGGAGTGTGCAACTGATGTGTTTTGTTTGCATGGGGGGAATAAAATGCTCAAATGTCAGGTTCTGAGCAGACTATCAGAGACCAAGGCAAGGACCAACTGCTCCTTCGTCTCTGTGCGTGGGTGCCCACATACACATAGCCATGGTAAGTTTTGGGTGATGACTTTTTGAGAGAGAGAAGTTGCTAAGCAGTAAATGGTACCTCCTTGCCCTATTTTAAAAAATGTGAGACGTTGCTTAAGGCAGCCTTAAAATAAAGGTGCTTCTCCCTGCCAATCCTTTCCCAGGTGCAAAAAACAGGGGCTACAAGTGGCTGTGATACCCCGTAGAAGGGCACTCCTCTCTATCTGAGGTGCAATTATATTTTCACTTGCGTTCTGTGTGAAATGGCGTTTAAAAACATCGTTAATTGAAATGCATTGCTGAACACATTTTAAAAACACCTGCTTCCTTGTTGGAGACACGATTATACTTACCCAGACTAAACCGCTGCAGGGAAGGCAGAGGTGCGGTGCTCTCTGCAGCTGGCTGGGCCACTCATTTGTTAGCACGGAGTTGGATTTTCAATGACTCAGAAGGGAGCTCGGCTGCCCCTCAGCTATTTGCAGATCTGAGGATCAGTGCTACTGTGGTTATGAACCAGGACTCTGAGTATTGCATTGAGCAGAGCTGGGACCAAAAGCCGTCTCAGTCTCAAAGTGCATATAAAAGCAAGCAGCTGAGGGTTCCCAATTACCAGGTTTGCACAGGGCACTCGCAGGCAAGTCCCAGAAAAATAATAAGGTAGATGGTAGGTATGGGATTCTTGCTGCTTGCCTCAGTTTCTTTCAGGCCATGGGAGGGCGCAGAGGGAATTAAAAATTTCAAGGCTTTGTTTGAACCACCTGAAGTAGGTTAGGAATGAGAGATGAATGTTGTGCAAAATCAGGGGCTTTACTACTGCAGGAGCTGGTAATGCTGAGTATCTTATACTTTCTGATTTATAATTCCTTCCTGATTCGGAGTCTACTATCAAATATCTTTGTATGCAAAGCCTGAGGAATATTTGTTGGTGTCCTGGTTTGAGCGACAGGGGACTAAATTCTCTTCTAATACTTGGGAAGACTGCACTTTTAGATAACTTTAGTGTCTGAATTTGTGAAAATATTTACTTTCTAGCCAACTATGATGTGTGGGTTTCAAGGTCACAGTGTTTTCAAGCTCGCCAGGTGCAGGGATGAGGAGGAGCCAGACCCGGGCACTTGACCCAAGCTGGCCAACAGGATTATTTCATACCATCAACGTCACATTCACTATAAATTAGAAAGTTTGCCATAAAGTTCTCTCTCTCCCTTGGTGGCTGCTATCCTGAGAACGTCATGCCCTGGTGCTGGACTCCTGAGGTCTTCCCTTCCTCCTGAAGCCGTAGCGCTCACAGTGTCCAACATTTGCTGTCCACTGCTGGGAGTGCACAGCTTCCTGCTGATAGAATTGACTGAGTATAATCTTTGCATATTCTGTATTGGTATTGGGATCAATATTGGTTCTTTAGTGCTATTAATGTTAATTATCTAATCTTACTCTATTAAATCTGTTTATACTTCAACTCCCGGGTTTCCTTGTTCTTCCTAATTCCCGTTCTTGGGTGGGGAGGGGTCATCGGGTGATAGAATGATTGTCTAAATGACAACAGATTGTTATGGGTCTCTCGAACCATAACAGTTGGGAAAGCCCATTTTCTTGAGGGACATGCATGCGAGCCTTCTCTACCTGGTAACAGCAACTGCAGAGCTCTTGGCCACCAGAGTGGGCCAGAATTACACAGGCACAGGACTGGTAAGCAGTAGTCACTAGTTTGTGTAGCTCCATGACCCACACCTATGCCTGCAGCAGCCTGGGTTGCAGAGCCTGTGTGCTCACTCAGTGTATTTAACCTCAGCTCCTGGTGCAGTAGGTAGCTTCGTGCCATGCTCTGAGCTGTGTTTGACTCTCTGTCCTACCTGGGTTTCCTTCTTCTGAGGCCTCTAAGAGTTGGGCAGGTCAGCTGCCCACAGCCAGTTGTAACACCCTTCCTTCTTGCTTTTCGTTTGCTTCCCTGAGAAAATATGGTTAATGTGGTTTTGGCTCCTTTTTGCCCACTCCTAATGACTTTCCACCCTGATGGCTGATCTCAGCTGTTTGTGCCAGAGATCTTAAAGATAATGAGTTCCTACCAGCTTAATATAAATAGATGGCCAGGGAGAAGACTTTATCTTTGCCCCTCTTTGCCAAGGGAGTTCAATCCTTATCAGTCTAAGAGTATCTGTGTATGAGAGAATGAGGAAGAGAGAGGTGTTATGAATACCTATGGGGAAAACTGCGCTTGGAGCCAATATCCTACTGCATCCTGGAGAATCCCCCCATGGTGTGTAACTCCATGGAAAATGGAAGTATTGCTGGCTCTGCTACTGGATGAGCAGTATGTGAGGCTTTCTGTGGCTTTCTTTCACCACAGCCTTTCATCAGAGGCTGGAAACAGCGATGTGTGTGGTGGTGGTGGCCTGACTGGGAGCAGAGAGCTCAGGGACAGGAGCCTGGCACTGGAGCGGAGGGTTGCAGCCTGCTTCCCAGGGGGATGAGGCTGTTTTAGCCTCTGGCTGGTTGACAGGACACTTTTTCCCTGCAGCAGTACTTGCTTTCCCTGGGCGATAGCCACTTTTTTTTAGGATTGTCCTCTGGCTTGTCACCCAGCTCCTTTCCTGCCCGCTTTCCCTTCTGCAGGAAGCTGGCTAATCAAGAGTGTATCAAAATCCATCTGTCTACGCTGGTGTCAACAAACTCAGCTTCAGGGATATTTTAAACAATTTTCTTTCCACACTCTGTAATGGATTTCATTACCAAGGGTATGGAGAGCAGGGCTGCAAAGGTATTTTAATTACATCTGATTGTAGCATCTTGCAGGCTTGCCCTGTCAGTTGTTCTGGCACAGCACCATTTAGAGCCCACTTTTGCCAGCACAGGCATGCTAGCTAGGGGTTTACTGATCACAGAGGAAAATACTTCATATAATATAATATTTCACTCCTGACATCATTTTGGAGCTGTGTCTTCTTTCCCTGCCTTGCTTTTGTGGGAACAGTTTCTTCTGCACTAGAGGATTCTAGTCCTTCCATATCATGTCACTTAGAAGCAGTAAAAAACACAGTCACCTGTCCTATTGCGTGGGCATCATATCTGGGCAGAGCAGAGGTACTTTGCTTGCTCTTAAGAGAACCTGCCTTACTGCAAGGGAAATGTCCCTTTGAACCCTTTCCCCAGCTCGCATCTTGGTTTCACAGCCTGTCAACATAAAAAGGGCTTCCCTTTTTCTCAGTCAAGCAGGGGAAGATTGAAATGCTGTCTCCAGCAAGACTATTTGGGGGAAGAAGGAGGGAATGAGACACGGAAAGCTGCTGGTCTTGCTGTGCTGTAACACCCTGATCAGACCCATGGGGCTGGATCAGTGACTGGAGACAGGCAGAAGTGCTGCAGGTG